>NC_135631.1:53246808-53884725 GCF_053574225.1 Canis aureus
GGGATTTCTAATATCTGACAGCACTATCGTTGAAATTGTATTCAAATACCTTTCCAAATTTTTCTTTCTATAACTGTAAGACCTCAGGGTGGTAAGTATTGTTGGTCATCACCCTGTGTTTGAATTCAGCTAATGTCTTCTTTTTTTTTTAATTTTTTTTATTTATTTATGATAGTCACACAGAGAGAGAGAAAGAGAGAGAGGCAGAGACATAGGCAGAGGGAGAAGCAGACTCCATGCACCGGGAGCCCGACGTGGGATTCGATCCCGGGTCTCCAGGATCGCGCCCTGGGCCAAAGGCAGGCGCCAAACCACTGCGCCACCCAGGGATCCCTCAGCTAATGTCTTCTTTGATAATGTTCAGCTGAGTTAGAAATTTGTGGTTATCAACACCTCCCTTGCAAAGAAGCTGTGATGTCTCAGAAAGTGGTTCTCAATATCCTGTGTTCATTAAAGCCTCTGGGCAGGATGGCCAACACACAGAGACCCTGATTATGCCCCCAAACCTATAGAATATCCAGAGCGTGCTCAGTTTGAGACTTTTGCTTACCCTCCATCAGTGACTCTGGTACGCACCAGTGTTGGTGAACTGGTGTGCTTTATCACAGGAGTGTTGTAGTAACCTAGACATTGCAAACGTGTGCACTTTTATTCATTTCAGGGAACTAAGGAATGGGCATTCACTTCCACGGTATAAGCTCTTTGACACTGAGACATCACTAATGGTCTTAGGAGGACCCAGACGCTGTGCTTCTGACCCTCCTGGTCTTCCCAGGCTGTCCTCATCATCATAATGATGATTCATTGAATGAAATCATAAGTGATTTCATTCACTCTGGAAATCTGAAATGTTGAATTCTTTTTTTTTTTTTTTTTTTTTTTTTTTTTTTACGAAAATACCCGAGAAGTCACTAAAGAGTTTCAGGTATAAGGTGGGTTGGAAACAAAACAGTTTTGGACTTGAAATGAGTTTATTTGTTCACACAGTCAGTTTTTGCTGAGTGTTGAGAATGTGACCAGCAATGTGTGAGCTGCTGTGGACAGAGAAGGAATGAGAATGAGAAGCTCCCTCCCTGCATGGAGACTAAGTCCCAAGGAGAGAAGCAGGTGGTGTGCAGTTCAGCACACATGTGAGGGAGTCCTAGAAGTACTGTAACCGGATCGACCTGTGTGTTGTGGTAGAAAGTGACAGGGGGCAAGGTCATGTGTCTCTGTTAGCGGAGTGCTCAAGGAGGTGGTGAGGAGGACTCCAAGCACTATAGGAAGGCTCTCTGGGCAGAAGAAATAGGGAAATAGAAAGAAGATGGAGTAGTCGACAAGTGTGAAAGAGGGAGAGAGCAGGAGATGAGGTCAGAGGGAGGCAGACGCCAGGTCTTGAGTTCATTATGCCATTCTAAGTGTGAAGAGGAGCATCACAACTTAGTTGGACCACTCAGTTCTAGGGTATGGACTGGATTAGAGTATGAGAAATAGTATAAGTAGAAAAAAACCACTTTAATAACTGCTCAAAAGTTCACACCAGTATTGACGACTTAGATAAATTTTGTTGGCACTAGGGGCAGAAATAATCCACACATGGTCTCACTGATGGGGCTGGAGAAGTAGAGTTGAACCTCAGAAGTAGAGTTGAACCTCACCTTTGAACCTCAGTCATCTCAAACTCTTTACTATTTGGTGCATGTTTTCTATACTTATCTATTTTCATTCTCCTGCCTTACATGATTGTAATGATTGATATTAATGTTTTTGACAAATGCAACTTATCACATCTTTTTTATACTTTTTTACTTTTACCTAACTTGGCCTGTAAGTAGAGTGTTATTGGACCTAAAAAAATAAAATTTCATAAATAATGATTAAATCTAAATAAATATATGAAATTTACACAATCTTAAGAAATTTCCTATATTTTATGTCATTGTTGAGTATATAATTTATTAATATTAGAGTGTAGCAAGAGAAAACACTTATATGTTCATCAAAGCAGTCTAACAGTAAATGATTATTTAACATAAATTTGTTTTGAAATCCAAAGTAGCTACTCAAATGAGTCATAAATGTGAAATTAATTTGGAGAAGTTTCGAAGTTGGACCAGGTGGTTCTAATGGGGTACTTCAATCATTCAGACTTGGATTATCAAAATACCTGATTGTGATGTGAAGTGGAAACAACTTATTTTGCATAGTGCAAATGACTGCATCTAAAGACATGACATTTTGATCACTACTGGAAAAGCAGTGAGTCAGGGAAGAAAGTGGGAGAAGCAGTTGTGCGGTAGTCTGTATGTAAGAGAAAAACCACATTACAATGCGTATTTTATGTTTACCTCATCTTTTCCCACACAATTGATTCAAGCTTACTATAATCCATATTCTTACCACTAAAAGAAAAAAAAGTTTTTTTTTTTTAGTATTTTGAGATACTGCTTTCCAAAAATTTATTTTGCGTAGATTTCCTATTTTCTTCTTAGTGGTGGTAGACAATCAGGGAAGTTACACCTTTGTATCTTTTATACATAAAATTGTACCAGATTGGTTTTCATTTTGCTTTGTTTTGTTTACCTATGATAAGAATTTTCATGGTGTTAAAATTTCTTTGACAGCATTGTTTGTATGTGCTCTGAAATATTCCAGCTTATGTGACTATAACAAATTACTTAATATTTTTTACAGTGTTGTAAATCTGCGCTATTTACACACACATATATAGCAACACATACACATAGATGTGTCTGTATTTTTTGCTTTATTTCTTTAAATTCTATAGAAAGAAGAATGAACATTGGTTCAATGTCTTAAATAATGTTGATTACTATTTTTTTTCACATTCCAAAAGTAAGTTCAGCATTGAGGAAAGAAAAAAAGAAAAAAACCCTCCAGATAATCACTACATTTCAGAATGTAATAGGACACAGATAAAATTCAAAGTAATAAAGTCAATAGCCTTGAGGCAGCCTAGAGATCTTTTGAAATTTATACATATACTTCTTTAAAAATGTAATATGATGATAGGAGGAATGTCTAAAATATATTTTTAAAATATGTATCCACAATGCTCCCCATTGAATGGAAATATTACTCAATAAAGGAAAATATGAAAATGTACAAAAAGTGACAGATTATATGTGAATTACAGTTATCATGAGGGTCAAAAATCACTCTACAAGATCCTTGTGAATTGTCAGAATGTCAGAGCCCTCCCTGCGCATGAGTTTCCATAATATTAGCTTCTTCCTAATGTCCAATGCCACCTAGGGGCACCTCTCCAAACTCAGTCTTCTAAATGTGTTGGTCTATCTTGTTCCTTGTCCTAGATCCTTTCCTCCAGACTAGAAATCTGGACTATCTATAGTTTGCAACTTGTTTTGCTTCAGGCTCAAGCTTACCTCACCTTGGATTACAACTTTCCACTGTCCTACAGCCGCCCTTAAGGTCAGGTCTCCACCCTTCTACCCCAGTCCAAATCAGCAGCTTAGTGTCACTTGTCTTGGAGGAGAGGTTTCAAGAGGAAGACAAATACGTACGCAAAAAAAAAAAAAAAAAAACAAAAAAAAAAAACATATAAAACCTTCTGGGGGTTCCACTGGCAACTTGGCAACATGAGAAGCTCTGTGGACCCACTCTCTGGTGAAACTACTAAGAATTACCAGAAAATACAAACCTGAAAATGATCCTAAGGGCATACAGCAAAAGAGGAAATATTTATTTAAGAAAACATACTGAAAATCAGCAAAACCATTCTGAGGCATTTGTGGCACTCCCCACTCCTTCTCTTTCCCGCTAGCTTAGCATGTTGGAAATTCCACTCCAGATGCGTATAACCAAGAGCATTCCATGTTGGAAGCTGCAGTATCTCCCAGGAGGGTCGACTGTATCAGCATTTGCCACACTACTGTCAGCTACCTGTGGCAGAAGCTAAATTCTGGGTGAGAGGCTGAGGCTGAGTGAGAGATGAGCTTCCGTCTTCCTGGTTCACTCATATGATAGAGAATTTACTTAAGATGCTCTGCACCTACTGAGTCAAAGAGAGGCTACCAACACTGAGAATACTAGGGATAGGATTATTGACATACCAGCTCATCAGGTGAGGATTCCATGCTGGGAAAGGAAAGCCAAGAAGACCTGAAGCTACAGCTCTCCCCACTGCAGCAATCACAGAGTTTCCGAAGCAGGTGTGTCACACAGAAGCATCACACTGTCCCCATTCCCTGCTCCAGACCCTGGGCTTATATTTTGCTCAGGAGGAGAAACAGGCCATACAAAGAGAGCTCCAAGTTTCTTTCTAAAGGAATTAACTTCATTTGCAACAAAATGTAGAGAAGCTCACACTAAGGACACACTCAAGATCAATGGAGCCTATGATGAAAAGCATTTGAGAGGATACTGGTAGACTCATTAGACTTATGAACCAAATTGTAGGCCACAAGTTTGCCAGAAATGACCTTGGAAAGAGACAACATGTAGCCCTTCTCAACACGGGGGTTCTCAACACTAAAAAAAAAAAAAAAAAAAAAAAATCTATTTCTCTAAAGCAAAGTGTTTTTAATAGGATCAGTATGGGGAATAATTTGTGCCACAAGATACTGTTGAGAACAATAAAGCAATCCATCAGCATTTAATGAAGCTTAAGAGATGGAAGAGATAGTCAAAGAGAGGCTACCCACACTGCTCCTTCAAGGCTGACTGTGCCCAAGCCCAAGGCAGCAACCACCAAGGAAAAATATCAGGATATTCACACTGTGAGGAAGAAGGGGAAAGAATTGACTTTGTAAGCAGAAAGAGTTAGGGAGTCCCTGGAAAAAAGAAAGACAGACCTATCTTTCTTGACATAAAAAAAGTCCTTTTAGGTTCCAGTCACACCAGACCGGGAGACAGCCTAATCATATTAGGGACAATATGATTACAATCAGTGGTAATACTTCCAGTGTTATTCAAATGTGAATTCTGACCTGATGCACACTCTTGAGTTACCTTTGCAGGATCTAAACCTCTCTTAGCACTCAGACACTGGACCCACAAGAGCCCAGGAACTGATGATGTCCACCCCTGCCGGCCCTGGGGACTTTGACCTGGACTCAGTCACTTTAAGATGACTTTTGCCCCATTTCCAAACTGTATCCCCCATTGTACAAGTCCCTTCACAAACATTTACATGCCCTTAGCTTATACATGTACAAAAAGTGACAGATTATATGTGAATTACAGTTATCATGAGGGTCAAAAATCACTCTACAAGATCCTTGTGAAGATCCAATTTTGTTGTTCAGGAAGACACTACTTGAGGAAAGATCTTCAGTGTTCTCCTTTATTTGTTTCAGGTAAAACCTTTTTTTTCTTTTTTCTTTTTTTTTTTTTTCTTTTTACCTATTCTTTGGCTTCATTTTGTCTCTTGGCTCCACACACATCAAGACATGAACCTAGGTTAGGGTAAAACCTTCACTAAAATAACCCGGCCACACACTAAATAATGAAATAGCAGTAAACTGGGAAGGGGAACAGTATCCAGAATTTCTACATTATCTAAAATGCCCGCTTCCTAACAAAAACTTATGGGATATGTAAAGAAACAAAAACGTCTCACTTATACACAGTTCAAAAGGCAGACAACAGAAACCACCTGTGAGAACAGCCAGATATCAGTTTTAACAGAAAAACACTTCAAAGTAACCATAACAAATATATTCTAGGAACTAAAGAAAGCCATGCTTAACCAAGTAATAAAGGAAATTATGATGATGACCATGTTTCATCAAATAGGGATAATCAATATTGATATAGAAATTCTATACAAGAAATTCTAGATTGAAAATTATAATAATTAACTGAAAAATTAATAGCCTGATTGGTATGTTTGAACTGGCAGAGAAAGAATTAGTAAATTTAAAAATTGATAGAGATCATGTAGCCTAAAGAATGAAGAACAAAAAGAATGAAAAGAAATGAGCAGAACCTCAAAAGAAAATAGGATCCCATCAAAGGCACCACCTCGGGCATAACAGGAGTGTCAAAAGAGAAGAGAGACAGGTGCAGAAAAATGTTAGAAGAAAAAAAAATAACTTAAAAAACTTGCTAAAGGGATGATAAGCATGGATCTACACATTCAAGTAGTTTAGCAGACTCCAACTGGAATAAGTTCAAAGAGATGCACTATAGACACATCACATAAAAACACTAAAAGCCAGTGACTAAGATGATATCTTGAAAATCCTAACAGAAAATGACTCATCACTTATGAGGAAACCACAGTAAGAATAAAAACATGACTCCTCATCAGAAACAACAAAGATCTAAAGGCAGCTGCACAACATATTCAAAGGGCCAACTCACAATCCAAGCTATCTTTCAAATTAGCAGTCAAGGTAACAGTGCTCCGATATCACTAAAAATGGAGACAATTTTGTGAGCAGTCATACTTTACAAGATATACTA
The DNA here is from genome assembly GCF_053574225.1 of Canis aureus. Taxonomy (NCBI): domain Eukaryota; kingdom Metazoa; phylum Chordata; class Mammalia; order Carnivora; family Canidae; genus Canis; species Canis aureus. The sequence goes on from NC_135631.1 coordinate 53,253,238, forward strand.
AATGGAGTTCTTCAGGATCAAAGTGACTCCTGATATCAATTTGAACCCACATGAAAAAACAAAGAGCAGTGATAAAGTTAATTATGTAATTAGAAAAGACAGTATAAATGCATATTTCTTCTCTGTTCTTCTCTTAACTGATTTTAAAAGTAATTATATAAAACAATATGTGTGTAATTTTATTTTTCAGGCCATATCATTTAGAGCATAACATATTTGCCAATAACGGCATAAAGGAGTTTGCAAGAATAAAGCTGTTGGGGAGAAGTAAGTGACTCCAGATGGTAACTGGAATCCACAGAAACAAATGAAGAGAACCAGAAGTGTTAAATAAGAATGTTAATATAACGAAAGCTATAAATATATACTTGTTCTCTCCCCTTCTCTCAGTTTCTTTAGAAGACAATTATATAAAGCAATAATTATAACAAAGTATCTTTGGTTTTGTGACATACAGTTGTAGTACATATAATAATAAAGCCATAAAGGATAAAAAATGAACATTTAGGAATAATGTGTCCATATTTCACTGGAATTTGGTTTGTGTAATTCTGAAACATCTGAAAAGTAAAGGTACATGTAGTAAACCCTAAAGGAATCACTAAGGAAATAACTAAAAAAAATAATTTTATATATATATTTTTTCTAATATAACATTTAAATTTATTTAACAAGTTTTTTACTATATATATATAGGCTTATATTATTATATATTAAATAAATATATATATAATTGTTAAATAAATATATATAAGCCTATATATATATATATAGTGAAAAACTTGTTAAATAAATTTAAATGTTATATTAGAAAATAATGCAAAATCATGCAGTAAATGAAGAAAAGAAGAACAAAAATCATGAGATCTATGGAAAACAAGATGTAAAATGGTAAGTGCAAGTCTAACTATCCAATGTTATTAACAAGAAATTAAATGTGAATGAATTAAATAAACCATAAAAAGGCAGAGTCTGTCAGACTGGACACAAAAACAAACAAGCAAGATCTAAATATATGCTATCTACGGGGGGCTCATTCTTGAATCAAGGATATGAAGAGATTTAAAGGGAAATGATAGAAAAAACATATCATGAAAACATCAATCATGAGAAAGCTGGATTTGCCATATGAATATCAGGACAAAATAGACATTAAAGCAAAAACAAAGAGAGACCTAGACAATTTAACAATAATAGTTAACTCAACTACACATGGGACTTTCTTCAGGATAGAATGAATCAGGCCATAAAACAAATATAGGTACATTTAAAAGACTTGCCACAATACAAAGTATATTCTTCTTACCACCGTGTAACAAAATTAGCAATCAATCACAGAAAAAAACTTAAGGAAGTAACAAAAAATGAAGAAGTAGTACAACACATTCCTAAATATCCAATCAATCAAAAAGAAATTAGAGAGGAAATTAGAAACTTTGAGATGGACAAAAATAAAAATGCAATATACCACAACTTATAGGATGTAGCCAAAGCAGTACTGAGGGGTTAATATATAGCTGCCATGTTAAAAAAAAGAAGAAGAAGAAGAAGCTGCAAGATTTTAAAATCAATAACCTACCTAACCTTCTACATTAAGACACTGGAAAAACAAAAGCAAACTAAACCTAAAGCAAGTTGAAGGAGAGCAAAAATTCAAATAGAAGTTAATGACATAAAAAGCAGAAAAACCAAGAGAAATTCAGTGAAACAAAAATCTGGTTCTTTTTAAGGATCAACAAACTGTAAAATGTTTCATTCAATTAAAAATTCAAATTGCTAGAAAAATAGAATAAAAAAGCCAGGAAATGTAAATTCCTAGCATACCTATGTCCTCAGTAAAAGTGAGGACATAGTGACTAACCTTACAGAAATCAAAATGATCCTACAGCAATGCTATGAACAGTTGTATGCTAACATGATAGTTAACACAGATGAAATAACAAATTCCTGGAGTGCCTGGGTGACTCAGTCAGTCAGGCTTGTGATTCCTGGTCTCAGCTCCTGTCTTGATCTCAGGGTTGTGACTTCAAGCCCCATGTTGAGCTTTATGCTGGGTGTGGAGCCTACTTAAAGAAAAAAAAAAGACAAATTCCTAGAGAAGAACAAACTACATAAACGAATTCAAGAATAAATAGAAAATGTGAATACATCTATATTAGATAGAATAATTAAATAGGTGAAAATACAAAAAATAAAAATTATCCATAAAGGAAAGAGGAGGCCCAGATGGCTTCATTAGTTAAGGCAACCTCATATTTTAAGAGGAATAAATAAAAATTCTGCACAAACACTTCCAATAAATGGAGGAAGAGGGAATGATCTCAATTCATTCTATGAGGTTATTATCATAATCCTAAAATCAGACAAAGACATCCCAAGAACAGAAGGTTGCATACCAATATCCCTTGATAATACAGATGCAAAATCTTCAACAATACTGGCCAATTAAATCTTGTGATATATAAAGATTGTAGACAGTGACCAAGGAGGATTAATTCCAAAAATATAAGTATGTTTTAAAATCCAAAGTCAATTAATTTAATATGCCACATGGACAAAGGAAAAACCCCAAACCACATATCTAGCTTCTCTGCCATTAGTATAGTTGGTTTCAAAATGTGGAGTGGGCCCAGCACTAGAGTTGAATAAACAAATGTTAAGAAGTTAGGAGAACATGATATGTAGATTCTCACCCCAATGCTGGTGTAGCTCTCCATCTGCCAATCTCCCTCCAAATGAGTGAGGCCAAAGGACAGTGTTGGCCTAGAAAACAGTGCACCTCCAATACTTAAATGTCATTATCTTTGTTTCACGGTACCTTTGTATTTTTAAAACTATTATTTCTTCTTAAATTTGAACCCCTCCCTCAACAAATCATGACCATCAACCACTTGGCTAAATGATGACACTTTAGCACCCAGTCTATGTTCTTTGTATAATTACCAGTTTACTTTCCAAAGTTCATGACATTAATTCAAAATTACATTGCAGGTTTCCTGCAATGAATATTTCAACATATAACATGTTTGTTTGTTTTGCAAAATCATGGTGCTAAATAAAGCTTCATTATTTCTGAAATGCTACATGTTTAGGTAAATGTGTTTACACAACTACTAGGTTCAACTACTAGGTTCAACATCATCGCTTGTTTTAAGTATGTGGCCTTCCTCTCTTTCTTATTCTCTGAACTGAAGCTTCTATAAACATGACATAGTTAATTGGGAAGTTTGTATAGATGGTTTGTAGCAGGTTAGGGGATTAACAGGGGTAGCCTGTTGGATGCCATTGTCATATGCATATTTCCTGGTGATCTTAGACAGAATTGTCCACTTAAATGATGTTAAATGGGGTTACATTGACATGTGCAGGTGCAGCACTTTCCGGAACCTTCTGGAAACTGTAAAACATCAAGCGGTGAGATAAAGGCCATGCAAAGGATAGTGGTGGAAAAAGTGACTTCACTGTAACCCCAGTGGTATAGGGATGTACAGCATATCTATGACCAATGACCAGTGAGACTCAAAATAGTCTGAGAATCCATAATCTATCACTACACAAAGGTGTTTAAACATGAGTGACCATGAAGTAGACGACCAGAGTGGAAAACCACATTCAGCTTAGATAATAGAAGTTTATGATCCACACATACCTAAACTGGAAGAGGCAGCCTGGAAGGATGTTTAACACCAGGGTATGGAGCTCTACCTTCTGGGTTGATAACCAGCTCCTGCCAAATGCCAGCTGCATGCCTGAATCATCCAGCTACCTCTCTCCACTTCAGACTTCACATATGTTGAGTTTAGATAAGGATTGTAGCCATTTCTTAGGGCCGAGAGGAGATAATTCCTCTGACGCTCTAAGAAGGGTCCATGGCAAATGGTAAAGCCTCAATTAAAATCACTATTTTTTAGTTTTAAAATTTTCTTTTTTTTTATTTTTTATTTATTTATGATAGTCACACAGAGAGAGAGAGAGAGGCAGAGACACAGGCAAAGGGAGAAGCAGGCTCCCATGCACCGGGAGCCCGATGTGGGATTCGATCCCGGGTCTCCAGGATCTCGCCCTGGGCCAAAGGCAGGGGCCAAACCGCTGTGCCACCCAGGGATCCCACTATTTTTTAGTTTTATAATGTTTAATTTAGACGACTGCACATCCAAAAAGAAGGAAGAGCTTTAGCAACTATTACAGACTTTCAGGTTAATGGTCAGATATGCACAAATTAAAAAAAAAAAAAAAAAAAAAAAAAAAGCTTTCCAACTCTCATTAAAAGGCCCAACTTGGCAGTGGTCCTAGAATTGAAAGAGGAGGACAGCATGTTACAGTACAGAGAGAAACTTTCAAGTAAATACCTACATGAGTAAAAAGAGATTTGACTGCAAGCCCTTGGCTGCAAACCCTCAGTACTCTGAATATAGGAAGCTTTAATGTCAATAAGAACAGATACCGAATCCTTCCTTCTGTCGGCTTCCAACATCACGACAGAAGGGATAGATGTCAAGAAACACTCTGAGTCATTTATAAAGCAGAGATGGGAGGGTGCACTGCAAAATGCAAGGTTGAACAAATGAAAGGAAGTTTGAAATCAATAGCAGACACGAAGTAAAAGCAGAATTGGCACTTCTGAAATGTGATTCAGCAATGTGACAGGCACACTCAAGGCATTCTCCAAAAACGAAGAAGCGAGAAGGGGCAGAGCTATTAAAACAATAAAAAACAAAAGATGGCATGTATTCAGGAAGGAAGCTAGTGCTTCAGCTTGAGAACTAAAGATCCCAGTGAGAAAACAAGACATGAAGAAAAAACAATACCTAAAAAAGTGCTTGAAGAATTGATTTAGGAAAATAGAACTCAGACGAGATATTTATCCTGCAGGTTACAAATACTCTCTTGCCTAAAATTCAGAAAGGTAATTACGCTACATTATTGAAAACAATATAAATATTGATATGATAATTTAGTATGGTTGTAAAAAATAAAGCAAGTAAACAAAAATAAATAGTAAATTAATCTTCCTCCAGAAGTATGCTATAAAAATGCTGGTTGTATTTGAGCTTCTTTCCAGTCTTTTTTAGAAGGCACCACAATGATATTTTATTCTGTCTTTGAATCAAATTATTCTCTGTGGCTGGCTGTTGACTGCCTTGTATGACACCATCATATTATTGACATATATGTAGTATGCATGTACATAAAGCCTTTTCTTTCCAAACTTGTCTGGTTCATTTTTATAGAGCTGATTTGGGGACCCAAATTTAATATTCCTGACACCTAATCTTACTTACTTTGATAGATATTTATAGACTGCCTAAGTCAACTTCTCTGATCTATCTCAATCTCGTGGAACTCGGTAAAATTTGCCAAACTTTACAGGGAAAAAAAAAAAAAAAAAGGACACCTGAAATAGCCACTTCATATGTGGCTGAAGAGATTGAGATAGAACTATGTATTAAAAGTTTCACGCTTTCGGAGTATGCATGTAACAGATCAATCCAAAGATGTGACACAAAATACACAAAAATCCCTGAGGAATCTATTATTTTATTTTTAGAATTTAGTCTCTTTTATTTGACACTGATAACCAAAGCATTTATATGTAATTGTTCAAGACAAATGTACTAAACACACATGAACACACACACACACTCATATCACACAAAGTACTGTAAAGAATAAAATTAATTGGACCAAAAAATAAAAAAAAAAATTAAATTAAATTAATTGGACCATGTTTATCATCACTGAAATGGGATGGTACAATAAAGAGCTTTAAGCTTTTCCCCTACATATTTTAGTGCAGGATTATCATGAGCTACAGCTGCCGAAACTAACACAAGCACATTTTCTTTAATATAGACATTAGTCCCAGATTGATTCTACCTATATTAAAGCAATACATTCCGTTTCCAAAATTATTAATCTGGTTTACCTATCATAGATAAAAGCTGTTCTGATTATCTTTCAGAGGTGTACTTGATAGGACTTTCTGAAAAGGAATCAGATGCATCATCTGGTTTGCAATTGCTTAGGCTGAAAGGAAGTTCTCTTTGATAAATTTAATCACATAATTTATGCTTAACATTTTACTGGTTGCTATGGAGACTTCAGAATCGCTTCATATGTTAAATATAGTATTCTTTTACTTGTATCTAATTTGCATTTTAAAAACCTAATGTCTATCATTTCTCCACAAGTAACTTCAGTGGTGGTAGATTTAGGTGCTTTATCTGACATGGTTTTAATGCAGTCTACAATTTTGGTCTACCAAAACTGATTTTACACAAAATACATTTTCTAAATTACCATTAGAAGGATTTATATTTTCATTTAATTTTTTAAAGTAGTGGATTATTTTCAATATTCACAAAAGTGAAGTATTATATTACCCAAATGTACAGTGGATTAATTTTAATTCCAATCCTATTATTATAAATATAATGACAGACAAATTGATAAAGCAGAGCCATCACCACATTTGGAGAAAGATGACCTAGCTTCTGTCTTCTTTCTACTAATAATAAGTGGATGTGCTGTTAACTCTCTTTGAGGTTCAGTTTATTCACTGATAAAATGGGAATACGCCATTTAATACAAAATGCCTTTTGAAAAAAAAATGCCTTTTTGTATTAAACCCTCAAACATCTTGAGCACCACAAACTACAGGCACAAAAACACTCTTCTAATGGGAAAGTAATATACAAATGTTATTTGTTATATCCTTCCCTGATATTCCAGTAGAAAGAAGTTTATATGAATATTTATTTTAAAGGAAGAAACAGGGAAGCCAAGGGAAATGCTGGACCCAGAATCCTACACTGCAAATTCTCAGGGCCAAGTTTACAGTAATGTGAGATATTTGAGTCAAAGCTCAGATATTCTGCATCTTCATAAAGTGTTTCTTTTTTTTTTTTTTTTCCTAGCATTGTTGTGGCTTTAAGTGCTAACACACTGGGATCACTTGCTGAGTTCTAAAATACTTATGCTATAGAGGAATTCACCATAAGAGGTTTTCAAGCAAAGCATATACCCTCTAAGTTAAAAAAAAAATAGTAAGAGAAAGAAAGGCACAGATATTTGAAAGCCACAAAGATCTGATATTAATGCACACCTTGCAAACTCTTTTTAATTATGATTTCACTTCCTTCTTAGAATTTTACTGGTCACCATATTTGGGTTTTAGAAAAACCGAGATATGTATTTCTTGAATAAGATTTCTCTGAATAAATGATTATTTGTCTTCATGATTCTTGACCCTTCCAGATACACTGTTCTCAATTAAAAAGAGAGAAAATTCATTTTGTATGCCTGAAATTTGTACCCTTTGACTGGAAAGTTCTAGAGATCCACTGGACAGCGCCTGCAATTAATGATACTGCATTATGTACTTAGAAATTTTGCTAAGGGAATAGATCTAATGTAAAATGTTCTTTATCACAACAACAACAAAAAAAAGGTTAATAATAAAGAATGATGCCAGGAGGTAGTGTTTGGAGGTGATGGACATTTTTATGGGATAGATTGTGGTGATGGTTTTAGGTTGTGCACAGACCACCAACGCATCAACTTGTATATATTAAATAGGCACATTTTTTTGTGTGTCATCTATACCTCAATGAAGTGGTTCTAAAAAATAGGAAACTAAAAAGAAAAAAAAATACTGAGAGAAAATTAAATTGTTTTAAATATTGATGAATAATAGGTTAATAGCTAATAACAAAAGAATATTTCTTATTGGCTTTGTTTCATTTTGTTTTAATCGCAAGCAGCAATAAATAGTTCATTTTCTTTTGGAGATATCTGTTTGAAGGAAAATTAGGTACAAGCAGGAGATTTTGTTGAGAGGAAATATGAATTTGGGTTATGGAGGAAAATTAGAGCTAGAACGATATATTGAAGACACTCAATATGTAGGTGACATCTAGAGTCCTTGGAGTATTAACAGTTGCCAGTTGCTTAGAAACTGTTTGTAATAAAAAGTAAAATGGCCAAGGAAGAAATTTTGTAAAATGCCAACATCGAGATAGAAGACCAACTGTAAAGGTTTCTCTGAGTCAGAGTTGGGTGGGATGAAATAGTTCCTGAAATGTAATATAAGTTCTGCTGTCTATTCTCTTGGTAGGGGGCTGGACACACTGAAGAATGGGTGTGTGTTCCTGATTCACATAAAGGTGACAGGGGGGCTAGTGTCAGTCATGTTTGGGGAAGACAGGGAAGAATGTAGGAAATGAATAGTAACAACCATGGGAAAGAATGACAGAGCCAAGAATTTCAAATGATTCAGAAAGACATGATTTGTTAGGAATTAAGAATGCTGAAAAAGTCTACTAGATAAGCAAGATACAAGACTCCCAAGGAAAGCTCTGAGAGATAAAGAAGGAACTTCTACTTAGAAATCTAAAAATGGTTCATTGTGGACTCTGAATCATTGTTTCTCTTAGCCTATTCACATATGAAAATTAAATATGATTGACAGAGTTAATTCAATAAAAGTTACTGATGACTATGGGGTACCTGACTGGCTCAGTCAGAAAAGCGTTTGACTCTTGATCTCAGAGTCTTGAGTTTGAGTCCATGTTGGATGTAGAGATTACTTAAATGAATAAAACTTCAAAAGAAAGAGTTAGAAATGAATAAATTGTTCTCTATGTAAAGTTCTTGCTCAAAATATTGATCTTCTGGGCAAATTAATTCTTAAATATTCCAGCTTCAATTTTTACTCAATGAAGCCATCAACAGAAAAAGACAAGAGGAAAATCTTTAAAGGAGGGTAACTTAATATGATTCAACTAATAATAAGATGACAAAGATGTGTGAATCTAAGAGAATATTTTTTTTTCTCCTGACCAAAAAGTTACTCTTGAGGGTACTTCCTTTGATGCTCAGACTGATAGTAAGATCAGTGACAGATCTCCTTCATGCAAATTTACCCCTGATATTTTGTAGATGGAGACTTGACTTTGAACAAACATCATGTATTTATGTTTTACAGCATTAAGAGGAATGAAAGATTATAACCAGTTTTAAAATGAAGTTAATGAAATCAGAGCCATTCTTTAATATTTGTCAATATATGAAAATAAAATGTTAGAGTTTCACTTTAAGGCATGATGGAATAAACATACTGCATCTCTCAAAGAATGCAGTTATAAAAGCTAAAGGAATGCAAAGAGCTGATAGTTCAGGATCTAAAATTAAATAGCAGCAGCTGGTTGATTAAAGAAAAACACTAGAATTCAAATTACTACCTCAATGACCTGAGCTTCCTTTTTTTTTTTTTTTTTTCCCTCTCTTCTGGCATCCCTGGACTGGTAGTAACATAGCCCCAAACTTTAAAAGTAGACACAGTGGTGTAGAAAGAGAGTGCTTCTGGAGAAGTCCTGTAGTTCTATTGCAGAGACACAAAGGGAAAACCTAATGCTCCAAGATAGAGTGAAAATCCCTGCTATTTTAGGGGCACCTGGGTGGCTCAGTGGTTGAGCATCTGCCTTTGGCTCAGATCATGATCCCAGGTCCTGGTATCAAGTCCTGCATTCAGGTTCCCCTCAGGGAGTCTACTTCTCCCTCTGCCTGTCTCTGCCTCTGTGTGTGTGTGTGTGTGCCTTTCATGAATAAATGAATAATTAAAAAAAAAATCCATGCTATTTTCATTTCCTTTTACATTTTCTCTGGGGGCACTCTCCCTAAATATCCTGGGAGCAGCAGCAGCTGTGGGAACCCACAGAGCTCAATGTCCAAGTGGAGCTGAACTTTTCTCTCAAATCAGAAAAAACTACAGTGGTGAGAAAACTTCCATTACTTTTATTTCTCTCTGTCTCTCTGTCCTTTACTCATTCATTTCTGGATGCAGAGTGACAGCAATGTGAAGCAGAGAGTCATTAAAGCAGATTTCTGGACAGAGAACTGAAAGAGGAACTGTGAAATACTGGGCAGATGATAGAAGTAAGAGCTGAAGAAAAGAACCTCATAAATTTGCTTATGAGCTGGGATTACCTGAAAGCTACTCATGTGCAGACCTGAACCTATATGGCATTCCAAAGATTTTGAGAGAGCACCCAAGGCCCAGGCTGGAAAAGAGTGGCATGCAGATGGAACACATCAAAATAATACTGGCAAATAATTTTAAAACAAATGACAATGGAACCTCAAACCATAGAATGCAAGTTAGAACTCACTAATTGAAACTCACTCAGTGATTGATTGCATGCTGAAAAAAAAATATCAATATTCTCCATAAGGCTTAAAGATTTATATTACAGTATTAACATCCAAGCTACAATCCCAGATCATTCAGTAGGTGAAGGAAAAGGTTTATTTCAACTTACAGAAAAAGAGACTTTCAAGAGATGTCAATAACAAGGTAACACATGTCAGATTCTCTAGCAAAGAGTAAAAGCAGTGATTATAAAAATGCTCAAACAAGTAATTACAAACAATTTTGTAAAAAGTGTACAAAAAAAGGTTTGGGAAAGAAATACAAAATAGAACAATGAATCAAATAAAAAAGAATGGGTACTGAAAGGTGTAATAATGGAGAAGAAGGAAAAAGAAGAGGAGAAAATGAAGCAACATAGAAACAACAGAGGAAAGAGCCAGCGAACACAAAGACAGATGTATAGAAATGACCCAATCTGAACAACAGAGCGAACAAGATTTTTTAAAAATGGGTAAAGCCTTAACAATATGTGGGTCAATAAAAATTTTGAACCTCATATGAGGAGAGAGATCTGAACCCTGGATCACCAGCTCCTCTGTGCTAGGCTGCTGTACTTATCCACTTACCACAGAAACTTGGCCAGAAAGCACCAGGAGATGCCAAGGATATTACAGGATGCAAATATATCCTCCCTTGCCCCCATGTCCAGCAATAGCAAATTAGCAGGTACTTAATTCACAGAGAATAGGAGTAACTTGCAGGATTGATTTTCAAATATGGCAGCTTTGCAGTTCCACAGTTAGGAGATTTTTTTTTTTTAAAGTTCTTATTTTATTTCTAGTTAGTTAACTTACAGTATTATATTAGGAGATTTTTTTAAGTTCTTATTTTACTTCTAGATAGTTAACTTACAGTGTTATATTAGTTTCAGGTGTACAATCTAGTGATGCATAAAATTTTCCCTGAATATAGTAAGACTATAAAAGTTTTTATCACCTGCAATGAGACCATCCAATGCCTTCTATCTTCTCCTAATGACAACTTCTTCCTTTCCCTAAAACAGAGTGGACCAATATCCTAGAGAGCTAGATTGCTGAAAAAAATCAAGAGTGAAACTAAAGAATAATAGGCTGGAGGCAGGAGACATCTACCTGTTGTCCATGGGGTGGGGTGGGGAGTAAATGCCTTTGTGCACATTGCAGAGCAACAATGAGGACATAGGAAGGGACCAATGGAGAGTTTCCCTCTCTGTTCTTTTAAAATCTATGCAGTGAGACTCCCATGGGATATTCTGTAGGTAGATTTTCATAGTTAATGCTATAGGGAACTGTGTGCTACTTAACATAGCTTGGGATGAAGAGAGAGGCCACATGGTAGCTCAAGAAGTCAGGACTTTGTCCTCAATTTGATTTAAAAATCAATGGAAACTCTTGTGAGTCCAGATGAGTTAGGGACAAATGGAGTTAGGCAGGGATAGGTAGGAGGCCATGGAATCAGGCTCACAAAAATCCCAAAAATATGGAGATGAAAGGAAACCAGAGCTAAACTGGACCATACAGCCCCAGATGCCAGAGGTGGGGTCTTCTTACATCAGGTACTTGTGACCAACAAAGAACTACCAAACCATAAAAAAGTAAGTAAACCATTAAAGATGTTATCACTAGTCCTTATTCGATGGTGATATCGATAGATATGTTAAGAGGATTTAGGTTCCCTGGTTGGCTTTTAATAAAAGACCAACCCTCTAAGCCCTCAGTGGCAACCCTGTTAAGTAAAACCCCTCTCACTTCTGAGAATTTTCTATCATTGCTTAATAGATGTCTATCGCCTCACTCACTCCCCTTCATTCATTCTTTGACTCCTTGAGACAAGAACCAAGCTCTCCTATATCCCTGAGGCCTTCTCATGCCATTGCCAAAGTCAAAGCTGTTTCCATTCTGATGTGAAGACATTATTTGTCTTTTTCGGTCCCATGTTGTCAGGAGAGTCCAGTAGAGATTTCCTGAGGCTCTATGACATGTGATATCAGAGCAGGCCAAATTCAGAAGCAGATATGAGACTGAATATAAGCAAATTAAATATAAACCGGACCCTAAGGAGATTCACAAAAGTATTAACCAATACCACTCTTCTCTTTAATTATTCTTTTTGGGAAACTATAGTTTTATTTTCACAAAAATTTTATGTTAACATAAAACGGGTTATTAAAATTATTTATAATTTATAATTGACAAAGGGAATTTTAAAATATCTGGCCATTAATTTTTTGATTTGTTAAATGTGGAAAAATACAATTCACACTCAAAAAAAAAAAAAAAAAGAAAAAGAAAACACACACACACACACACACACACTTTGGGATCCACAATAATTTTAAGATTGTAAAAAGGTCCTGAGACAAAAAAGCTTTGAATCACTGACCTTGAGGAGGAAACCCTGCTGCCAGGTTTCCAGGAAGGTGGATGCACAGATCACGGTGTTCTCACCTAAAAGCCAGTAAGCACTGAAGAAGAAGGTGATTTGAGAAAAAGAGAGGGTTTGGGGGACATGTCTCATGGGCCTGAGTTCAGGATATTGTCTGAGCTAGTGAAATGGGCTTGGAGCGTATCAACATAGAGAAGATAATTAAAGCTCAGGTAACCCAGAGGACACCAAAACCCAAACCTTCCCAGAATCAGCATGTTTGGAGAGTAAGAGTAGAGGCAGACTCGTGAGGACGTGGCCAGAAATCTCCTAGCACGGCATTTTTATTTGTTAGTAATTGTCTTTTATTATCCGGTCTGCTGCACTCCCTACCAAGTAACATTGAGTCACTAGCATTACCCAGAGAGGTCGGTTTACGTGGATATAACCACAGCATCTTACCGTGATACGTGAAGCGGTGTGTGTGTACCACTTACATGTGGCAAATGCTTTCTACTTTTTAACGCCCTCTTTGTCTTTGATTCTCTTTTGCAAGTTTCAAAACCACTCAACTTCAAGGTAGCATATTAAATGGATTCACATTTCAATTTTAAGAGAAATTTATTCTCTGCATTGTTTGGTTTCAGCGTTTATGAAAATGGAAATGTCATTTTGGAAGTGTCAGCAGGAATCTCTCAAAATTGCATGAGTTAACTTCAATTGTATATCCCAAATCAACTAAAACAGCAACCACCACCTCCACCAACACAACAGAAACGACGGAGATGTTTGGAGACCAGAACAATGGTTGGTTTTTAGTTTTTGACCATAGGGTACTGTCCAGCTTTGATGCGATTTTGATTATTTTATGACCCAAAATGACTGAAAGAGCAGAGTGTGGGATCTGTGGTCACGGGCCATAGTTATATTCTAATTCAGTGGCTAATACAATTTAATTCAATTTTGCTCTAAGAATTTTCAGTCATTTATAAAGATAAGTTTTCTTTATTCTATTTATAAAGGAGTTAATAGCTCTGCATCTAATTCTCAGAGCTCCCTTCACCTAATGGGCCCACCCTACAGTCTCCAGGCTGCTTTTTGCAGGCTGCCTTTCAATCTACTGTGATTCCTCCTCTGTATGTTAATTTAAGAGACAATTCTAGATCAGTATTTACAGGCTGTATATAAGAATGGAGGAATGGAAAAGTTAATGGAGACACTTGTTTGTCTTGCTTCTATTAAGCAAGGTAAAAGATGGTACGTGGAAACAATGAGTGGAAAAAGTAAGAAAACTTCCTGCTTAAGAACTTTCTGTTCATTAGTTCCATTCACTTCATGGTTTGTGATCATTATTTAAGATATTTTCCTCTGGGTGTTTTTATTAAGTGACAGGTTACCTTTTTTATTTGCTTGAGAGGAGATTTCTTATGTCACGACATGTAATTTTTTCCCAGCAGATGTTTTATGAAAAGCTAAGAAATGGTGTTTCATGATGATAAATCTTTTTGATTGGAGGCAGTCTTCGTCACAAAAGGAATATCCGAGAAACGCGATGCACTCTAGCACTTTAGGAGGCAAAACGCATGACAGGTAATGCCTCAGTGGAGAGTTATCTAGACTTTGGAGTAATGGTGCTGTTTCTTTTCCGAGTTAATACATGACCCCAAGCAAAGTAAGGACATAAAAGTAGTGGATAGCAATATCCAGTGACTTGAGCTGCACTCAGAAATAATGACAAATGCATAACATTATTTAAGATGAATGAATCAAGAAATGGATAGAGTGCCCAAAATACTATATATTCAGAATGAATTAATTCCACTTCTGTATTCTTAAAAGAGTGTACGACCAACTTAACTACTCGATAATAGCCTTGATAGCCTGTGTACGCAGTAAAAATATGGATTATAATACTTTTGCCTTTTTTTAATCAGAAGAAAGTAAATAAATGTTCTCACATCTAGAGTGTGAATAGACATAGGGAATTTCTATGACATTCCAGTTTAAATTTAGTTCTATACCTGTTGACATATCAATGTTGAAGATCTCGTCTTCACAAACAACTTTAAGAAAAAGAATAGAAAGGGCACTGTTCAGAGAAATTGAGAGAGAAAATGACTCCTTTCAGGACATGCCTTCACAGGATTGAAAAGCTAGTATATGACAGTCCCTGCATAGAAGCCGGGAGATCGCATCTAAGTTACTCCACCTAATTGTGACTTCATATTTCATATTTTATTAGCTGTTGTATTTAAGACTTGATTGTGAGCATACTCCAGTATTCTTACATTTCCTTCAATATACTTTTAGTGGCTCTGTAATTGATAATTGTAAGGATATATGTAGGTGTGATTTTTTATCCATTTGGAATATTCAACCTAATAAAATATAAGAAATTATACTCTAAAAATTGTCTTTATAAATATTTGTCTACATCTCTTCTGGTGTAAGAATACACAAGAATACATCTCTTTAATGTAAGAATACATTAAAGTTCTTGAAATACATATTCAGTTTGCTTTCCAGAAGGGATGTATCAAAATCACCCTTTTACCTGTTTGGGGGCATATCATATAGTTGACTTCAGTAACCATTCCATGTGCACTTGAAAATCATGCTCTGAAGTTTTGATACTCTATTCAGTTGAGTTAGGAAATTTTTTTAAAATATTTATTTATTTATTTGAAAGAGAGAGAGAGAGCACGCACAAGTGAGGGGAGGGGAGGGACAAGGGACAGGGGAAAGGGGAGGGGGGAAAAGAGAGAGAATATCAAGCAGACTTCCCACTGAGTGCGGAGCCTGACATGAGGCTCTATCTCACCATACCCAGATCATGACCTGGGACGAAACCAAGAGTCAGACACTTGGTGGACTGAGCCACCCAGGAGTCCGGAGGCCAATTATTTATTTGTCAATTTATTTACTTTTTCTATATTAGTATTGATTGTTTTGTCAGGCCATTCTATCAGTTACTGATAGAGGTATTATAATTTTCCACAGAGCTTGTAAATGTGTATTTTTTTCTTTTTTATTCTGTTGAATTCCTACTTTATTTAAGGTCATATTATTACATGTAGCAAGATTTCAAATTATAATATATTTCTGGTCATATTCACCTTGGTATCATTTTGAAAATTGCTATTTACCTAGTGCTTCTTGCATTAAAGTCTACTTTTGGTATTGATATGACTCTACGAGTTTACTGTGTTTACTAAATAATGTCACATAAATGTAAACTGCATGTTTACATTTTTCACCTTTTTAATTTCATCTTTTTTGTTTTCTTGTATATTTAAGGCATATCTCCTATAAGTAGTATATATTATTTGATCCAGTGAAACAACCTGTCCTAATTGGAATACTTAGTCCATTAATTTACTAGATTTACTAGTGAACTTAAATCTACAGTCTTGGGATCCCTGGGCGGCTCAGCAGTTGAGCATCTGCCTTTGGCTCAGGGCATGACACTGGGGTCCTGGGATCGAATCCCACATCAGGCTCCCCACAGGGAGCTTGCTTTTCCCTCTGCCTGTGTCTCTGCTTCTCTCTCTCTCTGTGTCTCTCATGAATAAAAATAAATAAATAAATAAATAAATAAATCTTTAAAAATGAATAAATCTATAGTCTTAAGCTGTTTTTGTTTTTTTTTATTTTTTTTAATTTATTTTTTACTGGTGTTCAATTTACTAACATACAGAATAACCCCCAGTGCCCGTCACCCATTCACTCCCACCCCCCGCCCTCCTCCCCTTCCACCACCCCTAGTTCGTTTCCCAGAGTTAGCAGTCTTTACGTTCTGTCTCCCTTTCTGATATTTCCCACACATTTCTTCCCCCTTCCCTTCTATGCCCTTTCACTATTATTTATATTCCCCAAATGAATGAGAACATATAATGTTTGTCCTTCTCCGACTGGCTTACTTCACTCAGCATAATACCCTCCAGTTCCATCCACGTTGAAGCAAATGGTGGGTATTTGTCATTTCTAATAGCTGAGGAATATTCCATTGTATACATAGACCACATCTTCTTTATCCATTCATCTTTCGATGGACACCGAGGCTCCTTCCACAGTTTGGCTATCGTGGCCATTGCTGCTAGAAACATCGGGGTGCAGGTGTCCCGGCGTTTCATTGCATTTGTATCTTTGGGGTAAATCCCCAACAGTGCAATTGCTGGGTCGTAGGGCAGGTATATTTTTAACTGTTTGAGGAACTACCACACAGTTTTCCAGAGTGGCTGCACCAGTTCACATTCCCACCAACAGTGTATGAGGGTTCCCTTTTCTCCACATCCTCTCCAACATTTGTTGTTTCCTGCCTTGTTAATTTTCCCCATTCTCACTGGTGTGAGGTGGTATCTCATTGTGGTTTTGATTTGTATTTCCCTGATGGCAAGTGATGCAGAGCATTTTCTCATGTGCATGTTGGCCATGTCTATGTCTTCCTCTGTGAGATTTCTGTTCATGTCTTTTGCCCATTTCATGATTGGATTGTTTGTTTCTTTGGTGTTGAGTTTAAGAAGTTCTTTATAGATCTTGGAAACTAGCCCTTTATCTGATATGTCATTTGCAAATATCTTCTCCCATTCTGTAGGTTGTCTTTGAGTTTTGTTGACTGTATCCTTTGCTGTGCAAAAGCTTCTTATCTTGATGAAGTCCCAATAGTTCATTTTTGCTTTTGTTTCTTTTGCCTTCGTGGATGTATCTTGCAAGAAGTTACTATGGAAAGCCACAAACTACCAAAACTGGAACAGGAAGAAATAGAAAACCTGAACAGGCCAATAACCAGGGAGGAAATTGAAGCAGTCATCAAAAACCTCCCAAGACACAAGAGTCCAGGGCCAGATGGCTTCCCAGGGGAATTTTATCAAACGTTTAAAGAAGAAATCATACCTATTCTCCTAAAGCTGTTTGGAAAGATAGAAAGAGATGGAGTACTTCCAAATTCTTTCTATGAGGCCAGCATCACCTTAATTCCAAAACCAGAGAAAGACCCCACCAAAAAGGAGAATTACAGACCAATATCCCTGATGAACATGGATGCAAAAATTCTCAACAAGATACTGGCCAATAGGATCCAACAGTACATTAAAAAAATTATTCACCATGACCAAGTAGGATTTATCCCTGGGACACAAGGCTGGTTCAACACCCGTAAAACAATCAATGTGATTCATCATATCAGCAAGAGAAAAACCAAGAACCATATGATCCTCTCATTGGATGCAGAGAAAGCATTTGACAAAATACAGCATCCATTCCTGATCAAAACTCTTCAGAGTGTAGGGATAGAGGGAACATTCCTCGACATCTTAAAAGCCATCTATGAAAAGCCCACAGCAAATATCATTCTCAATGGGGAAGCACTGGGAGCCTTTCCCCTAAGATCAGGAACAAGACAGGGATGTCCACTCTCACCACTGCTGTTCAACATAGTATTGTTTTTTTTTTTTAAACTTTTCTTTGTTTCTCTTCACTCCTTTTAATTATTTTTTTCCAGGTGGGGGTACATGGACCTGTACACTAATAAACAGGATCATGTTATACAATCATGGAGAAAATTTGAAGCTGGCATTAAGTCCACATAAAAGTCAATCCACTTCCCGTTTACCTTTCTCTTTAGGTTATAAGTCTGGATATTTGCTGAGGATTCTGTTCCATGGCAGGATCTGAACTTCAGTTTTTGTACTCCCTCTTAAGTGAATCTGCTGAAATTCTGAGAAGTTTCTGAGCCTCAGACACTATACTCAGTGTTGGCAATTGCTTCAAAGGGAAAAGAGACCAAATGCTAGGCTCATCTCTGTCTTCCTATCATCCCAGATTCTGAGCCTTTAATTCTTCGCTGGCTTGGGAACTCCAAGCACATGTTTTGTTGGAAATCATTTTATCCAACTTTGCTAGTTGTTTTCGGCAGGAGGGATTGCACAAAACAATCCATTTTGCTATTGCCAGAAGCAGAGCTCTGGTTTGGATCAACTTTCAACTTCCAGATATATGAGTAATGTTGTTCATTCCGTGTCTAGTTTATTATTGGGCTGGGTTCCAAAATTTCACTTTTTACAATTAATTTGTTTTTCTCAAAGAAATAAAGTAATAAATATTGATTAGTTACAGGCTAAGGCATAAAGCACTTTTTATCTATAACACCCTTGAGCTGTAATACCAATAATGCTCTCATTAATCATTTAAATCCATTTATTTTCCTATGTGGAATTACGGCATACTTTCTGTGATAATGAAGACTTTTAGATATTTTGTAACTATTTGTAGATTTAGATTTCCTTCCTCTTCGTTATCTCCTCTCCAGGAAAATGTTGATTCCTCAGGAGAGTTGTACTACTCTGTGTTACCTGAATGGAAGGAGGCCTCACATCTCTACCACCAAGTGTTCCACAGTGTTCTTGTGGTTTGGCTGCAGACTGAGCATGATCCCTGCTAGGTGATCACTGAGATATCATTTTATCTCTCTGTTCAAGGTGACATGTTTCCACCAATCACACATTCTGAGTTTTCTGGCATCTGCCCTTGTTTCAAAGCCTCTGGTTCCTGCTTACAAATTCCATTCAGTCCATCTGTGCCTGCAGTTCTTCTGGGACCTTTCAGAAAGGTTCTCAGGGGAGAACCCAAGACTCCTGGATTTCCTGCAGAGAAATATAAAGATTCTTTCAATCTAAGACCTCAGCATCAAACTCAGCCATCGACTTCCTCTCTCTGACAATGCTGGTCTTTCTCACCCAGCTCTGTGACAGTAGCACTATCAATACAAATCTCTCCCAGGGATTCAGAAATTAGGGGCCGAGAAAACCCCATCTGCTTTGATCTTTCTTTTCATCCTAATTAACACGTTGCTCCATTCCAGGACTTGAGCTCAAAGAAGGGAATTTGGGACACTATTTGACCACATGATTTTCCTAAAGTCGTTGCTACTCAAAGTGTGGTCCATAGACCAGCAGCCCCCACATCACAGGTGTGTTAGTAAGAAATGTAGAATCTGAGAACACAGCCCAGAATTACTGAATCAGAAGCTATGATTTAACAAGACTCTAGGCAAGTGTAATATCTGAAGATTGAGAAGCACTGCCTTCAGCATATCCTAAACACTCTCCAGACTTGGACATTGTAATCATTGTGGCCAATTTATCAGGTGTGACTTTTAATTTTTTTATTTTATTTTATAAATATTTTATTTTATAAATATAATATATTTTTTATTTTATTTATTTTTTATGATAGGCACACAATAAGAGACAGAGACATAGGCAGAGGGAGAAGCAGGCCCCATGCACTGGGAGCCCGACGTGGGATTCGATCCCGGGTCTCCAGGATCGCGCCCTGGGCCAAAGGCAGGCGCTAAACCGCTGCGCCACCCAGGGATCCCCCAGGTCTGACTTTTAGATCTTAAAATTACACTTCTGAGTTAATTGTCTTGTCACAGATTTAAAAGTTCTGTTGAGGTATTAGAACAAGAGGACTGATTAATATTTTTGCATCTTTCTGCATATATAGTAAGAGATTTATCACAAGGAAGTGGCCAGGCCTGTGCGGGCTCCATTGGCGGGCTGCCAGGAAGAGGCTGGAGGGTACCAGCTACCACAGCTGTCCACAAAAAGAATTTCTCCTCTCAGAGAAACATCAGCCCTGCTTTGAAGACCTTACAATGATTGACTCAGTCTCTGACAGATTATGTAGGATAACTTTCTTTACATAAAGTCACCTGATTATGGATTGTAATTTTCAATCCTGTCTTTGAAACACCTTTACAGCAACATCTGGCTTAGTCACTGATTGCATTAGTGATGACTGTAGCTGGTCACACTGACATATCAGAAGACCATCATGGGACCCTATGTTTCTGAGGCAAGTGGATGCCTCTGGAAGAATGTAGGTGGGAGCAGAGGCCAGTAATAAGGAGTACAAATGGCGGCAATGCAATGACGCAGTAAATAAACATGATTGCTACCAGAAAAATAAAAGCTACAAAATGGACACAATTCCACGTGACGAGGTAGAGAGAAAGGTTAGCAAATGGACGGTAACAGTTGTCAGGTTCCGACCAGGAAAGGACAGCTTTGGCTCTGTAATTCCAGTTCCCAGGGGCTGCTTCTCTGTGGAAGGACACCTGTGTCCCTGATCTTCCAAATCCCTAGGCCTCACCTGATGGTGGGTCAGTGTGCCACCTCATCGCAGGCCTGCAGGGTAACCTGCTGTCATTCCTCACGATTTAAAGAGGCATGTGTGACAAAGATGGGGAGCGTGGGGCTTGTTGTCATGCACCTGAAGAACTGAAGGTTGCCTACACTGGTCTTCAGGCCTTCAGGTAGCTAGTAAACATTAGTGATGGCTTTTACTAGGGTGTCACCCGGTTTTAGTTCTCTGCATTAATTAGCTTTAATCCCTTTTTCTTTCTTTTTTTTAATACTCTATACTTTTTTTTTAAGATTTTATTTATTTATTCATGAGAGACATAGAGAAAGAGAGAGGGACAGAGACACAAGCAGAGGGAGAAGCAGGCTCCATGAAGGGAGCCCAATGTGGGACTCGATCCAGGGTCTCCAGGATCACGGCTTGGGCTGAAGGCAGGTGCTAAAGCCCTGAGCCACCCAGGGATCCCCTAATACCTTTTTCATAATCAAGATTTTCTTCTGAGCACACATATATATATGTGGGTTCATCAGTATCAACTTTTTCAGCACATTTTAATAAGTTAATATTAAATATTGATATTTAATTATACTATGTTAATGTCTGGTAGTCAGTAACAAAATCTATATAATAGAAAAAAAAACAATAACGCAAATCCCATTAAAAAATAGGTGGCATGCATACTTTTAAAAAAGCCAAAATGACATCTCTATAAGATGTAATTTGGTAAAAATTCACATAAACAACATACAGATTCAAAAATACAAGTTTTATGGCATATATACATGAAAATCAAAGCAATATACATGTAAAAACATAGTACAAGAAAAATTTGACTACAGAACATGACATTTCTGAGAGTTGGCAAATATAGCTTGGGGATATCTAGGGAAGTGTACTTCAACGTGCGGAACTGTACTAATATTTATTGGGTTGTTTCTGTACATGTGATCTCATATTATTTCCTTAGTGAGCACTTTAATTTAGCATTGATGTCCTTGATTAATGGGAAATAAGCTTCAGGGAGATGGAGAGATTTAAAGGTAAGTGAAGGAAGAATCAGAATTGCCACCTGGGTCTGTGGCTGCCAGTTATCAGTACATACATTGGATGTTTCCATTACCTGCCATTTATCCTTCCCCCAAGTGGCTTTCCAGAGAAACTAAATATAGTGAGGACCCTGGAACTCCACCCCACCACCTGCTTATGGTAGCACAGCTCGACTTGCAGGGATCCATCATCTCCATTACCTTCCCAGAAAGAGACCAAAAACCCAAATGGCACAGTGATAAGGAACAACATGGCCTAAGAGCTGGGCATACCGGATGGGAGAGCACCTGCTTGCTAGGAGTCCCATGACTTCATCCCTCCTTTCAGCCCAGCACTAATTCAGCCACGCTTCATGTGAGCATGAGTGTGAACTCAGTCCTGGATTTGAAAACAGTGGTAGGAGGATGTATGGAAATATGAGCTGTGAGCAGGGAGGTTGTCTGGAAGAGAGTGGATCATAATTTGGGACTCAATATGGACTAAAAATCACGGTGGCTTCTTAAAATGAGAAATAAAAAAAAATAAATAAATAAAAATAAAAATAAAAAGAGAAATAAATATGCAAAATGTATTTTATGAAAATATTTCCGACAGCGTAATGGAGAGTAGCAACACTGAGTGTAGACAGCAGATCCATCAGGCATGTGTTATAATCCTATGCCAGGAGGCAGAGCCAGTCTGGACTCCCTGAAGGGTGACTGCCACTCTCCAACAGAATTCAAGCTCTCTTTTATCCTTATCGGAGGATCGTGCCAGGACACATTCCCAAGCCTCCCTTGCTGCAAGTGGACATGTGTGTGAACAAAAAGAAATAATCTCTTCCACACTTTCTCGCTTCTTGTCCCCTGGCCACAAGAGAGGCTCTGGGTGCCTTTGATAGAGAGCTGAGATGCTTGGCTTTGAGTTCCTGAAGAGCTCGCATGAGGAAATATCACCAAAACACCTCCTGTTCTTGCAGCAACCTGCCGGAGAGTTACGTGAGAGATGAATAAGCTTGTGTTCTCTTTGAGCCATTGCACGCTGCGGTCTCTTCTGGCTCAGTAGTTCAGCCAACAGGGAAGTTATTAAAAGGTAGGGACAGAAGGAAGTGCACAGGATTCAAAATACTAACAAAATTGCCATTTATTGAGCACTTGTGAGACCCAGGAACATTGACGTGTATTATCCTGTGTCCCAGAATGGACAGCTTCCAGAAGGAACTTCTATTTGGCCCATTTGGTCAGTAAGGATGCTGAACCTTAACTTTTTGAGATAATGACATTTGCATGATATGATTTAACTTCAAGGATGACTCGAAAAGCACATGCTTTTCCCATCAGTTGTACTCAGATCTTTCACAAGGACTTGTGAGATTAAGAGGACAATGTTTCACTCAGCTTTCTGCCAAAGCGGGTCTACCCCTCATTTATCCTGAAAAATGTGACTCTTTCAGAGTGAAAAACTTAATGGAGGTTTAAAGAATAAGTATGAAAAAATAAATAAATAAATAAATAAAATAAAATATAATAAAATAAAATAATAAAATAAAATAAATAAAATATAAAATAAAATAAAATAAAAAATAATACTAAAATAAAATAATAAAATAAAATAAATAAAATAAAATAAAATAAAAAATAAAAATAAAATAATTAAAATAAATAATAAATATGTATGTTTGAGAAAGTGCCTCATCTTTTTGATGGTTTTAATTGTTCATCAGTATTATTTTTTCCGGGTTTTACTTCATAGAAATATTGAGGTTGCTTTTACTTGAGAGAAAAACATAGACCTTAAAGGAAAGCCTTAGAGGGGCTTATTAACTTGCTAGCTTTTTAGTAGAGCACTTTATCTGCAACTTTAACAGCTCTGTCCTGGCAACAGTCCTTTATGGACAGCAAATAGGTTTTCCCTGAAGTTCACAGCACCATATAATTTCAGAGGTAGAAAAAAAGAGCTCAGAGGTAACGTGGCCTAGCCCCTGTATTTCAGGCTAATGATGGAAAGATCTGGAAACCGAAAGGAATTTACCCAAAGTCACAAAACTGGCTTGAGACAAAAGCAAGAGCACCCGTCCATAATTTTCCTTAGGAGCTGCTTTTCCTGCTGCAACACTAACCCACAGAGGTGGAATCTCTCCCCGCACTTCAGAAAAGGGAGATAGGTCAAATTAACTGCAAACACAACCATGAAATTGGCTTTTCTAACGAAAACATACCTGCTAAGACAAATTTAAGAGCATTTTTAAGTTTTGACTTTTTTGGTTAAAAAGCAAACAATCCTCTACCTTCCAAGGTGGACTTTACATTTTTTTTTTTCCTTAAATGTTGCTGTTAAAATTCATCTTTACTTTTCTCAGAATATCAAAATGGGAAGGCAGCTATCTCCTGACATGAGGGGGTGGGAGAAGGAGAGGGAGGAGATCAATGTGCTCCCCTGTTAAATGCAGAGACTCCACAGGGCTGACCCAGGAGGGAGCCCGCGGGCCATCTGGTCACATGATTAGAAAAGTCCCATTTACTTGTGTTGACTTAATATCCTGATTAGGTCCTGGAGGCCAAAGTTGAATAGATATGACATTTTTAATTATAGTTTCATTACCTAGCCCAAAGAGAAAACTTCGTATTTCATCATTTAGTTTATTTGCACTGAATTTTTGGGAAGATATGTAACATTAAGAAACTTTCCACCCTTTTCTGTTTCACTTTTTCAATAAATGAGTATTAAATTCAGTCGAATATTTTTTTCTGCATATATCAAAATTATCACAGATTTTTTTTTCTTTTTAATGTGACTAATGTGTAAAATTAAATCAATGGATTTTTTAAAATACCTTATCAATCTTAATTCCCTGGGAAAAAAACAAAAGGGTAGTGATAAATTATATGTTTTCTATATCATATATTCAATATGCTCATATTTCCTTAAAGAATGTTTCCTTGCTTTTCATGAGAGAGGCTGATACATAATTTTCTTTTACCATGATATGTTTTTCAGAACGTGGTATCAACATTACACTGACTTCAAAATAGTTGGGAAATATTCTCAGATATAAATTTAGATTTCTTTGTTTTTCTCCTTTAAATGTTTTCTTTCTTATACACTCTTCTTTAAGTAATTGGAATTTACTAGTGAAGAAATCTGAGTCTATACATTTCTTTCTGCACAGTTTCTAATTAAGAATACAATATGAAGTAGGACTCTCAGGATATTTGATTTTTTTGCATCAGTTTTGAACATTTTCTGCCCAGGAATTTCGGCATTTTACCTAAAAGATAAATTTGGAGTTTATTACCAAAAAATGTCCACATTATCCTCCTAATATACATTTTTTGTTATCAGTAAGATCATAAATGATGCATGCTTTGCTAGTAATTAGAGGCTACTCTATTTTCTCGATTATTCTAAGTATTTATCAATTTTATACAAACAAAAATATGATTTATTTTATGTTTCTACTTTATTCATTTCTTTAATCACTTTTGCATAATTTGTTACCTTTGGATTTAAACTGCTACATGGGTGCTTAACTCATTGATTTGTTCTATATGAATAAGCTCAAATTTGTTGATAATGTTGACCAAAATTTCTATACACAGACAACTTTTTTTTTTTTAAGATTTTATTTTTTATTCATGAGAGACACAGAGAGAGAGAGAGAGAGAGGCAGAGACACAGGCAGAGAGAGAAGCAGGCTCCATGCAGGGAGCCCGTCGTGGGACTTGATCCCAGAGTCCTGGGATCACGCCCTGAGCTGAGGGCAAAAGCTCAACCACTGAGCCACCCAGACATCCCCACAGGCAACTTGTTTTATAAGTTATTGAGAGAAGTTTGAGATATTTTCCACTGTAAATTTGAATTTTATAATTTATCATTGAAATTCATGGCTTTGTTGTTGCTGCATATATTCTGAAGCTAAATTATTAAGTACATACAAAATAAAAATGGTTAGATTTTTACATTTAAATAGAAACTCCTACTACTGGCAAATATCTCAATTTATTTCCAGTAATGTTTCTGTCTTTCGTTCTTAGAGCTCACTCTGTCTTATTAGTATAGCTATTTTAGTTTGTATTTGTTTATATTTGTGTTGTGTCACTATTTCCCCTTCATTCATTTTCAATTTGCCTGGGTCTTTGTTTTTAAACCGAATTTCTTGAAAGCATATAGTTAATCTTTTTCAGAGTAACAAAAGTTGCTTTTTATGTGGAGTATTTACTGCATTTAGATTCATTAAAACCACTGATACATTAGAACGTAAATCTTCCATCTCAGTTGTTGGATGGGTCTTTTAATGTCCTTTCCTGCCCCTGCCCTCTGTTTTTTTGGAGTTATTTCTGTGTTTGTATCATTCCATTTCCCCACCAATTACTTTGTTTCATTATTCATTAGTTTTACTATTCTTTTAGTAATTAACCTACATTTTTGATGTGTTACAGCCGATTGTAAAGGAGCACATTTACTACCAGGAAGTAGTGAACCCAGGAGGTGAGAATCCACTTTCTCCTTTTGAGTGATCGCTCTCATGTGTTTTATTGCCAGTTATATTTTATTCCCTTCAAGCGCTAGTGTTATTGTTTTACATAGTCAATGTTCTTTTAAATTAACCCACCTGTTCACTCTTTCTGTTGCTCTTAGCTCTTCCCCACATTTGCAGACTTATGTTAGTAATTCTTTTGGTCCAGCCATATGATCTCCATTAATATTTCTCTTAATGTGGAACTTCTAATAACGCATCCTCTCAGTTTTTGTTTATCTAAAAATATCTCCATTTTCACTCTTCTCTTGAAGTCTACTTTTCACTTTGTACACAGCTTTCGGTTAGCAGTTATTTTCTGTTAGTGTGTAAGGACATAATTCTATTCTGTTTACCACAGTTTCTGTTGAGAAGCTAATTTCCAATATTATGATTATAACTTCTTTTCCCCCCTGGCAGATTTATAATTTTACCTTTGATTTAATTATCTGTTTTCTTTATCTGGACACATAATTATATTTATGTTAGAACAATTTACTTTATACTACATACATTATACAATACTTTATGTATCTTAGTCCTATTTTTTTCTTCCTCTGCTTTAGTCTGAACATCTGCTAAACTATGTTTCAGATCATAAAATCTTTCTTCTGGGATGTTTTCTTTGAAACTCATCAATTGAATTCATTATTTCAGTTAGCATATGTTTTATTTTATTGTTTTAGAATTTTCATTGTGTGTTTTTGCTTATTAATATCAGTTCTCTGGTAATTCTTTTATTGTATCATACTTTTTTTTTTACCATCTTAATCAAAAATATTTTAAGGTCTCTGATAAATTCAATACTTGGATTTCTTTTTTTTTTTTTTTTTAAGATTGTATTTATTTATTTGAAAGAGAGAACATGGGCAGTGGAGAGGAGCAGAGACAGGAAGAAAAGGATTCTCCGCTAAGCAGGGAGTCCAAGGCAGGGCTTGATCTCAGCATACAAATCGTGACCTGAGCCCAATGCAGAAGCTTAACTGAGCTGCTCAAATGCCCCAGTACTTGGATTTCTTAAGGATCTGTTATCTGTCTCTATTTTTCTGTTTTTTATCTTTTGCTATGTATGCCTAGGAGTTCTGTTCTGAATGATAGGAGCTCTGGGGGATGGTTATTTTCCTCAAAATTGTGCTTCTGTTGTTTCAGGTAGTTCCAACCTGAACTCATGTAAATATAGTCAGTGATTGAGCTAATCTAAAGATGAGTTCCATCTTTATGAGAGTTGACTGACACGTAGCTTTTATCTATTCCTTTGGTAAGATCCCTCAAGAGTAGAAATATATAACTACAGATTTCACCAGGTTGGTCCTCTGTTCGCTCTTGGATTTCAGTTTTCTGTTTCTCAAGAGACTAGAAAGTTCCATCTGAGTGTCTCCCTCTCTCTCAGACACTGTTTTCTGGTAGCCTTCACAGCTTATCACCTCTGTCTGCAAATACCTGCAGGGAAGGGTGGTACAGGAAGTTGGGTTCACCTCAGTGTGTTTTCTTTCTCTCCTAGATCTTGGCCACCTCGTACTGGCTGTGTTAGTAAAACTCAAATGCCTTCAAGCAGATTTCTTGTGTATTAAAAAAAAAAAAAATGTGGTAGTTTTCAGAGGGAAATTTGGGTTGATATAAGGTATTGCTTTAGATATGGAAATAGATGTCATACGATTTTAAACAGTATTCTCCTTAATAGAAGAGATTGGATGTGGGTGAAAATATAGCCATATCTTAAGTTTTTTTTAATTATCGTGTGAACACCATAATTATATTGCATTGCATTTGTGAGCGTGCTAAAAAACTGGCATTATTTGGCTAAAGGTAAATAGTTTAAGTGAAAGCCAAATGACTTCCACTTCTGGAAAGTGGAAACATGATTAAGAAAACATTACTTTCCACTCTTAACAATGAAAGTAGGGATAATATTCTACAAAACTGTAATGTTTTGAACCTAGCAGAGAGCGGAAGGTTATTTGAAGAACTGAAAACCTAATGGTAACAAGCCCTTCCCAGGAGAGATGGTAGTCAGAACAATTTAACCCTAGGCATAATAGCAAGAAAAAGAAGTTGGCCTTAGACATGAATATGAAGAATCAAGCTGTGCAGCAATGTCACCATCGTGGCAGCACAAGGTGTCCCTCATTTTGATACTTTTTTAACAATTGAAATGTGGCCTCCTTGCATGAGCAGAAGTGCCTCTGTGAGAGCCACGGGAACCAGTACCAGGCACCAAGGAACACGGGAGAAGAGCCACCCATCTGTGCATTGGTTAGTAACACAGACCTCAGTATGACCTGCAGAACCAGCAGAGGCCTGTGACCCACCTTCAGTCCCTGGTGACCATGGCACCTGGAGAACACAGACTCAGCAGACACTGACAGACGAGAGAGCCATCAGAGAAGTCCAGGCTTCCAGAGGACAAGTCTCAGCTCTCCATTGGGTTTGGGCACATTGGAGTTTTCCAGTTTAGACACAGCTGGGCATAGCTTAGAGCCGGCGAAGGTTAGTGACAGCTCTTGCGGAGAACAGGGAGAGCAGTGAGTGAATGCCCAGCTTACCCAGCTGGGCAGGACATGTCCCAAACCCATGTCTGGGCCACAACGTTTTAGACATGACACTGAAAACACAAATGAAAAAAGGTAAAATGGTCTCTCGTGTACTTTATTTTTTGGTGCTATTAAAAATAATATAGCTGATTTTGTCCAAGTTCCACTTGCTTGTTGCTGATATACAGGCATATGACGGCTTTTTTTATACCAATGCTGTAACCTGTGGCCTTACTAAACTCATATTAATTCTTAAGGCTTTTGTAGATAGTTTTGGGTTTTACACCATAAATAGTCATCTCCACTGCAAACCAGAATAGTTTTCTTTTTTCCTTACGGCTATGTTGGCTCTACTGATGAGATCATTGAACTAAATCTTTATGTCTGTTTCTAGCATCTCCATTTAATTCTTTCTTAGAGTTTCCATTTATCTGCAGAAACAAGCTATTTGATCTTTCATGTTGTCAACATTTTCCATTAGAGCTGTTAACATATTAACCAGAGTTATCTAAATTCCCTGTCTGATACTTTCAACATTTCCCCTCTCCGTCTGGTGCTGATGATTGTTTCATCTCTCCAGACTGAGCTATTTATTGCCTAATTGTATACTTCGCAATTTTATGTTGAAATCCAGTCACATTGTACAGTACTCAGGTAGATAATTATGCTTCAGGATGAGCACATATTTCCTTCTACCGGGGTTTTGCTGTGTGGGTCTGTGGCATTGGGCTGTGTTTAACATTTGTTTTTGGTGTTAAGGTTATCCTCAGGGCACTAGCAGCTTCAATCCCCTCTACAGATGGCAGTTGTTGGTCTGGATGAACTTTCCAGAAGGATTCCCACGGTGTTTATGCTTGGCTTTGAGTCCTTCCCAGAGAAAACCCATTTCTGGTTGCTTTCCCAGGTGTGTGGTCAATGCTTGTCATGGTGGCTGCACGGGTAGGAAAGGAAACATTTCCTGATGTTCTGATTAAGCCTGTGGAGTAAGCAGGCCCTGTCAACCTGGTCCCCAAGTGTGCCTTTCACAGGTGTTTCTGCTTCACTTCTGGATGTAATGTTGGCCTGAGTATCTCTTCCTATCTCTGAGCCTGGGGTAGAGCTTGTTTTTCCTTCCCGTTTCGCCTTCAATCATGTGAGTTTTTACCTTGTCCCCAGACAGATTCTCACTGAGTGTTTTTGCTCATCCTCCTTCAGATTAAGACTTTTGCTCCATAGGGGAAACAGGGGGACTGAGCCTGGTTAGAATGTTCCAGTGGCTTCTGTTACCCGATCCCAGCAGCCCAATTGGGACAACTTTCCCAGCTCTCCTTCATCTTCCCTGTGAGTCTCCAGTGGGAGCAAACCCACCTGGAGCAAAAGGCTGCCAGAGAGGGCAAGCCCCTTTATGTCTGAGGCCAACAGGAACTTCTCGCTCCCATAGTGGCCACATGACACTTTCAGCAATTGGTTGAAAATTTCCACCTGAATCTTCCCAGCAACTTATATGGTAGGTGATGACGTCTCCCCAGATCCTGTTTCTCTCGCCAGACCTCTCTTTAAAGCTCAAGTTAGCTCTTAGCTCTAATACCAGTTTCTGATAAGTCCAAGAAAAGTTTATAGTTTGCAGTTTGTCCAGCTTGTCCCTTGTTGTGAGGATACGAGTGACAATGACTCTCTCCTTGACCAAAATGTGGATGTGGCTAGGCTCCTCTAATACACCTTCTTGAGTAGGCCTCAATCTTGGCCTGTACAGATGTGAACAAACAGTGACGTCATTTCTAACAGCTCAAGGCCACACCTGGAGGTAGCACAAGACCTCAATAGAGTGTCTGCCTGAGGAAACTCAAGACTGCCAGAAGGATTCTCTGTGTGGCCCAGCCGACACCTGACAATGGGGCCCTGGTCTCCAGGCTCCTGGTCCAGGAATGTAGAAACCTCACTTCGATAAGCTCCAATCAGCAACCTCAGGCTGGTGTCACATGGACCGATTGCCTCCCTCCAGCTTTTTAGAATTTTTCAATTCCCTGAGTCTGAGCCCCAGCTGGCCCCCTCCTCACTCCCTTATTCTTCCTTGCAAACTCCCAGTCACCTCCGCATCGATCAGAATGGAGTTCAGTTCATGCCACACACTTTCCTAGTGCAATAGTTGTTTCCGATTAAACCCTGGTCTTACCACTTTAACTAGTAGTGCCTCACTCTGTTTATCTTTGGCAGGAACAATGCTCCTTCCAGCTTTCTCCGTCTTTGAACCAAAACTGAAAGTTTATATTATAGCATGGGTTTATGTATGCTTAAATACAATGCTTTCTTGTTTGCAAGTTCCTCTTAGATTCCAACACAAATGTCCTTCACTACACACTCAATAATCTTAGCAGAAGACTTTCATTAAATTGAGTGTGTCAAGAGTACAGCCCTGAGATATAGGAGGTCTAATTTCTGAGAGTATCTAACTGACCCACCAAATAATAAGCAAGTATAAATGAGCCTACAGCTTTGAATTACTTCACCTCAATCCATACTGCCAGTCTCCCTAATCACCCTCCCTCCTGTAGTGGAAGCCGAAAGCCATCCCTGTACCTCTGTAATATCTTTTCATTTCCTAACTAATACAGAAAAGTGAAGCTTTATACTTCTTGAACATAAAAGAAAATGACTTTTATTTTATTTCCGAGATCCGTCAAATTCAGCTTTCCAATCCAATGCAGAAGAGTTATATCTCTCTGCATATTTACCGGGAGTCTAAATCTTAGACTTGTATTTCTCACGTTCGAGTGGCTCTCAAAAGTGCAGTGGTTGATGAAGTAAAATGCCACATTCAGTGACTTGCAAATATAAAGCAAAATGCTTTTGGGGAAGTCAACTGAACTGCTTTCATTACTGACATGATCACTCTTACGTTGAAAATATAAAGTTAATAAAAGCACAGTGGAGGGTGGCCTGCCATGCCCTTTGTTTTATTTTATCCAAGTAGAGCCTGGCTGTGGCAGTTACAGTAAAGTATGGTGCTGTTTCCATTATAAATTCCAATTTACATGAGTTTATAACGTAGCTCTGAGAGTTCAAGATGGGCTCCAATTTCCAAAGCAGCGTCAGCCCAGAAGCAACATTTTAAATAGCTTGTCTCTGCTATAGAATTCAAAGGAGGAAAGGAAATGAAATAGAAGTTTTCTTGACTGCATGCCTTTTTTTCTGATAAAATATATACCTATAACTGAAAATATGTGCTGGTATATTGAATGCAGTGTTGCAAGTCATTTCTGTGTATTGTATGCTGCAGGGCCCCTGAAAATGATGTTAAAATAATAGCTTATGTAATAATAAAACCTAGACTCATCTAAAAAATATCAATCCTAAAAAATCTTGCTTTCTTCTAAATTCAGTGACCTAAAGGCTCATGAAAAATTAGGATTAGGCCACGTACGGAGTGTATTATAATTTCTTAAAATCTATATATGACAATTAAAGAGAAATAATATGAACACATTTTTAAAATAACATAGTAATCTTGAATAAAGATTGTTTAATTTCAGGAGTAAAACTACTCTTCCTTGAAAGGAGTCACACCTATTCGTGGTGTGCTTCCTACAAGTGGAATTAAAGGGGGTTGAAGAGGCTTAGATAACCAGACTCTGATTATTTTGGTACTTAGTCAATATTATGATGAAATCTAAAAAGGAAGATGCAGTCAAACAAATATATTCCTTGTGTAAAATCCAAATTATTTGAAGATTTTTATTTATTTATTTTAGGGAGAGAGAGAGAGTATGTGTGTGCTGGAGGAGAGGCAAAGGGAAGAGGGAGAAAGAGCACTCTAGCAGACTCCTTGCTGTGCACAGAGCCCGCTGTGTTGCGCTCCATCTCACGACCTTGAGATCATGACCTGAGTGGAAATCAAGAGTCTGGTGCTTAACTGACTAAGCCACCCAGACACCTCTAAAAATACTTGCTACTGCAAGTTCATAATTGTTCTTTTAGGAATGGGCTTTTTCCATGAAATCACTTAAAATATTGTAAACTTCTAATAATTATTATTAGTCTCATTTATTAGAGGCCAACACCTATAGGTCTGTTTGTCAACCCTTTGTTTGCTTTTCAAAAAGGTATGTTGAATGGATGGCCAAACAAAATAACATCCTCCAGCTGTTTCGGCTGTTGGATTGTTCATATTACAAAGAACACTCTTACAAGCTGTCGTACACTAATTTTTATGGAGGTGTATTTCTTAGTTTCTTTTCCTTAGTGATTTGTTCAGATACCCAGAGTACGTGTTGAAAGAATCATACAGAAGATTTTTAGCCTTAATTGAAATATGTAATCTTTAATCTCAGCAAAACTTTGTACTTCATTATGGAATTCAGAAGCACTTACTGTACGTGGGTTAATTGCATTCAGTGCTAGTAGAAAAAATAGATTTCAGAAAACTAATATATATATTGGAGTTATATATATACACAACAAATAAATATATACCCCTTGTATATATATAGTATGTTATATATATGTAGTATGTTTTATATATATATATATATATATATATATATATATATATATATATACATACTCAGAAGAACAGAGGCCCCTATAGTATGTTATTAGAAAATAAAGAAAAGAGAATTAAAAAATGAGCATCTTCTCCAGGACATGGTGAGCAAATTTAAAGTTCTGTCCATTCCTATACCAGCTACTCAATGTTATGCAAACAAATGCATGAATAACCACTGATTCTGTGTACTTAGGTGACTGATCATCATTAATCTGGCCAGATAAAATTTAAATTTTAATCATTCTGTCAATGTAATAGAAAACTATGCCTCTTTCAAATTTGGAAAAGACAATGTTACCCCTCAGAATTATGTTCTGTTCCCAATATAGATAGCGTTTTTAAAACATCAAGTAACACTATTACTGCCAGGAGAGTAGTTACCTACAATATTTTTTAATATTTTTAATGTTTTGTAAAATGGAAGCAAGAACATTGCTTTTCCCTACAGTAACACATTGAAAGGAAAAAAAAAATATCCTAATGAATGTTTGTAAAGCACTTTGGCTATTGTAAGGGGTGTGATGAATTATGCTCCCATACCAGAAACCGGGGTAAGTCAGCCGCAACCAGACAGTCAGGACCCCCAGGGTGTTATTTCATGCTCTGAAAAACACCATTTCTAACCATTTCTAAAAGAGTGGGTTTCCATCACATGGAGGGCCCTAGGCTCCCAGAGGGCATTTGACACACCATCCCTCACTGACTGCCTGGAGGATGAGGCCTCTCTCAGGTAAGATGGGTTCCATTTGATTGAACGTTTGCAGCTCTACTTATATGAGCCAAGAAGACAAATTCAGATGGGCCTGGGGCTTACCTTCCTCTCGGTTGTAGTAGCTGAGCAGTGAGCTGGCCCATCAGATCTGAGGGAACTCAGAACAGAGGCCCCTTCCTGGACCAGACAGTTCCCAATTCATATCATCACTAAGATGTCTCTGTCTGCTTACCCAGTAATCACGTAGAACGTACATGTTGGAGAATGTTGGCCAACGTTGGTATAGACCATCTACTGGATCTCAAATGTGGGGTGTTGAGACATCAGATAACTGAAGACATTTTATTACTTCTCTGTTTATTAGTTTTCCTTCCTTTCTATCTGTACCACTCAGTGTGTGTTCTTGTCCCATTGATAAGACACTGAACCCAGATAGTAGACCTAACTTGCATGCATCTTGTGCACAATACATATATGTATCAAATTTATGGAATGTTCATTTTTATGTGTAATTATGGAGTTATTTCTATTTTTTAAAGATTTTATTTATTTATTCATGAGAGACAGAGAGAGAGAGGCACAGACACAGGCAGAGGCAGAAGCAGGCTCCATGCAGGGAGCCTGATGTGGGACTTGATCCCGGAACTTCAGGATCAAGCCCGGAACTGAAGGCAGACGCTCAACCACTGAGTGACTCAGGTATCCCAAAGAATTCTTTCTATTATTTTATATTATGTTCTAAAGAACAGAACCCAAGTAAGTGGGCAACTTTATTTGTATACACCTATATCCAAAGTATCTGGGCAGGTGACTAGCTAAGAAAGCCTTCATAATCATCGTGATCTTTATTCCCTAGAACAGTGAGTGATTCTCTCCTTGCAAAAATCTCTGTGATTAGGGACTGTTTGAGTTCCAATTTCTTTGCTTGAAATTTGAAGTTACTGATTCTTATTTTGTATTTTATTTCCTTGGGAATGATAGATGATAGATAGAAGATAAAAGCTGTCTTTTAAACAAGCTGATGCAGTGCCTGGCATAGAGCAGTGCCTTAATGACAGTTCCATTCACCTCTTTTTTGGGGGTTAGTCCCTAGAATTTAATATCTGTTAATAACTGTCAAGGGACTTCTGGGGCTTTAAGGTTAAGGATATTTTAAATACTTCCTATCCCTAAAGAAAATATTTGTTTTTGTTATTTTTATCTACTTCTAGACATGTTCCTCCCAACTGTCATCAAAAGCACACAATAATTCTGAGATCTGACAAGACTTTGCACAATTTAAATTTTTAACATATTGTTAAAGGAAATGTGGGAGCCTCCACTGAGATTTGGTCTCATTTTTCACTGGTGCTCAAACATATTCCTTTGGAACACAATGGTGATCCACTTCCATTAATCTTAGCAGATTTGGAAGCTGCAACCCTTGCCATGGCTTATGTTTACATTTAGCTGAGGACCACATTATACCAGCGTTTAAAGGCCTCATTTTTAATCATTTCTGCCAGACTACTCAAGTGCTCTTAAGACTTTATTTCTCAAAGTCAAATGCACAGAGTCCCCATAGGGTATAATAATATCTACCAACTATCAGAGGAGCACTTTCTTAATTTGGACCTAAATTTCCACCTCATGTGACCCAACTTTGAGTTTCCCAGAATTGCACGATGGATGCTTTTTGCATGATGGTTCTTAAAATCATTGATTTCAAAAGTTGCAGATGAACCCAAAGAGAGTTCTTATTCTATTTGTGTGGCAGATTTCAGTGTCAGGAAACATTAGAATATTAGGTGTGACACAAAGTACTTGGGTAACTATAAAATAGTAGTTCACAAGCGTGAACCTTCAATTTCCAGATTTATAAAACGGCATCAGTAACACATTTTCTTAACAATGGATGTGTGGCTTACACATGACCATGCAGGTGAGGAACTTTGTTTAGCATATCTCGTTGACGAACACGCACCTGCCCAGCCTCCCTACTTGGTCTCCTTAGATTTCCTTTTTCCAGTCATGTTAAGACCTGCAGCAGGGGAGCCATGCTTGCCTATCAGAAGTACTGGGACCTGCACAATATGTCATAATGGCATTCAAATGTCTTTATTTGGGGACTGCGTTTCCTTTCCAGTTTTCTATGGGCTCCAACTCGCTACTCTCTCTCCCATTTGGTGATTATGCATTTACATTTTCTACCTGGCGCTAGAAAGGCACACATCTCTTTTATATATATTACCAGAATGATTACTACAAACACATAAAAACACCTTGTTTTCTGCCAGAGGAAGCTAATTTTATTTTGTTTCTTTCACGGAATGATTTTGATGCTCTGCATTTTCTTCTTAATATTTGGGAAAATTGTTCTTAGGCTGAGATTGTCAACAAAAGCATGCTTTCCTCTTCTAAGAGGCTTTATGCCTGTCTATCTGTCTATCCATCTATCCATACAAAGAGAGAGAGAGAGAGAGTGCACACACAAATGTGCAAAATTAAGCAAATCTACAAAACTAAGTAATTTATATCCATATTGATGATGCATTCTCCATTTCCAAAGATGTAAATAATATTGCATATTTCAAATATTCTGTGCCTTTTAGTAATAATTTTAAGGATGCATTTCCAGAATTTCAATCATATTTCAATGTTTTATATTGCATTTCATAATTTATTGGAAGCAAGAATAATTCATTCTAAATACCTTTTGCATTTACCTTCTGGAATTTACCATTTACCTTGTTTTACGTCTTTAGAAATATACAATACTTGCATAAAATCTACACTTTTTATCCCAATATCAGTGATTTAATTTTTCTACTTCAACTTCTTTATGTGAAATACTTAAGGAAAATGTGACTATTTATTTAAATAATTGCTAAAGATAAAATTGTTCCTGAAACTAGCATATTATCCGAATTGCGGCATGTGTAAACAGTATTCTTGTGTTTGCCTAACCCTTGATGTTTGCAAATTTTGAATTAGGTTTATAAAAGCTGTTTATGAGCAGGGTAACCACATGGTACAGTGTGCCCAGAACAGCACAGCTTTATGCCAGTTATTCTGATATAATCATGAGCCATGTTTTCTTTCCCTCTTCAACATCTGGACCATAGATTTCACATTATGTAATTATTGTTGTTGACTTATCATGTCATAAAGGACTAAACAGAGACTTGCTGAAATCCATCTGGAAAGTAACTTAATTTTGTGTGGGTCATATAGTTTATGTATTTTATGTAATTTAGGTTTCTACTCAATTTTTAAAACTTATTTCCATATTCTGGTTATGAATTTCAAATAGTCACACTCTGATCCCGTCAAAGGATTGGAATTGGTCAATGGATTCCTCGTGACTGGAAAGGGGTAATATAGGAGGAAATATATATGTTTCACAGATGTGAGGTTATTCAAAAGTTTAGATGAACAAAATAGGCTTGAACCACACTCTGCGAGGCCCTATGTTCAATATTACAGAGGGTGCAAAAATGAATTAGATGCATTTGTTATAAGGTACTATCATCTTGATGGGGGCAGTAATAGAATGCAGATATCCATTCTTACCTCTACAAGATAGGTAGGATTTCTTTGTTTTCCTATATCTCTATCCTCATGGAAAACCATTTCTGTCACAGGTCACAAACTAATGAAGAATTTGTATTTGGTGGCCAAACACTACACTTAAAAGTGACCTCTATGTGCATCATTTGTGTGATACATAATGATGCCCTGCGTCATTTGGGTGAATATAAATCACCAATACAGATGGGGCAGGGATGAATGCACCATGAAGGTCTAGGATCTGGTGACTCAAGATTCAGTTCAAATCTCCTTTCACAAGATGATATTTCCAGAAGGAAACACAATTTGTAGAGAATGTGAAGTTGGAAAGAATTCAGGTGTATTTAGTTGGATTCTAAGAAATATCACCTGACAGGGGTTTAAAGATCCTGTGGAAAGAATAGAATGTGAAAATGGGAAGATAAATTGAGGGCACATTTGGAAACCTTAAATTCCAGGTTATGGGGGATATGACTTATTTTTGAGCAGTAGAGTGATATTACTATGTAATAATAGCTACACATAATGAGCAGGACTTGAGAAATAAAATTTTCAAGTGCTTTATTTCATTTAATGGACAAATTAAAATTATGCTTTGGTAGGTTGTCATGGTAGTGAAGAATAAGGTACCATTAAAGAACTGTGTAAATTAGGCTTAGACAGTTGAAAAGGAAGATTTAGATGCCATGTTGCAAAACTCAAAAGAAAAGACAATTTATATTGTGGTCTATTTAGAGAGATGAAGTGCTTAGTGGAAGAACAGAAGATGTGCCATAGACTCTGAGGTTGAACAATGCCACTGAACAAAGGCCTTGGAGAGAACTAGAATCTGGACCTCTAATTCTACTTCTGCTTTTCTTTGTATGCTGGTTTAATTCTGATTTCTTGCCGAAGAAGATTGCTGTACATATGTGGTACAGAACATGGCCACCGACTCTTCTTGTATTTTGCAAATTATGGCTTCAACCCCTAGATATAGAACAAATGTGCTCTCTTGGTTTATTTCTCAAACTTCCAAAATGGGTATGCAGGATCACATGGTACTACAGTGACAGAGATGATCTGATCGCAATATACGTGTACACAAAAGAGAGAGAAGAACATTTCTTTTAAGAAAAGACTATATGCTAATAAATACAGATATCCACTGCTTGGGTCCTCCCCTCAAGGAAGGCAAATATATAGTATATTTTAAAAATCACACTGTATTTCTTCTATACTTAACTCCTAGGATATGGGAATAAAATGAACCTATATATGTAAGGCATTTGATTTCAGCTCAGATCATGATCTCAGGGTCATGCAACAGAGCCCCAAGTTGGGCTCTGCGCTCAGGGGGAAGTCTGCTTGTCCCTCTCCCTCTGCTTCTTCCCCCACCCCCAATCACATTATCTCTCTATCTCTCTCTCTTTCTCATAAATAAATAAATATAGCCTTTTAAAAAAAGAAAGACATTATGAACTCATTTAACCATCTGTGAGAATGTTTACCACATTGGTAGAAACCTTTGTTTACCATGAACAGAAATGAACTTTAGAAACTTTAAGCAGTATGGAGGCTTGTTGGAATGGGATGAGTGTCCTCATAGCTAAGGGGAAGCTGAAGAATGAGCCTCAAAGAGACAGAACCCAGAGCAGAATGAGGATTTTGTGAAGCTGGAACTAATGGGCAGGGTCTTGAAATCAGAGCAATCAGATATAGTGGCTGTGATGCTCTGGGTCCTTGGGTCACTCAGCATTGGGTGCAAACCTCTGAAAGGAGCTCTTCAATCACCTACAGCAGCTCATGTTCCTCTCTGCTGGCCCAGGACTCCTAGATTGAAAACCTTACCAAGAATATGTTTAATGTCAGAGGCAAAAATAGGAAACTTTGCACTTTCTAGAACAAGGGGGCGCATGTGGGGGTAGAAAAGTAAGAAACATCTAGTGTACTCCAGGAGGACTCAATGAAGTCTGACACTTCTGCAAGTTCTGTTGGCTGGAAAAGAAAAAAACACACTATAATCACGTTTACTTAATAGTCTTCAAATTCTCAAGTAAACATTTTCTTTAAAATTCCTAACACATGATTATTGGTGGTTAAAATTCTCACTTTTTATTTTTAAGAGCAATGCTTTTAGAAAAACACTAAATTATAACTTAAATTTCCTTTCTCTGCTATCCAGTTTCCTAAGAACATTACCACACAGGATAAAGACTTAGATGTGGAATTTAAAGCAAAACCATTTTTCACTCTACATTTTATTCTGTTTGTATCATTACTGGTAAGACATAGTGATTGTCACTATTTTGGATGCAAACAGATTGTGGGTTTTGTTTTTTACCATCTCTCTGAGCATCAGGATGTCACTTTTCAAAACAAAATTTAAAATGCAAAGAGAAGTTTATGCTCCCTTGAAAACTTTAAATATAGTCCAGGTCCTGAGATGGGTCAAACGTGTATGTATTCTACTAATGACTATTAGCAGATGTTACTTAGTAGTCACAATTAAAAATTGAGTGTGATCCAGTGAGTGTGATCCAATCTGCATAAACGTCTCTGGTGCCAGGGATCTGAGGAGAAGATACTGACCCATAACTATTCCTGGTCAAGTCACAAACAAAGGCGGCCCCAATATTCCCTCTATGCATACAAGTCTTGTTTTTCTCTCTTATATTTTCAGTTGAATAACAAACACTGCATCTTTTATCATAATAACAACACAACATCCCCAAACTGTCCAGATCTCCAGGCATGAGTTGAACTTTCTTTAAGATGCAGTTAAGCATTTAAAATGTTCCTGGAGCACAATAACTCAGAGTTAGGTTGGACTCACTAACGTGAATTCTAAAAGTGACTCACCTCTCTGTCTACCTGCGCTCCACCAAGTTTTCACACCTCATTTAGTCCCTAGTTGCTGGATCCATAGGTCATGTAAGAGAGTCAAAACCACAGAGGATGTTTTGAATAATGCATCATAAACGTAAATATTTGACCTATAAAATTTACTGAGAATCTCTTCTGCCAGGTTGTGATGAAAAGAAGCAACTGTGACCTACCAGGAGGTGACTGACTGACCAGAAATACAGGCTAAAAGTATGTGGTGTATGTGGTGGCAAGGCCTGTTGTGCAACAGGACCATAGACTGGGTTTGCAGTGACCAGATGGTGTAATTGAAGCACCACTTTGCTCAGCTGGAAGTGATGAGGGATTGTTTCACAGAGCAACTGAGTTTTTTTTTTTTTTTTCAAAGAGAGAGAGAGAGAGAGAGAGAAAGGGAGTGCATGTGCAGGAGAGAGGGGGGAGAGGGCAAAGTGAGAGGGAGAGAGAATCCTGAAGCAGACCCCACTGAGAACGGAGCCTGACATAGGGCTGGATCTCACGTCCCCTGAGATCATGCCTGAGCCAAATTCAAGAGTCAATACTTACCTGACTGAGCCACCCACGTGCCCCAGGACAGCTGACTCTTGAGGGTGGCTAGATATGAATGAGGTGAAATGACTTGGGGAAATGGTTTTGAACAGTGGGAAGGACATGCATGAGGGCATAAAAACAGACAAAAAAAAAAAAATCACATGAAGCCTTGGAAGAGGGAAGAAAAAGAAAGTTCAGCTTACATGTGACTCTGTGTCATAAGTCAAAACTGTTCATCAGTAATAACACCAGGAAAATCGATGTAATCAAAAATTTAAGACGGAAGGAGAGGCCAGACTTGGTGCAAGCAGATACACGATAAGATATGAGTGCTGCAAGTGTTGAGAATCTCCCCTCAGGCACTTTATGCCTGAACTTTATGTCTTCCACTAGCTGCCTTATTTCTCTCTTTCCCTCCCTATCCAAGCTCCTTGGAAAGAAAATCTTTAGTAACTACATCAACAATATGAACCCACTGTATTCTTCATTTCAGTTTGAGAGAATGAAAATATGTGACAAACAGACATTGGAAAGAAGAAGCAATCTTAGTTACTAAGCGGCTGGATCAGTCCCAGCTATTCCTTCAGCTCCATTCCCCTTGTCCTACCAGCTTGGGACTCTGAGGCTAAGTGACGTGCACAACATCCACAGAATCCTTCACCCCTTATTTTTGGTTGGGTCCAGGCATAGAAAATCACAAGCAGAATGGAGGGAAAAGAGTGAGATCCAGGTTTCCATTCTTCTATTTCCATCCATGGTGGATCAACATGGAATGGGTTCTTTGGCCAAAACTCTGTTTCTCTCAAGAAGGCCTCCAAATCCCCCTCTTCGTCTCTTTCTGTCTCTCTGCTGGTAACCGCTCCCTCTTTCTTCCACGCTTGGATGGTGATGATGCCTTAGTCTTAACTATTCCTGGGTGCTACAATCCCTTATGATTTCCCTACACCCTAATTTCCACTTTATAAATAGTTGCCTTACTTATTCTTTCATAATCATCCAAATTGAGCATGCCATCTGTTATACTGTCAGGACTGCTTTGGTAATCAGGAGTGGGTTATGAAGACACAGACCCCCTAGAACACTCTGTGGTTAGGTTGATTGTGCATTTGAGATGTGTAGGGTAACTTCCTAGGTGTGTGGAGACAGGACATGCGCTCAAGGACAGGTGGTCCATGGCCTTTAGTAGAATCATGCTCAATATGGAGAGCAGGCTCAGTTCATGGCCTTGGGAGATCAAGTCCCTGAGGCAATTAGTCACTCTGGCATCTAAAATGATTATGAAAACGAGGCCTTGACAGACTTCCTGATGACTCTGGTACCTAAGGAATAGAGAAATTTAAAATCATTCAGCATCCAATTGGTAACACACAGGAAACACCAGAAACCTCTCATGACAGGTCTGTGGAGGATTTCATCACTTACAGTCCTGAGGCAGAGAGAGCTGAGGACCGGGCTCAACACCTCATGGAAAGGGTCTTTTATCACAGAATAATGGACCCTGATATCAGAGATGGAAACTTTAAATAGACACAGAAGAGTCTGCGAGACGCAAGCCCCAATCTCCCTGAGGGAAACATCACTATGCACAAGTGATTTCCAATTATATTTCCTGAAGCACTTGCCTATAAGAAGCTCCAGAAGATGCAGACCCACCATCCTCCATTGCCTTGAGGCCCATAGTGAGATTTACATTCCATCATAACCCAGGGAGAAAAGTACAAGGGCTTCTACACTGAAAAAAATGTACCTTCACGATTCTGTGTAGGCAGCAGCATATAGGATATATATGATAATGGATTGTGAGAGTGTGAGGCCAATAGAAGCCCTGATGGGGCTCGATTAGTTAAAATGAGCACATTCACCTAGGATTTAGTGGGTTGACTCAAGTGCCTGATAGCGGCACTTACTTTCTGCTGCTTGTATAAGTGAAGCCTGGATGTAATGCTTACATAAAATAAGTAGGGCTGAGAAGCTGAGACATTTTTGGCACAGTGTAGGAAGAGCCAAAGTTTTAGGAGGATGGTATTTCTTGAAAGGATTGTGTGTAGACAGGCCACTCGCCTCTAATCATGCTCCCCAGGAGGGCCCCAAAGACACTCTTCACTTATGCAAAATGATTTGGTAAGGAATGTCCAGTGTCCTTGAACTTTTTCTGTCATTTATGATGAGAATGCTGTGCTGGAATTAGATTTTCTAGTCTCAGTGGAAATAAAGAGATCTGGAAATAAGGGGCATTTGACCCACAGGGATCTCTGGTGATCAGATTTCCCAGAAAAGAAATGAAACCTAAAACAGGTCAAAGATGTTTTTCCAGAGTCTTCCTTCAAACTTTACCAAAGAAATCTTCAACTATTAGCAAGGATAACTACAATTAGCTCCCTGAGCCTAAAGATGACTAGAAAGACCTGGAGCTGAGGAGACCCTGAACGATGGAGAACCATGGAAGGTCTTAGCAAAGGGGTGTTTGGAGAGGAATGATGAATTGGCCAGGGTTCTTCAGAGAAACAGAACCATCAAGATGTGCACGTATGGACATTGCATATGCAGAAAGAAAAACAGGAAATTTTAGGAATCATGGAGGTGCACATCCAAAATCCAGTCAGCAGACTGGGGGAGACTTGGTGTCCAGGTCCAAAGGTGGTCTTTAGTAGAATTCCTTCCTCCTTTAGCAGGAGTGGGAGTGGTGGGAATGAGTCTCTGTTCTCTACAATCCTTCAGCTGATTGGATGAGGCGCACTCACTTTATGGAAGATAGTCTGTGTTACTCAAAGCCCACTCATTTAAATGTTAATCTTATCTAAAAAGATACTGTTGGGCCACCTGAGTGGCTCAGTGGTTGAGCTTCTGCCCTTGGTTCAGGTCATGACTCCAGGGTCTCGGGATCCAGTCCCACATCAGGCTCCCTGCGTGGAGCCTGCTTCTCCCTCTGCCTGTGTCTCTGCCTCTCTCTCTCTCTCTGTGTGTGTCTCTCATGAATAAATAAATAATTTAAAAAAATAAAACAAAAAGATACTGTCATAGAAACATTCAGAATTATATTAAGTAAAGAGCTGGGCCCTATGGCCCAACCAACTTCATACATTAATAGACAAATTAGGACTTAGATTTGCAATAAGTCTAAAATTTGGGGAATGTCAAGACAGTAGAACTTTGCTTCAGATTGGGCACTGTTAGGAGCATCCAAGACAAATTCAGTGATTGTCATCCAGATGCCTGTTTAACTGGGAGGATGGAGCAATGCTAAATCTCTCCTTGAATCTTGTAACCCTGCAATCTTCCTTGTCATCCAAATGGAAGCCTGATAAATTTTGTGGCTTCACAGGTATTTGTTTATCTGTTTGTCTGTGCTTTGACATTATAAAGTTATGTTTTGTTTCTGCCTTTTGTCTGTTTTTGTTTGTGTGTATGTGTGTGTCTTTCTACCACAATGACCTTATCTAATGTGTATGTTCTGTGAAATCCTTGATGTTAAATAAGAAACACAAGGGCCTGGCCAGTTTCCAAAGAATGGCTGTCAATACCTCTTTTTTTCTTTCTCACTATTCACCAAAAATAGAAACACCCATATTGTCTTTGACACACTAATCCCTGGGACTTGATGCCATTGTGGTGCAAAGTGGATGCTGGTGGTATAGGAGACCTAAGAATAAATGGGGTCTCAGCCAAGGCATCTGACAGTGGCCCAGGGAGCCCTCTCCTGAGTTTCAGAACATACGGTGGCAA
Source organism: Canis aureus (assembly GCF_053574225.1). Classification (NCBI taxonomy): domain Eukaryota; kingdom Metazoa; phylum Chordata; class Mammalia; order Carnivora; family Canidae; genus Canis; species Canis aureus. The sequence goes on from NC_135631.1 coordinate 53,297,908, forward strand.
GAAATTTGTTTGGTACTATGGTGCCAGTGGCATCCCCTGAAGTATTGCCCTATTGTTGCATCCCATCACCGGTCAGGTTGAAAACCAAACACAACACTGCATGCCTAGGATCACAGGGATTAATAACCCCATAAAATTCCAATCAGGATGCAAGGTGGATGCCTCACCACCAGTAACTTGATGCTTTGGCTGTTGCAAAAGGCAATGTGATAAAGTTTGACACTTAAACCTAAGATAAACCGGAGAAAAAACATCTCAAGTTCAACTCAGCTACATTGATGATGATTCCAGAGAGCTATGTCAGAATTTCTCTTCTAAAAGGGGAAATTTGGATGTTGCACTTGCCACTTTATTCCAAAAAAAAAAAGGAAGAAATGAGAGAATGGCAAATGGAAAATTAGTAATAATGCATGTGAACCTCTGACGTCATCAGCCTCTTTCTCCAACCAGTTCTGACTGACCGTGCATCCTGGTTTGCCTGGACAGTCCCAAGGTATGATTGCTGTCTGGCAAAAGTTTAAATCCCTTAGTCCCAGAAGTGTCCCTGTTTAAATGACTACACACACACAACACACACACATACACACACACACACACACACACACACACACTTGTTTGAGTATAGTTGATGAGTTTCAAGGTGTACAACTCAGTGGTTTGACAAGTTTATACAGTATGCTATGCTCGCCACAAGTAGAGCCACCGTCTGTCCCATTGCCTTGCCATTACAGTGTCATGGACTGGTATTCCTTATGCTTTGCTTTTTATTCCTGTAACTCACTCATTCCATAACTGGAGGCCTGTATCTCCCTTTGCTCTTCACCCATTTTTCCAAGCTGCCTCCCCATCCCCAAAACCATCAGTTTGTTCTCTATACATATAGTTCTGATTCTTCCTTTTGCTAGTTTATTTATTTTGGGGAATTCCATTTATAAATGAAATCATACGGTATTTGCCTTTGACTGACTCATTTCACTTAGCACAATACCCTCTAGGTCCATCCATGTTGTCTCAAGCGGCAAGATCCCATCTTTTTTATGGCTGCATAATATTCCATTTTGTATATGTACCACATTTCCTCCTCTGTTCATCTATTGATAGACACTATTAATAGATATTCCATATCTCAGCTATTGCAAATAATGCTGCAATAAGCATAGGAGTGCATATATCTTTTCAAGTTAGTGTATTTGTTTTCCCTAGGTAAATACCCAGTAGTGAAATTATTAGATCATGTGGTATTTCTACTTTTAGTTTTTTGAGGAACCTCTATAGTGTTTTCCGCAATGGCTGCAACAACCAGTTTGCATTCCGACCAACAGTGCAAGAGTGTTCCTTTTTCTCCAAATCCTCATCAATACTTGTTGTTCCTTGTATTCTTGATTTTAGCTAATCTAAAAGACATGAGGTAGTATCTCCATGTAGTTGTTATTTGCATCCTAATTATTAGTGATGTTGCGCATCTTTTCATGTGATTCTTGGCCATCTCTATGTCTTCTTTGGGAAATGTCTATTCAGATCCTCTGCCTTTTTTACATTAGATTGTTTGGTTTGGGGGCATTGAGTTGTAGGAGTTCTTTATATATTTTGAATATTAACCCCTTATAAGATATATAATTTGCAAATATCTTCTCCCATTCAGTAAGGTGTCTTTTTGTTTTGTTGATGGTTTCCTTTGCTGTGCATTTCATTTTGATGTAGTCCCTATAGTTTATTCTTATTTTTGTCTCCCTTACCTTAGGAGACATATCTAGAGAAATATTACTCTGGCTTATATCAGAGAAATTACTACCTATGCTATGTTCTAGGATTTTTATGATTTTAGGTCTCACACTTAGATCTTTCATCCATTTTGAATGTATTTTTGTGTTTGGTGTAAGAAAATTGTCTACTTTCATTCTTTTTTGCTTGTAGTTGTCCAGTATTAACAGCACCATTTGTCGAAGAGACTGTTTTTTCCCATTGTATATTCTTGCCTCCTTTGGCATAGATTATTTTACATGTGGGTTTATTTCTGGAGTTTCTATTTTATTCTAATGATATATGTGTCTATTTTTGAGCAAGCACCATAGTCTTTTGAATACTACAACTTTGTAGTATGTCTTAAAATATAGCCTTATGATAACTCCAGCTTTGTTTTTCTTTGTCAGGATGGCTATTTAGGATCTTCTGTGGTTCCATACAAATTTTGGTGTTATTTGTTCTAGTTTTGCAAAAAATACTATTGGTGTTTTGATAGGGATTATAATGAATCTATAGATTGCTTTGGGTAATATGGACATTTTCACAATATTAATTCTTTCAAACCATGCACATGGAGTATATTTCCATTTATTTGTGTCATTTTCAATTCCTTTCATCAGTGTTTTATAATTTTTAGAGTACGAATCTTCACCTGTTTGGTTAAGTTTATTCCTGGGTATTTTATTCTTCTTAGTACAGTCATAAATGGTGTTGTTTTTTTTAAATTTATCTCTCTGTGACTTCAATATACAGATACACTACTGACTTCTGGGTATTAATTCTGCATCTTTAAGATTTTCTATGTGTAGTATCATGTAATCTGCAAGTAATGACAGTTTAACTTTTTCTTTACCACTATGGATGCTTGTTAATTATTTTTTCTTGTTTGATTGCTATGGCTAGGACAAGTAGTACTATGTTGGATAAAAGTGGACATTCCTGTCTTGTTCCTATCTTAAAAAGGAAAGCTCTCAGGTTTTGTTTTTTTTGTTTTTTGTTTTTTGTTTGTTTGTTTGTTTGTTTGTTTGTTTGTTTTTTACAATTGGGGATGATGTTATCTGTGAGCTTTTCATATATGGTTTTTATTATGTTGAGGTATGATCCCTCTCACCTCATTTTGTTGAGAGTTTTTATCATGAATGAGTATTGAGTCTTGTCAAATATTTTTCTGCATCATTGAGATAATAAATCATGTAAAAACATAGGTAAAGATATATGTAGAAATCATCCTTGAAACCTGGTGAATACAGACTTACTGATGCTCAAATGAGAGGTGCTTCCAGCTGGGAATGCAGTCATGATTTTGGTGACATGGGCACTACTCTTCCCCTGACCATCAAGCTCTTCAAACCTATAATGCAATTGACGGGGAAAGGAGTCACTGTACTGCCAAGAGGCACTGACCCAGGCTGTAGAGTGAGAATTGAGCTGCTCCCAAATAATGCAAGGAAGAATTACCTCTGGAGTCTGAGAGGGTTTCTCAGATGCTTCTTAGCACTCCTCTTTTCACTAGCCCTGACCAATGGGACACTATGACAGCTAGACACCAAGAAAGGTAATGAAAAAAAAAATTTAAAGATGTATATCCACCCAGGGACTGCCAGAGAAAGCAGGACACAGGATGTTTAATTAAATAAGTGACCCATAGCAAATGTGTTTTATAAAAGCTTACCCCTCAATAACTTATATGAAGTGCACAGAAAGTAGCTAAGAATTTAAATTTTCAGAGGGAGATATGGCTGAGTTGACATCATCCTCAAATGATTCAGTGACTAAAGGGACCTCACATGGATTCTGGAAGCAAAATGGGTGGCATCTGCTGAGAAATCTTCAATATGTCCAGACCCAGTCAAACATCACCTTTATCACTCTGTTCTTCACCCCAGAAAGCTGACTTCTATGGACAGTACCACTGAGTCTCTTGTCTATTTTGGTTTCTTACAAGGCTAGCCAATAAGAAATCTAGCAGGAGATCAGAATGGGAGGGGAAGGCTGAGCTATACTCCCTGGGTCTTCTCCACACAGTGTCTCTCTGGCTGGCTGCACACCGTAGTCGAGTGTCAAAGGGCTGTCAGGAAACCCTCTGCACACATCTCTGCCATGACAGCCTCTGATACGGGCTCCCTGTGGCCCTTCCTCCTGGGGCTGAGGCAGTGCACTACTACTGTGATTTCTCTATATTTTGCATACCCATCTATTAATCTCTTCTCAAATCTCCCAGTCTGAATGTGATGTCTGATTTCGCTTTGTTCTATTTTTCAGAATCTCTGACTACTACCTAAACCTGAGCACATTGTTTCCCAAAATTCCACTCGGGAAATCTGCTGAGCATTGATTTGCAGCATAGAGCCTACACAGACACAGGAATTAGTGGTATCATTTGCCAGTGGGATTGGTATTGATGCGTGGAGATGTAAAAGCAAATGAGGGCGTGAACGTGGCATGGAAGATTTCACATGCCAAGAACCTCCTTCAAGCCCTTGGAGCTAAGCAGCTAACGCTCCTTGCTGACACTAAACTTTTTACTCCTCAGGAGACTTGGCAGTCTCTGGGCAGGTAAAAAACTTACAGAGTTGAGAGTGTTGGTACTATTACAAAGAGGGATCATGGGAATTTTCCCAGAATGAATCTTTAATATAGAGATCCTCTAGATCTCTTCTGCATTCTACCGAACATGCTGGTACTCAGTCTTCCAGCTTTGAGTCAGAATGTCTTAAACATTTTCCTCTGAGTATTTCAATCAGCCAAAGGGCAAAGACAGAAACATGGAATTGAGAGTTCCCCAAAAAAATCAGCTTGCAGTGAGGACAAATACACTATACCCCACATAATCTGAGTTAACTATCTTTTTTTTTCTTCTTTTTGAGCAGCCAGCCAACATTTCTGGACATTAGAGAAAAATGCCTAATGTGGAAGAAACAAAGAAACATTAAATTGGAGCGTATTTTTAAGATTTCATTTTTTTTTATTCATGAGAGACACAGAGAGAGAGGCAAAGACACAGGCAGGGAGAGAAGCAGGCTCCTTATGGGGAGCTTGATGAGGGACTTGATCCCAGGACCCCGGGGTCACGACTTGAGCTGAAGGCTCATCCAGCCAGTCACACAGGCATCTCAAATTGGAGCATTCTTAGCATAGAAATAAACATCTAAGCTCCATCAACATCTTTATAAATATAAATGATATTGCATCCACAAAACAGAAACATGAACTTTTAGAGAATATAAAAGAGCCCCTGAAAATTAAAAACATGACAGAAGAAATAAAAACCCCAGTAAAGGAGTTTTTCTATGTCTCCAATGAATTAGAGTGTTTAAAAAAAAGACAGAAAATATAATAAAATAATTGCTTAAGATGTATAACTTCTGAATAATAGGAATTTAAGGAGAGGAGAGAAAAAAATGAAACAAATGAAGGTATCATTAAGGAAATAATTGAATGATATTTTTTAAAGAAATAATTTTCCAAGAACTCATACATGGAAAGAGATAGGTTCATAGAAAAATAAAATCATTAGGAAATTCCAGAGTATTAAAACCAAGAGAAGGTTCTATAGGATTCCAGAAAGTGAGAGAATGCAAATAGTGACACTGGAAGCAAGAAGACAGTGGAATTACTCCCTGAAAGTTCTGAAGAGACACAATATTCAACATAGCATTATGTAACTCGCCAAGTTCCTAAAGAGTAGGACTGTAAAGTAGAGATATTTTCAGATATTTAAACTCTCAAAAGATTGACCTCCCTTGCACCACTGCTGAAGAAGGTACAGAAGTCTGTGCTGGCAAAATGAGTGTGTAGATGGAGGAAGGGCAGATAGGACACCCACAAACAGTTGCTCCCACATAGGAGAGGACGAAAGGGTCTCCGTGGGGACTATGTCGGCAGGTTGCATGATGACAGCTGCACCCTCAGAACAGTGGGACTTGAGAGATGAAAGGTCAAGGGATGTCATCAAGATGCCATTGACCTATCTTCTATTTCCTTTTAGCATTTATGCCGAAGAGATAATCGCAGCTTGTACCCATACCAGGAAATTGAATATTGCAAGAAGTAATATTAAAGCTTTAAGTCCCTCCACAAAATCACTGCTGTTTCTCTTTTCTCTGAATTGTAGTTTATATTCTTCTTTTTAAAAAAAAAAAGAGTTACTTATTTGAGAGAGAGAGAATACACTTGGGCAGGGGGTGGGGCAGAGAGAGAGAGAGGGAATCTGAAGTAGACTCACTTTGAGCACAGAGCCCCACAGGAGGCTCAATGTCAAGACCCTGAGATCATTACCTGAGCTGAAATCAAGAGCCGAGCACTTAAGTAACTGAGCCACCCAGGTGCCCCTGTACCTTATATTCTACTTTTAACACCAGAAGGTAGTTTTGTCTCTATTTGATAATTATTTAAATGTAATCATAAAGCCGACATTCTCTTTGGCTTCTCTTGCTGAATATCATAGGCTTTGGCCCCTCATTTCCACTGTTGTTTAGTTACTCAATCACATGGGTATATGCTAGCCTGTTTATACACCCTACTATCACTAAATATTTGGGGTGTTTCTTGCTTTGTGCTATTAGAGATAGTGCTGCTGCAAATGATTTTGTACACACCCAGGTGGATGTGTCTGTGAATTTCTTTTGGATGTACATCTGTGTTATAGAGTATATATATTCTTTTCCAAGGAGACTACAGCACTCTGAATGACCCCTGCTGGTGTACAGGCCTTCCTATCACTATATATCTTCACCAACATGAGAATGTGGAGGGCTTTTCATTTTAGCAATTCTGGGTGTAGTGGTAGCGCAATGTGGTTGCACTCATCAAGAAAGTGGTGTAGCCAGTAGTCAATGTCAAGGCACTTGGCTTTCCAAGGTTACCCTCTAGTCCAGAGCTGAATGGACTAGCTATATTCAGTAAAATTAGCACTTTGTTTGATATTCTAGGTTTTAAAATAGTATATTTCCACTGAAACAGCAACATGCAAACAGCAACGGTGCTGTCACATATCATTTGTTTTCCCTTTAAGTTCCTACAACAAAGGCATAGTTTATGCAAATAGTAAGTTATGTGCAAGAATGTTTTTCAGAAGGAAGTAACTCAATGTAGAGAGAGAGAGAAAGAAAGAAGAAGAAAGGAGGGGAGAAAAGATGGAAGGAAAGAAAGAGGGAGGGAGGGACTGGAAGAAGGGAGAGAGAGAAGGAGGGAGGGAGGGAGAAATGGAAAAAGGGAGGGAAAGGGAGAATACCAAAGAAGAAGGTATTCTTTGCAATACCTCTCTCCCCTTTATTTTTAACCAGTTTTCTTCAGAGGAATAATATCATGTAAGAAAATTCTTTAAATTGTGCTGCACAATATAATTAAATCACAGAATAGATGAGGTCGAGATGAAACGAATTATGCATTTGTATGAGGTTTAGAAGCCATAGTGTGTCTGCATGAGAATGACAGTGGCAGCTGTGTCTTCTTTGGGGTCATCTCTCACGCTCTGAAACTCTCATCCCAGTTGTCAGGGGTTAGCATGTCATCCTGCTGCTCCTGTGGAGTGTGAAGAGATGTGCATGTGTGCTTTTTTTCCCAGGTCCTAAGATACAGTGGAACTACCAAAAAAAAAAAATTGTGACAAAGAATTGTTAAATACACTTTTAAAAACATCTTGTTTCTACATCAAGAAAAGTAGAGTGTCTGAAGTCAAAACAAAATTCCGCCCAAGTAACAAATTCTATTAGAAAATGCTAAGCATTAACTTAGCGCACAACATGGTAATGTGAAAATTAGCTTGGATATATTCATCACTCATCTAGGAAAAAATAACTATATATATATTTTATATTTGATGTAAAGACATTCTATAAAGGAAACAACTTTATTTATTTATCAAGAAAACTACTGACAAGACTGTCACCTTGCTCATTCGCACAAAGTGATCAAATTCTTGCCTAGAATTTGATCTGTGTAACCAGAAATAAAGTACACTTTTAGGGATAAAAAATTATGTTATTTTTTCATGTAAATGTTGAGATGTTTAGAAGCATTTAATCAAAATAGACCAGGCTGCTCTAAGTGCCGGCATCGAATGTGGCCATAATCTTATGTGGTGCTACACTGACGCAGAGGTAGTTGGTCATGCTCTCTCCTTTAATTGCCCCCAGAGTCAGCCTGAAATCTATGCTTCAGAAAAATTCATTTCAATTAACTACACATTTTACTTATTTATGCACACAACAATCGCTCCAGTTTATGATGAGAGAAGGAAGAAAAAGAAGCCAGAACTGGCTAATGTGTTCTTAAACTCCTAAAATCTCTATAGTAGAAGTTGTTTTGTTACATCTCCAGGAGATAAAATATCTTCTGGAAAAAGTACTAAAAATGAATGGATATTTCGATAATAACCGAAAATGTAAATTCTTGTATTGGAGTAAAGCCACCCCCAAATTGACATAAACTGAACACACTTTATCAAACAATCAAAATCAATCCATGCCCAAAGCAAAGAACCATAACAAAACCAGGAGTAAATACATGATTCTTGAAACGAAGCCTTACGTCACTTGAAATATTTGTGTGCAGCATTTTAAGAATAGTGTGCATGAAACCTGTCATAGTGTCATATATATGCACATGCATACACCCTATGGCAGTGTGTGCGTGCATGTGCACCCCCCCACACATGCACAACCACTTGCATCAGTGAGTGGACCAGAGGAAACCCTGCAGGAGGCTGAGCTGTGGAAAGCACTGAGTGTGTTGGGCTCTCCTCTGGTTCAAACACCTCTGCTTTCAAGGGCTGAACGTAATGGGCTTCCCTGTAACATAGAAGGAACAAAATTGCTGGTCTCCCATGATGAAGATTTTGACTCAGGTCAAGAGGTAGGTCATATGACTTCAGCACAGGCCGCATCTCATTATCATTATCATTATATTGTCGCGTCGTTGTTGTCATCATTATTATTAATTGTAAGGACATATTCATTATCTTCCAAGACAGTTTAAAAAAATACCTTCTAGTAGGTATTTATTACCCCAGGAATGGCCCCTACAGGACAGAGACACACCGTTTTCTCTCTTTTTACTTCCCACTATTAGAGTGGGAAAAAATATTCATAGCACTAAGCTTGCCATAAGAATAACAATATCAGTGTGTGTGGTGAGAAGACCACATTTTGAGAAGGAATATAAATTCTGGGAATCTTTTCTTTTTGCAATTTCTCTCCAATTAAAATCATATGACATCTTGAAACTTAATTTGGTTTGCCAGGTGAAAGAAAGTGAGCTGGTTTTAGCGCTGAGGTAATACAGCTTTCCTGTGAATTCTTGCCTAGAATTTGAGCTGTGTAATGGTGACGTGACTGCCATGGTCCTGAGTTGCGTGAAGGCAAGTGACGTGTCTGGAACCAGGTGACTTATAGTTACTAGTATATAGTCTATATGTTTTTGTTTTTTATTTTTATTTTTTCTGTTTTTACATCTATATGGTTTTGTGTAACATATGATGCACAAGCAGAAAAGCATATAAAATATAACCGTACTGAGTTAGAGATAATTCTAAAATGAGAACCCCAGAAACAACCTCCAACATCTTAGAAATCCCCCACCGTGTCACATCCCATTCAGAGCCACACAACGGCCCAGGGAACCACTCCCTGAACTTTCTGAGAGTTCTTCACTTGCTTTCCTCTTTATTATTTTTTTATTTTTATTTTATTTTATTTATTTATTTATTTATTTTGCTTTCCTCTTTAAGACAATTTATCAACCACGTGTGCTTCCCTTAATGGTATATTTGTTTATTGCTCTTTGTAGCCTGTAACTTGAATCATTTTCCATGGGTTCTTTGGTTCCTTGCTCATTCGCACAAAGTGATCACTGAAGACTCACGCATTTCTGTGTACAGAGAGCCAGAACCTCTCCATGGTCACTTCCATATGGAATTCAGCTGCATGGATATCCCACAAGGTATTTGTCAGTTCACTTTTTGACATTTTTCATTTTTCCTCTTCTTTTTAGTATCATGGCATTTTGTGCATAAACCTGAAGCACACATGAGTGGACTCTTTGAGGACATTTATCCAAGCATGAAATACGAGGGCTATTGTAGTCAATGTTCACAGATGCTGCCAAACTATATTCCAAGTGGCAGGTGTCAATTAACCTTTTCCACTGGAACATATGGAAGTTTCTGTTTCTCCAAAGGTTTTTTTTTTTTTTTTTCTATGTTCCGACTTTTAAATTTTTGGCCGTTAGATTGTTTTTACTTGTTTCTCATTGTAGTTTTAAATGGCAATTTTCTTGACTCTAAAATGTTTCTTATTAAGGAACTCACACATATTCTGAGGTCTTAATGATCCTAGTGTAGATTATATTCTGTAATCATTATAATTTTGACCTAAGTAATTAAGTTTATAATCTCCTGAAGCTAACTGTTGTGTTTGAGTAGGAGTCTTTTTTTTTTTTTTTTTTAAACACCTAGGAAGCCTATGGTCCTATCAACCAACACTTACTGAAATGACCATTTTTTGCATTTGGCTCTATAGGGGCACCTCTGCCACACACCAAGTTCAGAAAGCTGTTTGTGGACTTTGTGTTCTATCTCCTCTGTCTCTCTGTCTCTCTTGGAACAAAAATCATGCAGTGCTAATTATATTAGTTCTATTTTCACACTCAATAGCTGATTGAGCAAGACTTTCTGCTTTATTCTTTTTCATCAAGTGTATCTAAACTCCTCCTGGACTCTTCATTTCCGTGTAAATTTTAGAATAAGCTTGTTAATGCTCATGAAATACTCTGTTGGGGAATTTGGTTGAAGATGGATTAAATCAACAATTCAATTTTTCAGATAATTGATGCTTCCAATACATTTAGCTTTACACTCTGTGGAACATTGTATACCTCTCAGCATCCATAGGTCTTTAATTTTTCCCACCATAATTTTGCCACAAAAATCTGGGATACATTTTATAACATGTATTCTTAAGTATCTTAAAATTCCTTTAATTTATATCTTGACATTTTAATGATAACCGTTTATATTACTTTTCAGTGGTCACTCCAGAAATTAAAGTATACATTCTTAACTTTTCAGTTTAGAGTTAATATTGTACCATTTCCTGTAAAATGCAAGCACCTTGAATTTATATAGATCCATTTATTATGACCATCATTATTTATGCAACAGGTGCCATATGTAGCAGCTGTATGTACTGTAAAGAATTTAAGAGAAAAATAACCTTTTACACTTACCTATGTATTTACCATTTCTGATGCTCTCTCTTCCTTTCTAAGGATAAAGTTATTTGGTATTGTTTTGTCTCAGCTTAAATAACCTTCCTTAGAAGTTCTTGTGGTCAACGGTGACAAATGAACTTATCTGAAATGTGTTTACTTAACCTTCATTCTTAAAGGATATTTTCACTGACTATAGAGTTCTGAATTGGCAGTTTTGTTTATCTTTCAACATTTTAAAGATATTGTTTTCCTGTATTCTGGTCTCCATTGTTTCTGACAAGAAGTAATTGGTCACTTGTATCATTTCTCCCCATATGTTATTTGTTTTTTCTGTATATTTTTGATTTTTCAGTAGCTTGATTATGAGACCCTTAGGTGTATCTACATTCAATTTATCCTACTTGGTGATCTTGAGCTTCTGACAACAATGACACCTGCAGGGCAGTACTGAAAAACTGGTCTTTGTAACAGACAGTGCCTCCAATATATACATGTAAAGGGGAAAAAAAAAAAAAGAATCTTGACCCCACTCTCACACTATACACAAAAATAAATTTCCAATGGATCGTAGATATAGAATGCTAAAACTTTGAAGCTTTAGAAGAAATCATAGGCCATGCTCATGACCTTGAGTTGGGAAAAGACTTCTTAATCAGGACATAACAAACACTGGTCAGTATAAAGAAAAGACAAGCAGATTTTAATTTTAATCTAGTTTTAATTTTCAGGCACTTCTCCTGTGAATTAAAATTAAGATAGTGAAAGGCAAGTCATAGAGTGGGATATAATGGCTGCAACATATCTTTCTGATATAGGACTCCTAGCTTACATATATAGAAGAAAACAGTGTGGTGACCATAGCATAATTTAGAATGGTCAAATAATTACGTGCACACTTGAAACTAATGTAACATTGTGTGTCAACTATATCTCAATGTAAAAAAAATAATGTCAAAAAATGGGCTAAACCCTTAAATGAGCTCTCTTGCAAATGAGGTTTTTAAGTGACCAATAACTATGTTAAAACTATGACAAGGTGTCGAACATTATTAGCTCCCATGGAAATACAAATGAAAGCTACAATTAGCTACCATAGTAGGACCACAAAGTGGTTAAGATCAAAATGGCTGACAATAATAAGTGTTACCAAGGATGTGGAGTTACAAAACTCAATCTATCCAAAAAAGAAAATCTATCAGCAGCATATTGTAAATCTGAAAATACATGTCTTGGCCTCGGTTCTTTAGTTGTAGAATCTGAGAAAAGGATTAAGATACCACCACTTTATATGGAAAATGACACTCCATGGTATGAAAGATCAGCAAAAAGGAAGAGAGGGGAGGAAAGGCAAAGCAATACAATGTGGAAAGTTAATTTGTTGGCTATGCTTCACAATGAGTGTACATTTTTTATGGAAAGGTTGGAGGGGGATGTAAGCTTCAAAATATTCTATGGCAAGTAAAAATGAGAGGGGACTCTCTGCTTCATATCCCATTGGTCTTGGTCCTTCTAAAGGAGAGATAATTCTCTTATTCTTTTTTTTAGTTTTTGAATTTTACCTTAGGATGATTTCCGTATTTGACTGCTAATGCAATTTCGAGCTGTCTTGAGTTTTTTTTTGTTTGTTTGTTTTGTTTTGTTTTGTTTTGTTTTGCTGTCTTGAGTTTGAGGTTTGAACATATAATCCTGCTTTTATTGTTGAGCACATGCATTTTTTTCTGTTGACTTTATATTTAGTGGTAAAATTTTTGGGTCATAGGGTATGTGTGTGATTGAATGCACCTTTCAAGATTCTCAGAAATGCCTCCTTATTTCTATGTCTCACTAATGCCTAGGACTTCTGATCCAGAGGAAAAACTACTTTAATTAAGTAAAGGGATTTCCACATCCATTGACATATTTATATTTTCCTTTTCTGTTCATATGTCACATTAATAAATGGCAAGTGTTAAACTGAGATTACTTTTCCTGAATAAAACAAATTTGCTCTTTATCTGCCATTCTACTACACATCCTTGGACTTCCTGTGTTAACTTCTAAAGATTTTTGCTTCTGTGTTTAAAACTGAGATTGGTTTCTCATATATATTTCTCATGATGTCCTTGTCAGGTTTTTCCATCAAAGTCATTCTGAACTCTTTAAATTGATCAGAAATACCTCCATTTTTTCTATTCTATGGAAGAATTGGTAAAATCTTAGCATTATTCCTCCTTAAAAACTTACTAGAATTCATTACAGGAGTCACTTAAGCTTGAAGTTTTCTTTGGGGAAAACTTCTAATTAGGAGTCAATTTATTTTATTGATGTAAGTTCCTCAGATTTTCTTTCCTTTGTTTTGGTAAGTTGTTTTTCTACAAGCTACATATTTCATCTAAATTTTATTTGCATGAATTTGCTAATAATACTCTCTAATTCCCTTTAAATATATGTATGTTGTTCTATTCTGTTTTTATTATTGGTATTGGCCATATTTGTCTTCATAAACTCTCCTGTTCATTTCTTCCAGAGGTTTATTCACTAATTGCAATTGCCTGAATCAATTATTAAATAGGATGTGAAGAAATAATTATTTTTCTGATTCACTCAATTATTCTACATTTATTGGCTGGCAGTATTCTGTGAAAAAAAAATCCTTATTCTTGCTTTCTAAAACAACAAAATGTTTTATGCTTGCTTTATTATTTTTCCTTTTGAAACCTATAATCAGGAATTTTTCTAAGGACTCAATTCCTTTTATATGGAAACATATTTACAATATAATCTCTGGTTGTTCTCAGCACTAATTGACCATCATTGCTTCTAAGCACTTTCGGTAGATGGGACGAAGAAATATACTCAGACGTCATATTTTCATGATATTTCAAATTCAAACTATTGGATTCTTGTTCATATTCTGCATTTCTAAGTTTGTTTTTTTCTTTACTCATAGTGAAAATACTAGGTACAAATACTATCAATAACTTTACTAATTTGCTGTATCCTACAATACATATAAAAACTTTCAGAATTACAATTTTACAAATGTTGTAATTTACAATTACAATATTACAAAAATTAAAACAAACCTACTATGTAAACGTCAAGATTTTTCTGCAGTTCTTTTTTTTTTTTTGAAATTCTCCTACATTTCCTTGGTGAGTTTATTTAGCCATATCATCTTTACAGTTAATTTATCTAACTGTAGGGGAAAAGTACAGTTTTTATACAATTACATAAAATGTATAGATTCACAAAAAGAAAACTGACATCATAAATTTGAATCATCCCATCCAAAAATAAAAGACACATTGTGTCATTTGCCCAAGCCTACTTTTGTATCTCTCAGGGATATTTAAAATTTTCCTCCACAGATATTTTGCACATTTCTTTTTTGAAAAAAATATTTTATTTATTCATAAGAGACACAGAGAGAGAGACAGAGGCAGAGACATAGGCAGAGGGAGAAGCAGGCTCCATGCAGGGAGCCCGACGTGGGACTCAATCGAAGGTGGCACTAAACCACTGAGCCACCCGGGCTGCCCTGCACATTTCTTATTATGCCGCCTTTCTGGGCATTTTTAACATTTGTTATCATAATAAAAAAATGTCCTCTTCTCCTTCATCAACCTATTTATTGCTTGTGTATATAAATGCTACTGATTTTTTTTCTTATGATTTTACTTTAAACTAAATTTATTGAGTTATCATTGAAAAAATTTCAAGTGCACTGTCCACTTTGACAAATGTAATTCCTTGTGTAATGATCATCATCCTCCATGTAATGACCAGATATAGAACATTTCCATCAGAAATTGCCTCATGCCACTTTGCAGCCAGCTTCCCCAGCCCCGCTCTAGGCACTGAGTGTACTCCATACTGCAGATTGGATTTTGCCAGTTCTTGAATTCCATACAAATGGAATCAAACAAATGGTATCCAATGATGTCCATGACCTAAGGCACTAATCCTCAGAAATCGTCGATGTTGCCTTACATTGCAAAAGGAATTTGTCAATGATGGAGACACGGTATCTGGAAGCGCACTGTCTCAGTTATGATGAGCTACCACATCGAGGTGAGGTGGAGAGGAGCACAATAATAATACACCACACTACTTGCAGTGAGCCCCAACTCTGCGTTCTAACCCTTGAACCAAGGAGAGACAACCACTGATTTGTGTCTGGTTCCTTTTTCTCAGCCTAGTGTGACTGAAATCCATCCATGTTGCTTTATGCTTTAATGCTGAGGAGTATTCCATTGTATGGTGGTAACACAGCATTTTTATCCATTCATCTATTGATGGATACTTTCTTGCTTCAAGCACATGGCTATTATCAATAAAACCGGGATTGAAAGTGTAAGTTTTCATTTGTCTTCGGTAAGTGACAAGTAGAATAACTGGGCCATTGGGTAAGTTTATGTTTAATTTTATAAAATTGTTTTTCAAAATGATTTTATATCATCATCAACAAAGTAGAGGAGTTCTAGTGCCTCTATATCCTCTCCAACACATGGAGTCCAGCCTTACTTTTTATAGATCTGTGATGGTGCATTACTACTGTTCTCATTTGCAATGTCCTTTTTCACATTCTATTTGGAATTCATATATCTTACTGTATATAATACTTATTAAAGATTTCAATCCCAGAGCCCATGGGTGACTCATTTGGTTAGGTGGCCTACTGTTGATTTTGACTCTGTGTCTCAGTGTCATTAGATTGAGCCCCATGTTGGGCTCCATGCTGGGCTCCATGCTGGGTGTAGAGCTTAAGATTCTCTCTCTCTCTCGAACACTCTCTTCCCCTCCCCCACACTCTCTTTCTTTCCAGAAAAAAAAAAAAGTAAAATAAAATAAAAGTTTGAATCCCAAAGTCAACAATTAAATAAATAATTAAAACTTATTTGGGGGGTGTTTTTTTTCTTGTTATTAAATTGTAAAAGTTCTTTATTCTAAAGAGAAGCCTTTCATCATACTTATGTATTGTAAATATAAGCCAGTGGCTTGCCGTTCATTTTGTAAATGATATTCTTTTAAAATTTATCTTTCCAATAATTGAATAGTAGTGTAAAAAATACATGTTTCTTTTCTTTTTTCTTTCTTATGGTATTTTTTTTAGAATTTTCTAGGTAGACAACATGTCTCTGAATGGAGATAGTTTTACTTTTTATTTCAAATATGGGTACTTCTATTTTTCTTGTCTAATAGCATTTGTAAGTCATTTTACAAAATACATAATAAAATGGTGAGAACAGACATTCTGACATTGTTCCCAATCTTAGCAACTACATTTTTAATATGCCACATTTAAGTATGATAGTAGCTATATTTTCTTTGTAAATATTTGCATTAGCTTCCTATTAGCAAATAAAAAGTTATTGTAAATTTAACAGTTATAAAATATATTATTTAAATTATGCAGGTCAGAAGTCCAAAACAGATCTCTCTGGGTTAAAATCATGGTTATCAGCATGATTATCAGCAGAATTCATTTCCTTGCAGTTGTAGGTCAAACATCTTCAGAGGCTACAGACTGTCACCAGAGTAGAGATCACCACATTCCTTGGCCTGTGCCTTCCTTTCTTCAATTTGAGATGGCAGCAGTAGGTGGAATTCTCAGCACACAGGAAAGTTTTCTGACCACATCTAGAAGAGATTCTATAGTCTTAAGAACACATATTGATGAGATTAGATCCCCCAGATAATCCAGGGTAAGTTTCCATATCAAGGTCCTTTTATTTTTTAATCTTGAGCATCACTTATATATGAAGAAATATCAAACATTTTCTATTTTAAACTCTTAATTAAATAAATTGAGCATTAGTACTATTATTATATCATTTAATTATCAGTAGATGTTCTGATAATATTTAAAGATACTCTTTTATAAAAAGAAAACTTAGAATGTTCTATAATATGCTTCTTCCCTTTATTATTATTATTTTTTACTTACTTTTATTTTTCTTCAATTTTTTTTAATTTAAATTCAAGTTAGTTAACATATAATGTAGCATTGGTTTCAAGAGTAGAAGTTAGTGACTCATCACTTACATAACAATACTCAGTGCTCAAGTTTCTTAAATTTAATGCCATCTGCAAATTCCTTTTTGCGAAATCAAGTAACATTCACAGGTTCTGGGGATTGGGGCATGAAAATCTTTGGGGCATCATTATTCTGCTTACCGTAAATGAAGGTAAATTTAAT
The DNA here is from genome assembly GCF_053574225.1 of Canis aureus. Lineage (NCBI taxonomy): Eukaryota > Metazoa > Chordata > Mammalia > Carnivora > Canidae > Canis > Canis aureus. Next base: position 53,315,042 of record NC_135631.1, read on the forward strand.
TCCATCCATAGGCAAAGGAGAGTTTTATTATCAATGAGTGCCAAATTACTCCATATTTTGAGATAAGCATATCCTTTATTTTGTTAATGTAATGAATTACAGTTTTTTTTCAAATGCTCAAAAATTTTTGCATTGCTGGCCAAGCTCCATTTTTTCAAGATGTATTATCTTTTTTTTTATATTTTACTTGATTTGAATTGTTAATATTTTATTGAAGATTTTGTATGTCAGTGCTCACAAAACATATTGGTCTATAATTTTCTGTTCTTGTAATATCTCTGGTTTTGGGGCCAAAATTGTGCCTTTGCCAGAAAAAAGTTGAGAAACATTCCCTCCTCCTCTGCTTTCTGAAAGACTGTGTGTAAATTTGGCATTATTTCTACCTTAACTATTTCTATAATTCACAGTTGGAAGCATCTGGGCCCAGTATTTTCATCCTGGAAAGATGATTATTAATTTCTTTAATAAAAATATGGGAATTCAGCATTTCTATATTCATTCAACTTTGTTCTACTATGTTCATCAGCAAAGGTGTCTATTTTGTTCAAGTTATTATATGTAAAAGTGAGTTTCATAATATCTCCTTCTTTAACCTTCTAGTGTCTGGCATATGGGATGATAGCCTCCTTTCAATCCTAAGGAATGAATTACTTCTGGAGTTTTATTTTGGTTTGGTTTGTTTTTGTTTTTTTGCCTTCATTAATCTAACTGAGAGTTTATCAATTTCTTCAATCTTTAAAAAAAAAAGTTTTATTAATTTTCCTTGTAATGACTTTGGACCTGATTTCTTCTTCTTTTCCTATTTTCTTCAGATGGAAATTTAGATCACTGAAAATTAACCTTTTTTTCTTTCAAAATCTTACATCTTTGAGGTTGAGTCATTGAATTCACAAAGTCTGTGTAGTCATCTATTTAAGTATTTTTTCCCCTTTTTAAAGGAACATTTTGATGTTTCAATTTTTGATTTTGCACATACCTTGTTATGCTTTCTGCCTCTTGGTTATTTTACTTTTTTATTTCCATAATAAAAGGAACATCTTCTTTATTTTAATTATTTTTTCTCCCAAACAGAATCTTGGGAGATTCTTTTTTATCGATTTTTAAAAAATTATTTAGGTAATATTTTAAGAGTTTTTTTCCCATTATCTGAATATATCATTAGCCAACAGAAAATTTTATATATTTGATTCTAATTTTTATGACACTAATTGTATTTCTCATTTCTGAATATGGTTGCTACATTCTCCAAAATAATGTTAAATCAAAAAAATAATAATAATGTTAAATCATACTGGACATTGTTGCTTTTTTCCCTTTTAAATCTAGGTAGAAAAGCTTCCAGCATTTTTTTCCAATAAGTAAATCGCTGGCTTCCACACTAGGTAGATATACATATTATATCATGTTAAGATTTATCTTCAGTTTCCATTTTATTGATTGTTTTAAACATGAATGAGTGTTTAACGTTTTAATAGTCTTTTTAACTGTGTGACTGTATTGATACAAAAGTTTCTTATTGTGTTATTGTCATCAGACTGAAGTGTTGATGTTGCATTCCTTTCATGGCAAGAAATTTAGTTTTTTGTTTGTTTGTTTGTTTGTTTGTTTTTCTTCTTTTCTGGAACATCATTAGAACATCTGCTGACATTATGATTTTTTTTTTTGTCATTCTGTCATCTTTCTCTTCTCTTCCTCATTGGTTTTAGAGTTTGTCCTTATTATTTCCTTCCTTCCTCATTTTACTTTGCTGTTTTACTCCCCATGATTTTTTTGGGAGTGGGGGAGAGAGAGAGAGAGAGAGAGATCACATATAAGTGGGAGAGAGAGGGATAGATGGAGATAGAGAGTCGTAAGAAGTCTCTGTATGATGAGCAGGGATCCTGAGTCTGGCTTGACCTCATGACCCTGAGATCATGACCTGAGCCGAAATCAAGAGTCTAACTAATGACTGACTGAGTCACCCAGGTGTGCCTCTACATCCTTTTTGATCTTGGCCTTTATTTCTTTATTTCCATTATTTCATTTGTATTTCAGTGAATATCTAATCCCTACCTGCTTTGTTTTTAATCCATAGATTCTAGTTTGTAGTGTATTATTACTGCTGTTTTAAAAAAATCGGGAGATTTGAATTTTATACCTATTTAGAACCAAGTGTTGATTAATAGTTATAAAATCTTAAAATATACGTGACATTTTACCTGATTTTATTATTAATCTACTGTATTCTCGCATGGAATATTTATTTTTTCTAGCCCATATAATTTAAGTAAGGTTTTCTTCATGAAAATTAACTACCAGAAATTCTTATGTTCCATGGAAATGTTGCATCATTCTTTAAAAAATGGATTTACCATTATCAGGATGAAAAGGTCATATGTACATACATCTATAATATGTGGACATATACATAAGATCTGACTTATAGATTTCTATTTGTTACACCTTTTTTTTATTAGTCTCTGCTTTATTAAATGGATGCTGTGTTCTCTGATGTATACTGTGTACTATATGATATTAATTGTACTTTTTCCTTTTTGTGGTTTGCTTTTTAAAATGTTATTATTCCTTTTGGTGTACGTGGGGCTTCATGTGTTTGTCCATGTGGAAGCCCTTCAAATCACCTTTGATAATGTACTCCTTTTGATTTCTGCTGTTTAAGTGCCTTTAATTTTTTTTTTTTCTTATTTATTTATGATAGTCACAGAGAGAGAGAGAGGCAGAGACATAGGCAGAGGGAGAAGCAAGCTCCATGCACCGGGAGCCCGATGTGGGATTCGATCCCGGGTCTCCAGGATCGCGCCCTGGGCCAAAGGCAGGCGCCAAACCGCTGCGCCACCCAGGGATCCCCTGTTTAAGTGCCTTTAAATAGCATTCTTTGGCTCGCACTTCACTCTGTCATAAATTAATAAGCTCATACAACATTTATCTATCAGTCTTTTCCTCCAAATTTAAATTGTAGTTCCTATTTCATTAAATCATATAATATTTTTATACTATTCTTCTATTCCAGATCTAGATCTTTTAAAAAACATCTTAGATTTCCAAAGAAACTTAGTCAGTGATCACTGCAGCCACATGTCCTCAGTTATCTCTTGAGGCATTAAGCATGTTTCCATGGAATTCTTTAGGAAGTGCTTTTGAGAGTACTTCCCTGGCATTAGGGAAGTGCAAATTAAAACCACTGTGAGATAAAAGAGAAAAACAAAACAAGGCAAAACGACAACAACAACAACAACAACAACAACAAAAAAAAAAACCCACTACTCACGTATTAAATAGATTAAGAAAGCAAAACAAAACAAAATACTGAACATACTGAGCTTTGGCATTGATGTGGTACAATTTTTAGACATTGTGAATGGGATTACAAAATGGTACAGCTGCTTTGGAACAAAGTTTGGCATTTTCTTAGAAAATGGAGCACATTTGTTACATAACCCAGCTCATATGCCCAGCTATTTATGCAAAAGAAGTGAAAACCAATGTTTATAGCCAATGACATGTCTTGGCTACTCTTTCATATCTTATTTCCATATGAAGGTAAAATCAGTTTGTCAATTTAAGTCAATTTAATTCAATATATGGGAACTCATCTCTTCATATTATTTAACATTTGTCAGAAGAAGAAATATTTTTAAAATGTTATATTGCTTTTTGCTGGCATATAGGTACACAAATAACTTACTCACTTTGATATTTTATCCAATAAATTGGCAAGCTATCAGTGTCTTCTAATCATTTATATAGAGAAGCTTTTCAAATTTTAAGTATGTCATCAGCACAACCAGATTAATTAAATCAGGGATTGATTTCCCTAGACTTTGATTTCTGAACCTGTAAGGAGAAGTGTATTTCAAATAATCCTTACCCTTTTGTAGCCCAACTTAATGTTGGAAGATAATTACGGCACACCTTTCCTTCCTTGTTGAGAGCACCTTTGCCTCACTAGCTCCATGAGTGGGTTAATATTTTGCTCAGCCTGTCAGCTTTTTAACACTTATACTGAAAGCAGAAGCTGACAGCCAGCACTAGAATTGCCAGTTTTTTCTGGAGGAAATATAGCCGCAAGTGCTGGGCCTATCTTTTTGGCTTTGATTTTTTTTTTTTTTTTTAGTATTTCAACCATATATATTAGCCTTCAATTAAATTAATGTTACAAATTATTAGACAAATCAAAGTTCTATGTTGCCAAATAGAATGCAATGCAAAGGTCCTAGTATCCCATATGTGATATTCTTGCCAAATTCCAATAGCGAGTGAAATCAGGAGAATACATGAGAAATGGAAAACATGAAAAATTCTGTAAAATGATTGGCTGTAATCCTCAAAAGTGTCATAATGAAACAATCATTTTAAAACATTCTTTTTTTTTAAGGATTTTATGTATTTATTCATGAGAGACACACAGAGAGAGATCGAGGCAGAGACATAGGTAGAGGGAGAATCAGGCTCCATGCAGGGAGCCCGATGTGGAACTAGATCCCAGGGCCCCAGGATCATGCCCTGAGCCAAATGCAGATGCTTAACTGCTGAACCACTCAGACCTCCCATTTATACACATTCTAAGTAACCAATGATACCTTTGTTGAGTATAAAAGAATAGCTTGAGATTATAGCTTCTAAAATCACATCATTCTGTACATCCTGTGGAAATTCTTTAAATTCATTAGACAGTGAAGCTCTGGAAATAGCTGGATCACAAACGAAAGTTGTTTTATTAAAGATAATTTGCTGATGACTTTTATATAAATACATTCATGAGGAAGGAAAGGAAAAAAGAAAATTAGACAGTTTTTTCAAACATTTAGTCAGTAGTTTATTGGAAATAAGACTCCATGAGGATTAGCATCTTTTCCACAAGTTCCCTAGCTTTGGATGAATTAGAGGCTGTCTATCTAGCTACCCCATTACACAGTCATCTAGGCCTCTGGCATACAACAAATTGATTCCTTATTATGTGTAAAAGAGGGATCTGAGTATTTGATATATCACACCGGGCTCTGTGCTGGGCATGGAGTATACTTAGAAGATTTTCTCTCTCCCCCTTCCTCTTCCTTTTCCCTCTGTCTCTTAGAAAAAAAAAGAAAGAAAGAAAGAAAAAGAGAAAGAAAGATAAAAATAAAGAAGGAAAGAAAAGAAAAGAAAGAAAAGAAAAGGAAAAGCAAAAAAACAGCTAATTAAAAACATAAGAATCATCTCAAAACTACTTCTCTCATGGTATAGAAATGGTTGAAACTTACACAAAATTAACTGAAAAAACACAATAACTAGTTTACTAAGAATGAAGATTCCGTCATCTAGAACATTTACATGAATCCAAAGCTCCCAAAAGCACATAACAAATGATCAAATTCAATCTTGAGGTAGAAAAATAAAATAATAATTGAAAATGCTAGGCAGTTGACAATGGCAATGCTACAGGTGACATCATTATCATATTCTTTGAATATTATCAAAAATCATTAAATTGTGAGCAAATGAAATTTGACTCACAAGATTGTGAAAATTCCATCAATTCTTGACAGTATGTGAAGTGCTAATGGCTAATTAGGTCAATATTAAGTTAATCATGACAGAGGATCAATCAATGAATAATCTCCTAAGTATTATGGCACAAAGAACATAAAGCTAAAGATCTCTAATGTGAGTGACCACCAAGTCAAATAGTTGAGCAGTCTGTGTTTACCAGGTCAGTGTTAGAAATCGTTTGTAGGGCACCTGGGTGGCTCAGTTAGTTAAGCATTTGTGTTCAGCTTAGGTCATGATCCCAGAGTCACTGGATCAGTCCAACATAGTCCTCCTTGCTCAGTAGGGAGTTTGTTGCTCCTTCTCCCTCTGTCCCTCACCCGGTTCCTGTTCTGTCTTTCTTTTTCTCTCTCAAGTAAATAAATATCTTTTAAAAACTAGTTTGTGACTCAATGGGGCTGATCATTTGAAAAACTTTATTTCAAATATTTTTTTTTCTTTAATGAATATTCGTTTTACATCACAATTGGAAAAGTCTAAGGAAATTTACAAGCAGAGAAATTTCAAACTTCTTATTAGGAAAAAGGAATATATTTTATCTTTGCTCTATTCTGACAAGTAATACTTTTTAAATTATAAAATAATGTGTAAGATAACAGTTTTCTATTATAAAATAGAATTAATGCTATGTAGAAACCTCAGAGGACAGAGAAGCTAAAAAAATGATAATTCTACCATCTGTAGATAATTAATGGAAGTATTTTATTTTGTTAGGGACAAAGTTACCTATTTTCTGATTTTATCTTGAGATGAAGACACTCTAGATTTATTGCCTTTTCACATTCATGGCGTCTTCCCCTTACAATTAATTATCACACTAGGTCTTAGAAATCTTTATAAAATGGGCTATTTTCTAGATATGAGATATCCACAACTAACTCCCTGCCCTTGCCCAGAAGAGAACATTGGTTTGAGTGAGGAGAGAGATCAAGGCTGAGACTCAGAGAAGAGTGAACTAGGTATTCTATGTTTTTCTGGAAAGAGCATGTTTGCTTACATGTTTCAGGTTAAAAAGAAAGCATGAGTCCCAAGTAACCAAATATATCATCCATCCTGTTTCATTCTTAAAGGTGAGAGGCATAGCCAAAGTCATAAAGGTACCTAGAGCCACTACTGGGGATATTTGTCTTGCTGGAAATAACACACTAGATAAAACAAACAAAGCAGCTCTTCCACTGAAGAAATGAAAACAAACAAAGCAAAACAAAAAACAAAAAACTAAAACTAAAAAAAAAAAAAAACCAAAAAACTGACTAAGAATATTTGCAAATCTGGTAAATATACAGAGATGGATAAATATGATTGTGGAGATAATCAAATGGGGAAGAGTTACAAGTGAAGAGGAGAATGGCTCAAGAAGGTAAGTTCCTTAGTAGAGCACCTTCACATTTGGCTTGATGGCTGAGGCTAATGGGAAAGGCAGACAGAGCAGGGGTTAGTTTGATAGCCTCATGGGGCTCAGAAAATGAACATTAGAGTCCTGGCCTATAGAGGAAATCCATGTGAACATCTTTCACTTTGAGTTATGATCCTAAAGAATAGTATTATAGAAGAAATGTCACTAGACCTAAATATAATGTCATAGGTACTATAGCTCAATTATGAATTATTTTAAATCCCCAATAAAATTTATTGAGTCAGCCTCAGACTGCTAGTATCAAGGTACCAGGCAGACACAAATGAAAATAATTTATGTTTAAAAAAAAATCTTGGTATCCCTGAGTGGCTCAGTGGTTTAGCACCTGCCTTCAGCCCAGGGTGTGATCCTGGGGTCCCAGGATCAGGTCCCACATCAGGTTCCCTGCATGGGGCCTGCTTCTTCCTCTGTCTATGTCTCTGTCTCTCTCTCTCTCTCTCTAATAAATAAATAAAATCGTTAAAAAAATCTTAGACTTCATATTATTTCTATAAACAATTTTGAAAAGACAATGCCTTGTGCACAACCAAAAATAATCAGACACATGTGGAGACAAGATCACATTAATGGAACCAGCATAAGTGATGGAAATAAAAACAGACCCAAAGAAGACCCAATATTGAAGTTATTGTACACACTTATTAATCACAGTGCTAAATCATGTGGGTAAGGTGATGGTACTGCCACAAGACTAGATTTATCCAATCCTTTCCCCAAACTAATAAAGGAAGTGGGATAGCAAAAAAGAAACAAACAAAAAATCCAGATAACATCTTCAACAAAAATGTATGAAAATATTATTCTAATAATATCAAATTATGAAGTAAAGGAGCCAAGTAATAAAAAATAATTATATATGACTATTTTCCCCCGAAAGGAAGGCCCCACACTTTAACTGAAGTACCTAACAGGTAGATCTGTGATACCAGTTGAACCTGAGGCAAGCTTTCAAGTTTTCAGTATTAGATTGTATAGCAAGGCACAGAAGCAAAGGCTGAGTATGAGGAGGCAACTGAGATCCTCAGGATCTCAGAAATATTGTGAGAAATGTGAAGTTTTATGCAAAGTAGAAATTCCCCAAGATGTAATAGAAATCCACAGACAGGGATCTCTGGAACTGAAAGAGAGATATTTGGTTATTGGTGAGGGAGGGAATAAGAAGGGATATATCTCTGAAAGTTTTGGAGAGATGATCATATTGAGAAATCAAGGTGTTCAGTACTGCAAGATAATGAAAGAAAGCCCATTCTTGGGTCCCCCTGAAGCAAAATAAATCAGTGTATCACAGAGATATCTGCGCTGTCATGTTCACTGCAGCATTACTCACCATAGGCAAAGATATGGAAACAATTTAATCTAAGTGCCCTTCAAGAAATGAATGGATAATGATCTATATTTTGATATCTATTTAAATTTAAATGTATTAGTTATAAATTATATTATTTGTAAAATATATGTTATATTTTAAGTTATAAATTTGTATTACTATAAAATATGTTTCCATTATGACATATTTATATATGAGTATATTTATATATATAAATACATATTTATATATATAGTATACATTAATTAGTATGATGTAATGGAATGTGATTATAAAAAAAGGGAGAAAAGAAGGACCCTCTGCTAGTTGCAACAACATGAATGGATCTTGAAGGTATTATCCTAAAATAAATAAGCCAGACAAAGAAAGACAAATGCTGTATGAGCATGTGAAATATTAAAAAAAAAAAATAGAGAAAAGGAAAATAAAAAAAAAAGAGCTAATTCTGTAGACAGAGAGTAGAATGGCGGTTGCCAGGGGCTGGGGGGGTGGGAAATGGAGTGGTGTCATGAGGGGTACAAACACTCAGTTATAAGAAGAATGAGTTCTGAGGATGTGATGCACAGAATGGTGATTGTGGTTAATGAGTGGTATTGCAGAAATGAATATCCCTGAGAGGAGATGTTGAACTGTCTCATCACACACACAAAATAGTTAACTGTCAGGTGATGCATATGTTAATTACCTTGTTTTTGGTAATCTTTTCACAACATATGTGTATTTCACAGCATCATGTTGTACACTTTAAATATATTCAGTTATACTTGTCAATTTTTTCTCAATAAAGTTGAAAAAGAGCCCTGTAAAAGTGAGATGACAAAGTTATTCAGGCTCATCTTATTTTCTATAAGAAATTTCATTCTAATAGTACATAAAAATGCAAAACAACATGTTGCATAGAACACTACAAAAATGAAAGAATGTATTCTGTATTGGTAAAATTGATCCAAAACAGTAAAAATTCAAACATTTCTAATAAAACTATTGAATCTTAAACAGGAGGAATAAAACATCTCTTCATGCAAGCAAAAAAACAATATTCCTTAAAATCGAAAGGACTTCATATCCATCAGATTTTTCTAAAATACCTATTTTACACAAGTAGATATTCACGTTTAAGATATTCAAAGACAGAAAAGTGTAAACGAAGAATTTAATATCCAATCAAATGGGCTTTCAAAATAAAGGAAATAGAATTATGGATGTGTGAGAACTTTGGAAGTATTTGAAGTGTCCTTCTTAATGAATCAACTAGAGAATGAGTTTCAGAAAACCAAAGGACTATCAGAGAAGTTTCCACATAAATATTTGGTGAGCATTGTATATAATTAAATGTGGAACTTAGGTGAATAGATGAGATTAATAATGACAAAATGGTATCACTGCTGAGTGATCTAACAATGTAAACATAGTGCAGGAAATTAAAGTGTCATCAGACCACACGGGAAGCAGAAAAGGGTTTGCTGATAATAATGGCTATTTGTTCAAACATATCCTGGATAGAGGTAGCGGAAGCAAATGACTGGAGAGCTGTTAATAATGGTCCTAGTACAGAACAATAGAAAGTACCTAACAAGAGGTTATAGGAGAGAGAAACTGTACTTGCTTGTGGTAAGAAAAATTAAAGGCAATATCGAGACATTTGGAAGAAAATTAGAATCTAAACAATGACCTAAATAGAAACTATAGAACTAAAGATTCAAGTAACTGAAATTACAAACATTGTGGGAGCACCTGGGCCACTCAGTCATTTGAGCCTCTGACTCTTGATCTCAGCTCAGGTCTTGATCTCAAGGTCATGAGTTCAAACCCCAGATTGGGGTCTATGATGAGTGTGGAGCCTACTTTTAAAACCAAAATCAAACAAAAATGTTGTGGCTGGTAAGAAATATAGAAGCTTTGGAGGAAAGGAACAAGATGTATGTACTTAGAGTCTCAAAATGAGAGAGGTGCAAAATTGAGGCAGATGCAATATTTGAGAAATCAATGCTGGGAACTTTCTGACAGTAATGGAAGATACTGAGTCACAGTTCACAGAAGGCCAGTACAGCATCCCCAAGCACAATCACTAAAAATAAATCCAGCGCTGAAAAGTAAAGAGAGAAGAGAGGCAGAGACATAGAGGGAAAGAGAGAGACAGAGAATGGGAGAGAAACAGAGACAGAGATAGACTGAGAGAGATAGTTACAGAGAGGACAGAGAGAGACAAAAGAGAGCAAAAAGCAATCACTTCTAAGGGGGCAGAAATGAGACTGACATCTCCATTTGAAAGAAAACAAAGGGAAGGCAGTGGAAGTAGAACAAGATAATTGCCCACCTAGAATCCTAGCCCATCACAAATGCACTTCCAGAGTGAGGATGAAAGAAGTTCAGACACACAAACTATGAGAAAATTGTGACCTGCAGACCTATTCTAAAGGAAACACAAACGAGTGTTCTTGCCAAAGAAAGATAATCCAGATGAAAGTTCAAGAAGTGGAAATGAACAAAAAGCAATGAGTCATATTATTTTACGTGGTCTTATTGGCCTTGAACTTGAGTCCCTAACCTTCTGTTCCAATGCTCACACCGGGATTCTTCTTGGCAGGCTGTCCCCACTCAAAAATGTCACAGTGTGCCTTCATGTTTCTTCCACGTGAGAAAATCCTGATTTTTCTTTTGCTCTGAGTTATGAGAATTGTTACAACGTATGTTTCTGTAACACATAGGGATGATCTATTAATATTATCAGCATGGTCAACGGAGTGACTTTCTGCTCCTAAGTTATTCTTCTCCCCAGCTGCTACCATGAGGTCAGTTATTACTGATTTTCCTATTTTTCAGGGGATTGCAATGATGCATCAAATTGTTTGAGGATTTTCCAAGCCTGGATGTAGGCTTCAGAACTATTTGGAGGGCTTTACTTCACAAGAACCTATGCAAATGCATATCCCTTTCCCCATATGCCATGGGAGAGTACTCTGCATTCTGGTCCTCGTTCTTGATATTTCAGATACGTACGTGTTCATGGAATATATATTCCTCCTTTACATTAACTAATATCTTATTTTTAAAAAATATTTAATTATTTTTTAAATATTTAATTTTATTTATTTATTCATGAAAGACACACAGAGAAAGAGGTAGAGACACAGGCAGAGGGAGAAGCAGGCTCCATACAGGGAGCCCTATGAGGGACTCGATCCCAGGACCCCAGGATCACACCCTGAGCCAAAGGCAGATGCTCAACCGCTGAGCCACCCATGCATCCCTAATATCTCATTTTGAAGCTAACATCCACTGTGAGTTACTTGAGTGTATAGGCTTTTCAATCTTGATTCCTGTGTATAGTCTGAACCTTATTCAAAAATCAAGAAAAAAAAAACAATACCTACCTAGAATTTTTGAAGGTGGTATTTGTTTTTTGTTCCTTGATGTGCTAGTTTTACTGAATTGGGGTTTGGTGTGATGCATTCAGCTTCCAGAGAGGAATGCTGCTTTGGGTGTTGTCTACTATATAACATTTTGCTTCTTTTAGAAGGACTTAAGAGAGTAACTTTCCTTCAAGCTTCTTTGTTCTTTTCCAAGCACATATTTTATTTGTTTTTCTATATATAGCAATTTTTTAGGAATTTATTATATTCTTCACCTTATTATTTTTATCACAAATTTCTATTTTTTAGCCTCACAGCACACTTCAGGTATTTCTGTAAGTTACACCAACTTTTCTTTTGTCTCCGAATTTTGATATGCAGATAAACACCTATTTACATCATCATACTCATTTTGAAATTAATAAATCACAGAGAGATTACTGAACATATTCTATAATCCTGGTACAACAACTTAGATTCTTAAAAAGATAGCCTCTGATTCTATTCCAGCCTAGGAATCTGGAAAAGAGTTACTACAATACTAACAATGACAAAATTCTGGAAAAACTTACAAAATTATAATCTATAGCCATCAGAGAGCTGAGGTTACAGGGCAAATAGAGTCTAAGATCCTAGGACAGATGGGTCCCCATTTGGAAGATAGCATGTGCAGACTGGACAACATGAGGCAAAGCACAGCATAAGGAGTGGTGGCCATATATATGAGTGAAAATAAATCAACTAAAATTTGAATGAGTTTCTAAGGACTTTGCTGGCATGACAAGAAAGACTCTGCAAAGCCAAGACACATGGAAATTCATGTCATTCACAGTCTCTTTTCCATGGAACTTTATTGCAAGCTCACAAGAAAGACGGGGCAAATTCCAGAAGACCAGAGGTGTCTCCTGTGTGGCAGACCTGCAAGGACCAACCGCCCTTGGAGGAAAGGCATGAAGCCCATGCCCTCCCTCTGGCCCCCTTCCCTCATATCCCGCAATTACATTCTGAATCTAGAGGAAAAGCAGCAATGTCATCACACTTGTGGCCCAGGTAAAGACCACTCTTGATTAGGGCTGTAAGGATAAATTCCTCTGCACCTAGGGAAAGAATAAGAAATGCTCTGTGACCCAGTACTGATGCCAATGTATTCAAGGTCTCTTATTAGCAAGGGAGAAGCAGGAAACTCCCACAGAAGAGAAGAGAGGAAGAAATGAAGAAGCCTCACCATCAAGGAGCAGACATTTAAGGCCCAACAAAACCTGTGGAGGGACCAGGACCACCCAGCATCCTCCTGCCTTCCCCTAAAATGCTGTCAAGTAAGCATTAAAAAGCAGCAAAAGGCTATGCTTTTAGTTTGGCATGTAGAGTATGTGGAGGTCATAACTGTCATCTTTCCAACAAGAAAATGTTGAATAAGCTGAAAAGCAACTCTCCTTAGACCCATCAGAGAATTGATTATCTAATAGAAATGCTGGAAATAAAAATGCATTCTCATAGATGAAGATTTTTTTCATGGATGTATCAGTAGATTCAAAATAGCTGAGTAATAGTAAGTTAACTTGAAAATAGGGCAAAAGTAATTATCAAGACTGAAGCACACACCAAAAAAATGAAGAGTTGTTTTTGTTTTTATTTTAAAGAGAGAGAGAGGAGGGAGAAAGGCGGAAAGAGAGGGAGAGAGAGAATTTCAAGCTGGCTCTATACCACCAAGGAGCTCGATTCCAGGTTCAATCTCATGACCCTGAGATCATGAGCTGAGCTGAAATTAACAGTCAGTTTAGCCAACTGAGCCACTCATAGCCATCTAAAAATGAGTTGTTGTTTGTTCTTTTTTTAAAAATTGTTATTTTAAAGATGCATTCCAGAGCTGTGGCCAATACAAAATGGTTTGCCATATTTGAAATGACAGAAATAAGCAAAAAGATCACAGAAGAAAAGGGCCATGGTTGAGAAGTTTCAAAGGGATAATAAAAAAAAATAAAATCACAGGTCCAATAATTTCAGAGAAACCCAAGGAAAATAAATTAAAAAAAATAATATTAGCTTATACACATCGCACTCAAGGAGCTTCCAAACAAAGAGGACATGTTTGAAGGCACCAAAAAAGAAGACACATACACAGAGAAGCACAGATCAACGTTATAGTATCCTTCCAGTCATAAACCACGTAAACCAAAAGACTACAGAGCCGCACTGCTACAGTCCTGAAAATAAAATCTGAAAACTCAGAACTGGGCAGCCCAGGTGGCTCAGTGGTTTAGCACCGCCTTTGGCCCAGGCGGTGATCCTGGAGACCTGGGATCGAGTCCCACATCGGGCTCCCTGCATGGGGCCTGCTTCTCCCTCTGCCTGTGTCTCTGCCTCTCTCTCTCTCTTTGTCTGTCATGAATAAATAATTTTTTTAAAAGTGGAAATTCAGAACTATTATCTCATGAAAATATTCCCAAAATAAGATAGAAATAATTTTTAAATTAACTGAGAATATTCACTCTCTGAAGAACTAAAATAAACAATTAAGGAATTTCTTCAGTTGGAAGATAAGACACTAGGCATAAAATTAGATCTACACAAAGAAGTGAATAGTTTCAAAAAGAGTAAATATAAATCTACCTTGTAAATGCATATTTTAATTTTTTTTATTATTTAAGAGAATTAAAATGTAATAAAGAAATAATGATGTTCTGAGTTATTTACAAAATATATTTTAATGTATGGCAACCCTAGCACAGTTTGGAGAAAGCCATCAGAATCACACTACTGTGAGGTTCTTGCACTGAACAGAAAGCACAATCATGACTTACAGGTGGATAGTGGTAAATTTAAACTTATGCTTTCAACCCTAGAGCAACATAAAGAACACTAGAACAAAGGTGTACCTAATAAGTCATAGTGGAGAATAAAATGAGATCATAAGAACAAATATTCAATTAACCTAAAAGCAGGCAAAAAAGAAATAAAAGACGAAAACAAAATAGATAAAAACAAAACAGAATTCAAATAGCTTCCAAGATGATAGATTTAAATATGACCATAGGAATAATTATTTTTGATGTAAACAGTGGAAATACACTAGTTAAATGACATTTTTTATATTGAGTTAAAAATCAAGACTTAACTATGTACAATTACAGTAAAGTTTCTTTATGTTTATTAATATAAATCTTAAAAGTTATAAGATATACCATGAGAGGGCACCTTGGTTGCTCAGTAGGCTGATTGTCCAATGCTTGATTTCAGCTCAGGTCACGATCTCAGGGTCATGAAATTGAGCCCTGCACGGGGATTCATGCTGGGCATGGAGCCTACTTAATATTTGTTCACTCACTCTGTCTCTACCCCAACTCACATTCTCCCTCTTTAAAAAATTATATATATATATATATATATATATATATATATATAATTTTTAAGTATGAATTATTATATATAATCAATTCTATATTATATATATTATATATGTATATATACACATATATAATGTATATATATACATATATAATGAGAAAAAGACACACTATGCTAACACTAGTCAAAAAAAACTAGAGTGGCTGCTGGTTGGAACAAGGAATGGGTCAGGGACAAAAAGAGAGAAGGATCCATCATGACAAAAGGACATATTGGTCAGGATGACACAACAATCCCAAACCTGTGTCACATAACAGCAGAGTTTCAAAATGCATAAAACAAAAATGGATAGAACTGAAAAGATAAAGTCCATAATTAAAGCTGGAGATTTCAAAGGCCTTCTCTTAGTTATCAGTGGAACAAGTTTATAGATAATTATTAAGAATAGAGAAAACACGAATAACAGTTTGAATACACATTTCTGCTCAACAGCAGCAGGATTCATATTTTTTCCATGGATCATTTACCAGTGTAGATCTCAGCTACAAAACTGAAAACTTCAGAGATGCCTGGGGCTCAGTGGTTGAGCGTCTGCCTTTGGCTCAGGGTGTGATCCTGGGGTCCAGGGATCGAGTCCCTCATAGGGCTCCCTGCGTGGAGCCTGCTTCTCCCTCTGCCTGTGTCTCTGCCTCTCTCTCTGTGTCTCACATGAATAAATAAGATCTTTTAAAAAATGAAAATTTTAGAACTTTGAAAGCTCTGTATTCATAGCAAAGCATACTTTTCGGGATCCCTGGGTGGTGCAGCGGTTTGGCGCCTGCCTTTGGCCCAGGGCCTGATCCTGGAGACCCGGGATCGAATCCCACGTCAGGCTCCTGGTGCATGGAGCCTGCTTCTCCCTCTGTCTGTGTCTCTGCCTCTCTCTCTCTGTGTGACTATCATAAATAAATAAAATAAAATCAAAGAGATCCTCTAAAAGGATTTTATTTATTTGCCAGAATAAATAGGTGGAGCAGCAAGCAGAGACAGAGAGGGAGAAGCAGGGTCCCTGCTGAGCAGAGACCTCCTCCACTGAAGGCAGGATCCCAGGACACTGAGATCACGATTTGAGCTGAAGGCTGATGCTTAACCCACTGAGCCACCATGTGCTCCCAAAGAGACCTTCTAAAACACATTTAGTTTTCTTTAATATCTCTTATCTTACTATGTCTAATATAATTTTATAAACTTCCAGAATCAGTGACTAAAATAGCAATTTAAAATACCTTAATTTTAATTATGAACTGTTTGAAAATGTTGATATTCTGAATTGAATGCGATTTTAAATTCATTAATGTTTTTTTTTTCTAGTTAAGTTTTCATTAAAAATATAGTTACAAACTTCACCTCCCTTCTACTAACACATCATTGTCAGCGCATCCAGATTCAAGGAAAAAGAGATCCTCCTTCTAAATGAAAATGTGATTAACATTTCCCGTATAGGATCAAGAGCAAAAAACATTAGAGGTTCACAAGAAATGGTATATAGTACCACAGGAACATTATATTTTAATGCAGTTAGTAATGATCTAATAATTCTTACAATATTGCTATATGAATGCAAAGTTCCTTCATATCTCTTTAGAAAACTTGTCTACTAAGGCATAGTTATTCCCGATAAGAATAATGTCTACTTTCAATAATCTCGTTAAACATTGAAAAAACAAGCCAAACATTTTATGTTTCTAATTATACAGTCTATATCTTACAACTCATTCAAAACGAATAAATATCATGCATTTTTAAAGAGAAATCTTTATAGGCTATTAGTTATACTTTTAAACATTAAATTGTATCAAAGTATTGCATTTTCAGTTTAATGAATATTCTTAATAGGACAATTGAAAAACTCATAGAAAAAATATGTTCATTTGTATCCTACAATCAGAAATAATAACATTTTTATTTTCTTTCTCTGTGTATGGAGTTGTATAATTGGGAGTGTTTTCTAAATCTTTACTTATTTTAAGTGATTTTTAAAATAACTTGTTTTATGTCATTGCATAATAAGAATCATATTAAAATTCACTTTCTAGGTATTTGGGAAGCAAAAATAACACTTGAAGTGGATTCAGGTAGAAGAAATTAGTTTTGCTATTTAAATATTATGGTAAGAAATGCCTGCATATAAAATTCTGTTAGTATTTCAAATTATTAGGATGAAATATAAAAGTGGAATTATCAAATCAGTATGAAAGAATTTATTTAACAGTCTTGATACATATTGCCAACTTGAAAAATGTAATGTATATTTAAGTTCTATGAGCAACATAAGGAAGTCTGTGTCATTCTAGCTTTTCATAATTTATTATTTTAAATATTTATTATTTAAAATTCATTTTATATACCAAAGATGTCCCTATATTTTAAATATTTATTTATTTATTTATTTATTTATTTATTTATGAAAGATACAGAAAAAGAGGCAAAGACACAGGCAGAGGGAGAAACAGACTCCATGCAAGGAGCCTGATGTGGGACTCAATCCCAGGACCCCAGGATCATGCCCTGAGCTGAAGGCAGATGCTCAACCACTGAGCCACCCAGGCTTCCCAGATGTCCCTATTTTTAATGTGCATTTTATTATATGTTGAAATATTAATCGATTTTCCCACCTATAACTTGTTGATTCTTATCCTTTACTCAATTTTAACCTGTGGTTTTAATGATTCTTGCTAAACTGAGAGAGTTTTACATATTAGGAATATTAACACATTGTCCTATTAACACATTGGCATAATTTTTGTGAAAATGCTGTGTTAGGTGCTATATTTCTTATTTTATTCATTTTTTTCTGACTATAAAATAAGCTGTATTTATCCAAAAATAATTAAGACATAAAACACATGAGGAACTTGGGAAGATGGTGGAGTAGGAGGACACTGAGCTCATCCAGTCCCACATTTTTAACTAGATATTGCCCAATAATCAAATCAGCAAACTGGAGAATGATCTGAAGAAAGGCAGAGCAAACTCCACAGCAAACTCCACAACTAACTATAGAGAAGAAGCTGCATCTGGAAGCTTCGGAAGGTCAGAAAGGCAGAGAGAGACTGCCTGCAGGAGGGAGAGAGCTGTTGAGTGCAGGAAGGGCAGAGAAATTGGCCCTCACACCAGAGAGCTCTCACAGAGAAGACAAATCCCCAAAACATTTGGCTTTAAAAACCAGAGGGTCAAAAAAAATAAAATAAAAATAAAATAAAATAAAATAAAATAAAAACCAGAGGGTCCAAATTCTATGAGTTTGTAAAACCAAGGGGGTACTTGAAGCATGAAGCTTTAACAACTCAGCTGACTCAGCACTGGGCAAACTGGGAGGATGAGTGATAGCTGGGTCCTCTCCCTGAAAGGAGACAGTAGCCTAGGTAGACAGGCAACATAAACATAGCAATTTACCCAACAAGGGGAAAATGGGAAACAGATCTGTAAATACTGATTTTAGAGTGTCAGGGGCTCTCTGAACATAAGGGAGCAGGCAAGTACCACTTCCCTTCTTCTCCCACCAGCATAAAGTCAAGACCACTGGCAGAAGGAGGTTGCACAGACATTTACTACCTAACCTGCTAGCAGTTCACTATAGCCATGAATTCTTCTGAGGACTCACTCATTCCAAGCCTGCTATCCTTGGACCTAGGCTCAGGGCAAATTTTGTTGAAGGCACACATGTACCCCCATTAGCCCCAGTGCACAGCTAACACCTTGTGTTACACACGGCTGTCACGCTGGGCCTAGCCATATCAGTATGCCCAGCTGTGCTCAGCTTAGCATCCCTGACAGCCCCAGCATGCAGCCCCCAGCTGTCTCAACATGTCAAGGGATTTGGCATAGGACTAGCAGCCAACTTCAAATTTTGCTAATACTGCTACCCCACTCCCAAGTTCCCCAATAGGCATACTCTCTTAGAGGAGGCCTGCCGGGGTCCCACTAACATGATATAGAGTAAGTACAGCCCACAAAAGGCAGAGAGTAGATGTAGACAACTACACTGAAAGGAGAAGTAACTCATATACAACAGCAGGGCATACGCAACACACAGGATACTCTTCTGAAGTGCTGGGATCTGTTGAACTAGGAACACTGTACTGCAGGGCACTCTAGGTGGTCTTCTTCATAAAGTAACTAATTTTGACAAGACACAACTGACTTTCTTAACACACAGAAACAGACACAGAGAAGTAGAAAAAAGTGGAGATATATATTTATCCCAAATGAAAGAACAGGACAAGGCCACAGCCAGAGATCTAAGTGACACAGATATAAGTAATATGCCTTTTGGAGAATTTAAAGCAATGCTCATAAAGATGCTCAATGGGCTTGAGAAAAGAGTGGAAGACATGAGTGAGATCCTTAATACAGAGATAAGGAATCACATAGCAGAGATAAAGGGCTCAGTAAATGAAATGAGAAACAACTTGTTGGAATGAACAGCAGAGCAGAAGAAGCACAGGAATCAAAATAGTGACCTAGAAGACAGAGTAATTGAAGAAAGTCAAGCTGAACAAAAGAGAAAAAGGAATTATGCAAAATAAGAATCGTCTGATGAAATTCAGTACCTCCATCAAACAAAATAACATTTGTATTATAGGGATCCTAGAAGAAACAAGAGAAAAGAAGGCAGAAATTTTTTTTGAAGGAATAATAGCAGAAAACCTCCCTGAGCTGGGGAAGGAAACAGATATCCAGGCCAACAAGGCACAGAGATTCCCCCCAAAATTTAACCAAGAACAAAAAGACAAATACTAATTGAAATGGGAAAAAGTAGTGAAAAAGGTAAAAAAAAAAAAAAAAAAAAAAAAGCAGCAAGAGAAGACAGTTATATACAAGGGAAACCCCCCATAAGGAGATAAGCAAAATTTTCAGCAGAAACATTGCAACCCAGAAGAAAGTGGTATTATGTACTCAAAGTGCTGAATGGGAAAAATCTGCAGTCAAGAATGCTATATCCAGCAAGGCTATCATTCAGAATAGTAGTAGAAATCAAAAGTTTCCAAAAGCAAAACACGAAAACAAAAACAAAAACAAAAACTAAATAAGTTTATGACCACTAAACCATCTTAAAGAAATATAAAAAGGGACTCTTTCAGTGGGAAGGAGAGACCAAAAGTGACCAAAAGTTCCTAGAGATAGGAAACACAAAAGCAGTGAAAAATGAATATTCATGTAAAAAAATCGGTCAGAGAACTCCCAAAAATGATATAAAATATAATAATATACACTTAAAACATTGGGAAAAAAGAATGGATTCAAACTTAAATGGCCATCAATGTAATATAGACTACTACGTGCAGAAGAGGTTATATAAAAATCTAATGGTGATGATATACCAAAACTACTAAAAAAATATGCAAGGAATAAAGATAAATAAACCCAAGTATATCACTAAAGAAAAGCAGTAAAACATGAAAAAAAGACAAGAAAGATTCAGAAAAAATCTTCACAAATAACCACAAAGCAAGTAATAAAATGACAATAAATACCTATATATCAATATTACTTTGAATGTAAATGTACTTAATGCTCTAATCAAAAGACATAGAGTAACAAAAAAAAAAAGAAAAACAAAATCTATCTATATGCTCCCTAAAATAGACCCATTTTAGACATAAAGACACCTGCAGATTGAAAGTGAGAGAATGGAAAAATATCTATCATGCAAACAGGCATCAAAAGGAAACCAGAGGTGCATCTTGGTGGCTCAGTTGGGTAAACATCCAGCTCCCGGTTTGGGCTCAGGTCATGATCTCATGGGAGGTGAGATCGAGGCCAGCATTGGGCTCATTGCTCAGCGGGGACTTTGCTGAAGATTTTCTCCCTCTGCCTCTTTCCTCATTTTCTCAATCTCTTTTTGAAATAAATAAATAAACAAACAAACAAACCAAAAAAAAAAATTTTTTTAAAAAGCCAGAGTAGTGATTCTTTTTTTTCCTTAGACATTTTTTTTCATTTATTTATTAGAGACATAGCCAGAGTGAGAAGCAGGCTCCCCATGAAGAGCCCGATGTGGGACTCAATCCTAGGACTCTTGGGATCACCTCCTGAGTCAAAGGGAGATGCTCAACCACTGAGCCACCAGGCGTCTCAGAGTAGTGATTCTTATATAAGACAGAATAGACTTTAAACAAAGACTGTAATAAGAGGAGAAAAGAGCACTATATAATCATAAAGAGAACAAGGCAACAAGAAGTCTAATGCCAGGCACCTGGGTGGCTCAGTGGTTGAGCATCTGCCTTTGGCTCAGGTCATGACCTCAGAGTCCTAGGATTGAGTCCTGCATTAGGGTCCCTACAGGGAGCTTGATTCTCCCTCTGTCTAGGTCTCTGCCTCGGTCTATGTCTCTCATGAATAAATAAATAAAATCTTTAAAAAAAAAAAAAGAAGTTCTAACAATATTTATAAACCTGACACAGGAGCACTCAAATACTTAAAACAGTTAATAACAAACATAAAAAACTAACTGATAATAATACAATAATATTAGAGGACCTTAACACTTCACTTATATCAATGGCCAGATTATTTAAACAGAAAATAAACAAGGAAACAATAGCTTTTCATGGCACTCTGGAAGAGATGGATTTAACAGCTATATTCAGAACATTCCACCCTAAAACAGCAGAATACATGTTAATTTCAAGTGCACATGGAATATTCCCCAAAATAGAACACATATTAGGCCATAAAACAAACCTCAACAAATTCAAGAAGACTGAAATTATACCACACATGTTTTCTGACCACAATGTTATGAAACTAGAAGTCAACCACAAGAAAAAAATCTGGAAAGAGCATAAATACAGGGAAATTATTTAACATACTTCTAAACAATGGATTCATCAACCAGTAAATAAAAGAAAAAAAATGAAAGTAAATGGAAACAAATGAAAATGAAAACACAGGATTTAAAACCTCTGGAATGCATCAAAAGCTGTTCTAAGAGGAAACTTAAAGCCATACAAGCCTATTTCAAGAAGTCAGAAAAATCTCAAATAAACAACCTAAACTTGCACCTAGAGGAGCTAGCAAAAGCACAATAAACAAAACCTAAAACCAGCAGAAGGAAGGAAATAATAAAAATTAAAGCAGAAATAAGTGATAAATAAATAATAAAGTAGTAGATAAGTAATAAAAGAGTAGAACAAGTTAGTGAAACTAAGAGTTGGTTCTTTGAAAAAAAAACGTAAAATATCGTATTTACTGGGACACCTGGGTGGCTCAGTGGTTGAGCATCTGCCTTCGTCCCAGAGCACGATCCTGGAGTCCTGGGATCGAGTCCCGCATCGGGCTCCCTACATGGAGCCTGCTTCTTCCTCTGCCTGTGTCTCTGCCTCTCTTTCTGTGTGTCTTTCATGAGTAAATAAATAAAATATTTAAAAAGTCATACCAAAAACAAATAAGATACCTAGGAATAAACCTAACCAAAGAGATGAGAGACTTGTACTTTGAAAACTATAAATCACTGATGAAAGAAATTGAAGAGGACACAAAGAAATGGAGATATTGCACGCTCATGGATTAGAAAAACAAATAGTGTTAAAATGTCTCTATTATCCAAAGCAATCTCCACATTTAATGCAGTCCCTATCAAAATACCAAGAGTATTTTTCACAGAACTAAAAGAAACAACCCTAAACCACAGAAGACTCTGGATAGACAAAGAAATCTTGAAAAAGGAAACAAAGCTGGAGGCATCATGATTTCAGCTTTCAAGTTATATAATAAGGCTGTAGTAACCAAGACAGTATGGTACTGGCACAAAAATAGAAACATAGATCAATGGATCAGAATTGAAAATTCATAAATAAACCCACAATTTATACATAAATATATATATATATATAAATTGATATATATTGATATAAATATATCAATTATATAGTCAATGAATCTTCAACAAAGCAGGAAAGAATATCCAATGGAAAAAGGTGTCTTCAAAAATGGTGTTGGGAAAACTGGGTAGCAACATTCAAAAGAAGGAAACTGGATCACTTTCACTATACACAAAAATAAATTCAAAATGGATGAAAGTCCTAAATGTGAGACCTGGAACCACAAAAATCCTAAAAAAGAATACAAACATTGGCTGCAGCATTTGACATTGGCTGCAGCAATTTCTTTCTAGATATGTCTCCTGAGTCGAGGGAAACAAAAGCAAAAGTAAACTATAGGTACTACATCAAAATAAAAACCGCTGCACAGTAAAGAATCAACAAAACTAAAAGGCAACCTATCCAATGGGAGAAGACATTTGCAAATGACATATCTGATAAGGGGTTAGTATCCAAAATATATGAAGAACTTGAACAACTCAACATCCAAAAAAAAAAAAATTATCCAATTAAAACATGGGCAGAACATGAACAGACATTTCTCCAAAGAAGATATCCAGATGGCCAACAGACCCATGGGAAAAGTGGCCAACATCACTGCTCACTGGGGAAATGCAAATCAAAATTACAATGATATATTATCTCACACCAGTCAGAATGGCTAAAATCAAGAACACAAAAAAAAAATAGCAGGTGTTGGCAAGGATGTGGTGAGAAAAGAACTCTTGTACACTTTCGGTGGGAAAGCAAACTGCATTCATTGTATAAAAATCAGTGCAGTCATTGTGGAAAAGTGTATGGAGGTTGCTCAAAATGTAAAAATAGAACTTCCCTATGATCCAGCTGCCACACTCCTGGGTATTTACCCAAGGAATACAGGAACACGAATCCGAAGGAATACGTGCACCCTTATGTTTATTGCAGCATTATTTACAAATAGCCAAGAAATGGAAGCAGCACATGTGACCATTGACTGATGAATGGATCGAGAATATATGTATATCAAATGGAATATTATTCAATCATAAAAAGGTGTGAGATTTTGCCATTTGCAATGACGTGGTTGGATCTAGAGTATTATGCGAAGCAAGATAAAGTCAGTCAGAGAAAGACGAATACCATATGACTTCACTTATATGTGGTATTTATGAACCAAAACAAATAAGCAAAGGTAAAGAAAGATGAAAAAGAGAGAGAGAGAGAGAGAGAGAGAGAGGAGCCAAGAAACAGATTCTTAATCATAGAGAACAAACTGATGATTATCAGAGGGGAGGTGGGGGTATGGGTGAAACAGGTGGTGAGGATTAAGGAGTGGACTTGTGATGAGCACAGGATGGGATATGGAAGCGTTGAACCACTATATCATACACCTGAAACTAAAACAACACTGTTTGTTAACTAATGAATTAAAATAAAATGTTTAAAAAATACACATAATCCTAGAACATAAAAATATACATTGCTAATATTTTATATACATCCAGATTCACAATACATGTACACAAATCTACTGGTTTATAATATTAGAGATATATTAATATGATTTTATATAATTCTTCTCATTAAAATCCTTTTATCAATTATTTTTCCATTCAATTATATTAATAGTTGTCAAATATTACAAAATATGGAAATCTGTCATTATTTTCATCACTTGGGGGGATAGTTCCCATGTAAGTGTTATTTCAGATAAATTTTAAAACCCTCTTGTTTTCAAATGTAAGGGGAAATAAAGAACATTAGTATTTAGAGTTACACTTTAAAAAATTAAAACTATTTTATAGTGAATTGGCATTTTTACTGCCTTGAAATTCCTTAAAGCAACTGCACATACCTCTCTCTATAAATGTTTATGATTTTTATGTTGTGCTGCGTATTTCTCTGTATATTTATGAACTTGTATTCTATTTATATTGTGAGATAATTCTCAATAGTAATTTACAATGCATCATAGCTAAAGGAGTTGGGTTTTTTGTTCTGTCATGGGGCATTTTATTAAACTCTTCATTTGGCCTAAACATTTTTCCTTTTGATTGTAAAAACCATCATGGACAACTCAGTGATTTATCAAAATGTGAATAGTGCTCAGGTAAAGAAATATAACACTACAAACACTCCTAAGAAATACCCTTAGGCTTTCTCTCAAACCCTGACCTCTCCCTCACCTAAAATTAGTCATTATTCTAATATTCATAGTAAATACTTTTTATATTTCTTTGTCATATTAGTACACATGAATATATATATAAAGTATTCTTGTATTTAAAATTTTGTGTAAATGGACTCAAAGTTAATGTCATTTCTTGCCTCCCTTTTCCAGTCAAAAATTCATTTAGGATCCATTCCTGCCTCTCTTTGCAGTCGTTGTTTGAATATTTACTGTTCTCTAGAATATTATTGTATTTACCATTTATTTTTTTCATTCTCTTGCTGATGGACAGTTTGTAATATTTCTATTTTGTGTGACATAATAAATAATGCTGCTCCGAATGCTCCTGCACATATTTCTGGGAACAAGAGTATGCCTTGCTCTTGGGCATGAACCTAAGAGAAGAAACTCGGTGTCACCACTTTCAGATTAAATCAATGATATTTGCCTTATTTTAAGGTGGCATTACTGATATTACCCATGTATATTCACACTGGTGGTGAATGAGGGAGAGTGGGAGAGAGAGAGAGAGAGTGAGAGAGAGAGAGAGCAGGAGACACAGAGGGAGAGGGAGAGAATCTCTCATTCACTACCAGTGTAAATAGATCCCACATTTTGAGAAATATTTTTTAAAAATTGTTGTCTTATGGGCTACTGTAGAGTGATACCACGTATCTCTCTTCCTTTGCATTTCTCTGATGGGAAATCTGGTTGAGCATATTTTCCTGTCACTATTGTCATTGGATGTCCCAGTTGTGGAAACAAGGGTTTAGGCATGTTGTTCACAATTGTATTTGGTTCTTTGACCTTACTTCTTAGCTTTTAGAGGTTCTTTATTGATATTCGTAGTGTGATCGTTATGCCAGATGAATGAGTTGCCACTTCTAGAACATCTTGCAGCTCGCATTTTATCACCTGTGTGGTGTCTACAAGACCTGAAGTCCTGTCTCTTCTCTTATTCCTTACTTATTTGTATCCTCACTGTTTTTTCCTGATTAGTCTTTTTCTATATCAATTGTATTGACCCTTACAAGGTCAATAGTTTTGGTTTCAATGACTTTTTTCTCTTTTTAAACTTTCTGTGTCATTGATTTCTACATCTATTTCTTCTGCTTTTTATGTTTTGTTTTGTTTCTTTTACATTTTCTAGTTTCTCCATATACATCCTTAAGTAATGGATTGTACACATTTCCTTTTCTGATATCATAATTTAATACTCTCATTTTTGTTCTAAGTCATACATTAAGGGCATCTCATAAATTTTAATATGTTTTATTTATTTAAAAATGTTAAAATTCCCTTTATGATTTATTATTTCACCCATAGGTTATTTAGATGTGTGCTATTCAATTTTCTAGGGAGGCTTTTCCAGATCCCTTGTTATTCTCTTCATTCCATATTATTTTCCCTGGGGTTTAAGAACATACGTTGTGTGACTTCAATCCTCTTATATTTATTGACACTTGTTTTACGGCTAGAGTATCCTCTACCACAGTATATGTTCTGTGTGCACTTGAAAAGGACGTCTGTTTTAATGTTCTGGTACAGATTGTTATATAAATGTTAATTAGGACAGTGTTGTTCAAATCTTTGGTATCCTAAAGGTTTTTTTTTCTTTCTTTCTTTCTTAGTTCTATCAATTAGTGTGAGAAGAAGGTTGAAATAACCAGTTATAATTGTAAATATATCTATATTTCCTATCTGTTCCATTGGTTTTGATTCATGCATTTTTACAGTTATTTTGCTAAGTATATTCACAATCAGTACCATTATTTTTTTGGTGAATTAACACATTTATTATCATATAATGTCATTCTTCATTTCTGGAAAAATCCCTTGTTTTGAAGTCTACCTTGTCCACTATTAATGCTGTCACTCATGCTTTATTTTGATCAGGTCTTGTGTAATATGTCTCTTTGCCATTCTTCAAAAAAATTTTAAAAGATTTTGTTTATTTATTCACGAGAGACACAGAGAGAGAGAGAGGCAGAGACACAGGCAGAGGGAGAAGCAGGCTCCATGCCGGAGCCCAACGTGGGACTCGATCCTGGACTCCAGGATCACGCCCTGAGCCAAAGGCAGATGCTCAACCGTTTAGCCACCCAGGCATCCCTCAAATTTTAATATTTGTGTAAACGTATGTATAAATATAACCAAGTTTAATGGTACCATCATGTTACTTGTTTTTATGTCTCTCATTAGCTGTTTATTCCTACTTTGTCTTTTTTCCACTTTCCTTTGAGTTGAGCTGTATTAAATGATTCCATTTTATCTCAACTTTGGCTTATAAATTATACCTATTTGTTTAGTGTGGTATGTGTGTGTGGGGGGGATATGTGTAGTGTGTGAGTGTGTGTGTGTGGTATGTGTGGTGTGTGTATATATGGCATATGTGTATATGTAGATGTAAGGTATGTGTGGTGTATATGTGGTGTGTGTGTGTGCTTGTGCATGTGTATAGGGCATATGTGTATATGTAGATGTGTGATATGTGGTTATGTGTATAGTGTGAGCATGTCTGTGTGTATGTATGTGTGTGGCATATATGGTGTGTGTAGTGTATATGGCATATGCATATATGGAGTTGTGTGGTATTTGTGTATATAGTATGTGTGCAGCGTGAACATGCCTATGTAGGTGTATGTCTATATGTGTGTGGTGTATATGAGGTATGTATATATGTAGGTGTGTGTGTGTGTGCGTGGTGTGCAGTATGTGTATATATGGTATTTGTGTAGTGTAAGCATCTGTGTGTGGTATATGTGGTGTGTGAAGATATGTGGCATATGTGTATATGTAGGTGTGTGGTGTGTGTGTATATGGTATGTGTGTAGTATGAGCATGTGGGTGGGTGTGTGGTGTGTGTGTATGGTGTGTTAATTCTGGGTGCTGTGTGTGGTGTGTTGTATGTATATGCAGTGTGTGAAGTGTATGGTGTGGGAGATAGGGCTACAGGAGGATGTTGTGTGTGTAAGATTGTTCTATGATTTGCAGCACACATCACTAACTTGTAATAGTCAAATACCGTATGTTCTACACCTTAGTGCCATGTAAGAGGACGTTCACCTCTTCCTCCTGTTATTTCTTGGGCTACTGTCATCATATAAATATGTCCCCACATATATACATGTATGTGATAAACAAGTCGAAATGTAACTTTTGCTTTAAAAAATCAGTTATCTTTAAAATAGATATAAAAGTGAGAAAATGGAAAGCGTAATACTTACAGTTGTTTACCATTTCCAGTACTCTTCATTCATTTTTGTAGATGCAAATATCCATCCAGTCTCATTCTTTTTCTTTGGACATTCCTTCCTAGTGCTGATTTCTCAGCAATTTGTTTTCTCAACTTTTTTTTCACCTGAAATAAACACTTTTTCCTTTATTCTTGTAGCTATTTTTTTCGGGGATTATAATTCTACTTAGAATTTTTTTCAAGCTTTAAAGATGACCTCATTATCTTCCTCATTTCATAGACATTGATCTAATTTTGCTTTTATGTAAGTGATGTGCTTATTTTTTCTCTAGATGTTCTTAAGATTTTTTTTCTCTTTATTACTGGTTTTCATGTGGTCCTTTATGTTAATTCTGTTCACCATTCATTGAATTCAGGGTTCTGTGGGGTCAATATTTTCATTTATTTGTAAAATTATAGCTATTATTTTATTATATATTTGCATAGTACCCTTGCCTCCATCTTAAACTTCAGTTTCACATATTTCAAATTGCTTAATATTTCTCCACAGGCAATTGATGCTCTGGAATTCTTTCCGATTTTAGTTCTCTCTGTGCCTATTTTTGTTAGATTCCATTCAGTATGTCTGTAATTTTCCAGCCTTTCTTCTGCAATTTCTAATAGGTTTATATTTTATTGTGGATTATTTTTCATCTCTTGAAATTATTTTGAGTTTTTTAATATCTTCTATTTCTTAACCTTTACAACCTTTGGGTTCAAAAACTTCTATATCAGACATGGAAAAAACGAGAGTAAAATGATCCAATCAGAAGAAAGAGATTGTGAAACAATAGACTGATGACTTCAGCAAACAAGGACATTAAATCGTGCTGTAAGTATATTCTGTTGCGTTGATGACAATAAAGAAAAGCCTGCTATGTTGAGATTCCTTGTCTCAAAATATACTAATATAACATCACTTCCTTATGAGTCTTGTATATATCATATATATTTTCCCATCTCAAATTTTAAACCACGTTTGTCTTCATAATAAAACTGTATCTCCTTGAGTTTTTTTATAAAGTCTGAACATAATCACGCACAATGTAATTATACATATAATTGGGCTTAAATGGGCCATCTTGCTTTCAAATTGTCTAATCTGTTTTTCTTTTTTCATTCATTCCTAGCTTCTTCAGGTGAATTGAATATTTACAACATTCTATTTAAAAATCCACTGGGATTTTTAGTTTTTAAATCATTCTCTTTTTGTTTAAAGGTTTTATTTATTTATTCATGAGAGACACAGAGAGAGAGAGGCAGAGACACAGGCAGATGGAGAAACAGACTTCATGCAGGGAGCCCGGTGCAGGACTCGATTCCACGGTCCCGTGGTCACGCACTGAGCTGAAGGCAAACACTCAACTGCTGAGCCACCCGGCCGTCCCTCATTCTCTTTTTAAAAGCATATCATTGCCCATTCGTTATTCATTCTTAATCTTTGATAATTTTTCATAAATGAGTGTGATGACACTTCACATAGAACCTTACAAGAGTAGATACCCACTTACCCCACTACTAGGTTTTGTCCTATTGTCAATACACATATATTATGTATATATGTATATTTATTATTACTACATGTATATGTATTATATATGTGCAATGTATAATATATATTACTACATATATGCTTCATAATACGTATTCATATTCACTCGTCTTTAAACAGTTAATATTTCTGCAGAAAATTTAGGAAACAGAAAACTTAAACTGCTTTTGTGTCAACATGTTTACAATATCCAGTGCTCTCCATCACTTCTTTAACATCAAAATTTTCCTGTTTTTCTCCAACTTAAATGTGTGCTGGTGAAGCATCATCTCAAATTTGATGTATCAAAAAATACTTTTATTTCATTATCATTTTTGAAAGAAATTTTCTATACGTAAAGGGGTTCTGGTTGAACAGAATTCTTTTTTTCTTCATTTTAATGAGGTTCCATTTTTTTCTGACTTGGATTATTTCAATGAGCATTAGTAGATGTTTACATTGCTGCTCCCATGTGTAACTGGTTTTTGTTTTTACTTTTCCTGCTATGAAATGTTCTAGTATGATTTTGGTGGCCTTTATTCACTTTGGAATTTATTAAGCCTCTTGGACTTATATGATTTTTTTTCACTAATTTGGGGGGAAAACCAGCTGTTACTTATTTAATATTTTTCCATCCCAGTGTCTCTCTCTTCCTCCTTTTCTAGGTCTCAAAATCCACATATGTTCGATAATGGTATTGCCCTCGGGGGGTCAAGATTTTGTTCATTCTTGCACTTTTTTTTTTCCATCTCAGGTTCTCAAATCTTTTTATCTTCAGTTTCCAATATGTTGTTGTGCCCACTGACTGATTTTTTCCCCACATATTCTATTTTTCAGTGCTAGAATTTCAATTCCATTTTTATACTATTTTTCTGGTGATATCATATGGTATTGACTCATTATGTCCATCTTTGGCTTGAGCTCAATAGGTATGAATATAATGTCTGTTAAGAAATAATTGCCTGCCAATTTCAATATCACCTTAGTTTCTGGGCCAGCGTATAGTCCTGTTCTCCTGGTTGTATAATGTATTGGTCTGAGATTTGGATATAATGTTTTTAAGAACCTACATTTTTGCTATCTGCCTTTAAAAGCAGCTGATTTTTTTTTTTTTCTTGGAAATCAGTTCATTTCCACGGAGTGTTCTGAAACTTGCTTTTAGGCTTTGGCAGCAAGGTTTATAGGGCCTTGACTTGGGGTTACTCAGTTGAA
Source organism: Canis aureus (assembly GCF_053574225.1). Lineage (NCBI taxonomy): Eukaryota > Metazoa > Chordata > Mammalia > Carnivora > Canidae > Canis > Canis aureus. The sequence continues at coordinate 53,346,002 of NC_135631.1, forward strand.
TATCAGATGTCAGGATTGCTCCATCCCCTCCCCTCTGTTTCTCTGAAGTCTTCCACTTTTACTATTTTGGCCCATCTTCCAGGTCCTACTAAACATTACTTGTCACATGCAGAAAAGTACAAGGCCATAGGCTTCGGCAGCTCTAGGCAGCTCCGTGCAGTCCTCTGTCCACGACTGCACAGCTGCACTGCCCCAGCCTCCAGAGCCCTCTGCTCTCCCCCTCTCACCTCTGCAGGATTGTTCTCTCTGACTAGACACTTCCTTCCTGTGTTTCAGTCTGGAAACTACTTCCAGGCAGAAAGCCACCTGGGTATCCTACCTGTTTTCCATTTCTCTGGGACCATGTTACCCAATATCTGAACAGAGTTGTTTCATATCATTTTTCTAGGTGCATCACTTTTGAAGCGGAATGACTAGCCTGGTACTAGATATGTAATGATGGCCAGAGTCAGATATACTGCTTGTCAGTTTTTAATATCAATGATATTTATGATGGGCTTTAAAAGGAAAGTGTAAAGGGATGAACCTCTGTCTCATATTCTCTGGAAGAGCTAAGGCAGTATTTACTGTTATTTCTACTTAATATAATTCACTGGTGAAATCAGGTGAGTTTGGAAATTTCTTTTTAGAGACTTATTTATGACAAATTCAATTTCTTTAATAGAGGTAAGACTATTAAGTAATTAAGAAACAAATTACGAGAGCCCTGAGGTTTCTACAGAAGAAAAATGCCTGCTTTCAGACTTCCACAAATCCTAATATCCATGGTTTCAAAGGATTTTATATTGTGAGGCAAATGTTCTATCCTGAGACAAGCCACCATTTATGTGTGGGGACAAAGAAATGTAGACAAGCAAGAACAAAGGAAGTATAAAAACCATGCATCCTTCCTAACAGAACAAAACAAACGACATGTTTCAGTAGCTTGAGAGATGGATGAACCTTTCAAATTAATGTTTTTATTAAAAGGAGATAAAAGGGACACCTGGGTGGCTCAGCGGTTGAGCATCTGCCCTCGGCTCAGGGAGTGATCCCGGGGTCCTGGGATCAAGTCTTGCATCAGGATCCCTGCATGGAGCCTGCTTCTTCTGCTGCCCTGTGTCTCTGCCTCTCTGGCTCTCACTCTGTGTCTCTCATGAATAAATAAATAAACTTAAAAAAAAAAAAGATAAAAAAAAAACTGAAGCAAGAAAAATTAAAAGGAAGCCAGCTATCGATGAGCTTAAAAAATAAAATATCTAATAAAATGATAGAATTAAGAGCATATTCATCCTCATTTATTATTATGCAATTAGTGTGGGTGGATCAAAGCTTTAATCTGAGACTGGGCCTAACTGTGCATGAGGCAAATGTGAAAGAAGGTGGTACTGGAATCTTTGCAAATTATACAAAGTCAACACAGATGCCCTTTAGTGAAAGATTACCCAGTTATTCACTCACTGGGATAGAGACTGGCGCTGGTAGGAACCACAGCTAAGGCAGCAGCTCAAGGCAATGCATGGCACTCATCGTTCCTTTCCATGTCTAGACTCGGACAACCTCTGATTGGTCTCCCTCTATCAGTAGGCTCATGTCCCATGACAAGAACGAGGACTGCTGGGGTCCCAGACTCTCAGGACACAGAAAGGTGGTTTCTTAGGATATTTTCCAAAGACCTCTGATTCCTTTAGCTTGAGTCACCTGCTTACACCACAGCAACGCACACAGCCAGGATTCTTTAGGTTTGACTCATGGTCCTGCCTCAGTGAGTGGAGATGGATGCAGGTGGCTTAAATCATATAAAATGTGTTCCTCATGAGAAAGGAGCATATCCAGAAGAAGAGCTGGAATGGCTCTGTATCAATAAAATAGCACAACCAGAACAAAGACAAGGGAAATTGAAACTTTAATCCTAATTATTTATGTTTTAGTCCATTTCTGTGTGTATATTTTCAAAGTTGTGATACATATAGAGAAATGCACTTTTTAACATTCATTATAAATGTTAACTTTTATATCACAATATAGAAAACAGGAAATTTGCTCCATCTAAAATAAAGTATCCTTGAAAACTGTAGCCAGAGATAAACACTTGTATTCTTTAACTTACTCCAGAAAAAAATATATATATTTTAAAATATTGCTACACTGTCATCTTTTTTTTTATTTTTTATTTTTTTTTACACTGTCATCTTTAATGACTGCCTAGTATTTTATTTTATGTATGAAATTTACAGAGCTAACTAATAATGGGTTTTTAGATATTTCTGTTTCTGTTTGTATGTGTGAAGAATGTGAGAGGGAGAGAAAGAAAGCGGGGAGGGAGAGATATTCATATGTGTTTAAATTTAGGTCTAAAATTATATAAAACATGGACTTTATCAAAATATATCTTAAAGCTTCTGAAATGCTTGATGTATTTGGTTTTCCCCTCAGTCCAAATAACTAAAAACAATAACAAAAAGATTATGAGATATGGAAGTTTTTTTTTTCTCCCTCATGTTGGGCACCATTGTTTTTAGGGGATTTACCCAACTGAGATTAATACAGACACGGAAAGATGAGTAGGATGTAAAGCAGGTAAGTTGGGCTATACTCTAGAGTGTGTAGGTGGAGCAAATAGTGAGTGAGGAAAAGAGCTGGAGTGATAGGTTGAAAGTTTAGGTTACAATCCATTCATGGTAGACATAGAAGGCTGAATTAAAGAAATTGAATGTCAGTGAACTCAATAGAGAAGGGTAACATTTCCACATCTCTTTCTTAGGCAATGAAGTGACTGAAATAGGTAGAGTCTACTTTAAAATATTATCCATAGACAAAGAGTAGAAGCTTTTATTATTTGGGTTCAATGCACACTGCTCTCTGGTTTTTATTTGCAGGGAAATACTTCAATGTCCTCTTTCCTTCAGTTTGGTACAATTAATTCTGGTATGTTCAGCCAAATTCGAAAGGTAAAAATGTCTGTAACTGCAGCCTGTGTTCTATATCTCATCTTCATGTAGCAAATAGCTTTCTTTTACAACTTTCTGGACTTGTATCTCCTAGTGCTATATATCCTGTTGATCTTGCAAACACACTGGAGGCTTTATATTTCTTGCAAGTAAATTATAAGTAAATCGTATAGACGAACACTATACCTTGAAGCTATAAGTCTTTGTTAAACGACCCTGTATAACAACATTAACCTAAATGTACTATAAATTTAAACTGTTTCCTTTCTGTTGGGTTTAGAGCAATATTACTGTAAACAATTTCTATGCAGACCTTGAGCTTTTTGGCTGATTTATACATTGTTGTTTACGCATTGTGTCTCCTCTATATGTTGCATCCTTTCCCAGACTTGCTTCATTACTACCTCAAATATATATATATATTTCTTAAGACATCAGTCTTAAGACATCAATACACTTTATAGATTTAGTTAACTTTATTTTTTTCTTTTTTTTAGATTTAGTTAATTTTAAAATATACATATGAGAATTGGAGAAAAAGATGTAGGCACTGAGCATGCCTATAGTCATCTTTCCTCTTCTTCTTTGTTTTTCCTAAAATCACTTTTACAGAAATCACTTTTCTTCTCTCTGTGTTGAAAAATATTTTTTGAAACTTCATGTGAGCACTGACTATCAAGTAAGCATGTCATAAATGTTAAGCAAACTGGGTAAGATGATAAACATGTCTAGATCCTCATGGCAATAAACCCCACGCTTAAATACTCCTCAAAGGAGGGAGCACCAACAAGCAGAGCTGTCTGTCCCTCTAAGGACAAACCGTAGGTCTTAAACTACAGCTGTGTCTGCCCACTTCTCCAGAAGTGATGGGTTGGCATCACAAGTAAACAAGATCCCCTTATTGGAAGAGGCTGGTGTAAAAATAATCAAGAAATAATGATAGGGTCCAAGATACCAGATCCAGAAGCAACAGATAAAAGTAAAAAATGAGTATTTTGCCTCAATATGTAGTATTTTTAAAATAAGAGCTGTTTATGAAATGATTTTTGTAAGAACAAAGTTAATTTCATTTTTAAGTATTTAAGGAAATAATTACATATTACAGAATGGATTTCTGATATGGAGGAAAACAAAAGACTATGTTGTCTATGACTAAACCAGGGCTGAAGAGTACTGAAGCAATGCAACCTTAAGGACATGGTGCGCGTCATGATATATTCTTAATTGAATGTTAATTGAATGTTGACTGCGTTCTTAATTGAATATTGTGACCTTAATGTTATTCTGCAGTTCATTTACCCACCCTTGATAAAATTCATTTTGTCTTCTTAAAGCCTTTTCAAAACTTCATTATACTCTTAATACCCAGAACTTGCCTTTTATTCATCAGCAGATGACCTTGTCTCCTAACTCATTAAGAACATTGAAATTGATAAGTGAGCATTGCATGGATCCATCTCACAAGATGTGATGATGACTCAATCTTTATTATTAGCATTATTTAGTGTCAGTGTCATTTTCTGTTGCTGTTATTAATGACAGTACTACTTCCTGACATCTTATATATTTGAAGAAACCCATGAAGGAAGAGTCTTGCTTCAAAAACAAGGAACTTCTCTGCAGACTAACCTGCATTCCCAGAACTTTACTTATCCATTCCCTCCTAGACATGATCTAACTATGAGGTGCAGTTACTATATCAATACACAAGGTTTCTCTTCTTGGTTCAATAGCTTGTTTAGAATAATCATGACTCTTTAGGAAACTGCTTTGAAGGCTGGAGAATGTGTTACCAAGATTTGCCTGAGTGGCTCAAGATTGCATCTGATGACACTAACTTAGTAGTTGGGTGACAGGTTGACCAGAAACCATGCATATCTCTGAGTACTCCAAGAAATTCTTGCTCTGAGGGGGATGTGGCACCACATTAGGAATATATCAAGGTACTTTTGGCCTGGCTTTCTGGATGATGGGTATACATTCATCAGAAGTCCACATCAGGGGGATCCCTAGGTGGCTCAGTGGTTTGGCACCTGCCTTTGGCCCAGGGCATGATCCTGGAGTCCCGGGATCGAGTCCCACATCAGGCTCCCTGCATAGAGCCTGCTTCTCCCTCTGCCTGTGTCTCTGCCTCTCTCTATCTCTCATGAATGAATAAATAAAATCTTAAAAAAAAGAAGCCCACATCAAACAGAACTTTGTTGGATTTGTTAAAAAGTATAAAGAGAACAGTTAAAATTAAGTGCATCATATCACCTTTCCAAAATAATAGATAATATCAGAAAGGGAGACAGAACATAAAGACTCCTAACTCTGGGAAATGAACTAGGGGTGGTGCAAGGGGAGGAGGGCGGGGGGTGGGGGTGAATGGGTGATGGGCACTGAGGGGGACACGATGGGATGAGCACTGGGTGTTATTCTGTATGTTGGTAAATTGAACACCAATAAAAAATTAATTTATTAAAAAAAAAAACCCAAAAAACAAAATAATAGATAATATAAAAAAGATAATACATATATCAAAAATGTAAAGTTAAATACATACAACATAAATCATAATACAAATACAAAAGATTAATATTTGAATCTTAGAAATCAAGATGAATATTTTACATTTTTTATGAAAAGACAAAAGGGAGTTAGTGAATGGAAAGGTAGTAAAAAATGTTAGTAAAATACATAATTAGATGACAAAAGAGCCTTGGACTAATTTGTAATAACATATGCCAAAGTAAATTTTAAATAGATTGCAGAGTTGAATGTTTACAAAAAGTTAAGGAACTACTATATTTCATCAATTTCAGTATCTATATATTTCAATATTTTAGTAACTTTGAATAGTGTTTCAGTTTTCAATGAATGGCATATCATAGCTTGATTATTTCTTAATGGTCCATAAAATAATCATATATCTTATTGGAGATGTCTGATTTTGATGAAGAATGGTATTTACCATAAAAGGAAATTATTTACTTGATTACTGGAATAGGAGGAGAATTTTTAAGCAATTTGAAAATTACTTTAAAGGCATAACTGAGGAGTGCCTGGGTAGTACAGTTGGTTAACCATCCAACTCATGATTTTGGCTGGTCATGGTCTCAGGGTTGTGAAATCAAGCCCTGTGTCAGGCTTCATCTTCGGTGTGGAGTCTACTTTAGGTTCTCTTTCTTCCTCTCCCTCTGCTCCTCCTGCTCATGTTCTCTCTTTACAATAAATAAATAAATCTTTTTTTAAGAAAGCCATAACAATTGAGTCAACTGTGTAACTTCACTGAATTAAAAATAACAAAAATAGTATTAAAAGTCAAGCAATAAACTGCATTGTCAATGACATATAATGGATTACTATGCAAAAATTTTAATGGTACATAACTTCATACCTAAAACTTAGAAAACTAGTATACAGAATTCCAGTCTGGGCAGCCCGGGTGGCTCAGGGGTTTAGCACCGCCTTCGGCCCAGGGCATAATCCTGGAGACCAGGGATCGAGTCCCACGTTGGGCTCCCTGCATGGAGCCTGCTTCTCCCTCTGCCTGTGTCTCTGCCTCTCTCTCTCTCTCTCTCTCTCTCTCTGTGTGTCTCTCATAACTAAGTAAATAAAATATATAAAAAAAAAAAGAATTCCAGTCTGCTCCTCATACAGATTCTTCAAATGGTACTATTTTCTCATATTTGCTTTAGCCTTATCTCTTCCAGTAGAAAGATGAATATACATATTATGCATTCACACAACCTTTGAGAATAAAATAGAGGTGATTTTCCTTAATCTATAAATACTTCAATGTGTATTTCCTAACAATGAGAACATTTTCTTACATATTGACAATACAATTAGAAAAATAAGAAAATTAACATTGATACAAAACTATTAATTTACATGTGTTATTTAAATGTCAATAATTGTCTCAATAATTTCCTTTACAGGAAAGAAAATCCCAGTCAATGAGTTGCATCTAGAATATTTCTTTAATTTTACTTTATCTTTAGTGACCTTGACCTTGAGTGGATCTAAAATGTCTCTTAATTTGAATTTGCGGTTTCCTGACCATTGGATGTGTTTTATTCATTTTTGCCAAAAATACTCCAGAAGTGGTGCTGTGATCCTGTCATGGCCTCAAATCAGAAGGCAGAGAATTTTGTCCTAATACTGATGATGTCAATCCTTTGATCAAACCTGTGTCTGCCACATTTTTCCACTGCAAAATGACTGGTTTTGTAACAAATGTCTATGTGGAGATACTTTGAGAATGTGTAAGTATCCTGTCACTAATCAAACTTTATCCCATTAGTTTTACCACCTGCTATTGTGTCTTATCTAAAACATTATTACTATGATGGCCACAGGTCTTAGTTCTTTAATTCTGCAATTCGTTCTGTATATATTGGTTGGAATTCCACTGTAAGGAAGGCCCCTCACCATTTACTTATATAAGTATGGACTCAGATTCTTATTATACTTAATAAGTAATAATCAATCAATTAATTAATTAATATAATTCATTTTGATGTACAAAAATCCCAGAATTATCCAATGGGAGTCCTGTAAATGTAACTCTGATCGTGTGTGTGTGTGTGTGTGTGTGTGTGTGTGTGCATGTGTCTGTTGTCACGATCCTTTATTCCCTAAGTATTTTTTCCTTCCTTTTTGGCACAGAGAGATGCTGCATGTCCATCTTATATTTTCACTGCCCCAAATTTGACATCAGCCATTTCTCAAAAATGTTTGGTTGGGTTATGGGCACTAAGTTTACTAATTGTTACTATGGTATCATTCTTGTAGTCCTTCTTAGAGAATAGAACTAAGATGATAGATGATAGATAGATAGATGATAGATAGATGATAGATGATGTATTTAGGCCCATATTTTATACATAGTTATATCCAATACATATGTATACCTTTATCTATAGTTAAAAGTAGATGTAGTCATGTACATATACAATTATCAATCTATATAACTGTATATATATATAATTTTGTCTATGTTTAGATATATTTAACCTTATATAAAACTATATCTGTATCTATTTACCCATCCATCTATGTACAATTATGAGTTCCTATCAATGCTTTTAACTTCAAGGCAGCATCAAGGGATTCATTTTACATTTATAGTTACCATTTCTGACACTGAGAAACCTGGCTCCCATTACCCATTATACATTTACATATTTGCTCAGCCCTAGAATGCACAAAAGTCACTTCAAAATAACTAACCTATATCTCTGCAAGAAAAAAAAGAAAGAAATTAGTCAGTAGTTATTACTATTTTTTTGGTTTGTTTAAGCCTACAGGCGTAGAGTCAATACAACATGTACAAATGTAACTTGAGTTAGATCTTGTTTCTCCACTCAGTGTGGAGTGCTATTCATTTTTTAAAAGATTTTATTTATTTATTCATGAGAGACACATAGAAAGGCAGAGACACAAGCAGAGGGAGAAGCAGGCTCCTTATGGGGAATCCAACGTGGGATTAGATCCAGGGACTAGGATCATGACCTGAGCCGAAGTCAGATGCTCAAACCCCTGAGCCACCCAGGTGTCCCATACTATTCATTTTAAATGCAGTTTAAGTACAGGTTAGAGCTTTGTTTCTGTTTCATGTTAGAGCTTTGTCCCCATCCTTGTTGATTGCGGTGTGCATGTGTGTGTGTGTGTGTGTGTGTGTATGAAATATGAAACATTAGCAAAACTTCAGTAGTCAACTATTCAAGAAAGTACACTCAGAGAAATGACCTTCTATCTATACTTCTTATACTCTTTCTAGTCTATGATTTTCTTACCCTTTTCTAATTATTGTAGGAATTTCCAAAATATTAAAGACCATGCCACAAAAAGTATATTCTATCTTAAGAATTATTTATGTATTATAATAAACATTATATGTTACAATAAACATTATTTATATATAAACTTATATTGATACATATTATATATTCAATATACATATAAATTTATATATTTATAATATTTTATAGTATTATTTTTATATTTTTAAAAAATTTAGACTTTTAAATATAATTAATAATATTACATATACATATTTATAAAAATGTACATGTAATATTATAAATGGTGTCTTATTTTAGGGTCTCCAGAAGCACAGTTTGAGTTAAGAGCATGTTTTCATGGTAGTTATTAAGGATATATTCCCAGAAGACATAGAGAAAACAGGAGACAGAGAGGAAGCTGAGCAGGTGTTGGGATATCAGATGGAGTGAAATCCTGAGTGCTTAGGAATGAATAGCTCTAGTCATCCAAGGCTGGTTCTCTGGAGAAGGTTGAAAACTCAGTAAGTTAAGAGCTAAGAAAGCAGGAAGTACAGGACAGGTACTCAAAGGAGAAAGAAGAATTGAATGGAGCACCAAAGGCCTTTACTAGAACATGGCTAGCAAACTCAGCTTCACTGAGGAGTGAGTCAAATGAAAATAGGAAAAACGAGGATGAAGTTATTGGGTAGAGCCATGAATAAGACTAAACACACCTACCATCTTCACTGACACTTTGGATACACCTGAATATCAAATTTGCCTCTAATATTTTCAGCAATCAACATGGAAAAAAATAATTTGGTTATCAATTCATGTTGACTAAAAGTTAAAATATAGGTAAATATAAAAGAACTAGGTTTCGCGTGCTTGTAGGGTTATGAAGCGAGCCCCCTCTCCCTGTCAAAAGCGTACCAGAGACACATTTTCTAACTTCTCTTGGTGAGACTGAGAAATTGAACAATAGTACTTCCTGAAACTCACATCAAGAAGAAAAATGTCAGTGACACTGCATACAGATGTAGGTGATATTAAAATTGAAGTATTCTGTGAGAGGACACCCAAAACTTGTGAGAATTTCTTGGCTCTTTGTGCCAGTAATTACTACAAAGGCTGTATATTTCATAGAAATATCAAGGGTTTCATGGTTCAAACAGGAGATCCGACAGGTACCGGAAGAGGAGGTAACAGTATCTGGGGCAAGAAATTTGAGGATGAATATAGTGAATATCTTAAGCACAATGTTAGGGGTGTTGTATCAATGGCTAATAATGGCCCAAACACCAATGGATCTCAGTTCTTCATCACCTATGGCAAACAGCCACATTTGGACATGAAATACACGGTATTTGGAAAGGTAATAGATGGTCTAGAAACTCTAGATGAATTGGAGAAGTTACCAGTAAATGAGAAGACCTACTGGCCTCTTAATGACGTACACATTAAGGACAAAACTATTCATGCCAATCCATTTGCACAATAGCTATAATAGACCTAGAAAAATATTTGGCAGACTATTTAAGGAACACACCTATTGTGGTTTACCCAGTTTTAATTATGTCAAAAGATTACATCATCCTTCTGCTTGTTTATAGCTAAGATCTTATTTAAGTTTAATTTTCCAAAAAACTCTTCTAATTTTTGGTTACATATAAGCATTCATTTTTTTTTTTAAAGATTTTATTTACTTACTCATGAAAGGCCGAGACACAGACAGAAGGAGAAGCAGGCTCCATGCAGGGAGCCCGACGTGGGACTGGATCCCAGGTCTCCAGGATCAGGCCCCTGGCTAAAGGCGGCGCTAAACTGCTGAGCCACCTGGGCTGCCCAAATCCTGGCATTTTTAAGCACTATGCATATTCCTGCCATATCTAGTCCACGTCCTAGAGGTAGTCTTTTCCATTAATTATTCACTTTGTGCAGTCAGAGTAAGGACAAGATAGAGATGATCTAGAAAAGCCAGCCAGCCAATCCATTTGCTATTTTCTGTGGTCTTTAGATTACAGTAAAGGCTCAGAGAAGTCCTAGAGTACAGTAAGCACTCAATTTCCCAATTCCTTTGTCCATGGAACTTTTTTAAAGCGTATCATATACAGTATTGTAGGACAGAATTCTACAGGTGATCTGTTCGAAAAATGCAACTAATTGGCTAAGAGCACCAGTTGTAGAGTCCTGGATTGTGTTTGAATCACAGCTCTACCTCCTACTAGTAACTTTAGGCAGGTTACCATCTCCCAGATTTTCTCATCCCTAAAGACTCATCCCCTTCATAAGACTGTGAGGACTAATGAAACAATGTAAAGCTTCTGGCATCTGATAAGTGTTCTGTAGTGAGTAAACAGAAGCTATTCTCTTAATATTTATCTCCACCATAAGGCTCTCACCTAATCAGGCCTCATCATTTACATATCTATAAATATATAGATATATATCATTGATCTCATCAAAACCGTATTATTTGATCTGCCTCCATCACCTTGATTAGATTTTGGTATTACTAAAACTGATGCCAAGCATTTCTTGGTTTGTATCATTTCTACAGATAGCTGATCTAACTAATATTTTCTTTCTTAATTATAATTTGGATGTTAGCTTGTAATATTCTCTTATTACCACCTATACCTTCTACTAAACTGATGTGCCAATTATATTAATGCCTTCACCTTTTAAAAAATAAGCTCTGTGCCCAACATGGAGATTGAATTCATGACCCTAAGATTAAGAATTGCATGCTCTACCTACCGAGCCAGTCAGGCACCCCTAATGCCCTCACGTTTTGATTCAGCCTTCTAATTTAGTCATTTAGATTTCTAGACCATATTAAAGCCTCTTTTGGGCCAAAATTTGTTTTGACACTTTCTTATACCTGATTTTTTTTTCTCCCAACTGAATGGCATTGAATGTTTTTGTCATTACTCTTAGGAGGCTTTTACTGATTGCCAAGATGTTTTTGTACTGACTGGCATTCTGTCAATTTTAATTCTAAACCCTGCTCTTAAAACAAAACAAAAAAACAAAACAAACAAACAAACAAAAAAAAAACAAAAAAACAAAACAAAAAAAAGAACTATAATTGCTCTTAGTATTAATAAAGGAAAGGATTTTTTTCTAATTGGCTACACAAAAATAACTGTGAATATGATCAATTCACTCACAATATTTTTACTATAAAGCTAACTGTTTTTTACTATGACTTACCATTTGGGTTATGTTTATACAGTAAAGCAGAATTTAATAAAAATATATATATAGCACATAACTTTTCTGAAGCCATTGTTTTCTGATTGCTTTTATAATTTGAGTTCTTTTCTTAATTTGTCAGCAGAAAGCCTACTTTCCTCCCCTTTTATATCAATAAGTGAAGCTTAGCATATTTCCTTCCCAGAAAGTTCTCCCCAATTTTTTTCTTTAAGTAGGCTCCAGGCCCAGCATGGAGCCCAGCATGGGGCTCAAAGTCATGATCTGAGATCAGGAATCAGGACACATAACCCACTGAGCCACCCAGGAGCCCCTCCTTCCTAGAAAGTTCTTCTTTCATGGATATGCTACTAAAGAGAGGAAAAATAAAGATGGAAAATTGGTATGAAAAGTGTCCCAGATTGGCTTAAAGTTAACTATCAAGGTAGCTAGCATCTATCTACCTATGTCTATCCATCATTATATCTATATTTCTAAGTATACTTAACTATACATAATTATATCTACATCTATTTGTTTATCCATCCATATACAACTATGGACTAATACTGGTGCCTTTGACCCCAGTGTAATGACACAGGATTGTAAAGACTTATCAGGTACTTGAAAGACTAATTCAGATGGGTTCCCAAACTGCAAAAACAGAAGGTTCACACTGGAGATTGTCTCATTCCTTCAGGTCATGTCAGGAAAGCTGCACACAGGTGTGTGTGCCACATGGCAGTAGGTACATTGAAACGAGGGATTGGATCCAGAGGATCCCCAATGGGGAATCCCCTAGAAATGGAGTCATAATGCCAGTCAAAGGAACTTGAATAGATAGCATGTAGAAAACAAGGCCTAAAGGAACATGGGAGGTGTTTTCCAAATTTTGAAAATGCTTATATGTCCTGGTATTTAGAATTGTTATATGGGGGATTCCAGATTTGAGTTAAAATTAATCTATGAGTCAAAGGGACACAATTTGAAAGGACAAGCTTGAAATAAATAAAGTGCCCACCCTCCCTTCCCAATGAAGACAAGTACCATGGAAAAAAAAAAAAAAAAAAAAGTATTTCCTAGCAAGTCTGTCAATGAGATTCTGAATGTAGTTGGAATTTTAATCAGTCATATTTTAAAGTCCTTTCAAACTCCCCAATTTTACTGTTTTCTAAACTACCTCTTTGAGAACAAAAGGGAGTGGCTTTACACACTGTACTGAATTGAAAAAGGTGCTAACATCCTTAGCCTTAGTCAACTTGTCTGTAAAATTTGGACATTTCTTTTTTTTATTTAATTTTTTTATTGGAGTTCAATTTGCCAACATATAGCATAACACCCAGTGCTCATAAATTTGGACATTTCTATCTTCCTTTCAAGTTTCCTGTTTAAAGTAAGATGTTCTGCACAATTTGCAGAAAGTGGGCCTGACACATGATGCTAAGAAAACAATGCACATTGACTTAGCACATACTAAGATCTATGACAGTAATGTTAGAGCATACTTTTGTGCATGACACTCAGTGGTTTTACAAGAAGGCCATTAAATTCTGAATCAGGATTCTAGTTCATCCTGTCCCTCAGTGATAGGATGTATTCATTACCTCTTTAATTCTATTTCCTCACCACAAAAGGAAGATGAATCCCCCCATTTACCTCATAGGGTTATTGTGAAAATCAAATGATAAAATGTACATGAAAAATATTGACAAACGATAAAGAAATATAAGAACACTAGGGGATGATAACACCAATATCATATTGTTGTACTCATAAAACAGGTAAGTAAGGTGTGCCGCTGAAAACCTGGCCCAGGGGAAAGAAAATGATCAAAAAGGATTATTTTTCTTAGTAGTTTCCTTATTTTAAATCATGGGAAAATTGTTTTAGAATAAGAGTATGACACATGATCAATTTTCAGATTTGAGTATTTGGGGATGTATCACCTCCAGTCACGTTCACACCTCCCACAGTTAATTTTCAGGTCACAGCCTTACAATGTCACCCCAAATGTTGACATTAACGGTGTTCTTGAATAAGGAGGGATTTCTTGGTCAATAGCCTTCACAGGGGCATGGGACCTTATCTATAAAAGCACAATTCTTACTCACCATATTGCCTATTCCTTAGAGGATTTGAAAACTTCTAACTTTGCATCTATTACATAGAGTAGGATCATTGAAAACCCTCACAAGGCTTCAAAGGGTGAACTCATAACACGTAAGTAAAGATAAAGGATGGAGAGAAAAATCAATCAAGCAGGCACGGTGTGCCTATGAGAATTACAAATGTCCTCCTCACTCCCCAGGATTCTTTCTCAGATGCACAGAGTACTTCTGAGGTTAACCAGTGCATCTACTTTTCCTGGGACTTTCCTAGTTTTAGCACTTAAAATTCTGAAAATGGAGTTCAGATAACCTGTGGTGGTTGGCACCACAAACTTTGCCTTCAGATTATGAGCCATCCAGATATGCATGAGGAAGCCTGCCTTCAGGAAACCCCAGGCAAAAGTTTCTAGTGAGGTCTTATATATATCCCACTGGTCGTACAGCAAAGCCAGGCTGGATAACCTGGTGTACACAGGTGTAAAACCCCAATCAATACATTTCTGAAAAATGTAGAGACACTAACCTTGGGTTCCTCCAGGGAAGTTTCAAACTTTAAACAGCACATTAAAATTCACCAGCCAACCCAGCTCATTCTTATCTTGGGCAAAGGTCAGTACCAGACTTCCAGGCATAGCAGAAAAAAGCACAGAACTGTCCCACTTCAGCTGTAAGATTGCCCGATCTTTTGCACTGTTAAACTCTTCCCAAATCTCAGAAATGTAGAGCTGTAGAGACCTTTAAAATAATCAACCTGTGGTAGAAGTATTCTAAGCTGATCATCAGGATTCCCATCTCCCAGTATACATCTGACATATATCACCTCTTCTTGTAGACAGAGCAAGCAACTATGATGGACATCACTCCTATGGTCGGGGATGTTAATCAATTGACTTTGAGTTGATCAGAAGGGAGATTGTTTTGGTTGGGCCTAGCCTAATTAGTTGAGCTTTTTGAAGGAATTTAAAGGTCAGAAAGACACTCTCCTACTGGCCTTGAAAGTAAGCTAACAGCCATGTTGTGAGATGGGGGAGCTGTGCGTCAAGGACCCATGGGTAGTCTTTAGGAGTGGAGCGCAGTCCCTGGGTGACTGAAGTCATGCTGCTACAAGAGAATGATTTCGCCAAAGACCAGTAAGCCTGGAGGCTGAATAGTCCAGTGCCTTTGCCTCTACACTCTGACACCTCCAAAATGGCATCAACTTGCAGAGCTGAACAAATTTTTCCCTCTTTAAAATCCAGATAGTCAGTGTTCCTGCTCGAAAGTCCGTTTATTCATGAATAAGAGACTGGCCAAGGGCTGAGAATGAATTTCAACAGCTCGTTCTCAGTGGACTATGGAACAGACTCAGGATTACAAAACAGCCTGTAAAGGTTGTGATCTTTACGCCTCATCTAGAAGCATCGCCAGCATGGGAAGGGGATTTAAATTGTATTGAAAGCATTGTTTATCTATCACTAATGACCAAACTGAATTTCCCTTCCTTTGTTCTTACAGCAATCTTCTAAGTGAATAGACATGGAGTTTGGTAAATGGGTTTAACCTTTCTCAGATAGAGAAATAAGAGGATTTTCATTTAATCTCTCTTCTAAAAAGCTAATGTTAAAATAAAACCTTTTGTGCCGTTGGGACTTTATGTACAATGCATCATACAACATTGCAATACTTATAACTTTAATCATGTATTTACAAAAGAGATTATTATCATACTAGAAGTTCCTAAACAGATAAAGGTCAAGACTATTATTCTGTTCAGGGCAAGGACATATACGTCCCTGACAAAGATTCATTATTTCTTAGTCTTTCAGTGTTGAAATTGTCAAATATTTAATTTTCTACACTAAATTCGATTGTGTCAAGAGACAGTTATGGTAAACATGTATATTTGACACCAACATGCAAAATGGCATGGAATAAAACTCTACTTAAATTTATGAAAAATATAAATATCTAATACTCCTTGAGGCCTTAGTTCAAAGAATAGGGGACAAGAAGGAAGATAAGAAGATTCAAATACCTCCGCCCCCTTCCTTCCATTATGACAATATTTCTCCTGCAGTCTCCTTCCCTCTTCTTCCCCCTGGTCCTCATGCTCTACCTCACTGAGAAGCCTCAGTCCTCTTCTTGTTTCCAAACCAGCTCACCGTCTAGCTCTCCCATTCTAAATTACCTTCCCCTCTCTTTGATTCTAATTTGTACCCTTTCAGGACAGAACAGAGTCAACCCCACCTTATTTTATTCACAAGCCTCTCTTGTTTCCTCTGTGATCCCCACTCAGTGATTAACCTTTGGAGGACAGAGGCCACATTTCCATTACATCCTCCACTGTGGCCTTCAGGTTGGATGTTTACAGTCCAGGTTTGTTCTTGGAAGATACTTTGACTCTCTGCTCCTCCTCGGATGTGGCTCCTGGACCACGGTTTTCTTGCTTAAAAGGCTTTTATCATTGGTAATTGGAATCTTACTCCCTATGCTAGGATATTTGAATCTACTTGGACATTTTGTTGAAGGTGGACATTTTGTTGAACCTCCATCAATAATGGAGGTTACTTTATTCTGAGCACAGCAGGGGTGCTTATGAGATCAATGCCAATGATTTTGCCCCAGCTAACCTACCTTTACATGTTAAATGAGCACATCAGACTGACTGGAGAGCCTGCCTAAGCTTGAGAGAAGAGAGGCACTGCTCAATCAGAGTGGCCATGATTCCATGCGAGATTCTAAGGGAAAGATGAATGTCATCCAAGAGCAACGAGACCTGAATATTTTCAGATTTCTTGCTACATAAGATCATGCCAACTGAGGTTGATGAGAGCTGATTCTCTTTATCTGTCTTTGTCATCAAAATCTTGCAGGTGTTCAGGGCCACTGACCAGGCTAGCATTCTGTTTTTTTCAATAGAACACAGATTTGGAGATATAGGATTTAATCCTTGGGTGGGGGAATCAACTTCAATTCAAAACTGGTGCTAGAAAGAAGAGTTTGTGGCTATCATGTCCATAGAATGTTAGAAGTGAGTGTTCTCATTGATGTACATCGTGTGCTTGCTTTTGAATTCAGCATTAAATGGTTGCCCATTCAAAACTGTATACCTGTCTGTGTGTCCAAGGCCATAAAGATTACATTGTAAATATTATTTTTATTACTAAAGATCATCTTATTAAAATGCAAACTCTTAGGTCAAATAGCATAATATTTTTTGACATCTTCTTGAACAAGCTGTGAGAAGTAATAGTGGCACTTGGCTCATTGACAAGTCTGAGAATACGACACCAGCAATGATGTCAGATTTTTGAAGATCTAACACCAGAAGTATTTAAGCTAGTCCCATTGATGCCATTGACAGCAGTAATCATTCTCAGAACTATGGGAAAAATAATAGAAATAAAAAAGAAGCTTTCAGAAGAAGAAAGAAGAAGAAGAAGAAGAAGAAGAAGAAGAAGAAGAAGAAGAAGAAGAAGAAGAAGAAGAAGAAGAAGAAGAAGAAGAAGAAGAAGAAGAAGAAGAAGAAGAAGAAGAAGAAGAAACTTTCCTATCAAATCATTCATTGTAGACCTTTGACCTGTCTGCATATATCACCACCAGGAAAGGCGGTGATTTTATTTATCCATGTCTAACTGGATAAATAAAATCAGTTTCCAACAATAACAGCACAAGCCACTTTCTTGGGCTTGTTACTACTTAATCATCTGCAGTCTTGCCAATCAGTCTTCCAGTGTCTGTAAGAACACAACACAGAGCGTAGGTAGTCCTGTACCCCTCATCCCCGGCCTGCACTGGCTGAACTTCACTCAATAAAGAGTGCCAAGGCCAGTTGGACCTATGGTATGCTTGAGATGGTTTCTGCTCCACTAGAGAAAGATGTGGATGCCAGACCTGAAGAAATGGATCCACATTCAATGGGATGAGGCTGCTTTGGAAAGGTTATCCACATAATGTATCTCTATTATCATGTACTCGCCTTCTGTCTTTCCACTGAATTCATGTTTTTATGTTTCTCTATTGAATCTTGCCTATTTTTCTTTGGTTGTAATACTAGTATCTGTTTTTTGTTTTTTGTTTTTTGTTTTTGTTTTTGTTTTTGTTTTGTTAAGCACAGAGAACTGGAACATAAATAAGCTGTTTTCATCTGCTCAGTTATTCATGTAACTTGGCAAATATGCAACATATTATATTATAAATATTTTCATAATTATTCAAATATCTTATATTTGAATCGTTATATTCAAATGTAGAGAATCTATGCCTTTTACTTCTCCCTCCCGTTGTGTCTTTAATCATCTTTTCAGGTGTCTTGATACGAATTGTGATTCTGAGCATTCTCGTCTCACCTCTTTATCCTTTCTTGTAGCTCTTCCAAGGCATAGCATATCCTGGCACCTCAGATCTAAAACACAGGCTGATTTTCAGCCAAAATCTGTCTTCCATGATTGGATTTGCTGAACTTTCCGTTCTGCTCTATATTGCTTTTTATGTTAATTTGATTTTACCTGCTGTGATTTTACTTGGGTTGCAATCTTTGTTTTCCACAATTTTTGCCTTAGCTAAACATATGTGACTGCCCATTTGATTTCACTAACAAGAACAGCAAAAGGATATCATTTTGGTTTTTTTATAAATACGCTATCTGAAGTGGAGAATGTAGTTAACTTCAAGTGTTCAAAGATAACTTCCATGTTTTTTTCAGCAAGTAATACAAAAATTGTATTGTAAATTAATCTCCTGTATACTGTCAGCAAAAATTAATGTAACTGGAGAATACCATTATATTTATATGCACAGATGATAGAAATATTGATAATGGGTATTGAAGCTCTGAGTTCAAAAGCTCTGGGGTTTATGGACAGCAAGAAATTCTTCACGAGTAGAGGCATCTTAAGTAATGGGGAAGGCAGTGATGCCCAGCTTCCCAAAACAAAATATCCCCATTCATGTCTGCTTAGATGCCCCCAAAGGCTATCTGATCAAATCCAAGGATTGCCTTTGAGCCATATGACTAGGGATATAGTGGCTGCTTATACCATGTCATAAAAATAATTTGATGCATGAATCAATATATTTAAAATAAGATTATAAGAAAAAGAAAACAAAAAAAAGAAGAAAATAATCACAAGAACTCAGCAGATTCTCCCTCTGTCCATGGTTAAATATCCACAGGATTTCCCCATTCACAAAACAGAACCAATTCCCCTCAGATTACCAAGGTTTGCTATAGTTGTAGATAACATTAGGTGCTTAGATGCTCGCTTTTTAATCATAGCACTTTACATTACATAACATTTCAAAGTTTAGATAATGCTTTAAAAAATGCATTATCTCATTTAAACTTATCTTCTTCAAATGACTTCCATATTGCCCAGATGAGTGTCAATACATCTTAACAGAATTTTAAAGTGAAAACGATCATATTGCATGATGAATATGATTCTGCTCTCAACTTTGTTTTAATGGTTAGAAGACACATTGCTTTTGTATTTAAGTTTGTAAGCAGAGAAATGATATCTAAAAAATTCACTCAACAGATAAATGAGATATTGCTCTGCTTAAATCTATCCTTGGTTGTTTCAAATATAGGACACCTTTCCTCCTTGTTCAGGAAACAGAAAAGGCTGCTTCAACCTGGAAAATCAGATGATGCTTTTAAATGGGAGAGAAAGTGCCTTGTGATTACTACCTTTATCCTAAAACCTGGAGTCACTTTGAAGGTTGGTATTTGGGCACAGTAGTGGCATGAGTGGTGGTAGGGATGTACTGTGGCAACAAGGGGTGATTGACTATAGAGAATCCAGCAACAACAATGAAACCAACTCAAAGTCAGTCTCTTTCTATAGTCACCATGTACCTCTCATCCTCAATGGTGTCAGTAGTAAAATGCAGACTACAGTCTCTAACCTTTACCCTACCCTACCTCACAGCCATCCTGGAGCTGAATCAGGGAAGGTTCAAATTACAAATTATAAAATAGAGGAGAGTTACCCTGGAAAGTCTTTGTACACAGGTCAGGCCACACCTACCCAACAGAAATGCCAAGTCCCTATAGCCTTAAGCTTTCCAGCTGTATCAGTGCTGATTCCCAATGCACATCACAATGCATACCATGCATCAGGAGAATGTATGAGGCCTTACATTCACCTACATAATTGACTGATTATCCTAATAATAAACATATTAAGTTATGACAGCTAATTTTCCTCAAAGAATAAAATGATGTTATTTCAAATGTCATGTTTTGAATATTTGAGTTTCAATCCCCTTATTAATCACCCACAGTAAACTGACTCATTACAGGTATTAATTTGATCCTGTCTTTTGCTGTCAGATTATTAATGCTCTAAGCATAAAGTGTGTCATTATGGAACTTATTGTCAGTATAAAGTTTCTGCAAAGATTATGGAATTTTGGGTTGATAAAAGGAAATAAGTCAAGAGTGATGGGAAAAAATTATCTGAAGTGATTAAAATAAATAATTAATCTTTTAGCTGGAAATAAAGCCACATTGTCAGTCCCAGACTAACTTTTAAAGACGATGGATTCACACAGGGGTGCTTCCTTAGCCCAGAAGCAGGTGTGGTACTGGAAGACAAATGTGGGTGACTTCAGGTCTTCAGAGTCCATGGCAAGACCTGCTTTTCCAGAACCTTCACTTCTCCCCAGAGCTTCTGCCATTCACTGAAAAGAGGCAGCAAACTCAGAGCCTTTTCAGATGTCTTTGAAATCAAGGGTAATACTCTCTGATTTATTTTCCTCTTTTCCTCTGAAATCGCATTCAAGAGCTGTAGGAATTAAGTAGTGCATTATTTCGCCTGGTGAATTTTAGAATATGTGGAATTAATCTCCTTATAAAGCATGGTTCCAGTGTGTGTAACTGTTCTCCTTTAGCTCAAACTTTAAGTACCCAAGAATGAAAATGAATTACTGATGACAAAGCAACTATTCCAACTCTTGTAGTTCATAGTTAAGCTGGAATAAAAGTAATTCCATTGCAGTGAAATAAATAAATCAGTCCATAGGAAGCATGGAGAAAATCTGAGTAGAAACTTCTTTCGTATTTGTATTTTTACAAGTGTGAATTCAGCTTCCTTCTTATAGTTCAAAGAAGACAAGAACTAAGGGGAAAGGAAACTAGTGTTCACTGAATCTCACTATGTTCCAGGCTTCCTTGTCATATAAAGCTTATCATGGGCCTTTGAAAAGAGACATAGGACTTCTTTAAGGAGTGCATGACTTGTTTTGAGTGCTTGAGCCAATACTACCTAACACTCCTTGATAGTCTATCCTAATGCGGGTATCCTAGCATCAGGAAATAGATATATCCTAGGTGTCCAGAAAACCAATCCAAACATTCTCTTCACTAAGATAAGGTTGGAGAGTGTGGCCATCCTGTGTTCCCAGACAAAGGATGGTGCTATGAACCCCAGCAAAGCCTGCACTACAGAGAAACCTACCTACTTTTCCTACTCTTGTTTCATTTTGATGTTCAATTATGCAGTTCCATCCAGTACTCTGGAAAGAGGTTAGGGTGTCAGGGTTCATGTTATGAAGTTCATATATGGCAACATTGGCTTGTACACATGGAAAGGAGGAGTGAAGTAGCTCAGACAACCTAGCTGGAGTGTACATGCTCTAGCAACCTGCTGAGAAAGAATAGATTTTGCATCTGTGTACATGACACACAAGAAGATGTAATATACCCAGCAGCCCTAGAGACCACCAATGAGGATGGCCCACCAGTCCCTTGAGGACTATCAGTCCATAGATGTCACGTTCATAGGGCACCTGGGTGGCTCAGCTGGTTGAGCATTAGACTCTTGATTTCTTTTTTTATTTTATTTTATTTATTTATTCATGAGAAACACAGAGACACAGGCAGAGGGGGAAGCAGGCTCCCTGCAGGGAACCTGATGTGGGACTCAATCCCGGGTCTCCAGGGTCACGCGTTGGGCTGAAGGCAGCACTAAACTGCTGAACCACCCGGGCTGCCCTAGACTCCTGATTTCATCTCAGGTCATGATCTTGGGGTCATGAGGTCAAGTCCCATGTCAGGCTCTGCACTCAGGGTGGAGTCTGCTTGAGAGTCTCTTTCTCTCCTTCCCCACCCCCCCAATAGCTTCCTCCTGCATGAATGCTCTCTCTCTCTCTCTCTTTCTCTCTCTCTCTCTCTCTCTCTCCTCTCTCTCTCTCCCTCCCCCCCAAAAAAATCTCATATTCATTCTGGGAGTTAGTCATACGCCTCCTTACAAGCCTCAGAGAACCCTGGTATTTCACCTTGCCTTTAAGGAATATCTCAGTGTTGGAGAAACATTGGGAAATTTATAAATAGTAGAGAAATGAAACAGTTTGTATTTATCAGGAATGCTGGGTCTTCCTTTCATGCAACAGAAGGATGCAAGAACCAGATTGACTGAGCCCAACCATAATTCTAACTGATCACTGGTTAGTTTCATCCAAAGCAGACTGTTTTAATCAAGCACAAATATTTATAGAGGTGATCAGTATATTCAGAATACATTTGCATGAGATTATAAAAGTGACCCATTTATGTTACTCCAAATATTACTGTCCACTTCTGATTATTAAGTGCAAATTTACCTCAGAATCCCACTTCCAGATATTGCTAAAAATTTCTAGAATGATTTAAGTGTGCTTTGGGACTATTACTGAACTAAGTTTTATTTATGGATGCTTTCAGGAGGAACTGGGTGAATCCAGGTTTTTTTTTTTTTTTCTTTTGTAAGTAAATTATACCTCAAGAAAGCTATTTAAAATATAATAAAAACAAAGACTATAAAAGTGTCAAATGAAAAATCACCCATCCTACCTCAGCTCCCAAAGGATGACCACATTGCAAAAAATTTGATGTGAATCTTTAAAGAAGTGTATTGTAATACGCATGAAAGTTTGCATATTTATTTTTTATTTTTATTTTTAAAAATATTTTATATATTTGAGAAAAAGAGAGAGAGCATGTGCAAGCACAGGTCTGAGAGAGAGAGAGAGCATGAGCAGGAGAGGGGAGCGCAGAAGGAGAAGCAGACTCCTCACTCAGCAGGGAGCCTGATACAAGGCTCAACTCCAGGACCCTGAATTATGACCTGAGCCAAAGGCAGGCCAAATGCAGGCACACTGATGTTGTTGTTTTTCAATAAGTAATCTTAAGTTTTATTTTATTTTTTTTGTGGGGGGGGTATTTTTTAATTTATTTTTATTTTTTTTAATAAATTTATTTTTATTGGTGTTCAATTTGCCAACATACAGAATAACATCCAGTGCTCATCCCATCAAGTGCCCCCCTCAGTGCCTGTCACCCATTCACCCCCACCCCCCGCCCTCCTCCCCTTCCACCACCCCTAGTTCATTTCCCAGAATTAGGAGTCTTTATGTTCTGTCTCCCTTTCTGATATTTCCTACCCATTTCTTCTCCCTTCCCTTCTATTCCCTTTCACTATTATTTGTATTCCCCAAATGAATGAGAACATATAATGTTTGTCCTTCTCCGATTGACTTACTTCACTCAGCATAATACCCTCCAGTTCCATCCACGTTGAAGCAAATGGTGGGTATTTGTCATTTCTAATGGCTGAGGAATATTCCACTGTATACATAAACCACATCTTCTTTACCCATTCATCTTTCGATGGACACTGAGGCTCCTTCCACAGTTTAGCTATTGTAGACATTGCTGCTGTGAATATCGGGGTGCAGGTGTCCCGGCGTTTCATTGCATCTGAATCTTTGGGGTAAATCCCCAGCAGTGCAACGGCTGGGTCGTAGGGCAGGTCTATTTTTAACTCTTTGAGGAACCTCCACACAGTTTTCCAGAGTGGCTGCACCAGTTCACATTCCCACCAACACTGCAAGAGGGTTCCCTTTTCTCCGCATCCTCTCCAACATTTGTGGTTTCCTGTCTTGTTAATTTTCCCCATTCTCACTGGTGTGAGGTGGTATCCCATTGTGGTTTTGATTTGTATTTCCCTGATGGCCAGTGATGCGGAGCATTTTCTCATGTGTGTGTTGGCCACGTCTATGTCTTCCTCTGTGAGATTTCTCTTCATGTCTTTTGCCCATTTCATGATTGGATTGTTTGTTTCTTTGCTGTTGAGTTTAATAAGTTCTTCATAGATCTTGGAAACTAGCTCTTTATCTGATACGTCATTTGCAAATATCTTCTCCCATTCTGTAGGTTGTCTTTGAGTTTTGTTGACTGTATCCTTTGCTTGCAAAAGCTTCTTATCTTGATGAAGTCCCAATAGTTCATTTTTGCTTTTGTTTCTTTTGCCTTCGTGGATGTATCTTGCAAGAAGTTACTGTGGCCGAGTTCAAAAAGGGTGTTGCTTGTGTTCTCCTCTAGGATTTTGATGGAATCTTGTCTCACATTTAGGTCTTTCATCCATTTTGAGTTTATCTTTGTGTCTGGTGCAAGAGAGTGGTCTAGTTTCATTCTTCTGCATGTGGATGTCCAATTTTCCCAGTAATCTTAAGTTTAAAAAAAAAAGAAAGAAACCCAGGATAGCCAACAAAATATTGAAGAAGAAGAACAAAGTTGGAGGATTGAGAATAACCAACCTCAGAACTCACTGGGAAGCCACAGTAATCAGGACAGTATGGCATTGGTGAAAGAATAAACAAATGAATCAATAGAACAGAACAAAGATCCCAGACACAGACCCACACCATATATTCAACTAATCTTTGATAAAGGAGCAAAAACAGTTCAATAGAGCAAATATAGCTTTTTCAACAAATGATCTGGAATAGCTGGATAGTCACACACAAATAAATACATTTAGACACAGACCTTACACCCTTCCAAAAATTAACTTGAAATATATGATCTAAATGTAAAATGAAAAACTATAAATCTTCTAGAAGATATAGAAGAAAATCTAGACGACCTTGGACATGGTGGTACCTTTTCAAATACAAACCAAAGACAAAAATCATGAAAGAAATAATTGATAAGCTAGGCTTTATTAAAACTAAAACGTCTGCTCTGCAAAAGACATTGCCAAGAGAATGAAAAGATCTGCCACAGACTGGGAAAACATATTTGCAAAAGACATATCTGATAAAGTACCACTAGCCAAAGAATACGAAGAGTGATTAAAACTCAGCAATAATGAAACAAACAACTTATACAACAATGGCCCAAACTCCTTAAGAGACATCTCACCAAAGAAGATACACAGATGCCAAATAAGCATATGAAAAATGCTCCACATCATCTGCCATCAGGGAAATGCAGGTCAAAAACAGCGACCTACTACAACATACTTTTTAGAATGGCCACAACTTGAAACACTGATGGCACCAAATACTGGTAAGGATGTGAAACCACATGAACACTCATGTATTGCTGGTGCGAGTGCAAAATGACACAACCATTTTGAAAGACAGTTCAGTGTTTTCTTACAAAACGAAACATGCTCTTCCCATGCGATCTAGTAATAAACTCCTTGGTATTTACACAAAGGAATTGAAAACATACCCACACAAGAGTCTGCACTTTGATGTGGATAGTAGCCTTATTTATAAGTGCCAAAATTTGGAAGCAGCCAAGATGTCCTTCAGCTGGTGAGTGGATAAATAAACAATAGTGCATCCAGACTAAATATTATTCAGTGCTAAGGAGAAATGAGCTTCTATCCCATGAAAAGACATGGATGAAACTTACATGGATGTTACTAGGTCAAAGAAGTCAATCTGAAAAGGCTATATGCTGTGTGATCCCAACTATAACACTCAAGAAGAGACAAAACTGCAATCAAAAGGATCAGTGGTTGCCACAAGCGAGGGTGAGTGGGGGAAAGAGATGAACAAGCAGAGCACATAGGGCTTTTAGGGCAATAAAACTACTTTCTATGATATTAGAATGATGGCGAGGTGTTATTACACTTTTGTCCAAGCCCACAGAATTTGTAGCACCAATAACAAACCATTAGGTAAACTAAACTTTGGGTGATGATGGTATGTTAATGTCTCATCCTTGGTAAAAAGGCACCATTCAGGTTAATTATGTTGATAATGCAGGAGGGCATTCATGTGTGGGGACAGTGGGTACATGGGGAATCTCTGTACCTTCCTTCCAATTTTGTTGTAGGCCTAAAAATGCTCTAAAAATCATCTTGAATTAAAGGAGAAGAAGCAGGAGAAAGATAGGAAGAGGAGGGAGAGAGAGCTGGAGAAAATATGTGCAATCTCATAAAGCAGTGCAATATCCATGATTTTTTTCCCTCCTCTTTGACCTGTTTTCTCTTCACTTGTCTCCCATTTCTACCCATTCCATAGTGAGCTTCCCCTGAGAGGCAATTCTGTGCTGCCTGTGAGGTTTCTTCATGCAGTTTCCTTCTGTATGGCTCTGCGCTATCCCTCTTGACCTGTGCTTTCAGATAGGACCCCACCTGCCCTGCTTCTGAATTTATTAGTGTTCCACTGTTTACTGGGTGGCCAGCTGTGCCATAGGATAGAACATGATTGTGGCTAAGGAGAAAAGGTAGATAAGTGCCACCCAGGGAAGAGACCAGTGCAGTATTGGAGGTCACTAAGAACAGACCGCATTCTCACCATGCTTAAGTAATACATTGTTTATTTAGAGCAACAGAAGAGAGAGAGAGAGAGAGAGAGAGAGAGAGTGTGTGTGTGTGTGTGTGTGCGCGCGCGCTCAGGATCTGGCCCTTTGCAATGCATCAGGTCCCACGGTCCCCAGATCTACACTGCAGCAACGTAGGAGGAGTCACTGCACATGCCTCCTTGTGCTGCAGGAGAAGGACCCTGTTCCCTCACTGCCAAGAACAGAGATGGTAGTGAGTTGGCAAGGTGCCATATGATGCACATGCTTAAACAGAACAAAACAAAGCTTACAGGCAAGCCGGAATGGAAAAAGATATTCCCAGACAAAGTGACATATCCAGCAGGCCCTTTACCTCTTTACAAGGAAATAATCCTGGCCCAAGTCCACTCTTATGTGTCCATGCAAGGGTTGACAAGCTGGGTATGACTGCCTTTACCAAAACCTAGTACGTGATTTTTGTCATTACACCACAGTCTTCCCCTCCTCATATTGAACTGTCATGATCTCTCGTCATGGTCTGTCGGTGGGTGCAAGTTGGTGGAGGGGCCAAGAATAGCTTCAAGTAGAGTGAAGAATCATCACCCCAGTTCCTCTGATACGTGAGCACTGCTGCACCAGACCTCTTTCCTGAACTAATTATATCCCTCTCAAGTCCATCCTTCTCAGATCCTTCAGAACCTTTCAGCAAGCCACTCATTTGACACCTGCTGTGAGCCAGACACAGTTACAGACATTTGGGATAAGACAGTGCACAAGGCACCCAATGTCCCTGTTCATCTCTGATGGAGGAAACAGAAATAAACATGCAAATGTAAAAATACAAAATATATATATTTTTCAAGTTTTTCAAAATAGGGATAATGGTCAGAAGAGGCACTGTTGAAGGCTTGGGAGGAGAGCAGAAGGTTGATCTGAGAAGGTGACTAAAGAGCTGGAGTCCAATGCCCCACAATAAGGTGCCCCACAATAACCTGCAGAGCAGAGGGCCAGGTATGGACTGGAGGACCAAGGTGGCTTTCTGTCATCATGGATCGGAGATGCTCAGGGCGGAAGTCAGTGAGGTGACACAATGGGCAGGAGGTGCTCATGGAAACTGTCAATGTGCTAGAGAGTGTGCTTTCCCTTCTCATTGCAGAGGAATTATTGGAGGATTTTAAGGCAGGGGAGTGGTTTGATTTTACTTGAAGCCAGAGATCTTTCTGGCTTCTTTGGAGAGAATGGACTGGGGAGAAACTAGGAAAGTGGGTTTTTACTGGAAAATGGTGCATCTGGGGATGACAGTGGCCTTCCCTATCACCTCCCACTCCTAACACCTGTGAGTTTTGGAGTCAGACCACATGAAGGTACCCAGCCCATGTCCTTCTTTCTCACTTTGGCTCTTTCCAGTTCCATGAGGGATGTTGCATCCACATGTTTGGGCACACTAACCTTCATGGGAAAGTTCTACCCATACTCCACACTGCCTGGAGGAAACTGTTCCTACCCACCAGTTTGTCTACTACACAAGCCGTGGAAGAGAGCTCAGGCCCATTACAAAGGAAACTCCAGTAGGTCAGGTTCCCAGAGCATGATCTGGAAGGGTGGGGACAAAGTGTCTCCCTGGAGCTACTAAAACTCCCCCTGCAGGAAGGGCACAGCCAGAGGAAGGCGGATCTGGGCCTTCTAGAGCCCAGAGCCCAGAATAAAGAGCTCTTGGTTGCCTTGGGGCCACACTAGAACAAGGTGCTGGTTTGTTGTTTTCTCCAGGGTGCAGTGTGCAGCACAGATACTATCCAAGCTGAAGGCTTGTAACCACTCTATAGGTAACACCTCTGAATGTCAGTGGAAGAGGGGTCAGTGTCCCAAAGGCACCCTATATTCCATGAAAAATGAAAAATCTGTGTTAGGTACACTTGAATATTTGATAACATTGAAAATCTTCTCTGAACATTCTTTCTGAGTTGAGAAGCTTTTCTTTCCAGAGTCCATCAACCTAACAGAACCTCTCCTATCAGCCAAATATTACATAAATATTTTCTTCCTGAATTCTCATATCAAGTTTGACATAAGCACCTCTGTCTCTCACAGGTGAAGTGAGTGATAATAACAAAGATTAAGTCCCAGAGAATTTCAGATTTAAGCCTAGGCTTCTGAGGTTCATGAACATCCCTTTATAGCCTTCTGAGAGCTTAGATCACCTGTTCTCATCCTTCCCCACACCCCAGATAAGAAACCTGGAGACAGAGGGAATTAGCACCTAATCTCTGAGTTGAAAGGAAAGCTTCTCATTCCTGGTTCTTGCCATGCAGCTAATAACTGTTCAGTTTTTTTTGGATTTTTTTTTTCTCCTGCTTCTCCTGATCATTGCAACAGAACGTAGCTTCTTTGTATGCTGTTTGTGTGTGTCTTCCCCTATGGAAACCAGTCGCTATTATGTTCCACCATTTTGAAGAGGCTACGTAAAGACATACTCTGTATCTCATGATGACCACATTTGAGGGCAAGGTTAGAAACAGAGGTCAAAGCATGTGTGCTGCTGGAGGAAAAGCATATTTTTATGTTCCCTTTTCCTACTTGGCAAGCAGATGGCTGGAGCCTTCGATGAGAGCCAGGAAGAAACAGCTGGCAAATCAAAGCACACTGAAAGTGGTTAGAAGTGCTTATGAGCATTTGGAAGAAACAACATTTTTGAAAGAAGGGGAAAAGTTCAAGCCATACTTTACATGCAGAGAGGAGCTTGAAGCAGGAAACTGGAATGCTAAAGACTATGCATTGAGGCAGATCCTGAGCTGATTCCAGCCCTCCTCAAAATGTGTTTGCCTGGGTAGGAAGCAGTGGCTGTGATGAACTTAGATGGAAAGGTAGTTGAGGGACAAGGAGGACAAGATTGGGAGAGATTAAGGGATGAAAGAAAGAAGAAGCAGGGATCCACCACAGATAAATACGAAAACAGAAATCCAGAGGAACAAGAGTGATGGGGAAGGAGGATTGAGGACAAAAGAGAGAATTTGACATGAGCATCCTGGCTTCCTGACACAAGAGCTTCTAAGATCCATGGAACCTCCTGAGTGAGTGTCTTTTGTGTGTTAATGAGATGATGGGTGGCCCTGGTCCCTAGATAGGTCAGGATGAGACCAGGAGGGCAGAAAGGCATAGTTAGAGGGCTGGAACTTTCAGCTCCACCCTAACTTATGGACATTGAGTACAGACCCTACCATTGGCCTAAATCATTGGCCACTGAATCATCAGTGGCTAATGATTTAATCAATCATGTGTATGTAATGAAACCTCCATAAAAACCCTAAAAGATGGAGTTCAGAAAGTTTCTAAGATGGTGAGCACATGGAGGTGGTAAGCCTGGGCAGGGTATGGAAGCTCCACAGAGATCCCCCCATACCTTGCCCTGTACATCTCTTAACTGGCAATTTTCTGAGTTGCATCCTCTATAATAAACCAGGAAGAATATGTTTTAAAAAAAGGGGGAAAGAGGAGGGTCATAATGCCTCCACAAATAGGAAGCATCTCATCTCAGAATACCAGAATTTCACTTATCATGACTCTACCTTTGAGCATTTAAAGTAAAAACAAAACAAAACAAAACAAAATAACTTGGTCCACAGTACCTCAGCTTCTTTCTGCACAGGGAGGAGAACAAGATTATGGCAAGCAAAGCTGAAGCAAAAAGATCCACAAAGCCCTTTCTGAATGGAAGTGGTATCATCTGTCTGCAGTTAAGAGCAAACTCCTCCCATGAAAACCTCCCAGGCCGTGCCACTCAGACCCATTGGAGGCTCCTAGGCAGGCATTGGGGAATGGAGGATCCTCCCATGATTCACAGCTGAAGAGTACAGAAATGTCAACATAGAGAACAGTGAGTAGCATCAAATATACTTCTAATCCTTGCACCCATCTGGGTGTGACAGACACTAGGCAGGTCACTCAATCTCAGGGCCTTGGGCACCTCATATGGAATATAGGAATAACAGCTACCTTATAGGTTTGACATGGGAACCGAGTGACATACAGCACCCAAATTTTCAAGCATTACATTCTGCACACTTGGGGTGTTCATCAATGCCAGTGAACGGGCATTTCACTGATGATGTCAGAAAATAGTCATGAGCCATGACAGTGATAAACCTGTAATATGTATTAGCTATTCGACATTCATCCAGGGTTAAGAGTTGCCAGATAGGAGTTGTCATTAATACTTAAAAAGAAAGTGTTTCTTCCCCTTATTGAGGATCAGAGAGGTATGGGGACCATGATTTTCAAAAAGGATAGGTTGGGTATCCAAAGTGTTTATGTCTTAGAATTTATTATTTTTTTAAAAGATTTTATTTATTTATTCATGAGACAGAGAGAGAGAGAGAAAGAGGCAGAGACACAGGCAGAGGGAGAAGCAGGCTCCATGCAGGGATCCCGCTGTGGGACTTGATCCCGGGACTCCAGGATCACACCATGAGCTGAAGATGGTGCTAAACCGCTGAGCCACCCAGACTGCCCCAGCATTTTTTTTTAATTTTATTTATTTATTTGAGAGAGAGAGAGGCAGCCTGTGAGCACACGTGGGGAAGGGGGGAAAAGTAAAGAGAGAAGCCGACTCCCTGCTGTGCAGGGAGCCCAACTAAGGCTTGATCCCAGAACCTTGAGATCATGACATGAGCCGAAGGCAGATCTTAGCTAAATAATAACATCACCACCTTACCAGGCAGAGTGGCTGTCATCAAAAAGACAAATAACAAGTATGGGTGAGGACGTGGGGAAAGGGGAAGCTTCACACACTGTTGATGGGAATGAAAACTGGAGCAGTCACTGTGTAGAACAGTATGGAGGGTCCTTAAAAAATTAAAAAAATATATAATTACCATATAATCCAGTAATTCCAGTTCTGGGTATCTATCTATTTTATCTATAGATAAAATCACTATCTCAAAAAGATAAATGCATCCCCATGTTTATTGTTGCATTATTTATAATAGCTCAGGCATGGAAATAACCTAAATGTTCATCAGTGGAATAATAGATAAAAAAAGATAAAGTAATATTATATATATATATATATAATATACACAATATTATATACACAATATTGTATATACACTATATATATACACACATATAGAAAGATTTATATATTAATACACAATATTTTACTTGTATAAAATATTTTACATAATATATATTTATAACATATACTTATCTATTTGCCAGAGGCAGAAGGTAGGACATGGGCAAGATGGGTGAACATGGTCAAAAGGTACAAACTCCCAGCTTTAAGTCCCGGAGATGCAATGCATAGCATGGTGACTTCAGTCAACAATACTGTACTGTACTTTAAAAAAATTGCTAAAAGAGTAGCTCTTAACAGTTTTCATGGAAAGAAAAATAAAGTTGTAAAGTATGGTAATAGATATTAACTAAACTTACTGTGGTGATCATTCCACAATATACACATATATCAAGTCACTGTTGCATGCCTCAACATAATACACTGTTGTGTGTCAGTTGCATCTCCATAAACTGGTAAAAAAATAGTATCACTACTTTAATCATTTTGATGAAATTTATCTGAGGCAGACTAATTCACTCAAATATCTAGTAGATAACTAGAAACTATTTCAGTGGTCTTATATACAAAAAAAAGTTTAAGAAACCTACCAAATGACCTGAGTGCCACAGAATTGTCAGGTAAACTGGAGATATGTATTTAAGATTTGATGCCTGAACACACTTATTTAAAATTACAGAGTTTGGATTAAATGAACTGAAGATCTCTCTCCACATATCAGATGCCTTTCTGCTAGATGGCACCTACTGCTCTTTTGCTGAACAGACCCTGGGGGGATTCATGAATAAGAATTTCCAAAAAAAAAAAAAAGAATAAGAATTTCCTCTCTTCTCCATCTTTGATAGATTCGATCCTTGGTTACTTTTAAAAGCTATCAAAGTTGCTTCCTGAGGACCTATGCTCACCTACTGCACCCCCCCGCGCCCCAAAACTCATTATAATCAAAGGAGGGATTGGTCCTGTACTTCACCTTCCTCTGACATTATAAAAACTACTTGGACTCTGCCATTTTGCAAGTTTTCATCAAATAGTCTTATTTAGATCAGATATAAGACAAAAATTTTACTCAAAAGGTGAGTATATGGGGAAGGGGTGGCTTGAAGGTCTATCTGCAGTAGCCTGGCATCCAGTCTGCCATGTGGGCTTGCTAATTATTGGCTGGCTCACTCCTTAAGGCCTTTTAGCACCTGCCCAGCTTGACAGACAGCTTTCTAGAAGTAAAAATGGTTAGGAGACATCTCCGTATCCAAAGACTCTCTACCTAATTATTAGAAAGATTGGTGCATGTGATTCTCAGCCATGTAGCCCTACTCATTTTTCTGTTTATTAAAAAAATTAAAAAAAAATCTTCCAGTCTAGAAGACTCTCTTTCATATCACATTGCAATGTATCTCCCTACATTTTCCATTTATTGGTCCTACTTCTGTCCACTGGAGCAGCTCTTCTAATTTATGATCTACTTCAACAACTATCACATGTGCAGCACACTCCTGTGGGAGCAGAATTGTCATGACTGCTAATGTTGTATCAGAAAGGGTTGTTCTTTTGAGCTGTTTCATCAAAATGATCAGTAGTGGAGAATGCACAATTTCAAGTCCAAATGCTTGCTTTCCTCTTTAAGAAGTCGTATCAGTTCACTCATTTCCCTCTCCATTCATTAAAAAGTATTTATTTATTGCCACCCATAGGCTAGTCCGTATTCTAGGTGCTAAGTTTTCATGAGTGATCAAAACACATGTAAATAAACAAGGAGACAAACAAACTTGTCCTTGCAAGAGTGACAAGGATATTTTAAACACAGCTTTGATTCTGCTGTGTTTTATTAGAGTTTATGCAAGCAGATCTCTCAACCACAGTTAGGGACCACTCTGGAGGGGACTGTATGGGACAACGTTAACCCTGTTTCTGCTTAATGCTGCTCCAGGTGGTGAAGACATCCATCACATTCCCCTCTGCTTTTTCCTTCCTAAATTCATTCCTCTTTGACCTGCTTTATGAGTCTCACTTTATGGGCTGATCACCTTCCAACTCACAAACCAGAGCCAGAAATGAAGTTCAAGTGGAATTGAAAGATTGGAATAAATAAGAAAATCAGATGTCCGGAGGTCTCAGGAGGCTGGAAAAAAAAAAAAAAAAAGAGCAAGAGGAGAACAGAGTCAGTGGGTTGTGTGGAGCAAGTTAAATTAGGAAGTTGGAGGTTTTTGCCATGGGACACTTTCCACCACAAATCCTGCTGTGTCATGTAATCCTGCACCTAAAAACTGGGAGAGAGTCCAGTAGATTAAAAGTGGAATTCAAGAGTCTGTCAGGCTGAGGTATGGAGATGGCTGTCATCTTGAGTATGAAAGCAACAGATGATGACGCTGGACTGGGCGTGGATAAATATGTAACTTGAGATGACAGTGTCTTCAACAAAGGCGGGTGGTCTGTATGAATGACACACAACACACACACTTCTCCCACTGACTGTGAAATAGTAATGGGCTGGAAAAGGTGTTGGGGAAGTAGAGGATAGCTCATCAGCAGCAGTTGGTGATTCCCCATGTTAGGAGAACGAGGAGCCTGCCATCTCCAGGATTTCAAGAGTTGTCTCTAGGGGGAGAAAAGGGATTCTGTTTCCATTGGGACAAAATAATGTGAGTCATCTGGGAAGTTATATACCCCTGTGCCAGGCGCTGGGGCAGCAGAGCTTGCATGGGGCATTAAGGCAGGAAGAAAGGGGGGGAACTACATGGGACGGGTTCAAGAGCAGATATCCCTGTTGCTCAGGCCCTTCGCCATGGGGAACCAGGGTGAACCATGCTGGAGAGGGATGCCCTAAAGAATCAGTGATGTCCCACAATTTGTTTAAGTGCTGTAGGAATTCCAGATGGCCTCATGCAAAGGATGAGAAGGAGATGAACCACGAAAGACTGGGCGGGCAGAGATGAATGGTGGTTGAGCAACAAAGGGTGGGAGGCTGACAAGTCCCAGTAGGATCCAGGTCAACTTCCAGGACAATTTCAGACAAAATCCTTATGGGCTCAGCATCACAGTATGGTCTCCCTTTGATGCCTAAACAAAAACATGGCAGTGGAAATGTTTGTATCAAGAGTTAAACCTTTATAGTACATTAGTGACATTATTTATATTTCAAATTTTATAACTTCCCCAAATCAGATAGAATTTGTTTTGAGTCATACACTTGTCCTCTTCCTCTATCCCAAGAAGCAAGCCCTTAATGTATAGTTTTTTTATTGATGTTTCCTGAATTTGCCACCAAAGGATCAGAGTTCAAATACAAACAAGCAGTTTACTCTTGATTTGGGGAACAGGAATCTGGGAACCTGGAGTGATTCTCTGAAATCATTTAAGATTTTGTTCTGGGTTGTTAATTTCCTATTACTTGTTTGGACTGGATTCTAGTAGCTGCCCCAACCAGTAGCAGCCTGGTGGTAATTTGCTAGCAATTCAGTGTTGCCAGTTGCTAATAGATCCTGCCTAGCTGGTCTCTAAGATATTTAGCTGAAGGAACCATCAGGGAAGCAACAGAAATTAAGTGCTCCTGCCCACAGCTATCAACGCCAGCAACTTTTCCAGTTTGAACAGTCAAACTGCTCAGTCATTTCCACTTTTCTACACTCATGATTAGTTCCAAAGTCAGAATAACCTCAACAATTAGATAATCTCTGTTTAACTTTCCCATGTGCTATTGGATTTTAAGGCTGTAACCCTGTTCAAATCACATCATTCTGGGGCACGTCTAACATATCGGGAGGGTGCAGCCTGATGTGCTTCCAGCCCTCTGTCCTCTATCCCAGATGATTTCCCCCAAAGAGATGAAGGCAAGCCACTCCCAACATTACTTTCCAAAGGATTTTTCCTTGTATATCTTCCCTGTATGTCTTATTTATCTCTTCCCCAGTTTCACTTTCTTAATTATTTCTCCTGAAATATTCAAAATTCAATCAACATTTATGTAACTGAGTAGGTGTGTGTGGGGGGGAAAGCATGGAGATGTGATTCTTGCAAACAAATGTTTATTTTACAGTGTGATCCTGTGCAATGACAGCCTAGCTTCTTTCCAGGCAAGTGTGTGAGATAATACCTTAAATCATTGAGCATGATCCTATTAATTACATCATCTTAAGCATCTTTTCAATTGGGTACATACCTTCCTTTGGTAATTTGCCCAATTTCTTTCCTTGAGGCTACACACTATGAATCTGTACACTTTATTATTTCTTTACTCATTCTAAATTGCCAATCTTCCTTCTCCAAGGTGGAATGTCTTCTGCTTTTCCCTCACTATATAAATCT
This sequence comes from Canis aureus, assembly GCF_053574225.1. Taxonomy (NCBI): domain Eukaryota; kingdom Metazoa; phylum Chordata; class Mammalia; order Carnivora; family Canidae; genus Canis; species Canis aureus. The sequence goes on from NC_135631.1 coordinate 53,381,899, forward strand.
GAGTCATAAGTCAAAGTTGACTGAGGTCTGCATTACAAAACTAAATCAAAATATTTTAGTCCTCATTTTTTTGCCCCCCAACTCCCACCCCAACACATTTGACACTCTTGGGTCAATCTTTCCTACCTGAAATATTTGCTTCACTTCGACAACTGGGATATCACTTTTTAAGTTTTCCTTCTGTTTTACCAGACATTTCTTCCCAGTTTGCTTGTTGATCACCTCCACTATTGATACCCGAGCATTTGCACTTTCCAGCACCAGTCTCCCTGCTTCTACGCCTTCTTAGTCATATCTCCTCCCTCATCAACTCTTCAATATCTATATTTCAGTGCCACAGTTCCTCCATCAGACACAAAGTCTTCCCACAACACAAAATTTGTATCTCTACATCTACCCTTATCATTGCCACTTGCAGGTTTAAGAGACATCTCAAAACCAGCTTATCCAAAAAGCAAGATTTGTGATTTTTTTAATGACTTTCTCTTTGAAAGACCATTGAGACTATTTCTATAAAAGGCAATTCCATTCTAACAGTTGTCAGTGCCACCTAACACCTCAGACTACCTGACTTATTCTTATAGCCCACATCCAATCAACAAATCCTCTTGAGTTTCACTGCAGTGTTACTTGCAATAGCCAAGACATGGAAACAACCACAATGTCCACTGGCAGATGAAAAGGCAAAGAAAGTGTGGCATATGGGATCCCTGGGTGGCGCAGCGGTTTAGCGCCTGCCTTTGGCCCAGGGCGTGATCCTGGAGACCCGGGATCGAATCCCACGTCAGGCTCCCAGTGCATGGAGCCTGCTTCTCCCTCTGCCTGTGTCTCTGCCTCTCTCTCTCTCTCTCTCTCTCTCTCTCTCTGTGACTATCATAAATAAATAAGTAAAAAATTAAAAAAATAACTGAAAAAAAAGAAAGTGTGGCATATACATATAAAGAAATTATTATCCTTAAAAAAGGGAGATCCTGACATTTGCAACAACATGGATGAGCCTGGAAGACATTATGGTAAGTGAAATAAACCAGAAAAAAAACTTCATGATCTCACTTATATGTGGAAGTCAAAAAATGTAAAATCCATAGAAGCAGAGATAGAACACTGCTCACCAAGGATAATGGGTGAGGAAATGGGGAAATGTTGGTCAAAGGGTTCGAAGCTGCAGTTACATGGGATGAATAAGTTCTGGAGGCTTGATGTACAGTATGCAACTAGGCTTAATAATACTATGTAAAATTTGCTAAAAATTTAAAATTTGCTAAAAGCAGTTTCAGGTCCAAATAAAGCAGGGGAAGGTAACTATGTGAGGGGAGGGATATGTTAGTCTCTTTGACAGAATAATCAATCTACCATGGATATGTCTAAGAAAACATCTTACACCTTAAATATATACAATTCTTATTAAAAAAAAAAAAAGAAAACTTTCTGATATTTCCTACCCAGAAAATCAGAAAGGGAGACAGAACATGGAAGATTCCTAACTCTGGGAAACGAACTAGGGGTGGTGGAAGGGGAAGAGGGCAGGGGTGGGGGTGACTGGGTGGCGGGCACTGAGGGGGGCACTTGACGGGATGAGCACTGGGTGTTATTCTGTTTGTTGGCAAATTGAACACAATAAAAATAAATTTATTATTAAAAAAAAAAAGAAAGAAAACTTAAAGAGAAATGCAAAATTCCACATGGCCTCTTTGCCCTTGTCTCCTGCCATTGTGGATTCTCAGAAAAGTTCTCATTCCGAAGTGATAAACCTGCTTTTGCCCCCACCTGGTTTCCTCTTCCCACAGACAGCCATCTGGCTTCATCCCTCACTTCACTGATGTATCTACCCAAATCTCACCTATTGGAGAGAGCATTCTTGAACACAATTTCCAAGATAAACCGTGTCATCTCTCTCTATCCCCTCACAGTGCCTGATTTTCTTTACAGCTTTTGCCACCACCAGACAAATGACACATACATTTTATCAACTTGATTTTATATGTAAGTTCTGTGAGGGTACAACCTTAGCCGTTTCCTTCACTAGCATATTCTCTCTAGACAAGTAAGTGAATAGATGAATGATCAAACAAATAAAAATCTAGTTCAAACCCTGACTCTTGGCACAGGACCTTCGCAGTCACATAGGATTCAGCCCTCAGAAGGGCTACATTCAGTTTAATGCTCTATTGTTTCCACCTTGAAATTCCTGGTCATTCTTGCACAAGGGTCACCTTACCCTTGTGCAAGATTCACCTGATTCACCTTACACTGGGTCCTGCAATGATGGAGCTGATCTTGCTTTCTGGACTACTTCCGTTATACACTCAATGTTTTCTCACTACCTTTGCTGGAAAGATTTGGCTATTTCATGTTTCCATTGTATTCTTCACTAGTTTCTTTTTAGCTGATTGAGATTCACGGTCTTCACCACTTCACCATTAACACAGAAGATCTGTGTTGTAAAGATGGTCAGTGCCAAAAAAAAAAAAAAAAAGGATGGTCAATGCCAGGTACATCAGAGACTGAATCCCTGTCCCAGGGCAGGTTGGGCTCCAAGGTAGAGCCAATAGAGCTGTTTGCTTGAAGGAGCAATTAGGAAACGGTTCTGATATCACAATGCTATTCGTTCCAAATTATTCATTGCACACTTTTTCAAACTTCCTTCATATCTCCTCTCCTTCTCATCAACATACATCCAACAACTCAGAATTACTTTACCGGGCTCCCCCATGAAAGAATATGCACTAATAAAAGTAAACCAAATATTAAGATTTCAATGAAAGAATTTTACATGAAAATAAAGGAAAAGAGAATAGACACCAAGGCAAAAGAATCACATCCCACCATCTAAGATTTTTCTCTAGTGGCTTCTTTCATTTTTTTTTCCATAGCTGATTTAATAATATTTTGCTCAAAATTATCTCTTAAGTTGTGATCTGATAGTTCTTGATGTTTACATTCTCTACCTATACCGGGTTCAGACTTGGTTAATCATATTTTCTTACTTGTAAGGACATCTAAATTTTCACATTTACCTACATTCCATTTAGGGGAATTTGTTATGTTTTCCAGGTCTGCTAACCTTTTTGTATAATTTTGTAAAATAAATACATGAGTGATTTGAATGTCTTTGCTTCGACATTTGTTTCTCATTAATTTTTACATTTGCAATTATTTGATTAATAACAATTTTTACTTATTAAAATTATTTTTGCTAGTGCATTGATTATTTTTATTTTATTATTTTTATCTATTCCCAAGAGCCAGAAATACTTTATACTTTTAAAAATGATAACAAGGGGATACCTGCCTTCGGCTCAGGGCGTGATCCTGGAGTCCCGGGATCGAGTCCCGCATCTGGCTCCCCATATGGAGCCTGCTTCTCCCTCTGCCTGTGTCTCTGCCTCTCTCTCTCTCTGTGTCTCTCATGAATAAATAAATAAAATCTTTAAAAAATAATAAATAAAATAAAATAAATAAAATGATAACAAACACAAAATATACACATCCCACATATATAACTTGATTTTTTTATGGGGGAGAATTCATATATTCACAACTTAGTGATACTAAGTGTATACACAGTGTTGTGCAACTACCACATCTACTTAATTCCGAAACATTTTCATTATCTCAAAATAAAATCCAAAATCCATTAAGCATTATTCCCCTTTACTCTCTCTCCCCAGTCCTAGGAAGACTTCAATCTTTTTGTTGTTTCTTTGGATTTACCAATACAATATATTTCATAGAAATGAGATCATACAAAATGTGACCTTTTGTCAGGCTTCTTTCACTCAGCAACATTTTCAAGATCACCCATATTGTGGCATCGATCAGTACCTGTTACAACTAAACAATATTTCACCTTATGGACATGTTGCAGTTTGTATATACATTACTCTTTTGATGACAATTGGATTATTTCTACATTTTGGCTATTATAAATAGTGTTGCTATGAATATCCATGTACAAATATCTGTATACACGTGGATTCTAATTTCTCCATATTATTACCAACACAGGGTATTTTCTGCTTTGTTTTTGTTTTGTTTTAAGTAGACAAGCTAGTGGTAGTGCTGTGGTATCTCACTGTGGTTTTGTTTGCATTTCCCTGTGACTAATGATGTTGAGCACATTTTTGTGTACTCAGTGACCATTTGTGTATCTTCTTTGGAGAAATGTCTATTCAAGTTCTTTTTCCATTTTTAAATAGACGGTTTTATCTTTCTATTGTTGAACTGCAACTTATCTCCTGGCCCCTCTTCTCCTTTATTATCCCTTCCCTTCTCATGGAATGACCATTCATTTCTTTAGAGACCCCACCCAGGAAATCTCTTTCTCTCTCTCTCTCTCTCTCTTTCTCTACCCTTACCTCTCCCCTTCATGGCATCCACCTCAAATCTATCTGAAAATGCACTTGAAATAATACCCACCGGCTCTAGACCTTGCCACAATTTGAGGATTTTTTTTTAATCAAGCTTTTCTTTTTTATTACTCAAAACTACCTTGGTTTAAATCTTACTAACCAGGAATCCAGAAGACATAGGCTTTCCAACTTAATTCCTTCATCTTTGGACTCTATTTCCCTTGATCTCTGCTTGGCATGACACCTGTTTGAATCTAAACCTATTTCTTTCCTGTAATTCCTTGCTGAGGATATTCAGTAGTAGTCAAAACACACTAACAACATGGAACTTTCCAAAGACTATACTTAAAGCTCCAGGCTTTTAAGGCATATGGTATACCTGCCATGTTATTTTAGGCAATAGTTGAGCCACATATGCTTCCAGTGCATAATATAGATCTTTGGGGTTCCAACCTAGGATAACATTTGACCTCAATGCCCAGTGCATTGCTAAGACAGTGTTACAAACCCACTACAAAGTATCATTTTCTAATTTGAGGTAATATATGAACCTCAAAATTCAATGAACTGAATACAGGAATTGTGTATAGGAATTGAGGGTAGAAGCAATGTTAGATTCCAATTACTGATATTATCACAGACTTTGTATTTTAGAACAACACAAATCTCTTAGTTTATAATTCTGGAAGTCAGAAGTCCCAAATGGGTCTCAATAAGCTAAAATCAAGGTGTCAGCAGGGCTGTTCCTTCTTAAGGCTCCAGAGGAAAGTCATTCTGTTTTCTTCATTATTGCTGTTGTTGTTTTTCTAAGTTCTAGAGACCACCTACACGTTCTGGCTTGTGGCCTCTCTCAATTTTTTTTTTTTAAGATTTTATTCCCCACAGTTCCAAGGATTAAACTGTGGACATAATTTGTAGTGGGGTGGGCACATTATTCAGTCTATCACAAATGGCGAAACACAAAATAAATTTCTAACTCACTTATTCACTTAATATTTCAGGGTGCCAGGGCTCCATCATTTCTTGGGCCCCCCATTTTCAATACAAAGTTCCCAGCTTTGCTCTGCATGGCATAGAAGAAACAAGAATATTGAGATCAAGATATCTTTGAAGGCCAGATCTAGAGGAGGAACAGGTCACTTCTGAGCAGATTAATTGACCAGAACAGGGTCATATAAATGCAATTAACAAACTGGTATAATGGCTTAAATAGTTCATCTCAATCTTCACATTAATAGAACAGCACATATTCTAGTGAACAGCAAATGAGACTATGGCCCACCAGGTGAAGTATTTACGTGAAGCTTGAAGGCACCGAAAGAGAACTATAGTACAAAATATTAATTTAACAAAATCAAGTCTCCTAAATATATTACCAATTTTATTTTATATTGTAATATGAGGGGAAGTTCATATAAATTTTTTTAACCATGCAAAGGTTCAGAAGTTTCCTCATGACAAAGTACTTGTCATGAACTCAAGTTCTTGAGTATAAGTAAAGTTGAGTTAATAATTTTTCTTTCATAAAACTATGGTGCTTTCCAGGGGCACCTGAGTGGCTCAGTTGTTTAAACATCCAACTCTTGGTTTCAACTCAGGTAAAACCCTGGTTTCTACAAATTAGCCAACCTTTCTGCTAAAATATATATCCAATCAATCACATGATACCTATGTTACCTAGCGGATATTTTTGAATAAAGACAGTTTCAATCTGTATCTACAAATTATGTAAAATGTGAGAAACAAATTGCATTTGGAAAACAGTTATTTGGAAATTTTGTTTGTTTGTTTGTTTGTTTGTTTGTTTGTTTTTAAATTGATGTTCAATTTACCAACATACAGAATAACCCCCAGTGCCTGTCACCCAAACACTCCCATCCCCCGCCCTCCTCCCCTTCTACCACCCCTAGTTCATTTCCCAGAGTTAGCAGTCTTTACGTTATGTCTCCCTTTCTGAAATGTTTTTATCGCATGCAACCCCATTGCCAAAAATGCCATGAAAACTACAAAAATCCTATTTTCACACCAAGTAACTTCAAAACAAGTTTTCCCAACTCGTGTAAATTCTAATAAAAAAACAAGATTTATTGAGATTTAACATCTTTGTTAAAATATTAAAAAATAAACCACTTTGATTGGTTTACCATGAAGTAATATCAGAATAATAATAATCTTCTAGCTACATTTCATTAAAACCGCACAGTTGGTGAATGACAAAAAAAATGTCTTTGGAACTACTGCATTTTATTGAATTAAGAAACAGTAAGGAAAAAGATACGTAACAGTTAGAGATGTTAAAATGCAAGCATAAATAATACTGTTCATCTTAAACTATAAATTTGATAGTGCACCGACTCAACCATGCATGACTTCCATTTATAGCTGCATATCATTGTGTGGTTTCCTCTTCAAATATGACAGCCACTAATTTTAATCAATGGGATAAAGCAAACTTGGAACCAAACCTTCAATTTGCTGCCTCACAAAATGTTAAAGACAGACACTAAAATATAATGAGGTATATTCAATCATGCTGTACCTAGATATAATAATAATAATGCTATTGAAAGAAGAAAGGATTTTGTATAATTAGTAAGTATAATGTATTTAAAAGTATATTGAAATATTGTTCATTCCACTATTGTTTTTAAAATGTCATTTTAAATCACCATAGCATGCATGCATAATTTTAAATGAAAATAATCACTAACAAAGTTATATAAATGTTAAACTGAATTAATAAGTAAACAAAAGACATAAGAAAAAGACTTTTACCAAAATAGATCCCCAAATAAAATGTCCTGAGTTCTGGGGTTCACTCTCCTTGGGTTTGTGTGCAGCCCTCCATGATCCTGTCTCTCCCTCCTTGTCCTCATTTGGGTTTTAAGACTCCCCTCTACTGAGATGCTTGTGGTCTTCAAGTGTTCTGTGACTGAGGCCTTATTCAGGCCTGTGACAGAGCTGATGGTGCATTTCCTCTCTTCTCCATAGATCAAATACCTTTTTCTTTAAAAAGAAAATTGGTGTGAGTAACAACCCATGCTCCTAACACCTTTGCTCTGCTCTGGAGCATTTCCATCACCATAGCTACACCTTCTATGCCATGTATCTGTTGGCATGTCTGCTTGTCACCATCAGACAGTGAGCTTTTGCAAGATGGTGGAAAGTTGAGTTGTTTTTAATGTCCTAACTATCCCAGCCTGTGGCTCTTAAAAAGTCACCCAATAATTTATTCAACACCTAAGGATGGGGGTTGGTTGGCTGTAGAGCTGATGTGATTGGAGAGTTGGAGACCTCAGTCCCACCCAACCGCCCACCCCCCTACCTCCATCTCTAGGGAGGGGAGAGTGCCTAGAGATTGAGTTCAATCATCAATAGCCAATCATTTAGTCATTTTTCTATTGAAGAAAAATGAAAATAAAACAAGAAATCCCATTTATTGACCTCTTTCCAGGAACTGGATTATACTATTTACATATGCACTCATCAGTTTAATCCTCAAACTATCCTGATGAGGGAATATCCTCTGGGAAGTTAAATAACCATTGTATGATTAAAATATTAGTAAATGTCAGAGATCAAAAACAAAGTTATGCAAATGTTCTTTCTCCTGTTTACACCATTTCACAAGTGGAGATACATGAGTAGATGATACATGCTTAATTCTGATGTTTGGTGATATCATATTTTACTGAAAGTTGGGATCAGGGATCTAATTTGTGCATTTTTACAAGTACTTTAGTCAGCTTAAAATTATAGAAGGCACTTATGTTTTAAAAATAGATTATAATTTTATCATTCAATTTCAAACACAAAATATGCTTTTTTTAATATATATTTTGCAGGATCCTTGAACAGGACGTTCGAGAAAGAATTCTTGAGACAGTTTACAGTGCAATTTAGTAAGTTTATTTAAGTAGCACTGGGCTAGGACCGGTGGGCAGAAAGAGCTGCACTCTTTGCTGTATGAAACGGGTGGTTATATGCCTCCTGTTCAAGAGGCAAGGGACGTGCAGGGACTATTAGATCATCTTCTTTGAATTTCTATTTGTGAAACTACTTCCACATGATTTCTCTGGTGATTGTCATTCAGTTCGATACAATCGGTGAGATTTACAGGCAGTCGTAAGACCCTTTAGGAATGTAGCAACCAGCACGTATTTGATCCTTATGGAAACTATGCAGGCGTAGTACAGGTTAACTTCTCCGCTAAAAAGAGATACTCTTTTATTTCTATATCATATATATATATATATATATATATATATATATATATATATATATTCGATATCTTTTGAGAGGATTCTCTCTGGTAGTCTGATTTAAATAATAAATCACTTTAACCCCAAACTGCTAGGAATCCACACTGTACTGGGAACATCTCTTTCCTGCTTGGTGACCCTGGTAAATGAAATGCGCTGGCAACATCTTATCTTCATCTGAGAGTCTCCTTAAAGGCTGAAAGTCTCCCCAGGCTAGCTAGGTATTCTGATTTTAGGTAGCCTGGGAACTGACATCTATTTCCCAACTAATAATCCTGCAGAAAATGTGTCTAAAAGCAACATGCCCATCATTCTATGGATTAACACATTTTGGGAAATGTGATATTATGATTTATAATAAGAAACATATATTTGGTCTTTAAGTCAGTTCCTGGCACAGAGCTCCTAAAAACCTTGAAATATTCTAAATGGAGAAAGCAATAAAATATTTTTGTTATGTTAATGAGATGACTTTGAGACCACACCTAAGGATGGGGGCTGGTTGGCTGTAGAGCTGATGTGATTGGAGAGTTGGAGCCCTCAGTCCCACCCAACCGCCCACCCCCCTACCTCCATCTCTAGGGAGGGGAGAGTGCCTAGAGATTGAGTTCAATCATCAATAGCCAATCATTTAATCAATCATGGCTGTGTAATGAGGACTCCATAAACCCCTGAAAGGACAGGGTTTAGAGAGCTGCTGTGTTGATGGACACATCCTCTCTGGGAGGATGAAGGAATCCAAATCCCTGGGAATAGAAGCTCCTGAGCTCAGGACTGGCCCAGATCTCAACCTAGTATCTCTTGGCTGTTAATCAGGATCCTTTATCGTATTCTATAATAAGCTCACAAACAGAGGTGTCTCCCTGAATTCTATGAGCCCCTCTAACAAATTAATGGAACAGAAGACGGGGTTGTGGCAACCTTAGACTTGCAGCTAAACAAGATAGAATCTGGAGGTACCCCGGGACCCACAAGTCAATGACTGGCATCTGAGCTAGGGTTGAGGGACAGTTATGGGACTGATAGGATATGACACTACCTCTGAGTAAGTAGACAGTGTCAGAATTGGGTTAAGTTGTGGGACACCCAGCTGCTGTCCCAGAGAATTGCTGGTTGTGGGGGAAACTTCCACACATTTGGTGAACAGAAGTGTCAGAGTGAAGCATTAGAAATTAGAAGCAGCAAGGATTTTGCTCCTCTGCCTCTCCTCTGAGCTGCAAAAGCAAAGCCATTCGGCCCCTGCCCCTGAGAGGCCCTCACTGGGTTCCCCATGGCCAAGGAGGCAGATCCTTTCCTCTCTACCACTCAGAGCCCATACCGGGAAGGCGACTCTCAGTGCAGTTACAAATTCTATCCTACACTCAACAGCAAAGCCAGCAACATAAAATCTTTACTGAAAGCTGCTTAAATGATAATAATTGATTTGTCGATTGAATCGCCTCGTCATTTATGGAAACTCTATTACATTTGAAGTTCTGTGCCAGGAGCTAGGACTTAATATATAAGACATAGTTCCTCTCTCAAAAATGCTTTCACACAAATAGATACAGAGACAAGTGCACGATGCCCTATAAAGGTGTGGTTGAAATCAGGAAGGGCCATGTGAGGAGAGGGGTTGCTTTAAGCCATAAATTAGGAAGATTTCACAGAGGCAAAAGGTTAAGAAGAACACAATAAGATGAGAAGACATTTCGCCAAAGCGCAGAGGCCGAAAGCACATGGGATGTTTAGAGATGCCCCCGTTTCTCCCATACAGAAGCCTCAGAACATACATGATCGAGCTCTAGTGGAAGGTAACATAGGGGAGGTAGAGAGTTGGCTGTGTCCCTCTGGGTAAAGAGTCATCGAAGAAGGCAAAGAAGTAGACTAATGCAACCACCTCATTTTGTAGAGTGGGGGTAGGAGGCGATTTAGTCGTCCAGGGGGGCACTATCACAGTCCAGGACCAAGGCAGCCAAAGTGAGGGTAGAAAGAGGACACAGGCAGGAGCAGACTGACAGGGCTTAACAGCTCACTGGTTATGGGACAGAGACCTTCATAAAGGACCGGAAAACGATGCCCAGCATTCCTGCTTGATGAAGAGGTTGGACAGATTCAACAATAATTAAGAGGAGACAGAGAGATTGGGGGAAGGAGGGAGAGAGAGAGAAGCTTGGGCTGGAGTGCACAGGGTACGAAGAGGAATGCTGAGGCTAGATTTGGCCATGGGAAAATGGAATCACTTCTGGTGGAAATTTGGGATTAAAGTTTGAAACATGGGACTGTGCCTCAGAAAGGAGGTCTGAGGTGGACGTACAAGGATGACTAGCCTGTGGTCATAATTGCTGAATTGTTTTTGAGAACAATGACTAATGATACTTAGCTTTTCATGACAATTTAGCACAACCTACTCCATGTATCTTGGAGGGCCTCCTGCCCCATCATACACCTGTAGCAGTCAGGATACTCATCCGGAGGCAAATGATAGCTGCCTTCTCTGTCTTCCCCCAAATCCTATCTCTCAGGGGGGCCAGTCTGGGAGACCCATCTGCCTGATGATCATTCAGTGACTTTTCTCCTGCTTTCCTGGCCCCGCGAGGAAGCGTCCATTGGTCAGGAACAAATCCACAGCTCTTCCTATCCTTCACTTGTCTTTTTAGAAAAGTCCCATGGCATCTCTCAAACTTCGAGACTAATAATGGAAAAGTTTCTTTAAGGAGAGTCAGCCTTTTGGGTTTATCAAATGTGATTCTACTTCCCACCCCTTACCACGCATGGAGCACACAAAGGGTGGAAGACTCAGGGAGGCAGTGCCTGCAGTAGCTGAGGCCTATTACCATGAAGCCAGACATTCATTTTGCTTTATTTGGATCCAATTACTCCTCCAGAAGGGAGCAGCTGACTTGAGAAGTTCTCCCAGGAGCGACAGGTTTGATTCTGACTGCCACGGCGGAGCCTCCCACACAGCTAGATGCAGGCAGCCCTGAAATGCAGTGTCTTCCAGACAAGCAGATTACCCCGTGTGACTCACGGAGCCATGTGAATTCATTATGCCTGCCTTACGCTTGGTCTTTGGGCCACTCCGATTCAAAATAATCACTTAGCCTACTCTGAAGTTCATCAATAATTAGTGATTCCTTTCAATTATGTACATAGAAGAGGCAATGATTACATACAAATTAAAGCAGAACTGTGTCATGTGGTGCTGTTCTGATGACACATTCCTCCTTGGGAGAGCAGAGGAGGGATAGGTCCAGCTCAATGTGACACTTAAAAGGGACAGGTGTGATGCAAACTCCAAGCTAAGGAAGCCAAAAACCAAAAGCTGACTTTAAAGAATTGACTTTAAGAGTAGGCAACTGGTTTAATTGAGGTAAGGTTTTTCACAGTGCAAAATGCTTAGCCACAAGTTTACCTTAGGAGGTGAATTTTCCAAAATGCATTTACTTGTATTTGAGATTTTTTTTCAAATCTCCCAGAAAAAGAGACTGAAAAACTATGAATGGTTCTCATGACCCAACCCACACTGCCCCCCCACCTCCTCTCCACACACACACACACACACACACACACACACACACACACACCAAAAGATCATGCTTGCCCATCATATATTTGAGTATGTCTCATGCTGAGAAAATTGGTGCTACAACATCAGTACATCTTTGAAAAGTCTGACTCTTCAAAATGTCTTCCTTTTATTTGGCTTCATTCTGTACATGTACACTCCACATACTAGACTTCTGTTTCTTTATGAATACAAAACAACTTTTCCACAATTAAATATGGTATTACGCATATATAAAACCACTTCGTGAATCTAAGACGTGAGGGTGTTTATTTTCCGTAATTCTTGTTACATTTTACCATGTTTTTTTTTTTTAAGATTTTATTTATTTATTTGAGAGAGAGCATGAGCAGAGGAGAGGGGCAGAGGGAGAAGCAGACTCCCCACGGAGCAGGGAGCCCAAGGCTGGGCTTCGCCTCAGGATCCTGGGATCATGACCTGCACTGAAGGTAGACACCTAACTGACTGAGCCCCCCAGATGCCCTACCATGTTCTTTTAAGACACACAGGATGTAACCTTGAAGAGTAACATCCAGAAGATATATAATGGCTTTTGGATACCTTAGAAAAACACTGACGTGCATTAGACATAAATAAAATGTATAGAAAAATAAACAAGTAAAAGAAACTGTGACTCTGACCAAGAGAAGGGAAGGTGCTCACTGAGTGAGAGAGGAAAAGAATAGTAGGGGATTGGCAAGTTTCGATGAAAATCCTACAAGTCAGTAATTACTTTTTGCTGATGATGTGAAGGGGAAGACTAAGGCTCTGTCTCAGGAAGATGAATCTGGGTAAAGGGATTCAATTTAAGGTAATATCACTTCAGTATTCTGCTCGATATGCACCCATAATTTTTAAGTAATTCGAATAGGTTCACTTATTTAATCCTCACAGTGAGCCTGTAAGGCAGGCACTGTTATCCCTCCCTTTTATAGATCAAGGAAATGAGATATATACATATTAATAATTTGCCCGGGGTTATATGGCAGATGAATGATATAGGATCTTACACCCTGAAATCCCCTTACAAGACCATACTTTTGATCACTGAGTCGATGAGATTGACCCACTGAGTGAGGGGCAGTTGCCACCTCCACAAAACTAGGACGTGTGCTGTTGGTGGAGCTGGGATAGATCATCTGTGCTCTTGAAGTTGGGAGGCAGCAAAGTTAGAGGATCCTGGCTAAAATCCCTATAAGATTAGACTGGGATGTGTTCATAGTTACGGTAATGATATAATTGATCGTCCAAAACAAGGCATTTTTGAGAGTGAACACAGCACATCGAAAATTAAATTAGAACAAAAGGACCAAGAACTTTTCACAGCAAATCAAGATAAATGAATATAAAACTTTTTTTTCTTAGTACTCATGTATTATAGAGCAAGACCCCATCAAATAAATTAAAATTCTAGACGTCAAGAGGAATTAGAACTAAGGAGCAGATGTCTTTCTTGTGGATGTGGATTTTTTTTCCCCCTCTATCATTTGTCTTCTGTAAAACAGTAACATTTACCTTACATCAGCTCATGCATTAGAAAAAGGGCATCTCAACATTGAAATACAGTAGGTTGGCAGAGACCCTGAAATGTCCTTGCCATCGCAAAGACCGGTGATTTTTCTCCAAAAGTAAATCTTTAGATGGTTTTAAACATTACTGTGACTGTATCCTTGGGTCATTTATCTTCTCACACTCTACGTTGTCATTTGCAACATCCATCCACCTGTTCTCTCACATCCACTTTGACTTTTTTCTCCCGCTGGAGTCGCAGGGACTCTACTTTGCCAAGCACGGTTTTCATCATTACAAGCAAAGCTATCTTTCCCATTTTCCCCAAGAGGGCTCAGATAATAGGGATAGAAATAGTGTAAAAGTATTGATGGTCCCCTGTTCGTCATTTATTATATTTAACAAAATAGCAAAAAAAAAAAAAAAAACTCATGAAAAATTTCTAGAGATTTGAAGATGATTCATAAAAAATGAACAATTAAGGAGAATTGAGAATGATTAGGCTACATGTCTCATGTTAAGAAGAAATGGCATTGCTTTCTCCTATCTCCCTCCTAAAAGACTGTCAAAAATGGATTCTGGATTGATTATTAAGTGCTTCTTGTGGTTCTTGTCCTTACTAGCTTTGATTCCTTTTAATCCAAGAGGATCCATTTTAAAAATTGCATTTTAAACCTGAACATACTTCAGTAGAGTCCCACATGCCTTTGAAAGAGAAGGATGGGGATCCCTGGGTGGCGCAGCGGTTTGGCGCCTGCCTTTGGCCCAGGGCGTGATCCTGGAGTCCCGGGATCGAATCCCACGACGGGCTCCCTGCATGGAGCCTGCTTCTCCCTCTGCCTGTGTCTCTGCCTCTCTCTCTCTCTCTCTCTCTCTGTGACTATCATAAATAAATAAATAATTTAAAAAAAAAATGAAAGAGAAGGATGAAGTCCACATGGTCACCTAGAATTCAAAGAAAGAAAGGACACACGAGGAGCTTCCCTTCATTTAGGTGACAGTGCAGCCTTGTCCTGTGTAGTGTGTGCAGGAGACTTCTGTTAAGAGCAGAATCAAAAAATAAAAATAAATAAATAAAAAAGGGAGCAGAATCATTTTAGGGACGACCCAGGACTCCAATTATACACTCCGGATGTGAGCTCATCATCAAGTATGTTATTTGCAAATATTTTCTCCCAGTCTGTAACTTGTCTTTTTGTTCTCTTAACAGTGACTTTCAAAAAAATTTTCTTTAATTTTGATAAAGTCTGATTTACCAGTATTTTCTTTCATAAAGCAGGCATTTCACACGATGCTTAAGAACTCATGTCCCATGCTATATTCCAAAAGCCTTATAGTTTCGGACATGGAAATTTCAAAACTGTATGTTGAAAAAACTGCCGTTCATCTGTCGAATAATTCTGCAACTTAATCAAAAAGTAAGTGGCAAAAAAAAATTAAAAATTAAAAAAAAAAAGCAAGTGGCTGTGTTTGTGGTTGATTCCTAGACTCTACCTTTCTCAGTAGTCCATTTTACCACTGCTTTACCGCAGTCTCTTGAATACCTTGGTTTTATGGACAAAGCTTAAAATCAGGTAGTTTGTGATTATTCCAGAAATATTCTCCTTTTTCAAAGATATCTTAATCCTTTTCATTCCTTTGCATTTTATAAAAACTTTAGAATCAACTTGTTTATATTTTTTAAAATGCTGCTGGAATTCTGAATGATATTGGGTTAAATCTTGAGGTCAGTTTGGAGACTATTGGCATCTGAAATTATACTGAGACTTTTAATCGAAGTTCAAAAGGAGTCTCTCCATTTATTTAGTTCTTCGCTGATTTCCGTCATTCATTTTTTTCAGTCTTCATGATATAAATCCTATACATATCTTTTTATACTTACACCTCAGAATTTATAATTATTAAGGTGATATTCTTTCTTTTATTTTGTTTCCATTTGTCCATGACTGGTATATAAAAGTACATTTGGTTTTTATTTCTTAAACCTCTCTCCTGTGACCTCACTATCTCTGTAGATTATCATGTCGTTCACAAATAGAGAAAGTTTTTTTTCCCCAAAATATGACAATATTTGTTTGTTTTCTTGCTGTTCTGAGAATTCTATAATGTCAAACAACAGGATGAAGAGAAACCTTCTTGCCCTTTTCCCCATGTTAGGGCACATATGGCCCTCCCTCACTCCATCAACTGTAAGTTTTTTTTTTTCTTTTCTTTTCTTTTCTTTTCTTTTCTTTTCTTTTCTTTTCTTTTCTTTTCTTTTTTTTCTTTTCTTTTCTTTTCTTTTCTTTCTTTTCTTTTCTTCTTTTCTTTTCTTTTCTTTCTTTTCTTCTTTTCTTTTCTTTCTTTTTTTTTCTTTTCTCTTTTCTTTTCTTTTCTTTCTTTTCTTTTTTCTTTTCTTTCTTTTTTTTTTTTTCTTAAGATGATTGATTGATTGGTTTTAGAAAGAAAGAACATCCCCGAGCAGGGGAGAGGGGTAGAGGGAGAAGGAAAGAATCTTACACAGATTCCGCACTGAGCTTGGAGCCCGATATCATGACACTGAGATTGTGACCTAAGATGAAATCAAGAGTTGGATGCTTAACAGACTGAACCACCAGGTGGTCCTGTAGACTTTCTCTTCTTTTATTTCATTTTTTTTTTTATTTTAAGTGAACTCAATGCCACACGTGGGGTTTGAACTCATTGCTCAGTGATCAAAAGTCACATGCTCTACCACCTGAGCCAACCAGGCACCCCCAGATGTAGACTTTTTGTAGATACCCTTGGTCAAATTTGCATGAATGGCCTTCTACTCCTACTCTACTGAACATTTTTGTTTTGAATGGATATTGTACTTTATCAAATACTTTTTTCATCAATCGGTGTGACTGTGTAGTTTTTCTCTATTAGGTTACTAGTATTGTGTATTTCATTGACTGTTTTCTGCATAATGACTTAGGGTAAACATCGCCTGGTAATAGCATATTATTCTCTTTTATATAACACTCAATGTTAGCTAATATTTTGTTGAGGATTATTGCATGATTGCTCATGAAGGATATGAGGTTGTGTTTCCTTTTTTTGTAATATCTTTGTGGGCATTTGACATCATAAATACTGATATTGGCCTCATAATATGGGTCAGGTGTGTTCTTTTCCTTTCCAGAAGAGATCGTATAGAATTGGTGTTATTCTTCTGCGTTTGATAGACTCTATCGAGAAAACTATGTGATCATGGTGAATTATTTTTCATAAGGTTTTTAACTACAGATCCAATTTATTTAATAGTTACAGAACTGTTCAAGGTAACTGCTTCATCTCAGATGATGTGAATGAATTTTGTAGTTTGTGGTTTTTGAGGGGTGGGTTCATTTCATCAAAGTTTCAGATACAGACATGTAGAGGTATCCATAGTGTTCTCTTACGATCTTTTTTTAAAGATTTATTTTAATTTATTTATGATAGACATAGAGAGAGAGAGAGAGAGAGAGAGAGAGAGAGACACTTTTTTAATGCCCATTAGGTATACAGTGATATTGCCCTCTTTCTTTCTTGATATTAGCAAATTGTGTCTTCTCTTTTATTTTAATTTGCATGCCTTGCTAAAAGATCAGTTTTATTGTTTCAAAGAACCAGCTTTGATTTTATTGATTTTCTGCTCTTTCTGTTGACTGTTAAGTTTCTCAGGCCTGAGCGAGAGCTGGAGTTCTTCTGAAACTTTTTCTGTGCCTTAGTGAGCACTTCTGAGTTCCTAGCTGTGTTGAGTTCAAGTGGAGGATGCCAGAGAGGGGAAAAAAAAAAAAAAGGTAAATTCATTTCCAATTTGGTGACATCGAAGTCTGATATTCTTTCTCAGTCTGCCTGCTGGAGATTACTTTTCAGTTTTAGATAGTTTCATAGGCATTCTTTCCAGATTTTATAGTTGTATTTGGTGGAAGAGAAAGTGTGAAGCATGCTTATTGTATCCCACCCAGAACAGGAGCACGCCAGTATTTTTTTTTTCTATTTTCTACTGCAAACGTTAAGCTCTGACCGTCACTGAGCAGCAGGAGGGCTCTTATATGAAGCCCTCCATCATGCTGGCATCATGCTGTAATAACTGTCGGAGGTATGCTCTCTGGAAGGGGATCTAAAGTTCTGGACAGTTAAAATGACTTGCACAGCCTATGCATACTTTTTCTGCCTTCCATTTTGGCTTGTGGGACACTTTTGTAATATTTTCAAACTTATGGAAAACTTCAAGAACAGTACGCAGAACTCCCAAATGCCATTTATAAATCACCAACTTTAGCGTTTTGTCCCACTTACTTTGTTGTCATCTTTTCTCCCTCTTCAATGGGCTGAAATTCATTACTCTCATTGGTTATTCTGATGTTCAAATTTTCCTAATCTGGGGGTGAACACCATCACTGTGAAATAATTTTTTCTTCACCTAACATGACTTCATCATGTTTTGTGTACATCCTTACTTTCTGATGATATGATATCGAGCAATGAAATCATTTCTTCAAGATACCTAGGTTTCTTGAGAAAATACTTGAGAAGTATTTTCTCTAAAGACCAAAATGCAGCTCTAGTTATTATTGCTGGCCTGTCTTATTTCATGCTTTTCCTACATTGAATCCAATCTTGTCTTACTTTCCCCTAAATCAAAGATAAGAGTAGTCAACTTTAGTGCCTTCCTTCTCTTCAATGGGCCATACTCCAGAACTCATGCAATCTGGAAAAGAAGGGGAGACCCTGTCCTCATGGCATGGTGGTCACTGACATTTGTTTCTTATCCTGGTCCAAGCAATTAACAAATTGGGTAGTCCCACCGGAAGTCTCACTCTTTATGTAGAACTCAGGTCTAGAGAAGCTTGTAGAGTGCCTCAGCAATGGGGGCCTTAGCCCCAAGGCCTTACAGACACCCATCCTGCTTCTCTGAGGCAGCTTAGACTTCTAGTCTTGTTTCCAGGGCTTTTTAGCAAATGGAGCAGGTGAAAGAACACACACGCTCATACACATTTGCACATGCACTTATATACCTGTATACTCATAAACCTATCTATCAGTCACCACGAGTCCATTGTCAATGCCACAGGGCTCAGCCAATCCCAACCAAACATCATACAATTTGTTCTAGTCTGTCCCCTTTCCGTATATACTTCTGACAGTGAAAAATTCTCAATGATTTAATCATTTGGTCCATCCTATATTACATAGTAGTGGTTTCAAAATTGCTAATCCATAGTGCTTTGAAAAACAAACCAGCTCTGAAAAGCAAACTGCACATAATGATTCAAAACAAAAGAAGAGTTCTTATCTCATTAGCCAGAGGAAATCTAAGGTGTTCCAAAATTACCAGGCTAGTTCTTCTTTCATTACCTGGGCAAGATTGTTATCCAGGTAAGTGAGATATACTTAGATCTATTCGTGTCTGCTTGGATTCTACTTTGGTTCTGTATTTTTCCCGTTGTTGCTTCCTTTCTATTGTTATTCTTGTGGATTTTGTGGCTGTTTTGCTTTGTATACTCACAGTATTAATGAGGTTCTAAATGTCAAAAATCTACAGAAAGGTCTATTCAGAGGAATATACTCTAACTCTTCCACATGTTTCCTCTTTTCCCCTGTAAACAATTTCCACCGTTTCTGGTTTATCTTTCCTGTGTTTCTATTTGTAGAGATAAACATGCTTTTTAAATTTTAGTGTTTTTTTTTTTATTTTCCCTTCTCTGTTATAAAAATGTTAGCATACATACTTCTCTCTCTTCCTCTCTCTGTCTCTATCTGTCTTTGCCTCTCTCTCTCATATATATAGTTTGCTTTTGCCACTTAACACCCTATTATAGAGATTGGTTCCATTTGAGTTTGTAGAGATATTCCTCAATCTTTATTATATCTGCATACCATTTTATTAGTGAATATACTATAATCATTCAAATTAAAAGTATTTCCTTTTCATTCAGGTTATTGATGAGTACCACTTCGTGATTTCTTACTGTATTTTTATTGTAGATTTTTATAATGGATCTCTGATCCATTTAGAGCAGGATTTCTCAACTTTGGCACTATTAACATTCTTGGTAGCTTACTATTGTTGTGCAGGTCTTCTAGTTTGTTGTAGGATTTATTAGCATCCATGGCCTTTATCTAGTAGTTGACATCTCCCAGTTATCAGGAACAAAAATGTCTCTAGACATTGCCAAATGTGCCTAAATTGTTCTGGTTGAAAAATTCATGTAGAGTATAGTCTTATATTCTTGTGCATGTTTTGGATCTAATTTTATTGATTTATTTTTTACCCAAAGGTATCTCTACTTGTACCAGCATCATTTATTTAAAATCCCATATTAGATAAAGAAGCTGTGGTCTATGTATACAATGGAATATTCCTCAGCCATTAGAAATGACAAATACCCACCATTTGCTTCGACATGGATGGAACTGGAGGGTATTATGTTGAGTGAAATAAGTCAATCGGAGAAGGACAAACATTATATGGTCTCATTCATTTGGGGAATATAAAAAATAGTGAAAGGAAATAAGGGGAAAGGAGAGAAAATGAGTGAAAATATCAGTGAGGGTGACAAAACATGAAAGACACCTAACTCTGGGAAATGAACAGGGGTAGTGGAAGGGGAGGTGGGTGGGGGTTGGGGTGACTGGGTGATGGGCACTGAGGGGGACACATGGCGGGATGAGCACTGGGTGTTATGCTATATGTTGGCAAATTGAACTCCAAAAAAAAATTTAAAAAGTAAAAATAAATAAAAGTCCATATTAGTGCTAGTGATTCAAGATGTCATTTTACCATATGCTAAATTTCCATATGCATGTGGGTCCACTTCTGGATTTTCTGTTCTATCAACATGTCTATCTATTAGTATGTAAGCACTGTACTATTTTAACTAAGGAATGCTATACTAACTTTAAATATTTAGTAGGATTAATACTTTCTTATAGCTTTCTTTTTTCCAAACATTTTTAGCTTTCAATTTTTTTTCTTACTTGTATAGTTTCCATACAATATTTACCAATATTTGTATTGGAAATATGTTAAATTTGTGAACTAAATAGAGACCACCAACATACAACATTAAGAGAACGTGACAAAAGATATAACTGAAGATAAATATAGTGGAAACTGTGCAATGGTATTAATAAAAATGGGATTAATAAATCTATATTATAAACTGGAAAAGCAGAAGCTATAATTATTGAAATAAATAATGAAAATGCATCTTTAAAAATAAAGTTCTCAAGAAGAAAGATTCAACCTCTGCAGGATATTTTTATATCAAAGAAATGGAAATTCCATATTTTGAGTACTTGTTTCTGCAAGTACTTTTTTTCCTCCTTGCCATATTTTCTGGTGAAGATGATAAAAAGAATCCTAATTGAAATTGTATATGTGAGTCTCATTAGAGGTTAGTGTCAAGAAGTCAACTAAAGAACTCTATGGGCAGCCCGGGTGGCTCAGTGGTTTAGCACCGCCTTCAGCCCAGGGCCTGATCCTGAGGACCCGGGATCGAGTCCTACGTCGGGCTCCCTGCATGGAGCCTGCTTCTCCCTCTGCCTGTGTCTCTGCCTCGCTCTCTCTCTCTCTCTCTCTCTCTGTCTCATGAATAAATAAATAAAATCTTAAAAAAAACTCTCTAGAATCATTGTGCAGGGTCAAATTAGTTGGCAAAGTCTGAAAAATCATGGAAGGAAATTTTTTTTTAAAGATTTTATTTGTTTATTCATGAGAGACACAGAGAGAGGCAGAGACACAGGCAGAGGGTGAAGCAGGTTCCCTGTGGGGAAGGCTGATGTGGGACTCCATCCCAGGACCCTGGGATCACAACCTGAGTCAAAGGCAGACACTCAACTCCTGAGCCACCCACGTGTCCCAGAAAAAAATTTTATATTCAGTTTTGCTTTATTTCCTAGGGAAAAAATGCCTATTATGATATTTACATCAAATATTACAATGGCCTCTTTAAAAATTCAAATATATATTATATTAGTTCAGAAACTGATTAAATAGTTTGTTCTGACAATGGAGAGAATCAAATTGATTACAACCATTTTTTTTTTCCTCCTAGCTTTGGTTGTGTGATTACCAGAATTATTGTGTTCGTGGAATGTTCCCTTATGCCTAATGTTGGATAAACTTAGGTTGTTCCAATGAGCAAACATTCTAGCAAGGTATGCTAGACACTGTCCATTTGCAAAGGCCATCTCCTATCGCCAACCTGAAGTTTATCTGCAACTGGTATTGAATGAGAATATTTCTGTGAAGAAAGCATTAGCCCCTTGTTTATAGACACTGTGCTTCTTTTCAGAAAGTGACATAGTCAATCAAGAAGTGCCTCCGGTTGATTTTAGAACATTATTAAATAAGTGTTATCAATAGATGCTCCTAGATTGGGTTTGTAGTGTATTAATATAATTCCCTGAGTTTTATCCTAGGTGGCACAGTTTAAAGTGTGTAAGAAATCAGCCCATTGGGCAACTGTGGCTTTGGTACCATCTCTTGCAACCTCCTACCTCACCCCTTCTGTATTTTTGCTATGAAGTCAATAAATTTAAAATTCTCTTCTTCAGTTGTATGATTTGTTTGTTACTAAATGTCTTCATAGACTGTTTTATTTCATTTTCTCTTTTGTTAGTTGCTTTAAAAAATAAAACATTACATGTATCCACTTCATCGTTCAATTTATCATTTTTTTATTGGGGCATATTGATTTTGCTACATTTGCAATAAAAATTGATGTTTTTCATTTTTGGTGATGCCTGTAACTCCATAACCCTCTGTGTTATTTGAAAGAGGCACAAAATCAATCCTTTTGCAAGCTTTGACCTTTATTACTTTGAACATTAGCAGTAGGTAAAATAATTGTCTCATCAATTATTTCACTAACTCCTATTGTTCAATAAATGAGATTTCCAGGGATCCCTGGGTGGCGCAGCGGTTTAGCGTCTGCCTTTGGCCCAGGGCGTGATCCTGGAGACCCAGGATCGAGTCCCATGTTGGGCTCCCGGTGCATGGAGCCTGCTTCTTCCTCTGCCTATGTCTCTGCCTCTCTCTCTCTCTCTGTGACTATCATAAATAAATAAAAATTAAAAAAAAAAGAGATTTCCAGGGTTTTTGCATTTTGAACCTCTGTCAATCTTCAGGTCACTTCATGAGATCTACCCACTTGGTTTCAATTGTTCATAAGTCTTGCAGTTGCTCTTTCTGAGCTTCCAAATTATACTTGAAAATTGTTTGCTTTATTAAAGAATTTGTGTTTCCAAACATTTACACGTAACTGGTAGATTTATTTTCATTACTCATTTCTTAAATATAGATTCCAAATACATTGTGGCATATTACCTAAGTTTTTATTTGTCTTTGTGCTAGAAATTTTATAATGGATGCTGAGGCAACCATTAATCTGCCTCCACCCATGTTTATATGAAGATATGGGACTTATTTCATCATATTTGCTTAAAGAAGAGAGATTGCCAACCAAACTGTCTTTTTATGCAACCAGTATGCAAACATGAATTCATATAGGGTTCAATTGAAATGAAGGAAGGAAGGAAGGAAGGAAGGCAGGAAGGAAGGAAGGAAGGAAAGGAGGAGAAAGAAGGCTGCCTGTCTGGTTTTACATTTTCCTCTAAGTAAAAGCTAGAACTACAAAAATTCCCCTGACCCTTAAGAGAGCACATTGAGAAGAGATTACACTATGGAGAATTATCTGCAGGAAACGGAATGTTAGCAGGTTCTCTGGGCTGGTCATTTGAGTCCTTCCTTGCCCTTCCTCAGTCCTGAAAACCCCACTGGCTACCTCGTTCCAGGATCACACTGTAATAATGGCTGGGCTCCAGGCTGGTGGCCACCTGGACTTCCCCACAACTCCCATTTTACCTTTTACTCCAGTTCTTGAGCCCCTGACACCTGTGGTGTTCCAGGAGTCCACTTTGGAAACCTGTATATTTTCTCCAAGTTTTATTTCTTTATAAAAATGTTAATGAATCATAGAAAACACAGGCAGGGATCATTAAATGTTTAATTCCAGCATATGATCTGGCTTCAACAGTACAGTAACCCCAGAACCAGGGCCTAGAATTAAAGGTTTTTTTTTTTTTTTTTTTTTTTTTTTTTTTTTTTTTTTTTTTAAGTAGGTTCTACATGCAGCATGAAGCCCAACAGGGAGGCTGAACCCAAGACACTCAGGTCAAGACTAGCGCAGAGATGAAGTGTAGGGTGGTTAACTGACTGAACCACACAGATGCACCACAAATTATAGGGTTTTTTTTAAAGCACTTATTTATTTATTTTAGAGAGAGAGTGCATGCACGAGCAGGGCGAGTGGCAGAGATGAGAAAGAGGGAAAGCAGACACCTGAATGGGGAGCCTGATGTGGGACTTGATCTCATGACCCCAAGATCATGACTTGAGCTGAAAACCCAGAGTCAGGTGCTCCACCAACTGAGCCACCCAGGCTCCCCTGTAAAATTTTAGCTTTTATTCCGGAGGGACACAGAAGTATAACCAAGTTTTTTGGTAAAAATAGTTATGTTGATTTTTACCCATCAAAATCACTCAGTCCTTCACATTTTGCTTCCAGACACAGAAGGAGCATGCTCACTAAAATGACTGTGGATATCCCTGTTGCACGAATTCTAATAGTGTCGGGTACATATGCATGTGGAGGTACACAGAGTCACAGATATTCCCCAATTATATCCCAGAAACAATAACCAAGTGGAAAATAACAAAGAAATGTTTAAAATAATGATAAAATAGTTTTTTTCTCTTCTTCTGTAGGATGTCTGCATCTCATATCTAGTGGTTTATCACGTCTCAGAGCAGCGCTGGGGGTCACAGCTGCCGTGGCGGGGTCGTACAATGCTCCCTTAACCTCAGAGCCCAGAGTCCACGGTTAACTGTGTCGCTGTATAAACTTTATGGCCGCTATTTGTTTGCTTTATAACCATCTCTGTTTATGCTCATCACTTTATCCCCAGCGCCAGCGTCCTGCCTGGATGCCCAAGAGCGGTAGCTCCATAAATACCCAGTGAATGAATAAATGCATGAACTTCTCATGACTTCATGATATTCAATGATGTTTCTGCACCTGACTCTCCTTCTGATTCCACACTGTTCACTGTGTTTCTCTCCATTGTGGGACTTCTGTCCAGAGGCTGGGTTTACTGTAGGGTGTGATCTTTTCTGCATCCATCTTTGTCCTTCCTCTACCTGGACAAATCCCCACTGCTATCAGAACCCCCCATCTCTCCTCCTGGGGTCAGGTTCAGCCTGAACACAGGAAAGGAAGAAAGCATCATTGGCTTTTTCTCTCTACCCCCTTCCCTTTTGTTCTAAGTTCTCCTTCCCTACCTACCAGAACATTCTAGATCTTCTGTGCCAGGGAGGGAGAAGAAGGGCCTGTGCGAGCCTCATTTCATTGGGTACATTTTTATTTCCACTGAGCTCGCTTATCCCTGGAGGATATTTAAAGCCCTTTATCCCATGGATGCTTTCCAGCCTCCTTGGGGACTCCCTGGGGTACCCCTCTGGTGGCCGCTCCTTAGTGTCAGACTGACCTCTCCTTCAGCAGACCACCCAGGATTTTGCCCTCCAGACCCATGGCTGACCTTTGACTTCTGGGCTTTGACATCTCCAAGGCCTTTATAGAAATCCTCCCATGGCCAACTCCATCCCATGGCCATCCATCCCATGGCCAACTCCCCAGCCAATGGCCCAGCTCCTGGAAGCCCTGGCACTGAGCTGCAGGTAAGGGGAACTAGCATGCCTCATCCCCATTATTCTGGGAGAGCCTAGGATGAACAGCCCTTCCCCTGCGAAATCCTCTCTTAATTCCTAACAGTCTTCAAGGCAATTTCTGGGCTGAGAGTCAGGCTTCCGCCTCCACCAAGTGCTGCCCAGGAAGTAGCACCGCACTTTGGAAGAAGCGAGCACTTGCCGCCTACCCCTGGTTCTTAGCCTTTCTGGCATCAGTCACGGTTAAGACACCAGATTCCATGGTTACCGTTCTGGGGCACCCTGATTCTTGCTTTCCTCCCTCGCATTGTTTCTTTGGGAAAGCATCTCAATGGCATGATTGTATGAATATGCATGAGCATTTTTGTGACTCATAAAACTCCACTGCCTCTCGTTTTAACTGTTTTCCCCGACTCCTCGCAGCTGGCCTCCTGGATGCCTCCCACCAAAAACTGAAGCTGTCTGAGGCAGCCTGGACCTCTGAACATCACAAATTCAGATGTTTGAAAGGGTCCACCAGCCTCCTTGGAGCATGCAGAGAGCACAGGCAAGCCTTGAGGTTCCAGTAGACATCCCTGAGCGGGGCCCAATGCCCAGCTCTGTCCCCAGCCACCAAGAGGCTGTGCAAGGAGCCTTGGTCTTCACCAAGTAGACAGCAGAAGGCCCAGGGGCATTAGGATCTTTCTGTTCCTGTCGACAAGCTAGGCGGGCCCACCGACTGCACAGGTGGAAGCTGGCAAACTCTCCGGCCAAGGGGGCTGCCCGGGGCGCCTTAGAGGCCAAATCACACATCAGGAACCCCACCGCCCTTATCATGTTCAGTGTGAAATGGAGACATCCGGGTGTCTGCAGAGATCAAGATTTTCCTGCCAAGCTGTGAATCCACTTTGTCCCATGCAGCACTTTGCAAGAGTCACCTGGTGCTCAGTTTCCACCGTCAGGCCTAGATTCTGCATCTACTTAAAATAAAGGCTGCTGCAACTTCCCTCAGTTCTCCAGGCAGAATACACTCTACTCAGGCCAGTTCTGCAATGACAGCATCTTGTCCTCTGGTCTCTCTGAAGGACTTCCTGCAAAGCTTGTGCCTGATGAGCTACTTAGCCTAAAATACTGTTGCTCCTCTTCCTCATACAGCTGGACAGAAATCAGCTCCCAAAGCTGACACTTGTCCTGTCTTCTGGATTTCTGCATCTGTCTCCAGCTCACAAGAGAGCATTTTTTAGCCATGCTATGTTTCTGGTTGAGATACCTTACATGTAAGATCTCTATGATTGAGAAGTGGTAGGGCAGTTGAATTAAGCATGGCTAATGTGGATGCATCTCACTGAAGAGAGATATATCCCACTTTTGGTAGCAAAACATCTGACTTTTCCACAAGAATAATTATAAATATTTCATAATTTTATTTTGAAAAGTTATGCAACAGGTCTTAAAAGTAAGATCTATGCAGATTTGTGAGAAAGGAGAAAAAAGAAGAAAATACTGCATTTTGAAGAGTTAATAGAATTGTCATCATTTACCATAAATCCGCCCTCACTTTTCTTTCAAAGTAAAAGGAAAACCTGGCCATTAGCTTAGTCCTTATTTCAGCAGCAAAGTAACACATTAGCTCATTGAAACACAAATGTCTTTCTGCCACTAAATATTAGAATTGTCTTACATGAAAATTCACAGAGGAGGTACTAAAATAATGTCCTTAATGATATCTTTTATAAAGCACACTGAAGTTGATTTGTCTGGACTACTTTTTGAGTAATTCTAGATGAAACCAAAAGGCATTTCGTTAAAGTGTAGCTCAGAAAGGCTCTTCTGTGGGAGTTTGAACTTATGTGGTCCAAAATTATGGTTTTCCAATGGTTCAACTCAATGGAAAAAATTTAGAATACAGAGTAGGAAGGAGATTGAAAATTCACTAGACTGTCTTTCCTACATAGCACTAATGTCCATGGGATACACAAATATTTTATGTACATTTTTAACAGAGTATATAGGACACAGCACAGATTTGGTCTTTTCTGTACCATCCAGTAATATCCTTTAAGAAATTTGTACTTAGGGATCCCTGGGTGGCGCAGCGGTTTGGCGCCTGCCTTTGGCCCAGGGAGCGATCCTGGAGACCCAGGATCGAATCCCACATCGGGCTTCTGGTGCATGGAGCCTGCTTCTCCCTCTGCCTGTGTCTCTGCCTCTCTCTCTCTCTCTGTGACTATCATAAATAAATAAATAAATCTTTAAAAAAAAAAGAAATTTGTACTTAAAGAAATTTGTACTTATAAATACATGTACACACACATGCACTCAGACATATGTACACATATACACACATACTCATGTTCATAATAACCTCTAAATTACATATCCTTATTATAAGGATATAATATGTCCTTGTTATGAAATAAATAAGTCATGGGGATATACTGTATAGCACAGAGAATAGTCAATTATGCTCTAATCATTTTGTATGGTGACAAAAAGTAACTGGACTTATCACGGTGAGCATTGTGTAATGTGTAAAAATATTGAATCGCTGTGATATACTCCTGAAACTAATATTGCCTGTCAATTACCTATTTTTAAAAAACTTTAAAAATATGTTTTTATGTAATATGTTCCCTCAAACTCAAGGTAACAGAAATTAGACTAAAAAAAAAACAAAAAACAAAAAACAAAAAAATAAAACAAAACAAAACACACCCAGGAAACATCAAAATGATGCAAATTAGGGGCACCTAGGTGGCTCAGACAGTTAAGCCTCAGCCTTCGGCTCAGCTTCCTACAGAGTTCAGGTCATGATCTTGGATCCTGGGATTGAGCCCCATGTTGGGCTCCCCATACAGCAGGGAGTCTACTTCTTCCTCTACCCCTCCCCCTGCTGGTGTTCTCTCAGGTGTGCTCTCTCTCTCTCTCAAATAAATAAATAAAATCTTTAACAAAATTAAAATAAAGTGATGAAAATTAAAGCAAAATAAATACCTTTATTTTTCTATTCTTCAAAGTGTTATATCTCAGGAGATGGGTGGGAAGGATGGGTGAAATGGATGATGGAGATGAAGGCTGCACTTGGGATGAGGACTGGGTGATATAGGGAAGTGTTTAGTCACTATCTTGTACACTGGAAACTAATATTACTTTGTATGTTAACTAGATGGATTTTAAAACAATTTTTTTAAAAAGAAAAGTGTTATATCTCAAAATATAATAAAATAAGAGACATAACACTGCAAGAGATACCACAAGGCATTTTTCATGGTCTAGTACCCAGACCATTACAATATGGTACATCTGAATGGTGGAATGTAAACACAGGGGAAGAAGTACTAAAATAAACCAAGGTAGGCACTAGGCATTCCATGGAAGATGTGATATTGGGATGCGATCTTGAAGAATAAATAAATGTTGCTTGATATGAAAGAGGAAGAAGAGTATTCCCATAAGACAGAACATCCTGTGAGGTCACAAAGGGACCCAATACCACAAACCACCAATGGGCCAGCAGCTCTCCCATCCTGGAACCTGGAAAGCCCAAGGTGGACACCGAGGATGAAGACTCAGCATGGGCTATATAGGGAGAATTCACTGGTGGGACTGTGTCAAAGGTTTTTAGGACTGAAGGAGAAGAATGGTGAAGGCATGATTGATCACATGGCCACGGATTTCAGAAAAATAAATGGTGGTATGCATTTGTATCTTTGGAGTAAATGCCCAGTATTTTTTTTTTAATTTTCGAAAAAAAATGTATTTATTTATTTATTTATTTATTTATTCATTCATTCATTCATGAGAGACACAGAGAGAGGGGCAGAGACATGGGCAGAGGGAGAAGCAGGCTCCTCGTGGCAAGCCTGATGTGGAACTCGATCCTGAGATCCAGGATCATGCACTAGCTGAAGGCAGATGCTCAACTATTGAGCCACCCCAGTGCCGCTGGGGTAAATACCCTGTAGTGCAATTCTTGGGTCATAGGGTAGCTCTAATTTCAACTTTTTGAGGCGTCTCCATACTGTTTTCTGTTCTCCAGAGTGGCAGTATTGAGCTAACACATTTGTTGCTTTACTGCATACATTTCTCCTTTCCTATAATTTTTTTGCAATTAGCCCTATTATTGCTTTTAGTCTCTGCCAACGCTTTAGTTTTCTGCTACTTCTACAATAGCTCTCACCCTTTTCCCTTGTGGAAATTTCTTTACTTCTGATTCATCATTTAATTTCTCTTTTTCCCAGAGCTCCTTTGTGATGAGCCTAGTAGCTCTTGACTTTCTTGACATTCTACAATGAATACTAGGGTTCAATTAAATTTATAAACCACAGTGACCTTATTGCATTCCTAACCTCTCAGGTTTTGTTTTCTTTCTCATCCCAGTGAAAGTCAAAGTTGTGTTTACTTTTATTTTGATATCATTCCATTTGGAGCTACAAAATGTAAGCACTAAACAGCAACTTAGAATTCTGTGGACCAAATAAATTGAATAAATTCAGAAAATGAGCCCCAGAAAGGTTAAGTATTCTTTTTCCAAGCAATAGGGCTACTACGAAAAGCCTATTGAAACCACAGATGTCTGACCCTTTTCACAAAGTTCATTTCTATTATGATCCAGTTTATTGGGTTTCCAGAGGGTTGAGGAGTTGAGGCATATGAAAGTTGAAGAGTGGACTGCGTTCATGTGACCTGGTTCGCCAGGGGAAGATTGCCTCCCCCTGTAACATTCGGGGAAGCACCCACAATGGATAAGTCTCCCTGTAAATGTCATTGGAAAGCTGCAAAGGGAAATTCTTCTATTCCTATAGCTATCTCAAAAATCATGCTGAAATTAATGGTCTCCATGTACTCAACCTGATTTATTAACTTGTCAGCCTTTATTTAGCAACTGATAGATGGAATACTGCCAAAATAATAAACAATGAACTTTTCTTTGTATCTTCCAACACTCATAGCATTTAGCAATAGAGTTAATTGAAGGAGATATTGTTATTTTATGTTTTTTTCTTTTTTTCTTTCTCCCCCTTTTTTTTTTTTTTGGTAGAAACAAGAAAAGACCACTGAATGGTTTTGCACAAAGGCTCTCTAATGGCTGTAGATCATGTTATGAAAGTGATATTTACCCAGTGCTGCAGATGGTTAGAAATGATAGGCTTTTAGTTTATCATTTGGAATCACGATGACGAGAAGACTACTAAAGACGTTTTTGTATTAAAACACTTGCATGCATCAGTAAGTGAAGAATTTGAACTTCAGAGTGTATTGATTTTAAAATGCATGATGATCCATACATCAATGAATTAGACAATGAGACCAATCTGTGTTCATAACAAACATATTCACTTGGAAGAAAATTATGTGAATGGAGGGTGAGAATCACTTTACTTAAATGGAAATAAAAGTTGCATCTTCATAAATTTTGCTTCAAAGACTCCCTGATTTGGAAGACACTCTTAAAATTAAAGTCATCTGAGTCGTCTGTAGAAGTTGGATTCATCCGGTCCCAGTATTCACTAAAGAACTCCCTGTGTCTCCGGTCCAGCCATTTGCTGCATTTGTTCTAACCTTACTCCACTGGTTTCGGATAAGCCAGCAATAAAATCTTTCTGTAAGAAAGGCCCTGCAGAGTGTGACCACAGACCCCCCTCGCAGCTGACAGCAATTTGCTTTGGGTGTTTATCTGACAATGATCAGATCTACTGTCTTGGTTAAGGGTGAGGATCCTTAAAGCAATCATTTTAACCTTACCCTGGGCTTCAAAACTAGACCAGCCTGCCTCCTGTACACTGGGAAGTATCCCATGTGACTCAAAGAAAAAAAGGAAAAACTTACCCACACATTCGTGGTAATTCAAATGTATTTTGTAGTATGGATTCCCTGTTCTCACAGCTTTGACAGAAGTTTTTAGAACCAAACTGGAGAGAAACAGGCATTTTTCACAGGTAACAATGTGATTTTATTTCAGAATGAATCCTGACAGGTTGGCTATTTTTACTTTACTGTTTGAGGGGCCTCCTGATTCTGTTCTCAAAGACCAATAGAGGGAAAAGAAAGCATTCAAAAAATATAACAGGAGATCTAAAATAATATGACAATAGAATAAAATTATGGATAGAAACATAGAAGAAATAACACCTTCCTATTGGCTTAAATTATTGACTTTTATAGGAGTTTAAAGGAATAAATTAAAACAGATAGGTAAATCTGGAGAAAGCAGTAGCTTGAGGTGACCTGCATTATTGGTGATGATTATTTTCTTTAAGCCACGATCCTCAGAGTTGAATTCACATACACGTGCTCAATGCCAGGAGGCAGATTCCTCATTCCAGGTGAAAGTGAAAATAAGTTCTGTGCTTCTGCAGAAGGCCCATGAGGAATTAGGGAAGCGAGGAAAGAAGAGAAGGGGGTTCTAGCAGATTCAGAGGGCAGGCAGGCTTTCCTGTTGGTGAGCTCACCCTTGTGTTTCATGGAGAAGGCAACTTTCCTACTTTAACTAATATAGATTCTTTTGTGCAGTCAAGACTTTCCACTTGTTAGCATCAGTAATACATTGTTCTTTTTCTTTCTTTTTTTTTTCTGTAACTATTCACAGTCATTATGCTGAAAAAGTTTGGGTCACACAACTTCTTGATTTGTTCCTCAGCTAGCATTTCACCATTCAGATCTATTTTAAAAATTTCTGTCTTCTAGCTATTTTTTAAATATATATTTTATGACTGGGAAACATCCATCATCTGCCTTCCCTTATAAGTTTTCTTCTCATTTCTTTCTAAGCAATTTATGTTTGCAAATTCAATCAACAACAAAGGATTCATTATTATTCAAAATGACTTAAAAAGAGTTTCTTCTTTCTAGAAGACACACCCTAAATTTCTCACAGATTTATATTCGTTTATTTATTGCTAAGTAGAAGACTAATAAAAAGTTTTAGTGTGGAGATATGATTAAATTCTCATAAAGTCTTTCCCTGCCTACCCTCAATAATGAGGCAGAGAGTCCCTGGAATTGCCCCACATTATATAGGGTAAAATGGCACAGCCCAGGGCTACACTTATTCCCATGCCTTTACTAGACAGAGGTCAACGTGAAGGGGGCTGCAGGAGCTCATGTTTTACAGTAAATCTCTGAGTATCCTGCCAGCACAGCACAGCATCTGGCACATGGATTATCAGCAAAGCAACATGAAGCCAATGAATGCACATCCACATCCATTATCACTGATGCCATAAGTCAATGTCTATCTGTGGCCAATCATTCAGAATATACTAATTGACAAGTCTGTGTGGGATGCAAACCACCCAATATGCCTCTTGTCTACACTTCCTGTCTTAGATTTATTATGACAAATGTGCTAGAGAACGTGATCCCTTCTAAACTGCAGACGTGCCCCTGCTGGGTCTGCCCACCCTTTGGGATATTGGCATTGGAGGAAGCCAGTGAGACAAGCCCTGTTGGCATCAGCCACTCACTGCAGGGCTGGCAATTGCTGCTGCCAAGTACAAACCAAAGGTCCCAAATTCCAAACCTAGTTGTTGGTTCCATTTAATCCCAGATAAACCGTGGATTTAAATTTTATGAAGATTAAATTCATTGTAGGGGCTGGCTACATTGGGAATACTTTCTTTCTCTGCATTTGACAGGAGACTTTCCTTTGTGGGTTTGATACCTCATTTACTTCTTTATCTCAGTCACTGACTTGGCTTCCAGGCAAACAAGTTCCCCTTGCTCAAAAGAACGGGAGTTGCTTAGCAGGGTGGAAACCACAATGGGCAGAAGTCAAGGGCCCAGATTTAGAGGGAGCCCCTTCCTCACCTTAATCTCTTCTTATAAGACAGTTGTACAGCCTAAAGGGCCAAAACCTGATGGAGAATTCTGTTTTCAAGATGAAATCTTGGTGAAGGTGAGTGAGGCAAAAGGACTCATGCTTTCATTTATGCCATCCCAGGAGACCTCCAGTCCTACTCAGGGAGATTATTCATCTAACTCTACAGCCAAAAATCACACTTGTACTGAAACACTAAATCTACTCCCACCAAACCAGAAACAGACTCAGATCCCCACTATGGCATTAACTGATTTTTATTTAAATGTTATACAATACAAACACAAATAATTTATATTTTGGCAATAAAGATACAACATTGCACCCATTTGAATATTACCAAAGTAATCCAGAAATCTTTGATGATGAATTAAAATTATTAGAACAACAGTCCAGGGAAAATAAGAATTCAGAGCAAAAGCTAATGTTTAACAGCATAATAAATAATCAAATCATTTAATTTGATGTGTATCAGCAATAACCAATTGGCAGTATTGATGCGGGAAAAATCACATAACACTAGCAACAAGAATTACTTAATATGTAAGTATTTAACAAGAAATCTGCAAAGATCTTACTAATGACATTGCCCAATTTCCCTCAGAGACATGGAGGAAAATGTGAATGAATAGAGACAGAGGTCATTATTATAAACTTCATAGTTATCAATAAACTAATTTTAATTCATTATGATTGGATCTGAATTCAAAATAGATTTTGGGCTAAGGTTTCACTAAATAGTTTTGCGTGAAGACAATCCTCCGTAGGTCTCTCAATTTCTGTGCATCTTGAAAGCAGAGGCATTTACAGTGTTTTTCCCCAGATTGCTTTTTCAAGGATGATTGTGGAACAAAGGACCTTGGAAGATAAATCGTCTTCCTCCAGAGGGCAGGTATGTGTATAGTCCAGTGTAACAAAGGTCACATCTCTCAGGGCAAACATCAAGCAGGTCTGCTTGGAGCCTGTTATAAAAGATGTATATTCTCATCAGATATTTTGGTGAATTTTTTAAACTTAAAAAAATAAATAGTTAAAATCATACCATATTAAAGTTAAACTAGAAAACGACAGAAACACAACAAAAATCCCCAAATACTTGGAAATTAAACAATGCATTTCCCAATAATCCTGAGTCAAAGAGGAAATCTCAAAAGATATAAAAATCACATAGAACTGAATGGAATGAAATGCAACTTATCAAAGCATGCAAAACGTGGCTGCGGCTGGGCAGAGAAGGAGACGTGTACCACCACATGCTTGCAGATCAATAATCTCAGTACTTTCTTCAAGCAATTAGAAAAAGAAGGGCAAAATAAATACAAAGCAAGTGTAGAGGAAAATTATAAAAATAAAAGCACAAATTAAATGGGAAAAAAGGAAACAATAGACAAACTCAATGAAACACACACACAAAAAAAATACGTAAAATAAAATCAATGAATAAGACCAGTAGAGATGAAATAAACCCGCAATATCAGGAATGAAGCAGGATATGACTACAGATCTTTAAACCACTAAAAAGATAATAAAGGGGTACTGTAAACTACAGTATGGACATAAATTCGAGGACTTAGGAAATGGATCGATTTCTCAAAAATCACAAACTACCAAAACTCAAGCAAAGTGAAACAGACAATCCAAATAGTTCTATAACCATTAAAGTATATGAATTCAAAATTTAAAAACTCATGAAAGAATTCTCCAAACCCAGATGGTTTCACAGGAAAATTGTGCTGCATCTTTAAGTAAGATTAACACCACTGGTACAAAATCTCTTCCAGAAAACAGAAAAAAAAAAAGGAAAGAAATCCTAGTGTATTTTATGAGGCTACTATTACCCTGATAATAAAGCCAGACAAAGACAGTAAAGAAAGAGAAGGAGAAACTGCAAACCAACATGTCTTATGAACTTAGAGGCAAAGACCCTCAACAAAATACATTCAAACCAAATCCAGCAAATGTATGCAAAGACTTAGTGAGGTCTATCCCAGGAATACAAGGTTAGTTTCCATTTAAAAAACAATCACTGCAATCATGTGTGTCAACAGGCTAAGAAGAAAAAAAATAGTATGATTATATTAATCAGTGCATAAAGAGCATTTGACAAAAATCCACCACACACTTATAATAAGAAATTTAACACACTCGGGGTAAAGGAGACCTTCCTCTATTTGAAAAACAGCATCTATACAAAGACTTACAGCTGGCATCATACTTAATATTGAAATACTGAATATTTTACCTTAAATCTGAGAACAAGCTGAGGTGTTTTTACCACCCTTATCCAACATCATTCTGGAGGTTCTTGCCAATGTCATAAAACTCCAAAAAGAAATAAATGGCATAAATGATTGGAAAGGAACACATTACACTGTCCTACTTGCCAATGACACACTAGTTCATGTTCAAGTCCACTGAAATCTGCAAAACAACTCCTAGAACTAATAAGTGAGTTTAGTGTGGTTGCAGGATAAATGGATTCACAAACAAAAACCAATCTGATTTCTGTACTATAGCAATAAACATGCAAAAACCAAAATTAGAAACACAATATCATTTAAACTGTCCCAAAAGGAAGATTTATGTTCTATAAGATCCGAGTTCCTTGGCTACAAAGCAAACTCACAACATGAGGCTGTGACATTTATTTTCTGTGTGACCTTGGGCAAGATGATTTTGCCTTGGTGTCCACATATTTAAAATAGAAATAATACGACTGCTGTCAGAATTTTTGAAATGATTAAATCACTCAGTGGATGTAATTTACTTGGTTAAGTGTCTGGTACCCTAGTGTTTGCTTATATATTTCTGAAGAATAGTTCATGTGCCTCGGGGTCAGATATGATAAAACAACTGTCATTCTACTAACTACCTAGGTATTCACGATCACATGAACTGGCTAGTGTCTTATATTTTAGTTTGAGTTGCTATAGCAAAGTCCTATAGACTTGAGACATTGGTTGCTCAGAGTTCTGGAGGATGCTAGCCCAAGATGAATGCACTAGTAGATCTGGTTTTGGATGAGGGCCTTCTTCCTGACTCATAAACAGCCACCTTCTCACTGTCTCTTCAGACAGAGGAGAGACAGAGAGAGAGAAAGCGAGCTCTAGTCTTATAAGGGCACTGATCCCACCATAGGAGCATCACCTTCATAACCTCATGTAAACCCAATTATGTATCCCAAAATTTATCTCCCAATACCATGATATGAGAGGTCAGGACTTCCACATATGAATTTAGGGGCATAAACACTCAGTTTGTGGAATGCCTGGGTGGCTCAGTGGGTTAGGCGGCTGGCTCTTGGTCTTGGCTCAGGTCATGATCTCACGGTCCTGGGATCGAGCCCCATGTCTAGCTCCATGCTCAGCAAGGAGTCAGCTTTAGGATTCTTTTTCCCTCTCCCTCTCTCAAATAAATAAATAATTTTTTTTTTAATTCAGCTTCTAACATCTCCTAATCCAGGAAATTTCTCTTGCCTTCTACTCCTTATTAAAAAAAAAAAAAAAAAAAAAAAAAAAAAAAAAAAAAGTCTGTTCATTCTTCAAGGCTCTGCTTTGAAGCAATGCCCCAGAAGACAGACATCTAAGGCAATGTAATCTCCTGCATCTATTGTCTCCTCTATGGATTGGTGTCTCAGTCAGTATCATTTAAGGAAACTACAAGGCTAGAACTAAATGAAGAGTTGCGCATCCATATAAGGTAAAGTAGCTGTTACTAAGAATTGTTTGGTAACTTATGAGAGGAAAAAATTATAAAACAATAAAATATCATAAAAGAATAATGCAAGGAAATCACAGGATATAATAGTAGAGGAAGCCAGCCCTCAAACTCCTAGAGGGGGTAATTTTTATGCCTTTGAAAAATCCCATAAAGCATGCATGCATGTGCTCAAAATTTAATATTATCCATCTAAAGACTTATTGTAAGAAAACAGTCTATTTTTTTAATATTTTGTTTATCTATTCATAAGAGACACAGAGAGGGAGAGACATAGGCAAAGGGAGAATCAGGCTCCCTGCGAGATCACGGCCTGAGCCAAAGGCATCTGCCTTTGCTCAACCACTGAGCCACTCAGGTGTTCAGAAGAATACAATAAAACAATCTTTTTTTAAGATTTTTTTTTTTTTTTTTTTTTTTTTTTTTAGAGAGAGAATGAGCAGGGGAAAGGTCAGAGGGAGAGAGAGAATCCCAAATGGACTCCACACACTCAGCGGGTTCAGATTTAAATCAGTGGTTTTACACACTAGGGACTCCAGGAGAAAAAGGGGTAGATACTGTAAGGGACAGAATTGCTCTGAAACTAAAATCTGAGTGGTCTTAAAGGGAACTTTCCACATCTGCTCCATAGTGAGAAAGGCCCTGGGACCAAGGTAAATGATGCCAACAAAGTCCTAGGGACCCAGAAGTGATTGTTCTCCAGAGCATAGAAAAAGTCAGAAAGGCTACAATCTCCTAGGATTGTAAATAACTATGAAAATATAATCAATGTGATGATTACATAACTAACTGTCTCCATAGAAGAGCAATCTCTGCATTGACACTCAGGCAGGACAAAGAGGTGGAAGGAGAGGTTTTCAGTTTTGTGTTTTGTTTGTTTTTGTTTCCTCCTTTACACCATATCTTAAAATATTCAAGATTGATTTTGCAAGTAAAGAAAAATATCCACACAGCATCCAATTTATTTTATCAGAGAGTATCTTCGATTGTGAGCTACAAAATCCTTGTTACCAAGAATGGCAACATCCCAGATGGGAAAGAAAAAAAGATGGGGGCCCCTGGGTGGCTCAGTCAGTTAAGTGTCTGCCTTCTGTTCTGGTCATTGAGATTGAGCTCCGCCTGGGGCTCACGGCTCCTCAGGGAGTCTGTTTCTCCCTCTGCCCCTCACCTTGCTTGTTCTCTCCCTCACTCCCCTGCTTCTCAAATAAATAAAATATTTAAAAAATTGAAAAGAAAAAAAAAGAGAAAAATTAGGAATATTGATGAGTTGGCAAAACATGCCTATATTATTGTCTTCCAGAGAAATGACACTGGTTCTCAAAGCAAAGGAGATCTGAAGGCTGGGTTAGCAGAAACTACCGCAGAGACTCCAGCAGCTCTGAAGGTCATGGATATGGATTCCTCTCTCCTTTTGGGCCCATGGGAAGCTACATCTCCCGCCCTCTTGTGGATGTCACTTCTAGACTAAGGCAAAAGTCTTTAAGACCCTGCTGGTCGGCCTGTTTTCTTGCCTCCACATCCCACCAGGCTGCATGTTCCCAAGTGTGCAGCTACAAGGGAGAATTATCTCCCATGGCTTATGTTCCTGAGTGATTTTGTGAAATATGTCTATATTCTCCAAAATTCTATACATTTTGTCTATATGTCTATATGACTCCTTCTAGTCAACATTCAGTGACTACCTTTCACAGAAGATGATAGATGATGATAGGTAGATAGATGATAGATAGATAGATGATAGATAGATGATAGATGATAGATTAGATAGATAGATGATAGATAGTAAATAGATAGATGATAGATGATAGATAGAAGATGGATGATAGATGATAGGTAGATAGTAAATGGATAGATGATGATGATAGATAAATAGATAGATGATAGATAGATAGATAGATAGATAGATAGATAGATAGATAGATAGATAGATGATAGAGGCTTCCTGTTTGCCACAGAAGCACAACACAATCTATCTTTACTGCTAAAACAAAATATGATTAACACGCTACTTTTCAATTTATTAAATCCTATCCCTCATAATAGAATTATTTTCCCTAAAATAAAGGAAGAGTCTTTGAGAGATAAGAAAACTTGCAAACAGGGGCTCCCGAGTAGCTCAGTCACTTTAGGGTCTGACTCTTGGTTTTGGCTCAGGTCATGATCTCAGGGTCCTTGGATCCAGCCCTGTGTGGAGCTCCCTGCTAAGCCAGGAGTCTCCTTCTCCCTCTTCTTCTTCTCCTCCTCTGCTCGTTCTCTCTCTCTCTCTCTCTCTCTTTCTCTCTCTCAAATAAATAAAATATTAAAAAAAGAAAACTTGCAAAATTGAGAAGTAATCATGGGAAAACATGAAGATACACAATATCACTGATTCCCATTGCAACCTATGAAGTAGGCTTTCTCTTAGTTCCCTTATTTAATAGAAGAGGAAACTGATGTATAATAACGTTGGGAGGGATTTACTGATGTCATTTGCTTGGTTAATAAAGGATGAAGTCATAATTCAAACCCAGAGCCCATTTTTTTTCTTATTTTACACAGTGCATCACAGATGGAAGTTCTATAGAAGAAAAATCCTCTGAGTGGAGTTTTCTTACTTCTAAATATGTTTTTTTTTTATTCATAGAAGTGTATCTCTCTAAATTTTTAAATCTTTAAGTAGTTTAGAGTTTAAAATCTTTGACCTTTAAATAACATCAGTATTTTCTATGTATATGATATACATATATACATACATGTACTGTCCTTTTTTTAAAAGTTTATTTAAATTCCAGTATAGTTATCATCCAGTGTACTAGTAGTTTCAGATTTACAATATAGTGATTTAACTCTTCAATACAACACCCAGAAATTCTCTCCTTCATCCCCATCACCTATTTCACCCTGATCACCTCCTGTCTGGCGACCGTCAGTTTGTTCTCTG
This sequence comes from Canis aureus, assembly GCF_053574225.1. Taxonomy (NCBI): domain Eukaryota; kingdom Metazoa; phylum Chordata; class Mammalia; order Carnivora; family Canidae; genus Canis; species Canis aureus. The sequence continues at coordinate 53,421,723 of NC_135631.1, forward strand.
AAGTTGTGTCTGTTTCTTGGTTTGCCTCTCATTTTTCCCCCTATGATCATTTATTTTGTTTCTTCACTTCCACATACGAGTGAAATCATATGGGATTTGTCTTTCTCTGTTTGACTTATTTCACTCAGCATAACATTCTCTAGCTTCATCCACATTTAGAGCAGATGGCAAGATCTCATTCTTTTTGTGGCTGAATAATATTCCATTGTATCTATACAGCACATCTTTAGCTGCTCATCAGTCAGTGGACATTTGAGCTTTGTTCATAGTTCAACACTGTACTTTAAAGATCAAAATAAATGTAATTTTCTTTGGTTTGTTTATCATTTTAATTTTTAAAAAGTCAATATTAAAAATTCTCCATGATCCACATGTCAGATTGGACCATATCAAACTGCTGATATTAAGCTCCATTAACTGATTAGTCCACCAACCTGACAGGAAGAGCATGATTTTGGGTGAAAGAACCCCGAGTTTGAATTTGAGTTGTGCCATGTCTAGTCATGTGCTTTGGGGCAAATGTTTTCCAGTCATAAATCCTCGCCTCTTCATCTGTAGGAAAGCACAATACTACTTGTTTAAAAAGATCGCTGTTAGAACTCAAAATCATGTTTTTCCTGTTTTTTTTGTTTGTTTGTTTGTTTTTTGTTTTAGCAAATGAATTTACAGTGTGCCTGCTTTCATAGTAGGAAAGTAGAAACTGCTTGAATTGGGCTGTTTTCAGATTTGATTAACAGAGTGGGCTGTGTTTTAAAGTCCATTATTTGGCAGCACTCTTGGAATGTTAATTTCATGACTCATCATCTCAACTATATCAGGGTAAATTAGATAAAAAGCATCATCTGTCTTCAATAATTGGCACTCCATATTTTTTGCATATTTATTATTCCTATGTAAGTGTTAACGATTTTTCAATAGACATAATAATCTGTAGGTGAGGCATTCCTTCCTGCTCAAAAGAATATTCTTCATCAGTAGCCTCTAAGTGAATATCAGGAATCCTGTGGATGTTGAAGATGGTAAAGTGATTATATGAGGTTGTAAAAACTATCTTTCCATTTAAATTCATACAAAGTGAAAAGCACTGTTTATTATTCACCAAAACCCATGGTCATTTAAGAAATATATTGAAAAAGATAAAAATAAAAAATATACTGTATACTGAGATTTTAAGTTGATGTTCAAATGGAAGCATTGATATTTTTTAGAAAGCAAACAAAATCGCTTTTGGAATTTGGACACATGAGAGATTCCAACCCTGGGCACAAATTACGAGACCTTGAGCAATTCATTTATTTTTTCTTATAAACTCACAAAGTAAAACCAAGTGTTAATAATTCTATTGCTCCCTCACAGAGAGATGCATAGCACATCTCAGTGTTTTCCCAATTGTGTTATTAATACAAAAATGCATTTTCCTGTACTAAATAAAAGGGATTAAAAATTTGTCTTTTCAGGAGTGGTATGAGCAGCTTCTTATTTTCTTATTTAATACCCAAATCTAAAATATAAGTTTTATTTTCAGAGAACACTTTTGGCTGGTTTGGTTTCATAATTTAAGATAGAGAATAATGAACTTTAATGGATATATTCTTTCTTTCTTTTTTTTTTTTTTTTCTAAACCTTGAGCGTACTTGTAGTTTGGAAAGTCTCTCTTTTTTTTTATAGGTATTGTCAAGAAATTAAAAAAATAAATCTCAGCTACGCTGTGGTATTTTTTAAGAATGTAAGAAGAAATGGTGATTGATTTTCATTTTCTATATTTTAGGAGGTGATTATGACAAGAAAATGTTTCTGAACAATGAGGATAAAAGGATTGAGAAAAAGAAAGTGCTTATTTATGTTAAGGTTGATAGAAGAATTACCTTCCTGTTAAGTACTTGTTCATCGCTCTCATTATTGTTCACACATTGAACTTTTATTTCTAGGATAAAATTTAATGGAAGTTGCTTTAAAAAATAATTTCCACTCTCCACCTTTTTCTGTTATTCTAATCCAAATCCTTTTTGTGAGCCATAGATATGGAATTCTCACGTTCTGATGGCTGCTTTTTGTGTTGAGGAGATTATATTTGAATACTAAATTTTATCTGAGCTCTGAGCTAACAATACATATAAAAATAGCACATTGGAATAGTTCTGAATTTAGAAAAGAGCATATAATTGTGCTTCCATTTTCTTCTGATATTATTCAAATTGCTGTATTAAATAGACAAAGCAGTAAATTTTTAGTTCTACTCTTACACTTCGGCAAACCTAAGGAATTAAATACAGGGAATTATGGTGACACATACTGAAAACCAGACTTACAGAATCCATTCAGTCCTTGAAACACGCTTCTGGCAAGCCCAAGCATGACTTTTTACGGCTTTTTAATACTTCAGAACATCAGTTTACAAGTCTCAGATCAAACCAGGTCCAAGATCTCCATAGCAAAAAAGCATGCATGCATGAATAATGAGGAGCTTAGTCTTCTGGTATTTTCTACCATCAGTGGTGATTCTGGGGTGTGAAGCAGCCAAAATATATTTAAGTATAAATCAAGAATTGTAAACCCAATTTTCCACTAAATTTCTTTTTTGCAAAATACCCATTTATTTATTGCAACTGCATTCCAAATCAGTCTCTTTCCATCTTTTATGATGTAATTCTCAATTACACCATGCAATTTGTGAGGCAACAGAAGAAACAAGCAAACTAACAAAATTACCTGGAACCTATCCTACTGCTACTAGAAACAAGGAGCTCTGAAATGCAGAGGAATTCTAAATAAACCATAAAAGGTTTCCCAACGGCCATTAATACATAGCATAGAAGTAAGCCTAGAGGATTTCCTCAAGAACGTGAATTCTGAAAGTGAGGGAGCCCACATTTTCTACAAACACGTAATTGCCTTAATATTCTAAATTGCTAATACTCTCATTGGAACTCAGAGTTAATGGCACTTCCCCTAGGAAGCTTCCTGCCCCCTTGGCTAGATTAGTACCTCACTCCTCTCCCCACACCATAGCATAGCACTTTGCATTTATCATTCAAAGTAATGATCTGAATTATAAATGTATGATGCCTTTGTTGTCTGCATATTGTTCTTGCTCAGTGAGGGAAGGGACCACACTAAGTGTTGGTCACCACATTTCTATGACCCTGAGCCCCATGCCAGACACGTAGTCTGGACAGACTGTCAAAATGAGTCATGAGAATAGCTGGTAAGATTTTTTTTTTTTTCTGAAGGTAAATTTTCATCTTTTAATTTGAATATTTATTATACCTGGTTATATGGCTACCAATTATTTGTTGAATTCTGGAGCAACTTTAACCTGCTATTGTTGTTTTTTTTTTTTCTTCTCTGAGTTGACTTTTGCTATTTCTTTTGGATCATGTTTGTGGGTCTCATCCTGAGGAATTTCTGTTTTCCATTATGAGAGATACCATTTATAATCCCTTATATTTTCATCATTGATAAATGCTTTCCAAGGGCCGCACTCTGTAAGCGCATGTTGTCTCTCAATCCTTCTATACTCTTCGGGTAGGTATTTTATTTATTTTTTTAAGTTTTATTTATTTATTTTATTTTAGAGAGAGGGAGAGAGGCAAAGGGAGAGAGAATCTTAAGTAAGCTTTGTGCTGAGTGTAGAGCCCAATGTAGGGCTCAATCTCACAATCCTGAGATCATGACCAGAGCCGACCTCAAGCGTGGGGCGTGTAACTGACCCCAAGGCCCCTTGATTACCTCCATTTTAGTGACAAGGAACTTGATTCTCAGGATGCAGTAACTTGGACCTTTTAGCCACATAGATGCGACTGGACTCCTAAACTGTGTTCCGTCTCCTTATTGATTCTTGGAGTTACACTAGAAAGTTGGAAAAGTAAGCTCTTTGAAAGATTGAGTGGTAGCCATACTGCCCCCACCACACACATAAACGGAAATATGTTACAGTTAACCTTGGTTAATCACTTTTTTCCCTATGTACTCCTATCCTGGGTAGTTTGAACAGCTGCTCATCCCTTGTTACTCTCTGTAGATGAATTTAAAGGAGTATTCTCCCTCTTCCTCAATACATGTATTCTTTCCAAAGGATGTGGCTACTTCTTGGGGACCGAAGAAGGCATCTCAACTACAGAGATATGGCACCCAGCAAGGATCTCTACATCAGTTCTTCACAAGGGCAGATAACAGTAGGAGGCACTTTCCCATCCACAACCCTCACAGAGTCATTATTCAGGAAACAAAGTCAAAGATCCAAGAGGGCGTGATAGATTGACCCCAAATTTGTCAATTTGTTGTGTTGAGAGTCAAAATCTGCTGAAGAGCAGGACTAAAAGCCACGTACCAAGTGCCTGGTAAAATCTTGTGGTTTTATTTATGGAGAAAATAAAGAGCATCCCTTTTAAGTATCTGTGCAGGTCAGTGGACTTATCCTACATGAAATTGCTTTAACTTCTGAGATGGCTAATTTTTTGTGTCAACTTGACTGGGCCGTTGGAGTCCCAGATTAGGTATTATTTCTGGGTAAGTCTGAGAAGGTGTTTCTGAAAGACATTAGCATTTGAGTCCAAGGACTCAATATAGTAGATTGCCAGCCCCTGATGTAGGTGGGCCTCATCCAATCTGCCCTGATGTAGGTGGGCCAATCCATGGAGGGCCCGACTAGAACAGCAGAGTAAGGAAGGGTTTACCCCTTCCCGCCTGCCTGCTGAGCTGAGACATCTCAGTTCAGCTCAATTTGTCCTGCTCTGGGACTGGTATTTATAGCATTGGCTCTCTGGGTTCTCAGGTCTTCAGATTCAGATTGGAATTACACCAATCACTTTCTTGGGTGTCCAATATGCAGACTCAGATTGTAGGACTTCTCAGCCCTACAATCTTATCTTATGAGCCAATTTCTCACAATAAAGCTTTCTCCCTCTTCCTCAATACATGTATTCTTTCCAAAGGATGTGGCTACTTTACTACTGAGCATTTGCAATGTCTGTACACATAAAATATAAGGGTGATTAATTCATCCACCATGTGCTACGCACTACACTGGTAGCTGGACTACAGTGATGAATTCAATCTAGCCTGAGCCCTAGTCCCAGGAAAGAAAGCTTATAGTCCCAGGAAAGAAAGATATGGGCGGGATGCCTGGGTGGCTCAGTGGTTGAGTGTCTGCCTTCAGCCTAGGGTGTGAACCTGGGGTCACGGGATCGAGTCCTGCATCAGGCTCCCTGCATAGAGCCTGTTTCTCTCGCTGCCTATGTCTCTGCCTCTCTCTCTATGTCTCTCATGAATAAATAAATACAATATTTAAAAAAAAAGAAAGATATGGGCAATCACAGTGCCAGGATAAAGGAGGCAATAGCAAGAGGAGTATATAAGGTGCTAAAAGAGGAGGGAAGAGGAACTCCTAATATTTTCTTGGGAGAACAAAACCCTCAGAAGACTTCCTGGGAGAGGGAGTCAGTGAAACAAAGTCTTGACAAATGAAGAGCACCTAGCCATGATAAGGAGGAGAGAGCAATCTAGGCTAAGAAATTCATGTGTGAGGGGCTATATGCCTATGGGCATGGCACAGTCAGTGACCTGCAGAAGGATCAGAAAGATAAAAGAGCAGTGTGAGTGAACACATGGAGAAATAAAGAAATAAAGAAGTTCAGCTTTTGAAGGACCTTGTATTCATGTGTGTAGAATTCACCTAAAAGTAAAGGCAATAATTGAAGAGATCAGAGCCAGAATGTAATAACCAGTCACATGCTTAGAAATGGCTCCAGGTAGTAGTTTGCACATTATCACTGGCTGCTTGGGAAGACTTTCCTTGGGGATGACCAGCAGCAGCAAAGCGCTGCACTGGTGCAGGCTCAGCCTTACAGGATACGGTGAACTGAGGACGAGGAAGCAGGGGTTCAGGTATAGACCCAGGAGTGAGTCAAAGGGTGGCCCACTGGAAGCTGTCAGAAGAGGAAGAAACTAAAAAAAAAAAAAAAAAAAAAGAAGAGGAAGAAACTGCAGAGAACGAATTAGTGACTAACTGGTGACGGAGAACACTATCACTTCCTTAAAGTTGAATTTCAAATACACATGTAAATAAAACTAATCTTTTTCTCATCTTAGGATTTCATAATATCATCTTGTGCTTAATTTCATATAATATATTTCACCTACATCAACATACTCAGAAATGTCTTATTCTCCTGTGACGTACGACTTCCATTATGCTGGCTCCTCCCCTGAGTCGTCCTCAAATTCTGGAAGGTCATCCTGCAACCTAAAGCAATCAGATAAACTAGTCTTTGAGAATGGATATTAAATTAGCATCTCGTGCATTGTGCTTATTATTTAGCTATTGGCACAAATTTTACTTCTTGTCCCAGTATTGAGGATCTGCTGGCAGTGAATTACTTGCACACCCTAACCTTTCTAGATTATCTTTCTTCTTTGGGTTTTCTCAGTTGTTACCTCATCCAAATCAGTATTCACCCGTCAAAAGAGAAAATGAATATCTGATTAATATCTGCTGCTTGATTAATATTGTTCTCATTTTTCATGTGTCTTGTTCAGCATTGATCAAGCAGGCAGTTGTTTAATACCTTCGTTTTATCGCATTCCCTTAATTTTCTTTGCCAATCAGCTCCCAAGTGCAGGATCTATTAATGCTTATTGTCAGTATTGCAATAAGTCTCTTGTGTTGAAAAAGTTTCCTCCACCAAAATAGATGTTCTTTGTTGAGATAAAATTGAAAAGTTTGAAGTTAAGCTATCAACGGAGCAACTTTAATGTTTGTTTTGACTTCCAAGAGGTGTTCAAAAATACGCTTTCCAAACTTATTGTATTGAGTTCCTTTCTCAGTGAGTTGGGAGTGGAGCTAGAGTTCCCTGGGATCCTTTAATAACTCTGTCCTACACGCTGTGTCTGCCTCCACCCGTCATCTCCCTCCCAAAAACAAATCTACAATTCCTCGTTGTCTGCAGAGAAATGTCCACCCTATTCAGTAGACATCCACGATTTGGCACAACTGTCTCAGAGTTTTACACACCCCATCAGACGCTGTGTTGCGTGGCCATTGCGATCAATGTTCAAATACTCCATAGATGTTTACATAACCCTCCAGGACATTTCCTCTCTCTGGAATGCCTTCTGCCCTTACCCGCAGAGAAACTCATACTAAGCCTTTGATTCATGTCACAAATAATCCTTTCCTCTATAAATCTAAGGTTTTCCTTTCCTTATAAAGACAATCCAAAGTTTTGTTGTTACTGTTGTTGGTTTTTTGTCTTGTTTTTTTTTTTTTTTTTTTTTTTAATTGTACACTACAGTGCCCTTAAATGTCCCTGGCTGCCTCTCTAACCACATTTCCTAGAAATGCACTTTCACCTTCACTTTTATTTCCTTTGTCTAAAATATTTTTCACCGCTTTGCTTCCATCATACACTCTTTCACTGCATCTAGTCTCACTTTAAACCCTCCTCTTCTGAGAAGCCTTCCTTGACTACCCTTGACCACTCTATTGGAATAGCATCTTCTTTCAATACTTCTTCCCTAAACGTTTCCTTTATCTTTATTCCTGATTACCACCATGTTTAATTTGTGGGTGTTTGTCTCTCCCACAGAATGTAAGCCCTGCCATGACAGGGACCTGGACTCATGTTCACTTTGGTTATCTGCGATTGCTCTACTAACAGAAGAGTTTTTAGCTTACTAAATATATTTTGAAATGAAAGAATAAATAAATGATTTAAGAAACCACAAATTAGAAAAAGTAGATACCACTCTATTTTCCCCTTACTGTGGTCCACTAGAATATAGAGATCTACTCCTAGGGACAAAAATAGAGATGGATACATACAACAGAATTGTAGTGGACACTGGAAGACTTCCTTGCTACTTGGCATCTATTAAAATATTTTTTCTAGCAACAGCAACTCAATTCCGTTTTTGTATTTCTTCCCACCGTGCTCATGATAGTAGGACTATCAATCAAGTCGGCCTGCCCCACACAAGCCAAGACGTGGGCATCTGAACCAAATCATACCGATTGGATTCCTCTCCCAAGGGGCTTTTAATCTCAAATGGAGTAACATCTTAAAGGAAAAAAAAAGAAATAGTTTGACCTGTTTCTTCCGAGTGAAGGGAATCCGTGAAATTGTCTGGGTTCCTGACTGATTTTTCAGCTGTAATGGAAATCTGTGAATTTACTGTGCTATAATTGCTTTTTTTTTTTTTTTACTAATATAACTCAAGATAGTTTTTGTTGCTTGTAAACAAACAACCCTTCTCATTTTTTCTATCATATGATTATTGTGTATGTCTGTGTGATACATTGGGAACTTCAGATGTGATAAGTGCTATCTTTATTCTTGAAAATATTCCATTTCTTTCTACTCATTGAGGCATATAATAGGCTCTTAATAACTTTGTGAACAAAGTTTGTCAAATAAATGCCCAGTCACATATTCATCATTTATTTACATTTATGATAAAAAGAAAGATATTCCAGAGGGGACCTTTAGATAGCTTTGGTAGAAATGACAAACATCAAGGGAAAAGATTTAAAAACAAATTAATCATCACTTATTGAGAAAGTGATAATGTGCTTACGATATTTTAAAATGGATGAGAGCTAGGTTGTATTTTGAATTTTCAATCCTAGTAAATATCACATTTCCTTTCTTTTTTTTTAATTTTCTTTTATTTATTTATGGTAGTCACAGAGAGAGAGAGAGAGAGGCAGAGACATAGGCAGAAGGAGAAGCAGGCTCCATGCACCGGGAGCCCGACGTGAGATTCGATCCCGGGTCTCCAGGATCGCGCCCTGGGCCAAAGGCAGGCGCTAAACCGCTGCGCCACCCAGGGATCCCTAAAATCAGTTTTTAAAGCATCAATAGTTTAGATGTCAAGTATATGGAAAGTTTGTGTGTTCTTCAGAACATGAAAGAAATCACTGAATTCTATACTGCATTAACTTTGCTCCCACTTAGGTGGTTCAGACTCCATGACTTTATAATGGAATTAATATGGGTGTTGGTTTGTATTTTATTTGGTATGTGGTTCAAGAAGTTATGCAGCACCAAAAGTATACAACATGAGAAATGGGATTGTTTAAAATACTGTGCAATTCAGATAAAATAAGTTCTGTCCTTCTATAATCTCAAAACATAATCATCATTGCATATAAATCCCATCAATCCAAGTGATGGTCATGAACCTCAACGTGACATTGGAAAAGTGAGTGTATCGTCCTTGAGAACAGACAATCAGTTGCTGTTTTGCCTTCCAAACATATTCTCAAACTCTTCAGATGGTTTGGGCCATTTTCATAAAAATATAAGCCAATCATAGAAGAATGACACCTGAAAATTCTTCTTTAGCTGAACGCTTCATTTTTAGATTGAACTATTAGTAGATTTATTGCGCATAGATTTATTGCACTAGTTTGATTATATGTTCTCTGGGATGTATTTAATAATGTGTTATCAACAATTGTGAAAATTTGATGATAAATAGCCATCCTTTTGGGTAAGTACCATGTTTATATCTCTAATACACACAACCAGTTTTCCTTTTGAAAAATCTACCACCGACTTACACTCACATTTAACATTTGTCAGACCAACCATCTTACCTTCCATCCGTGTCTGATACGCACTCCTTAGCCAATGAGACAAATGCTCCCTGAGATTAGTCCTTGGAACTTTGAAATCTGGTGCTCGTATTTAAATCATACTATTCCCTAATCGTCTGTGTTCAGTAAAACTTTTATTGCATGTATTGTTGCCTCAAAATCTCTCTCATGGTATCTATTCTTTTTCTTTTCTAGAAGCCCACATTTTTTAGCACACTCAGCTACTCTCTCAGATTCCAGTCTTTTCTACTTTGTATTCTTTACATTTACCACCATCAGATTATTGCTAGACATTTCTCACCAGCTTGTCTTCTGCTCAAAATGAAATAACCCAGAGTCGATTTTAGTCGAATTCACTTTGCTTCTCATATTGTGAGAGGCAAACTTTAAGTGCAGTGGCTCCCGAGTCTCCTTTCCTTCCCCAAGAAGCCCTGACCCCAGAAGATAGAACTTTGCAGGTCCTGGCAGCACCTGAGCCATCTCACCCACCCCTCTGCATGCTGTCCCTTCTAGTGTGGAGTGTGTGCGGTCACGTATTTCTTCCCTCCCAGACCCAGCCCAAACCCAACCAGCTCATTCCATTCCACTGCTTCAACAACCTCAGCAATAATTTAATCAAATCATGGGAAAACATTCTTTTTTTTTTTTTTTTTTGACACAACTCGAAAATTCTTAAGATGGCTTGAATTATCTAAGTGAACTTGAGTAAGAATATCAGTAACTCAGCGGTACATTTGCAATCTTTTTGGTATACCTTTCTATTTTCATGACCAAAATTGCTCTGATGAAATAGACATTTCTTATGTAGTGATTTGGGTTTTTTTTATTTTTTAATAATGCATTTATAATTTTCCCAGCAGTTTTGGGATTCCTATGTTTGTTTAACAGCTACTATGTGACAAACAGTACACTACCTGTTTTACAGAAAAAGAACTTTCTGATTCTTAAATGAACAGCAAGTCTCAGTGCTGATAATCACTGGAGATTATGGCATGAGTCATATTTTCAGACAAAAGAAGAAAAGAGAAGCAAGTATTTCTGTTTAACTTCCAAAGAGTTTTATCCTTGTTTAAAGACTGCACACATTTTGAAGTTTGAAATTTTCACACAGAATTTACACAAATGTTGAAAATTTACCCAACCAATATGGGATAACAAAATTGGTCTGAAATGGTTATCATTCACAGATTTCTGTTTTTAGATCAGTGGTTTACGTAGTAAACCAAACATAAGGAAAAACTGAAAAAGTCTTACAAACTTTAAACTCTGATTATTCTTATGTTCTCTACTTTTTAAATATACATGCTTTCTATCTTTATTTCTTTACCTTAGATTGCTAACCAGACAGCTTATTATTTTCATGAATAAATTAGCACATAATTTATATAGTTTTGACCCCTCCCCTCAGAAAACCATAATTAGATTTTTCATCAATTACAGCCTTGTGTATGAGATTTTATAAGGTTTTAGTTGTCTTCATTCATTTGCTTACACAACACAGAGGGCAACTTGTGTTCCATGTTGTTCTAGCCCATAAAATTTTAAATGAGAGTCTTCATCCATCATATTAATAGTCCAATTAAGAGTGCACAGCATGCTGTGTTTCTACCTGATTTACCTCCCCCAGCAAACAAGTAGACAATATTTCTGGTTAGATTCATGGTATTAAGATTATCGGGGAAACTAAGATTTAATAATGCCAAATGTAATGTTTTCGAGCAGCAAAGTCCGCATACTATCATTCCTATCAACGCATCTCATGCAGGAGGAGCCCTGCAGGGAGATCATCTCAGCTGATGTGAAACCCATTCATTGTCCAGTACTAATTATAAACTATTAAAGATGTGACATTTTCCAGTGTGCCTAGACCTTTCATGAGGGTTGTGATAGCACCACTAAGTCAATTGATTAAAATACTATCATTTGTCTACATGACTCTCTTTCAATGTAAAATGTTTCACATTATTAGTCAATGGAGTCGTCTGCACAAAGCTAATGCTTAATCTCAGTAATGAGCAACATTAATCAAAGTCTAACAGGACTAATCAGGCTTCAGACAATGCAACCATTTAGAAAAGTTTGCTAATGAGTGTTTTAAGTGGAAGTGAGTGATTTTATTCTTAGGTAAAATATCACTATTCATGAGCATCCACTGGAAACATTAAGCCCTAGTAGAAAGGCCACTGCTGTAGCCTTCCATAATTACCTGTAAAAACTTCCTCGACAATGGTCAGGAATTGAATATAATTGCATAATATGCAATTTCAGTGCCCAGCAGCTTTCTAGACCATGTATCACTTGTCAAACTTCATCTTAGGTTAGCATAATGTTTTTCTCTAGCTATTCAAGAAGGTCAGGTCCATTCTGCATTCATTTTCTGAGTTTAGCACTGAACAAACAAAAGGAAATGACAAGTTCCAAATAAATTAAACAAACTGACTAAAGTGACAGGAGAATAAGACACAATAAGAGGCAGGCAATGACTGCATCCAAGCCTACCCTTGTTCGTTATTTATTTACTCCTCTTTTCCCCTTATCACTCTAATAGTTTGAACAGAAGCTCTACTCCAAAGGTGTCCCTGGACAGTTCTAAATATCCCTGGAATCCATGAATGTTACCTTACAGAGCAAAAGTGATTAAATTAAGGGTCTTGAGATGGGAAATTCCCCCAAAGACTCCAGAGGAATGCAGCTCTGCAGACACCTTGAGTTGAGTCCAGTGAGGACCATTTCAGACTTCTGACCTCTGGAACCATAAGATTGTAAATCTGTGTTGTTTAAAGCCACTGAATATATGGCAATTTGTTACAGTAGCAATAAGAAGCTAAAAATACCACTCACATTGCATCTACAACAAATTCCTGTATGTTATCCATCTAAATGTTTTCCGTTTGCACCCCCTAAAATTCTCGATTAGAACAGCACCATGAAAAAAAGAAAAGAATAAAGAAAGAAAGAAAAAAAAAAGAACAGCACCATGATCTTCCTCAATTACCTTGTTTATTTTTTAAATTTTAAAGAAGATTTATTTATTTATTTTTAGAGAGAAAGTGCACACACATGTGCAAATGTGGGCAGAGATAGAGGGAGAAAGAGAATCCTCAAGGAGATTGCCTACTGAGTGTGGGGCACAGTGGGGGACTCCATCTCGGGACTCTGAGATCATGACCAAAATCAGCAGTTGAACACTTAACTGACTTAACTGACTGAGCTACTTAGGGCACCATTTTCTTTCCTCAATCACCTTCTTTAAAAGAATATTGGGTGAACATCTTGGGGTATTTGGCATTTTGCCATGTTCACAGAACTTGCTGGTGTGAGCATTCAGGCCTTGGAAGAAAAGAGAGGTTTATTCTTGTTGAAGTGGTCAGACTTGCATTAAGGTGATAACTTTTACTATTCTCCTCTGTTTTCAACTTTACCACAGACATTGAGAGAGCAACAACAAAAAAATACTTTTCTTAGATAAAAAGGGATAAATGCCCCAACTAGGTATTCCTTTACTCCCACATTCTGCTCCTAGCTGCATGGTTCACTGTGTGTCATAAACACGCTAAAAACACTCCAAAAACTAGAAATTAACATGATCTGATAAAGGAGTTTTAGATTCATTTCTTTCTCTGTGAAATTGAGTCTATTTTGATATATAGTGAATTCAGTTCAGAAAGTGATGTGTTGTTTTTTGTTTGTTGATTTTTAAAGTATGTTTGAAACTGTAGTGAAACAGAGAATCCAAGAACCACGATAACAAAACCACAGCCACACTGGGCACGCTTCTAAAGCCATGCCCAGAGCTGCTCTCCTCTCCCTTGCATTGCCTCTCTGCCAGTGTCTCTGCTAATCACACACTACAAAAGTTTAAGATCTTGAAAGTGCCTGATTTACACTTGCTCAGTCAGAGACCTGTCAAGGGTGGATATGAGTTCAATAGCTGATAATTTTTTCCTCTTAAAATCAATGGCTGTTCTTCTTCAGCCTGGAGGAATTGATTAGGTATCACTGATGTCCCAGCTCAAATTCTGATTAGATCATTATCTTAGTGAATAAAAGGATCTGCCCACTAAAGCCACTGAAGTACATGATCAGAGTCCTCTAGTCACATTGTGACCTCACTCGCTCTCCATGGATTTTTTTCCTGTCCTAACATAAGGACCATTTTTACTCCAACGACCTTGATTAGAAAGGTTTTCCTAGGGTTTCACTTGAATGAAAGCAATGATTCAAAATGCTGAGTTACTCATTAATGCATCAGGTCACCAGGGGTTCCTGGTTCTCTACCTTCTGGGTTTATGCCTGGAATGGACTTCAGAAACTCCTGGAAGTCCTGCAGGCTCCTGTCCCAAGTTTTAGTTAACAATTTTTGAGCAAGTTTCTAGTGTGAAGGCTACTTATCCAGAGTATGAGGACTGGTCATGGTCAAGATGATGCCTAATACATCAATCAAAATTTTAAAGTGGCCCAATGAACAGAATCTGTTTGGCTGACAAGAGAACAGACATGAACAATGAAGACAATAGAATTTTTAGTTGTTTTGGGGTGTCTGGGTGGCTCAGTGAGTTAAATGCCTGACTCTTGATTGCAGCTCAAGTCATGATCTCAGGGTCATTAGATTGAGACCCTCTTGGGCTCCAAGCCTGTTTGGGATTTTCTCTCTCTCTCTCTCTCTCTCCTCTTCCTCCTCGTCCTCCTCTTCCTCCTCTTCCTCCTCCTCCTCTCCCACTGTCTCTCCCCATCTGTGTGCACACTTGCTCTCTCTCTGTCTCGATAAAAAAAAGAAAAAGAAAGAAAGAAAGAAAAAGAAAGAAAGAAAGAAAGAAAGAAAGAAAGAAAGAAAGAAAGAAAAAAGGAAAGAAAGAAAGAAAGAAGAAAGGAAAGAAAGAAAGAAAGAAGAAAGAAAGAAAGGAAAGAAAGAAAGAAAGAAAGAAAGAAAGAAAGAAAGAAGAAAGAAAGAAAGAAAGAAAGAAAGAAAGAAAGAAAGAAAGAAAGAAAGAAAAAGAAAGAAAAAGAGAAAGAAAGAAAGAAAGAAAGAAGAAAGAAAGAAAGAAAGAAAGAAAGAAAGAAAGAAAGAAAGAAAGAAAGAAAGGCAACATTCTGGAAAAACAAAGAATTCTTAGTTGTTCTGAGCCACTGATATTTGATGTTTGTTTGTTACTACAGTATAATCTACCCTGTTCTGATTGATACATATACCTATAAAATGACATACACACAAAAGTGAGAAAGTAAGAGCAAGAGTGAGTATGAAGAGTATATTTAGTGAGATAAGAAAGGGATTGGGTAAGCAGCAAATAGTCAAGAAACAGCAGAAGTATGAATCCCTGTTCATTCCTCCTTGTACTCCCCAGGATTACAGTACCCAGCCCCTTTATGTATAATGACCTATTAAAACAACAAAATATCCTGAGGAGACCCAAATGGTGGCAGATGTGCTTTTCACCTTCATTTACTGAGAAAATAAATGATGAAAAAATCCTAATACGCCCATCACCCAGTTACCCAAACTGGGTGACAGACATCACAGAGGGCACATGATGTGATGAGGACTAGGTGTTATACTATATGTTAGCAAAATGAATTTAAATATAGAAAAAAAAAAGAAAAAACCCTAATATGAATTTAGACATGCATCACAAAGTTTTAATTCAAAATGGCTTATAATTGAACTTTCAATTCAGTTTTGGACGTTAGAAAAATGCAAATCCGTATGTGTAAGAGACATTATTCAGTCTTGTGGGCAGTGCTTGATGTGTTTATATTTTAACAACCACTGGCTACATTCCATTGTCTGCTAGCAGTATCTGCCCTTTGCTGCTCCGATACGAAGACCACACAGCTTAGTGAATACTCTCCTACGCAGCATGGTGTAACTCGCTTCTCAAACTTCTGTTCTCAGTGTGTTCCCCTGGCCTAATCAGTGTTCAATATCTAACTAGTTCCTCAACTGTCAGTATTTTGGCTATTTCCTATTTCCACTGGGGCATGCCTTTATTTGAAAACTTCTAAGCTAACTTTCTGTTTTCTTTATTTTCAGCATTAAGAGCGGAACCTCATGATCTCCTCTATGATTCTTTATCAGTTTGTTTGTCTTGCAGTGAGCAGGATAAAATAAAGACACCACTTACTGATGTTAACTTACAACTGTTAACTGACAACTGACGCCAAATCCCCCTCTCTGACATTATCTCATTTGACATATATTTTTTGAACCCCCTTCATGCTAATACTGGAAAGAGTTGGAATTAGGAGCTGGGCTTCAATTTCCACTGGCCAACAATCTTGGTTTCCCCAAATGGGACAGACTGACAGTCACCAAAGTCAAGACCCAGACTACAGAAATAAGAATGGTGTTTATTGATTTGCCTTTAGAAATGTAGCTATCAGAACCCAAGATGCTCAAATCTATTATTCAGCATGAACTTCCCCTACATATAATCAGGATGGTGATTGTTGAGCCAGATATAAATAGATGAGGTATAAGCTGTACGATCTTAAAGACTTACATTACCAAATCCATTATTCAGGGAACCGACATTTCTGAACCACTAAGAGTGGCCAAGAAGAACTCCTTAACACCCTGTCCTTCTAGTCTCCATCCACAGCTCTCCTTTTCTAGGAACACAGCCTTCATCAAGTGTAGCTGCAAGATAGAATAAGGAAAAGGATCCGTCTGAGCACAGGCCTTCACCTCATCTCTGTTTTTCTTATTCTTCATTTAGCCTAGAGGATGCTCTTTCATGTATTAGTAATAGCACCATCACCACCACCACATCACCATCGTCATCATCATCACCATCACCATGACACCACCACCACAAATGCATGTGGAAAGTGTTGATGGTATTTGTTTAAGTCTCAGAATCTTAGACAACTTGTTCTATTTATGTATTTTGCCGGGGGCAAATTTTGCCATCCCTTTTTTCTCTCTAAAATATAAATGTCCTGGGAAACTCTCTTTGTTCAGCTATGAATTCAACTTTGAATTTTTCAAAGCTGTAACATATACAGCATACATTATATTGCACACTGAAGTGCTTAGAGATTTTTTTATCCCAACTTAAATCAATAAGAGAATGGTGTCATCAAAATAGTGAATTGGGAGTTTCCTATAATCTTTGTCCCCAAGGACACTGATTTTGACAAGCGTGCATTTATGGGAGTAAAGGAGTTCAGTGAAGAAATTCCAGCATCCTGCTAGAGAAAAGAAAAAAAAAATTGAAGTTTGGATATACTGAAATGAGTAAGAGGACCAATTGCACTTTATCTGCATCACCCCTTCTCCCAAGGCAACACAACTAAGTGTAAAATGAAAAATTCTCAAATTAGGATTGCTTCCACAGAAGAAAGCAAGAGGAGGTGAGTGAGCACCCAGCTTTCCCCAGTATATGGATGATGCAAAAAAGATCCACTTCACTCTCACCCTGTATAGAAATGTGAGATGAGCTGCACGACTGAGGGGTGAAGAGCAGCTGGGAGAACAGCAGCCAGGACTCTCAGAAGGCATCAAAGGGACAGAGATCCTAGTAACTTCTTAGTGGACTCCATCAGGAAGCCTGCCCATGAGCCACTAGGGCCTCCTCCCTATATATCTCCATACCCAACAACTGGCCCACAAGCAGCCTCAATAATCTACATGCTTTATGAATGTGCACACTCTGCCCAGAGTGTCCAGTTCCCTGTATTGGCTCCAGGGGGTAGTGAGAGTGAACCTTTGCAGATGGCTAGTGAGCATGTGCAAAAATGTGGCTCAATATTGTAGGGCTGGGAGAAAGGATGTAAGCCTGAGAATTTGGAATGACTGTAGCAAAAGCAAGCAGAAAGCTGGCAGCACTTGGCCTGGCTTTCAGGATTGAGTGAAGGCACACAATCATTAGAAATCATCCCTCAAAGATAACATGAAGGCTTGGGGGGGGGGGAGGGGGCGGTGGCACCTGGGTGGTTCAGTGGTTGAACATCGGGCCTTGGCTCAGGTTGTGATCCTGGATACTGGGATTGAGTCCCGCATCGGGCTCCCCTTGGAGCCTGCTTCTCTTTCTGCATATGTCTCTGCCTCTCTCTCTACATATTTCATAAATGAATAAATAAAATCTTAAAAATATATATGAAGTATGGGGTAGGCATATGCATAGAAAAGTTCTGAGAAGGGCACATGGATGGCTCATTCAGTTAAACATCCAACTCTTGATTTCACCTCAGGTCATGATCTCAAGGTTATGAGATGGAACCCCGCCTGGGGCTCCAAACTCAGCGAGAAGTCTGCTTCAGAATCTCCCTCTCCCTCTACCCCTCCCCCTGCTCTTTCTCATTGGTTCTCCTAAATTTTTGACCCAAAGCAATCTTTTCCAAGACATGTTATAATAAAACTGTCCAGAAATCAAAAACAAAGAAACAATTTTAAAAGCAGCAAGAGAAGACAATACCCTCACATGCCATCAGTGGTTTCTGTGCAGAAACCTTCTATGTCAGGAGATAATGAAATACTGCACTCGAAGTGCTGAAAGACAAACTGGAACCTAGGATACTCTATCCTGCAAAGGTGTCTATCAGAAATGAAGATGAGATAAAGACTTTCCCTGACACTTAGACGCTGAGGAATTTCATCAACACCAGGCCTGCCTTGCAAGAAATGTGGGAATTTCTTCAAGCTGAAATAGAAGAACAGTAATTAGGAACATCAAAATATAAAACACATCAATAAAGACAAATATATAGTGAAATTCAGAAAACATGATACTGTAATATGGTGGTGTGTTAACCACTTAATTCTAGTATAAAGGTTAAAGGACAAAAGTATTAAATATAACTATATCTACAACAGTAAGTTAATGGATACACAATATAAAAAGAGGTAAATTGTTATATTAAAGCATAAAATGTGAAGGGAAGAGTAAAGGGCAGAGTGTTTCTATGTGATCAAAGTGAGGTTATAATCACCTTAAAGTAGACTATTATAGCTATAAAATATTTTATGTAAGCTTCACAGTAACCACAAAGTAAAAACCTACAGTAGATACACAAAAGATAAAAAGAATGGAATCAAAGCATATGCACCAAGAATACTGACTGTGGAGAGAATAGTCTTTTAAATAGTGTTGGCAAAACTAGATATTCACATGAAAAAGAGTGAAATTGGACCTCTCTCTTAAACCACTCACAAAAATAAAGTTGAAATGGGTTAAAGACATAAATGTAAGGTCTGGAACTATAAAACTTCTTGACGAAAACATAAGGGAAAAGCTCCCTGACATTGGCCTTAGCAACCGGTTTTTGGATTGGAAGCCAAGAGCACAAATAAACAAGTGGGACTGTACCAAAACAAAAAGCTTTTGCATGGCCAAAGAAAACATCAACGAAATGGAAAGGCAAACTATGGAATGGGAGAAATACATTTGCCAACCACACATTGATAAGGGGCTAATATCAAAAATATATGAGGAACTCATACATCTCAGTAGCAAATAACAAATAATCTGATTTTAAAATAGACAAAGGATCTGATTAGATATTTTTCCAAAGAAGGCATAAACATGGCCAACAGGGATGTGAAAAGTTGTTCCACATCACTCATCATCAGGGAAATGCAAGTATGCAAAAGAAACCCACCATGAAATACCACCTCCTATGTGTTAGAAAGGCTATTATCAGAACAAACACACAAACAAAAGATGAGGAGTATTAGCAAAGACAAGGAGAAAAGGAGACCCTTGTGCTCCGCTGGTGGGAATGAGACCCGGTGCAGCCATAGTGGGAAGCAGCATGGAGCTTCCTCAGAAAGTTAAAAACAGAACGTCTGATCCAGCAATCCCATCTCGGATATATAGCAGAAGGAAACGGAGTTTTTCAAACGGGGATATCTATATTCCCAGGTCTATTGGAACATTCCTCACTATAGTCTCACAATTCCACAAGACTTGGAAATAGCCCAAGTTTCTACTGACTGATGAATAGGTTAAAAAAAAAAAGTGTATATATATATATATATATATATATATATATATATATATATATATATTATATATATGTGTGTGTATAATAAATTCTAGGTATTTAATATACAATATGGTGCCAGTAGTTAACAATATTGCAAATGCAAAAATTTGCTGAGATAGTAGACCTTAAAGTTCTTACCATACACACACACACACACACAAAGGTTATTATGTATGTGAGGTGATGAATGTGTTCACTGACCTTACTGGGGTAATTCTTATATATATATATATATATATATATATATATATATATATATATATATATATATATATATATATATATATATATCACTCTCAAAACATTCAATATTCAGTATAAAATCTATTCATATATTTTGTATGTATAAAATAGATGCATTTTAGTAAATATTACATATATTATATAAATTTTATACTATATAAAATTATATAAGTTTTATATGCTATATATTATTAAATGTATATTATATATCCAAATATGTGAATATATATATATAAAATCATCATGTATACTTTAAACTTATGCAATGATATGTATCAAATATATCTCATTAAACCTGGGATAAGTTTTTTAATAATAAAATAATTTGGCCTAAAACATCCAAAATGTTAAATATGTAACCATTTGCTTAGTTTTAAATAGAATAGTGATTGAAAAATAAATATTAGGAAAAATAACTCAGTAATATGAGTACAAATGGCACCTTACATTTCTGAATGAATTTCGGTATGAAAATGAGAATTTCTTCAAAATATTTCCAAGGGAAGTAAGCAAAATTAAATGCCACCCAGGTTTTCTGTATTTATTTCCATATTTCCGTATTTGAAATCTTGCTGATTTCACTGCTGCTGTTTTCCTGCATTTTGTAAGTTTATATATATTATTTTAAGAGAGTGAATACTCCTCCATCCTGAATCAATGTGTTTCTCTTCTAACTTTTATTGATTGCATGAATAATATTCTAACAATAATAGAGGAAATAATATGAAAGAAATATAGCCACTAGATATATCAGCTGTTTTACTTTTTTCCACAAATGCATGCACTTTAGGCATAATAAAATTAATGACATAGCTTTTTTATGCTTTTTTTATTTCATATTATTATTTTTATTTTGATATTATACCAGACCCAGCTTCGTGTTAGCATACAGTCCTTACAGTGCCTACAGCTCTGTGATATTTAAGGATCCCATAATATCATGTCATATTTATGTACCATGATTTACCTAATCCCTTATCATTCAACATGTGTTTTTGCTTTTATTTTCCAACACATAAATAATGCTGCAAAATCTATATGTGTGCTCTATATTTTCTGACTTTGAATGCTTCTTCGGGTAAATTTTCTAAGAAAAATGATTTGGAGATACAAATTGTAGGGTTTTTATATCTTACATTGCAAATACAATAATTCACACATTCCCCATGGATATTTTGGCTCTCTCTCTCTCTCTCTCTCTCTCTCTCTTTTTTTTTTTTTTTTCACTACATATTTGCAACACTAGTAAATGTGGCTGCACCTTTCTTTCAAAAACACTTCTTACCTGTAACCGGGCTGGCCCTGGGGAATGAACTCCTCATTCAACTCTATTAACAGCTTCATGGGGAGGAGGAAATTTTCCCAGTGGCACGGTGGGAGAAGGAGGGTTTCTTCTTCAGATCTTAGTTTCCACTCCTAGAGATTGTGTTTTAAAACCTCCCTCTTGGAGAGACTATTCTGAGGAAAAACATTTTTCCTTGAGCCTGAGTTTCCAGAAGTGAGAAGAACATTGAGATTCAGAGAAATGAAGTATGGTATTGAATTACAAAGCTGTACCAGACTACGGGTAGCCAAGAGCTATTGAAAATTTTTCTACTGCTATGGTATGAATTTCTCCGTTAAGGTTGTGTTTTATACAATACATTTAATGAAATTGCGTAATTCTTTTCACAAGTGTCATGTGCGAAATGCACTAAATGTAAGACCTACCTTCTAACAATTCTTAAGTGTAAAATACAATAGTGCTAGTGATAGGCCCAACGTTATACAGTAGATATTTATACTTTAATCACCTTGCATGATTGGAACTGTATACCTATTGGATAGCAACTCCCCTTCCCCTCACCCCCACTCATGACCCCTGACAACCACCATTCTACTGTCTGCTTCTATGAGCTTGACTACTTTTAATTCCTCACATAAGTGGAATCGTGCAGTATTTGTTCTCTATATGGCTTATTTCACTTAGCCTAATGTCCTCGAAGTTCACCCATGATGTGGCTTATGGTAGGATTTCCTTCCTTTTAATGATAAATAATATTCTGTTGTAAATAGAATATAAATAATTAGATATAATAGACATCCTATTGTAAATAGAACATAAATAATATAAGTTCTTCCACTAATGAGCATTTACATTATTTCTACATCTTGGCTATTCTGAATTAATGCTGCAATGAACATGCAGATATCTCTTTCAGATAGCGATTTCTTTTCCTTTGAATAAATACCCAGAAGTGATATTGATGAGTTATATGGTAGTTCTATTTTTCTTTGACTTTTTGAACAATTTCAAAAGGAAGTGAGTTGCCCAAATTACCTTCCAGTGTGGCTGCACCATTTTACATCCTCACCAATAGTGCATGCGGTTCTAATTTCTCCACATAGTTACTAACATTTGTTATCTTTGTGTTTTGGGGTAATAGGCCTCTTAAATGTTATGAAGTGACATATTGCTGTCACTTTTACTTGCATGTTTTTGATTACCAATGATGTTGAGTATCTTTTCATATAGCTGTTACGCATTTGTATATTTTCTTTGGAGAAAGCTATGGTAATTAAAACACAATGGTATTGGCATAAAGGTCTATAAAAATAGACCAATAACACAGAATAGAATACAGAGTAGAGAGCCGGGAAATAAACCCACGTATATACAGTCAGCTGTCAGCTGACCTTTGACAGTGGTGCCAAGAACCAAAGAAATGATAGTCTCTTCAACAAATACGTTGAAAAAACTAAATATCCATATATCAGACTGGACCCTCATCTTAGACCATGCACAAAAAACCAGATCAAAGTAGTTTAAAGATTTAAACAAAAGCCCTGAAACTGTAAAGTTCTCAGATTCTTCTCAGCTAAGGAAATAATGAACAGAGTGAAAAGACAATTCACAGAATGAAAGAAATATTGGCAAACCATACATCCCATAAGAAGTTAATCTCCAAAATACATGAGGAACTTCTACAACTTAATATCAAATACATAAACAAAAAAAGAGATAAAGAATCCAATTTAAAAGTGCACAAAGGATTTACATGGTCATATAATTCTTTATAGTAGAGGAACTAACCTGTTTTTTTTATTTGATATGAATGCTTTGATATTTTATTTCATTTTTTAATTTTAGTTCTATCATTTGGAAATCTACAGATGATCTATCTTCAGTTCTCAATGTGAAAGTTGACATTTGTAATCTCTTGTTAAAATTAACTTAAATCTTAGAAATGCCCACCATTCACATATTAAAGTGTTTATTTTCTTTAGCCGGATTGCAACTCATTTTCCTGATTAGCATAAACATTTCCTTTCACTTAGTTTATCACAATTACTTTATCATTAGTAAATCGAGAGAGAGAGAGAAAGAGAACGTTGTAATATTTCTATTACCATTTTGGCCCATTGTTCTTGTTCACCTATGTTATATTGATTAAATTAGTATTTTATATTGTGTTTTAAAACCTGATAGGGCTGATAGTACTTCCTGATTCACATACATCTATATGTAGATGACCCTTGAACAACATGAGGGTGAAGGGGGCTGACCCTTGGCACGGTCACAAATCTGCACATAAATTCAATTCCTCCAAAACTTAACTACTAATAGTTCACTGCTGACTGGGAACCCTTACCAATAACATAAACAATAGATTATCACATATTTTGTATTTTGTATGTTTTATGTGCTGTATCCTTGCAATAAAGCAAGCTGGAGAAAGGAACATGTGATTAAGAGATCATAAGAAAGAGGGGCGCCTGGGTGACTTAGTCAGTTAGGCGGCCGACTCTTTAGTTCAGCTCAGGTCATCATCTCAGAGTCTTGAGATTGAGCCTTACATCAGGCTCTGCATTAGGTGTGGAGACTACTTGAGACTCTCCCTCTCCCTCTGCCCTTCCCCCACTTGTGCTCTCTCTCTCTCTCTCTAAAATAAATAAATAAGATCTCAAAAAAAAAAAAAAAAGAGAGAAATCATAAGAGAACTACTATGAATGAACTGTACTGCAGTTATTGGGAAAAGTATGCATATGAATGCACTTGGATAATTCAAACCCATATTGTTCAAGGTCAACTATATGCACATATACATAGAAGTATATATGTATACACACATATATGTATACACATGTATATATACACACATGTTCTTTATTTTCCAATAAATGCATAATCAGTTGGTTACAAAGCACAACCTCCCGGGGTTCTTACATAAGCTATATATACATATGTGTAGATGTATGTATGCATGTATGTATACACAGATGTATGTAGACACATATACACATACATGTATATGTACATAATTATTTTGTATTTATTACTATATTTTGACTTAATACTTTCAGTAACTTTGTATGTATCTTTATCTATTAAAATTCTCTTATATATAAATGACCAATGTAACCAAATGAAGCTTGTTTTTTTTCTCTACAAATAATATACATATTCTCATTACATATATTTCTAAATACTATTGGTTTCTAATTATTTTAACATTGAATTCTCATCTTCTAACTTATGACCAGATGCATTAATGCCTCTGTATCTGGCCATCATATTCTTTATGCTATCTGACTGCTATTTTTCCTTAATGCCCAGTTACTAATTTTTGAAGGAAATACAGCAGAGTCACATCTGACTGAGAGTTAAGTTCTAAAAATCAGGGAATGGAGCAAAAAGAGCAGAGTCAAAATCAATCTCAAATGTCCTCTAACTAACACCTAAAGAAGAGGGTACCTGGTCTTGTGAACTATTTCTCAACCTTTCCAAGCACTAGTGAGCTGATCATCACTAAGCGAGGTTGCCCCTGCTGGGAGGGAGCAAGCAAGGCCAATAAAATAATAATTCTGAGCATAGAACACATATGTGCAATTATTTGCTTTATAAAGTTATTCAGGAGTTCATTTTGGAAATAGGCTTCATATTTTGTAAATATTTTATTTATTTATTCATTTGAGAGAGAAATAAAGAGAGTGTGCACATGCATGAGTAGGGGAGGGATAGACAGAGAGGGAATCTCAAGCAGACTCCACACTGAGCACAAAGCCAGTTCCACACCCCAAGATCGTAACCAAGGCCAAAATCAAGAGTTGGTTGCCCAACCAGCTAAGCCCCTCAGGCCCCTGGAAATAGGCTTTAACAACTCAATATGCTTCTATTTCTAATAGCATCAGGCTTCCTTTGTGCCAGGCATACAGGGATGCACTGCATCTAAGACCTGACGCCTTCATCATGAACGTCCTATTTTATGACACTAACAGGTCATGTCCTGGTGCAGACATCTAGTCCATGGCAGAGCCAAAATTCGAACTCAATATTTCTGGCTGCAAAACCGCACTCTGCTAATTGCAAACAATCCTGCGCAGAGAAAGATGCAGACAATAAATTTAAAACTCTAAATATCTTCTGAAAAATGTTAATCCCACAACATGGATACATAATTTTATAATTTGCTGTCCGCATTAGACATTATTACCCCATGTAACATTTTGTTGCCTTCTAAATAATTAATATACTTGAAACAATGTCATAAATGTATTAATCACTTTATGTTTCCCAAATAATGTCAACTGCTCTAGCATTTCTTACCAACAATACAGTGACATTAGAATTTTAAAATCAGTATTTTGAAGAGTCTAAGTTGATGTCAGAAAAGTTAACAAAGAAATACAGTTATAGCTCTTCTCCCTCAAGCTACTTTTGTTCTCATTACAGGAGAAATGTTTTTCAGATGGAAGTTCGCCCCAGAAAAAAATCTTTCCAGCCTAATGCAGTATTTTGCAATTACCTAAGTGAGATGTAGGCCCCAAATTAGGCAAAATTTAGTATGACTCAAATTTTCTGAGACTCATAGAGGTAGCCTTCTATATTACTTTGAACAGTATTCCACATAAAATGCAGCCATTTTCCTGCAATTACCTTAAACCACAAGACCAAATTTCCTTACTTAACCTGAGATTACAGATGTAGTGGAGAGAGTAGTCTCTTGATCAGAAAGACTTCAATTTGATTCTACAAGGGTTTTTATTCTTGTATTTTTTGTTTTCCATAGATGCACACATTCTGGAGCAACAGAGTGATTTTCATGAGCACTAGTTTCTGCATCTGTCAAATGAGTGTAATGCTGTGCATCCTACAAGGTTATTGGGAAGGTTAGATGCAGTTGATTCCTAAAAGCACCTAACACAGAACTTGGCACTTAAAAAGTTCAATTGGCAGATAATGCCTCTCCTTCATTTTGCCATTCTCTTTATGCTCTCCTCCTCCTCCTCCTCCTCCTTCTTTTTCTTCTTCTTTTTCTTCTTCGTTTTCTTCTTCTTCTTCTTCTTCTTCTTCTTCTTCTTCTTCTTCTTCTTCTTCTTCTTCCTTTTCTTCATCTTCATCTGGTGGTCATCCTCCTCCTTTATTCCCATCCTTATCGTCACCATCTATTGTCACCATCATCATCACCATCAACACCATCATCATCATTCCTCCATATTAAGTACTTATTCTGTTCTACTCACCAAACTGAATATGTTGTAACCATATAATCACATTTATCCTCACAACACAAGACCCACCCTACATGAGGACATTGTGGTCAGAGGTAGTTAAATATTTCACTCAATTCCCATAGGTTGTGGATTTCTTCCCTTTAACCTCTTACTGTTGAAGTATTCCAGGGCTCTAGGATTGATACCTTCCCATTAAATTTCTCTATCATCTATCATGTCTCTTGAGTCTCATGGCTTTTGATGCCATCTGTATATCAATAACATATATGCATATGTGTATATATTCTATCTCAAATAATCCCCCAAAATTCAGAGACCCATGTTATCCCAAAATAAAGTATGCTAGTTTATGTCAGTCTCTGCTCATACTCTGAGTAAGTTTTCTCAGGTCAGAGCATAAGAACATTTGTCTTTTTTAGGCAAAGTTGTCTAAAAGACTCAAAAGTCATGAACCCTGCCACTTAACTCTCTAACCTTGTCATATACCTTCTTGCCATCACTAGATCTGCTCTCACCACGAGGGTCTCTTTGCTGTTACTTGAATACTGCAGGCATTTTGCATTTGCTATTTAATCTCCTCTTTCCCTGAGTATTTGCATGATCCTCTTTCTCATTTTCTTTTAGTGTTTGCTTGAATGTTTCTTTCTCAGTGATGATTTTATGAACCACTCTATTTAAAATCCACAATATACGACCGTGCCAACATCCCCTGACCTCCTTCCTAGCCTTATTTTTAAGCACATATTACCTTTTCTAATATTTTCTAGGAGCTATTATTCATTTATGCATTTGTACTCATTCTCTCCCCTAATAGACTGTAGGACCATGAGGGAAGAGTTTTCAGTCAATTTTGTTCACTAGGGCAGCCTGGGTAGCTCAGTGGTTTAGCACCGCCTTCAGCCCAAGGTGTGATCCTGGAGACCTGGGATGAGTCCCATGTCGGATTCCCTGCATAGAGCCTGTTTCTCCCTCTGCCTGTGTCTCTGCCTCTGTGTGTGTGTGTCTCTTCTGAATAAATAAATAAAATCTTAAAAAAAATGTGTTCACTAGTGGAACTAAAGAATCAAGAACAGTACATAATGACTAATAAACATTGTTTGAAATAAAAGGATGGGTATTTGTACTGAATAATAGATGAGGAGTTACTGTTGATATTGAAACATGGGGAAACCATTCCAGAAGTCAGAAGACATAGCATGTCAGCAGATGCATGCTCTAATGAGTAAGCTGTGATGTTCATGTAAAACAATAGATGACTATGGATAGAAATTGGAAGTGGATTATCTAGATTACCATGCTGTTGCAATAGCCCTAATGAGAACATATACAGATTATATAAACATATAAGCATAGGTTCAAGAGGTACTGTGAAGGTATTATTAAACAACTTGGCAATGGGAGAGAAATAAAATATAAAGAGAAGACACAATCATGCTATAATTTCAGATCATAGGAATTTTAGGTCAGTGTTGCTGTTAACAATACTAGGAAGTAACAGACTCATGAATCAATTAATCAAAGGAACTGTTGTAGACATGTAGAGCAAAGATAAATTCAAAAAATTCAAAGATGAATCAGGTGATTGCTCTACACAAGAGGGAATTTTGCCCTTAAGGGGACACATGGAAATGTCTGGAGATGTTTCTTGTCATCACCACTGGGGGCAACAGGAGAATGCTACAATGCCCCCACAACAAATATACATCCTACGGTGTACCACACATTATATGACCCAAAATGGCAATAGTACTGAGGTGGAGAAACCCTAGCATTGAACATGCTGATTTTGATGTATGTATTTTGCTATATATGTACATAAAACCACTCAAAAGTCCCACTTAGAATTCAGAAGTTCTTTCTAGTAATATAGTTTAAAATTCTATCTTTAATATTATTTATTATTTAATATTAATTATTATTACTCTATAGTTTAATATTAAGTATTTCTGATGGTAGTTTGAAAATAATCAAAACCATCAAGAAAACACAGTTTGAATAAGAAGCCAAACACAGAACTTTGTCAAATACATTTATACGTACCTGGATGATTAGGGAAGGTGAGTCAGCTAGAAAGGAAGAATTTGGATGGAATGCAATGCAGAGACTCAATAACAGTGTGAGGGGGGAAAAGTTCAAGAAGATGTTTTAAATGACAGGTGAGATTGTATCTTTGACCCTTTGAGAATTAAGACTATAGCAAAGAATAGGCAAAATGTAAGACACAGTTTGATCAAGTGTCCAAGAGGCAGAGCCTGGGCAACTGGGTGCTGATGGTGCCACTACTCTAAGGGACAAAGCCAGAAGCAGACATAGTTTCTAGGGGAGAAGACCAGGACTGGAAGACAGACAATAATACTGTGTAGGAACAAGATAATTCTGCTCACTCGGGTGGGTTCTTTCTCTCCTACTTGTTGACTTTTATTTGCTTGACCCTGTGTTTCTTCTCCTGCAAGTGGTGACACTCAATTTACGTTGTGGTTCTGTGGTCAGGATTAAATGGCATGCTGTATGTGGGGTAATCATTTCTTTCAGACCCCTTTTCTCACCGTCCTCCTCTGTGCTCTGTGTCAGTCTTTTTCCTCAGGCTTTCTGAGGAGCTTTGGCCAATGACAGCCACTGGTGGAGGATTAGAGTGTAGGAGGAAAGGAGAGATCAGGATATTACCGCCCCTCTTCCTCTTTGTTTCTTGAGATTCTCCATGGCTCCAACTTCTGCTGTATGCTCACCCTTTTTCCATGGTTTCAGCTCATGCAGGATTGGCTCCTCAACAGCTCTGGTACCTGGGCTGTGGCAACACCCTGTCCTCTCATCCTCCTTCACTTCTAGACACTGTCCAGGCATCCTGGAATGCCTCATAGTGCACTGTTGGGGTTCTCTGCTTCTCTATCTGTTCTGAAGGCAATCACGTGGCTTAAGTTCCTGTTCCTGACAGTTCCAGGGTGTCCAGTAACTGACTAATACTGTAAATGTTTCGGAAAAGTATGCAAATGCATTCTTTGGGGTATATCAAGTTGCAAATATTGACCGTAAGTCCAGATGAGGATGCGTAAATTAATGTGGGCTCAGCACGACTTCTGTATAAGTGTTTGATATCAGTACAGCCCTGAATCATCAATCATGAATCATCCCTGAGTTACTCGTGTTTTATAGTTATTGCATTCTGCTAAAGAGAAGCCAACAAAATGTTTAAATTAAGAGATGCTCTTTCCCAGGTATAGATTCATGAAAATTATATCCCTTCCGTTCTCGTATAAAGGATTTTGGAATCCACAGGCAATATTTTCAGCTACTGCAAGTTTCCAATTCTTCAAATGGATGTTTCTTACAAGGACATTCAATAAAAGCTACGAGTAGAAGACAAAATTTACTGGGGACAGTTGTTTCTGGACATGCGTAAATAAATTGAATGTAGGAATGTCAGTTTCTGATGCTGAAACTGAGAACAGTGAAGATCTTAAAAAAATATATATAAGAGAAATTTCAAGCACTCTTTATATTGTTCTTAGGAACCCCTTCTGGGGAACTGGAAAGACAATAAAGTCATTTGTCAACAAAAGAGCCATGTACGGTCTGAGTCAATCTTTCTTCAAAGCTATTTATCTCATTTGGTCTAATTCTTGTATTTCAGAATTCTTAAAATAAAAATAGCTGCAATGAACTCTTTGAGAACCAGGACTTAATTCTTATGTTAAATCCAACCTATGAATGAAAGGGTCTTTCTCAGGTCCTATTTTGCACACTTCTCTGCACATTCTGGTTTTTTTCCAAGCCATAGTTCTGAGGTGCTTGCCCTGTAATATGTAGATCTGATGGACCAGCCTGATGCAAAGAGGTGGTCACCACATGCCACTGTTTGGACCTACCCAAATTTTCTTATGTTCTTGCAATTTAGCAAAACCCTGGAGCAGAGAATAGAGGGGTAAAGTCAGAAATTGTCAGGGCACCTGGTGGCTCAGTGAGTTAAGTGTCTAACTTTTGGTTTTGGCTCAGGTTGTGATCTCCACGCCCAGTGCAGAATCTGCTTGAGATTCTCTCTCTCTCTCCGCCCTTCCCACTCATTGTGTTCTCTCTCTCTCAAATAAATAAATGAATCTTTAGAAATTCTCAATAAAAAGAAATGTAAAGGAATATGCTTTTACTTTTTCTTTTGATTCTCCCAACCTGGTGCAAAAGCCCACAGATCAGGTGTCTAACACCTTAGGTTTTGTTCCAGTCCCAGTTCCCATCAGGTGGACTCTTAAACCCTCTGAATCTGTGTCCCATCTAGAAAATTACAGTGATAATTGGCTCTTACGCACCTCATCACTTGCACCAAGAATCAAATAACATGTGCAAAAGTATTTTCTCATATGTACAGTTCTCAAAACTATGAATAATCAATACAGTTATAATACAAGAAAGAGATGCAATTTTGAGGCATCAGAATTTTGCAAGAAGCACTTATGTATGAGATTGTACCTACGCACTGGTCCCTGGCAAACCCACACTCAGGTAACCCTGATGTCCTCTAATTTTGTGTGTTCCCCCCCCCCCCAGTTACAGTTCTAATCATACAGGGTGGACAATTACCCAGTTATGGTTCATGGGTCTTGAAAAAGATATTTAAAGATCAAGGAACAACTTTGTTAGCTAACTGTCACCAAGCAGATGATTACACGGCATTAGGCAGCACAATTAAGAATATACTTGAAGAGGTGGGAAAAAAAGCTTTTTTTCACTCTGCCCTGGTCAACACTTGATTTTAGCATCATGATTTTCCATTATAGTCTATTAAATGAAGAAAAGAAAGAAGAAAAAAGAAAGAGAGAGAGAGAAAACCCAGCTCTGATGAGGTCATGGCAGCTCACTGTGACTGAGGTACTTGTGACTGGATCATCAACAGGGAAGGGAAAGAGCCCTGCAACCACACTAGGAGAGGGAGATGGAGATCTTCAAGCTGTTTAGGGGGACACAGTAGGAGTGAAGAGTTTTTACCCACCACACCATGCTACTATGTGCCTGAACATGAAGTCAAAAGAATTGAAGGGATGATGGAGATCGGTGTGACATGCCACCTGCAGTAGCAATTCTGTCCCAGAGGAAGAAGTCTATGCACACGAAGGCCTCATGACTCAATATGCTTGGCATCCTTTCTCTTGAAACATTTTCAGGTGAAAGAGGCTGATCACACTGGCACGGGGCAACAATACAGTCCTTCCATTATGTTCCAAAGCTCCCATGTCTGACTTCACCAATGTACTTCCCCAGCCGTTTGACCTGGTGACTGATCAGATACCCATCATGGTTCCTGGCCACCATATCCTCCACTAGTGCCACTTGTTGGCATCATGAAGTTTTTCCTGCCATGTTGATTCTCCAAGCTGTGTTCCTGATAACACCTGTCACCCTCCCTGCCATGTCCTAGCTTGGGCCCCCAGTCTTTCCAGGCATCTTCTGATGTGGAGAGAGTTCGCCCCTTCACCACTCCCAAGGTGGGGTTCCTTAGACACAAGTGGCTTAACTATGAGGACGAGATTGGTGCAGTGGTCCAACGAGCCACAGAGTCCTCAATTTGGTAGAAGCTGGGCTGGGAATCGCACGTGCACCAGGCGGCAAAGCACACGATTTCTCTAGAAAGCATCACCCTCAACTACACCCGCAGCTCCAAGGAGTCTATGTTCTCTGTACACAGACCTGGAGCCGAGGGCAGGCGTGTGCATGGGGCAAGAATGGATTTCAGGGCACACCTGTGAGCACAGTTGGTGTTGCACCAGCTCACACTCAGTCACTAGGAGGAACAGATCCAGCCCCTTAGTCCATTGGAAAATTTGGACACTCAGAAACCTGCTTAGGAAGCTTACAACCCCAGCCCATGTACGTGGCCATGGGAATGGAACGCAATCACTAGGTACGCCCCGACTGGTGTGGCTGCACATATGCCCCAGCATGGCCCTGTGAAGAGTGCAGAGTAGGAGAGGAAAGAGAAAGAGGAACAGCAATCAATCAGGAGATAGAGGGCCATTGGGATGCAGAGCCTACATGCCAAGTTAGAGATGGCATTTGCCTAGAGTGGGAGCCTACAGAAGTGGAGGTCCCTGGGAAGAGGGAAGGCACAAAACCACCGGCAGATGCATCCCATCCAGATCAGTAAGGCTGAGCAGAGTACCCTTCCGAGCAGCAGGTGCATGGCTGTGTCCACCTTCTTGCTGTGGTCTGGCCCCACACCACATGCACATCTCTCTCGGAAGCCCCTCTGTCTCTAAAATGAGCTTGCTAAGGAGATCCACGTCAGAGAGTCTTCTGAGGATGAAATGAACTAATAAATGTGCAGTCTTTAGAATAACAACTGGCAGGTAGTCAGTCCTCAGTTACATTGGTTCCGGTCATTTCTGAGGACCTGGCGCCTCTGAAGACTGTCCTCCCATGCCACATCTGTGGCTAGTGCTCCTCGAACTCCCAGATGCCTCTTCTGGCTGATGCCCACTCCCATGCCACTTCCAGTTCTCTTGGCTACCTAGCACAGTGGCTAGGTTGTTCATTTCTTCTATTCCTTTTTTACTATCTTGGAGCACTTTGAGAGCCCACCAAAAGCTTTGGACCACCCATGAGAAAACTCAACTCACATATTCGTGTATCTACCACATTGACATAGGCTCACATGGACCTATGATTGTCAGGCCTTTCTCCATCATCCTACTTTGTCTTTCAACTTCATCACAGACTTGAATCTCCTCTTGCTCCCTGATGCTGGAGTCATCATCGCCCATGAAGGCGGGGTGGGAGGGGTGGCTAGGGCATATTGTGATTGTCCAACGTGCCGTACCATAGGCATTTAAGATGTTATTATGAAAATATGCCTGTTATGTCAGTACATGTGCCTGTTAAGGAACTCATGGGAACTCACAGAGGTGACTCCTCCCATCCCTTCCCTCCTTTCTCCACTTGACTTGAGGTAAACAACATGACCCTTAAAACCTGACTGAAGAGCTGAATGTCTTGGTCATCAGCAGATGGTTTGATAAAGCACTCTGTGAAGAGGTGAGGTTACAGTGCTCGTTACTGGTAACAAAACCCACTGAAAGAGAGCCCTGTTTGGCAGGAGAGGATTCTAATCATAGAACATAGATAAACAGTAACATCTGCTCTCAGAACAACATCCATACTCATAAACCAAACATTTTCTATTGTAAAAATCATTATCTAGAAAGGCTCTCCTGATATTCCTTATTTGTGAGAAATCCCTTAGCACGTTTAGGGTACTCCGATTTTCCTCTCTCGTTCTCACTCAATCTTTCTCTTTCTCAATCTCTTTGACTGTTGTATTAACACAGTATCACATTTAAGGCCATAAAGGGACCATTGTTGCATTCATATCATTGTTTATGCCAACTGAGTGCTCAATTTTGTAAATAAACATATGTCTTAGAATTTTACCTCCATTTCAGCTTAAATTGATTGTCATCCTCTCACCACCTAGAATGATGATGGTCTAAAGATCTCTTTTTCCTTTTGTGATTTTTGCTTATTTTGAAAGAGGGTACTCAGCTTTAGAGTTCCCCAGACAGCTGGATTTGTTGCTGTTTTGACAAACAACTGTACTCAATATTCTATCACTTCAAAAACATGGTCTCTCCCAATTCCAGGGTAGAACTAACACAATGGTCCATATGGTGAAATCGATCCATTCGAAGAGTAGCACAATAGCCGGTGGCCGGCCAGATGCACTGGGGCAGTTCAGGCAAATTAACACCAACTGAAGTGCCAAAGTCCTTTGAATTGTTAGTAAAGCAAGTACCATGTTTCCAGTGGCTTTTGACAAGTTGAATTAATATAGCAATTATGCTTAGGCTCTTGCAACTTTTCTGTATGAAAAGACAAATGCATGAATCTCCCACTCAGATATACATTTTCATGTCTGCTCTTTGACATTAGATCTGAAGTTCCTAATTAACATCTGACATGACCAGCTTATAGCCAGACCCTAGCTGACAGGTTGATTTTGTTTTCATTTTTGTTTTTGTTTACTTTCTATTTTTAAATACTTTCCCCCAAAAAAATGGTTAAAAATTATCCCATTGCTAACTTTGACAATATGAATTCAAGAAAGGAAACCCTGCTGGTGAGGAAGTGGCTTCCTAGGCGATGTCAGCATAGAATGCTTTCCTCTGGAGAGAATGGAGTCTGGGGTATCTCCTGGATATGCAAATATATTTCCTTAAGACCTTGATATTCTGTTGGGAAGCATGACAGATGGAGCTCCCTCGCTCTTCTTAGACTTCCCCTTCCTGTGTCAATTCATAAAAGATAGAGGGGGGAAAATCCCAACAAGAATTGGATTTTTTTCTCTCTCCTGACTTAACTATATGCTTCCTCTAGGCATCTCTCGAGATTCCTACCAATCATTTCCTTGACCTTGGTGAGCGTCCCTCCACGATCCTATCATAGTCCCAGGATACACCTGGGGGATCTCACAGCAGGTCATGAGCAGTCTGTGCTCCTCAGTATCCTGGTCTTTCAGTTTCCCTGTATTTTTTTTAAGTCTTAACAAGAATAGAGGATGATATAATAAAATCACTGGCTAAAATATCTAACTAGAGAGCATTTCAAAAGGTGAACAGAAATATAATG
The DNA here is from genome assembly GCF_053574225.1 of Canis aureus. Taxonomy (NCBI): domain Eukaryota; kingdom Metazoa; phylum Chordata; class Mammalia; order Carnivora; family Canidae; genus Canis; species Canis aureus. The sequence continues at coordinate 53,456,653 of NC_135631.1, forward strand.
GGAAAGCATTATTCCCCTATTTAACAATAAGGATGTTTATAAATAGATACATGTATCTAATGGCTTCATTTTTTTCTGGTTTTCTTCTGGATTTTCCCCTGCCAGAGACCTTGGTTAGCTAACAGGAAAATGTGCATATTATATTCCTAATTTTAGAGAGAGTTTGAAAATAAATATAAAGCACTATGCTCATTTCACATTAGTGTCAACATTTACTTTAGCCTTTGAATGACCTTATTTTGTTCCCCAAGTAGTGATCGGGTTACTAGGGTTATGATCAGTTCAATAAAGAGCTAAGGCATACAGGCAGCGAAAGGAATTCAATTTTAGGTAAGGGTTTTTCCTGAAACAACAACTCAGATTATGTAGTGTAGGGTCAGAGAATATTTCCAATTGGGTATGTCTGCACCAAACCCGGATCCACTGCTCAGTGTATACTCTTAACACTCTGACCTTCTGCAGTGTTGAAGACCTTCATTGTCCATAAAATAACCACAAGTGAGATCATCAGCTAATGACCAATTACCCATTTCAAGGAATAGTGTTTGGCTCATTTCTGAAAACCTCTTAATAGGTGCAGAGCTCTTTTTGAGCAATCAGTCTCAAATATGAGCACCATCAATGCTGGCTTTTTTTCATACCAGGGGTATTCATTAGCACTAATAAGGTCTGAAGCATCAAATGATTTCTTTTGTCAAATGTAGTGCACCATTCGATTTTTCCATGAATTGAGTGATCATCGGCATGTTGAACTTCAAATATGTAATTTGGACATAAGTGTTTTGAATCTGAAACCTTCCATTTCCAGGTCATTGAAATCCAAAACTTTTGAGTTCCCAAGTACAGAAGCACCTGTGTTCTAGCTTCTAAGGAATGTAAACCAAAATCTGTCCGTGGATGAGATGAGGCAAAACACGAAAACATTGCATTTCCAGGGCTCATCTTAGGGTATCAGAGGAAGAAGAGTCAAGTAGAAACACCAAAATAAGAATTATCAGCTAAATAAGAAAAAGCCTAGGTTCACATAGTTTTGGAACTGTGAGAAATCGTACAGACCTACAAGTCACTGATCCTTAAACTCACTCTGGTGCAGAGGGGGGCTGGTTTTGCTTTTTCTTATATTTATTAATTTATGTTAGTCTTCAACCGCATCTTCCACTTGCAAGGAATCAAATTCTCCATAACGTGAATGAGCTTGGAAGAGGACTCGGAGCTCCATATGAAAACTCAGTTCGGCTGACTTCTGGACCATTCCTTCATGAGATCCTGAGCATGGTACCCAGCTAACTTGCCTGGACTCCTGACAAATCATGGTAATACACTGTGAGCTGACCTTTTGTAAATAGAATTATTGTGCACTTGGACATAGGATACTGAAGAGTTAAGTTTCTAAACACACTTCACATCTGCAATTGCAGGGTTTTCTACTGACAGGTTAACGAGTCCTCTGAGGATCCATGTTTTCTGTAGACCCCACTGCAAATGGTACTTTAAACATATTATTTTGAAAACTGAGGCAGACACAAGCAAAGTGACACAACAGCCTGCATTTGACAGGGGCAGACTCTCCGTGCAGAGTGAGATCGCTCTTGTGCGTGTCTGCATGCATGATTGAATCTTGAAAACAATCGTATGAGGTGGATATAGAAATAAGAACTTTATTCTGAAAATCTGGGGCTAAAAGATGGCTAAGCAGTTTGTCCAAGCTTCATTGTGGAAAGTGGGAGCTGGATCAGGTCTTGGAACCCAAACATTATACTTATCAATCAAAAATGTTTAAAAGATGTCAAAAAAAGTAAGCAAGGAGAAGATGACTTGGATTTGCTAATATGAAGTTATGTATGATTTTTCCCAATTTTGTTCTATGTGAGTGGATATATTAGTTTTCCTTTGATGAATAACAAAAGACCATGAGTTCAGTAGATGACAACTGCACATGTCTACCATCTGGCAGTTTCTGTGGATCAGGAGTCCAGGCTCAGCTCAGCTGATCCTCTGCTCAGGATCTCACTGGGCTGAAATCAACGTGTTGATCAGGGCTGCTCATCTAGAGTTCAAGGCCCTCCTCCAAGCTCATGCTGATGCTGACCGAATTGGGTTCCTTGTGGGTAGAGGATTGAGCTCCCATTTTCCTGCTGGTTGATGTGCAGGTCCTAGAGGCCCAGATGAAGGCTCAACGCTTTCCAGTCCTAGTTAAGTGATCCCTCTGCAGACCCCTTGTACTTCCGGTCTGTCCTTTCAAAAACCCACCTGATTATGTCAAACTCACACACAACGTTTCCCTTTTGATTAACTCTAAGTCCCCAAGAATGATAGTTCACTTATTCACCTGTTCTGCTTGTACTCGGGGGAAGGGGTTTTGTAGGATGTGATCACCAGGGGAGGGGATCCTGAAGCCATCTAGAAATTCTCCTGACCACCAGTGGATCAGTTAGAAATGAGAGCACAGGTCACTCAAATATTTACACACCTACTTCCAAATGGCACTAAAGCAGAAAATGTGGGGCATGCACTATTGTCTTTATCTTGTTACTAACCCTATGCATGCAGCATATATGGGGCTAATGAGAGCAAATGTTGGGCAAAAGCATTTAAATTCATGAAGTTACTGCAGGGGCCCCTCCAAGACCCAAATAAAATGCTAATTACTATTAAATAACAAATAGGTGACCCATGGTATAGTATAGCAGAGCATTTGTTTTATAATATTGATAGCATGCCAATTTGTAGATTCCATGCTTCAAGACATGAAATTGCCCCCATAACTCCTCTTTTGTACAAGTTGCTTCATTTTGATCTAGATAAATGTTATCTTCAAATAAAATAACACCTAGATATTAAGGAGTATCTGTGATATATCAAGCTAGACAAGAACATATTTTAGCATCACCTCATAAGCAGCCCTATAAGGCAGAGCTGTGGCTATATATGACAGCCAAGGAATTTGAGGTCCAAGGATTTGAACTGAAGAAGTTCTCAAGACGACACTTAAATCTAAGCCTCTCTGGCCTCCAAGCCCGGCCCCCACCCAACCCCACACATCCCACTGGAAGGATGGTTTTGAGCTTCTGTAGCTTGCCCACCTTGCCCAGTGTCCACCTGAGCCATAGATTCATAGCTGCAGCGGCAAAAAGGAAGTAAGTGAATGTTTGTTACACTCCTAGGAGACCTACAGTCAATGAATACCTTGTTTTTTGTAATTAAAACACAAACACACACACACCCTTCTCTTTTCTACCTGCTACTATATCAGAAAACCATCATTTACTTAGGACCTTTAAATAATACAGCTCTGATGAAAAAAAATATGTGTTCTTGCATTTACAAGCCACATTCCTTCCTAAAATATATAGGTGTTTATAAAAAATAAATGACACTGGACTTCAAGAAAAGAGAGAGAGAGAGAGAGAGAGTTCTTAATTTCTTTTTTTCACAACAAAGTAATAGGCTGAAGTTCCTGGTAAAATACATTTCACAGAAATGCATGGTGGACAAGACTGTGGCAGGGAGAATAAATTGAGGAGCTGGGGGCAAAAGCAAATACTAGATAAAGTAGAGAAGTAAGAGGAAATGCATGTGGATTGAGCCCTAAAATGACCACCCTGGGAAGAGGCCCAGGGCCCAGATGGAAGGCACCTCCCCAGCTGTGACTCCAGAAATGCAGTCTCACACTGGAGCTGGTGACTCTCAGGGGGTCCCTGGCTCCACTGTTTCATCCCACTCTCATTGCTGACTCAATTCCAACTTTTGGTCTAGGGGAGGGGACTTCGGGGCTGACCCAGAGAAAGCCCGAAGGGCAAGGAAGGTGGCAGAGCCATAAAGGTCATAGGTAGTTCTGTTTCTCACATATATTATGAGTTGAATTGTGTCCCCTATTAAGGGTATGTTGAACTCCTAACTCTCAGTTACTCAGAACGTGGCCTTATTTGGGAAAAGGACCACTGCAGGTCTAATTAGTTAAGGTGAGGTCATATTGAAGTTAGTTGGTTAGTGTGGGACCCTAACCATTGTGGCTAGTGTCCCTATAAAAAGCCAGCCACATGAAGACACGATAGAACACCACTTGACAAAGATGCAAGGATGGAAGAGTTGTGGCTACAAATGAAGGATTGCCAACTATTGCCAGCAACCCCTGAAGCCCGAAGAGGCTGCTGGCTCTTTGACCTTGGATTTCCAACCTCCAGGACTGGAAGACAACATGTTTGGTGGCTGCAAGCCCCTAAGTCTATGGTCCCCCATTACAGCAGCCTGGGAAACTGGTTCATTCTGGTGCCGGGGCTCTGGTTCGAGGCCCCTCCCCACTCCATTCAACCATTTTGTTCTCTGCGCTCGTGGCCACAGAGGCCTGTGTGTGATTTCACTAAGACCAAAGAAGAAGCGCTTCTGGCAATATTTTCCACAAGATTTAAGGATCAGGGGAGGACTTGAGGTGTGGAAAAATGGGAGGACGAGGGGCCTATCACCTCCATGCCCAGACTGAAGACTTCCTGGGCTTGCTTGAGGAGGACAGATGGAGGAGGAGGTTGATGAGAACAAAAAAGACTGTGGACACAGAAGAGAGGCCTGAGCCCTCCACCGAGGAAGGACAAGTCTACGAAGGACACTGAGAGGGCAGCCCGGGGGGGCCCAGCGGTTTAGCACCGCCTGCTGCCCAGGGTGTGATCCTGGGGACTCGAGATCGAGTCCCACGTCGGGCTCCCTGCGTAGAGCCTGCTTCTCCCTCTCCCTGTGTCTCTGCCTCTGTGTGTGTGTGTGTGTGTCATTAATAAATAAATAAAATCTTAAAAAAAATTGTTTAAGGGCACTGAGAAAAGAAATACCTGGCCGTGGGGTCCACTGAGATCATGTGATCTGCCCCAGCCTGGCTGTGCATGTGCGCTGCCCTTGCCATCTGGGTCTGGGATGTTCCTGTCTTGCATTTCTGGCTGTTCTTCATCTGGCGACCACACCGCAGGGCCGGAGCCTCCCTCCAGACTCCTGAGCTCCCCGAGACACCTAAGGTAAGACCCGGTTACAGCTGAGTGGTGATGGCAGGGAAGGAAAAGGCTCACCTAGCCGGTTTGGGGTCCCTGTCCCGGCTGGCTCAGTGTGTCCCCTGTGTACCCAGAGTTGGATGACTCAGTAACACAAAGAGACTCATCTAGAAACTGATGGGCCGTCTATGAAAACAGGGACTTTAGGGCAGAAAGAGCAGCCAAAGAACTGTTTAGATTCAGCGACTCGTTTTTCCCGCTGATGCACAGGCCTGGGTCTGCATAGCAATGACCAACTCTGAAAACCAAGTGTCTCTTCAGAGGCAGCAGGGAATGCTTCTCCCTGATGGTTGCCCACCCTGCAGACAAGCTCCTCCTTCCTCCTTGATTCTCTTCAGGGTTCAAGGGGCTGGGTGCTGCCCTGCCCGGTGGCTTCTAGGACAGATCTCTTCATTCTGTCGAAATCTGCAGAGAAAACTTTCTGTTGTGGGTTTTTTCCTTTTTGTTTTTGAGTGGGTGGGAGATTTTCTTTTTATCTTCCATTTCAGAGTTCAGATTTATAGGAAAGTTACAAACTAAGTACAGCGCTCTGTATACCTGCCACCCACTTTCTGTTTTCCCTCAAGTTAGCAACTTCCAGAACCATGTACATTTGTCCAAACTGAGGAACTGGTACCATGAATTACTCTTAACCCCATTCCAGACAGTATTCAGATCCCACCAGTTTTTCCACTAAATACCCTTTTTCTGTCCCTGCATCTGGTCTAAGATACTGCATTATATTTAGCTGCACATCCCTGGTCTCCTTTGGCCATAACAGTTTCTTAGTCTTTCTTTTTCATGTCCATGGTGGGGTCTGAGGAATATTGATTAAGTTTTGTTTTGTTTTGTTTTGTTTTGTTTTTAAGATTTTTCCCTCAAACTGGTTTTGTTTTCTGCTCTCTGCATGTTAGACTGGGACTATGGGTTTTTGGAAAGAACACCACAACTGTGGAGTGCCCTTCTCAACACATTGTTTTAGGAGGTGAATAATGTTCCCATGACATCCCTGGTGCATCACTCCTGCTCTTATGGGTAAGGTGCTGCATGCCACGTTTCCTCCCTGGAAAGTCAGGATTTTCCCCTTTCCATCCTCTGTTCTTTGGAAGTGAGCTACTAAGACCAGCCTGGAAGGTTTATCCTCATAAATCATTTGAAATTCTTTTGTAAGGAGACTCTTCTGTTATTGTGAGAAGAGCCAATGCCTGGACCTGCCCCTGCTGTGCTGCTGTCACAGGAGGCTAAATCTGAAGGCACAGAACAAAGACAAAACACAGAGGCAAAAAATGTGGAAAAGGTCAAAGTTCTTGATGCTGCCTACCCCCTGACATCATCAACCGACCTTAAGTTAGATGTGGGCTAGCAGATGTCTTTCAGGTGTTAAGCCATATGAATTGGCTTAACATGCAGCTGAAAATAAACTAGCTGCCACCAAAGGCTGTGGGACCTTCGTGTGGCGGGTCCCGGAGGGGCCCACAGCAGAGTGCATGGGATGTGTTTAAAGTTGAGGAGTAGCCAAAGGAAGGAAGAAGGACCCTAGGAGCTTAAGAAGGTGATGTCCTGGGTTTTCTGGGCCCCCATGCTCCAGGGACAGCTGAGTCCTCAAGATAGAGCACAAGGAAGGGACCTGGCACCACAGACTATGACAGTTATAATGTGAAGTGCTGGCTTTTCACTTCGAACCACTGTGGGGACAGATTAAGGCACTGAGAAGGTGTGCAATAACGAGTAATTTCAGAAACGGGGACAGAACATGAAAGACTCCTAACTCTGGGAAACGAACTAAGGGTGGTGGAAGGGGAGGTGGGCAGGGGGTGGGGGTGACTGGGTGGTGGGCACTGAGTGGGGCACTTGACGGGATGAGCACTGGGTGTTATTCACTATGTTGACATGTTGAACACCGATAAAAAATAAATTTATTTAAAAAAAATAAAAATAAAATAAAAAATAAAAATAAAATTAAAAACAAATAAGAGTAATTTCACAGCAATGCAGATCAAGGCAGGCAGAGCATGAGGAACATGGAGATGTTCTCCTGCAAAGCCCTGTCTTTGCACTAATGCCCCAGGACGGGAAAGCTTCCAGATTTAGAGCTTGGTGCCTCTGGAGTGAGCACCGGTCACATAGCTTTTCCCAGCTTCCTGAGAGCCTCAGCTTCCACAGCCCAGCATCAGGAGCAGGGGCTCATAGGTGGCGGTCCTACCTGGGTGGCTAAACTTTTCCTAGAAAAAGTTTTTTTTTTTTTAATCTTCTTTTTCATTAAGAGTTTCTTTTTTAATCTGAAGCAATTAATCTCCAAGAATTGTACAGAGTGTGTCTTCAGAGAAACTCTTGACATTGCAAATTCTTTCTAATTCTTCCCTGTTTCAACTTCGCCAGGAATTCACAAGAACTGAAAGGGGCTCTGCGAGATCAAAGGATCTCAGGATAGAAACACCTAGGAAACAAGTGAGAGAACACATCCAAAAGTCAAGACTTCTGCTCAGAAAAACAAGAAAAGTAGTGCTCAAAATATCAGAGAGGAGAGGAAGCAATTATTGAGGATGCGAAGGTGCCACAGAGAGAAGAAACACAGGGACACCTTGCTTGGTGAATACGCGATTTTCAAGGAGAGAAAAAAGCATTTCTCTTTCTTTTTATCCTTTCACGCCTCTCTAAAATAAAAACAAACACATGGAGAGGAAAACTGACCGGACTTATTATTATCTAATTAGAAGCTTTTAGATACTTTAATTTTCAATCTCCCCAAATAGCATTTTTTTTCAAAATACAAAAAAAAAAAAAAAAAAGTCTTGCTTACAAATGTTTTGTTCTCTCCTGACACTCTATTAATATTTTTGAAGAGTGAATCATTTTGTGTTTTAGAAATATCATCCTATAGGTTGGAAACGATTTGTAATTCCTTGGGTTTTAAAACTTCCTTTCTTATAAAATCCTTTATTTTTCTTTGTTCAACACCACCCTAAACTGAATTCTAAGGAACAGGAGCCTAATTTAATTATGCCCATTGAATTCCACTAAGTAGATTTCACTGATTTTTACTCCCATTTTTCAAAGGTCAGCTATGCAGGACACAGAAGCCCAGGGGGCTGGCGACACACGGAAACAACCAGGGCCATTTTGTGAATCTACATCTCAAGCTTGTCACACAGATTTGAATTTTCCCAGTAAGGTTTTGCCAATCTTTCCCCTTGCTCAGTACTTGGGTAAACACCTAGAGACACCCACTGTCTGCTTTGCCACTTCCAGCAAAGAGCTCAGCTTTGGTCACTCTACAGACCCGGTGTCAACACCTGGCTCACAAAGTCTGTTCCATCCCAAGCAAAGCCTCTGAAAAGCCCTCCCTGCTTCTGCTAAAGGAGGAACTAAGACCAGCCAGTGAAGATGGAATACCTCCGGGCATTGCAGAGCACGGAAAGGGGTGTCCAGAGTCTCTCCCGAAAGATCCAAGTCAAGGGACAGTGGAAAGATCCAAGTCACCATCCTCACCAACCTCACCAACACTTGTTATGTCTTGACTTTTTGATGATAACACTCTGACAGACGTGAGCTGATATCTCACTGTTGCTTTGCTCTGCATTGCTCCGATGGTCAGTGATGATGAGCATCTTTCCGTGTGTCTGCTGGCCATCTGCATGTGTTCTCTGGAGAAATGTCTGTTCAGATATTTTTGTCCATTTGTAAATCAGATTGTTCAGTTTTTGCTTTTGAGTTATATGAGTTATTTATATAGTTTGGAAATTAGCCCCTTCTCAGATATGTGATTTGCAAATATCTTCTCCCATTCAATAAGTTGCCTTTTCATTTTGTGGGTTATTCTCTTTGATACGGAGAAGCTTTTTTAATTTGATATAAAGTCATTTATTTTTGATGTTTTTTTGCTTTTGTTCTGGTGTCAGATTCAAAAAATCACCTCCAGGAGAGCCCCTTGAGCATGCATCTCTCTCAAATGTCTGTCTTGGCAGCTGGATTCAGTATCTGGAATTCCCTTTTTATAGAATTCCCTCCATCTCTGGTGGGTGGTTTCTCTTCCACCATCCCAATGCTCAGACATCTTCACGTCTCCAAACCTTCTCCGATGGCTTTCTGTTATCAGGGAGGAAATCAGTCCCCTCTTGGTTTTCACTCATGGTGCTTCCCTTCATGAAATGCTCACAATTTCTTTGTTACTGTCTCCCTTGCAAGAGGTTGGTTTTTATGTATATTTGTGTTTCTTAAACTTCAACTAGGGCATGGTGTAGAGGAGCTGTGGGGTAATTGTTCAGTGAATTAAAACAAACTGTGAAATATATGAATTCTATTTCTCTTGTCCTAAAATTCCCCCTTGGCCCCACCCCCACCATCACTCCAGGTATACACCCTACCTTTAATGACCTTGTCCTGGTGACAGACTAGAATTCTCTGAGTCTTCAACCCATATACCACTCCCCAACCCTTAACAAATGCAGACATTGTTTGAGGTGAGTAACTTAGATTCCTTGTGCCTCAAGCTTCTCACCAATAAAATGAGCAAAAAATTCAAGCATCTGCCTCCTACGCTGATGTTACACATGAAGGAGATAACATATCAAAAGCTCTTCGGCTGGTGCCGACTCAGGATAAATCTTACCTCTCAGTAAAAGTTAGCTCAAATGAGGGTCAATTATTAGTATTATTGGGAAAAAGAACCAACAAATCCATGGTTTTGGGTGCAGCTCCATAAATTCTGCTGATTTCAGAAGAGTAACTTGCTAGGCACAGAGTATCTTTGACATTCGCTGCTGCACACTCTTTCCAGCCACTGAAGGGTGGCTTGGACATGTGTGTTACATATCTTCTCAACTAAATTTCTCATAGTAAACATTCCCAAGAGATACAAGAAGCTTGTGGCCCCTTGTGTCTAAGGCTAGATGTGAAAAATTCTTTATCTACAAAGTATGGAAATATTTCTCTCTCCAAAATTCCAGAACAATAAAATCTCAAGGAGAAAAAAACAATTAAGCTCACTTGTTTGATTTTAGCTTGGCCCTAGGAAAATGTTAAAAGTCAATGTTTTTCTTTTGGTGCAATAATATTGTGAGGTGCATCTTTTTAACTTTTTAACTTTTTACGCTGCAGATGAGAAAATGGGGATTCCACAAGGTTCTCACTTATCAGGATCCCGTAGTTTCGGAGCCACGGAAGCCAGGTCATTGGGAAACCAGGACTCACTCTCCGTGATGGAAACTCATGTTACATCAGGCCTTTTGGAGGTGAGCACGGCACGGCCTGCCCATGAGTTCACACCCTTAATTTGCTGTCTGACGTTTATGTGACTATGAGTTGGGCTCCCTGCTGAGCTGGGTGTCTGCTCCTCCCTCTCCCTCTGTCTCTCTCCTCACCACTGCTCATGCTCACTCCTACCCTTGCTCTGGGTAATCTAATTTCTGCATTACCAAAAGGCACTTTAATTTAACACAGCAGAAATGGGAAGTTCAGGGAGATTTTCCTCCTTATTTCAGCGGAGAAAGTGTGTTAGTTTTAATCAACTCAACTGATAAAATAATTGTTGGCTTTCAGTGTGGCTGCCCTCAAAAGCATTACATAAAAAAATTGTCTTAAGAATCTTTCATCAAATTTTCTCTTAAAGTGTTTTTTTTTTTTTTTTAAATATTACCAGGACACAGCACATTATCGGGGGTAAAATCCATGAAATCCCTGAAATCTCTTGAGTTTTTTTTCTCCCTCCTTAAGCACCAGGTTGTCCAAAGGACAATCCTTTTTTCAACGTGCTGTAGCATCAGAACTTAGTTTATGTTAATATACTGCATAAATAAATAGGACTTGCCAGACTTTTCAGAAAGCTAAATAGGTTCCTAAAACAGAAAAGCGTTGCGATTTTTCTTATTAAATGTCCACAGTCATCACGTGCAGGAGAGGGAAGCGGACCCCTGATGAAGTCCTTTGTCTCTAAGGCCAAAACTTACCTTTCCTGCTTCAGGAAGGGTGGCGTCTATATCTGGAAATTCATCTATAGGCAACAGGTCCCCTAGGGAATGGGGACGACCTTTCAGGCACCTTGCAACCTTGAAAATGTCATTACCCCCAAATAGAAGCTGATACAATTGTTCCCATCTCAGTTACACAGAGGAAAATAACTGAGAGAAACACAACGTTAATAGAGCATCTGCATTGATGAACAGTCACATGTACAGGGTCGCCTGGGTGGCTCAGTCAGTTAAATGTCGGCCTTTAGATCAGGTCATGATCCCAAGGTCCTGGGATCGAGCCCCACACTGGGCTCCCTGCTCAGCCGGGTGTCTTCTTCTTCCTCTGCCCCTGCTCCTCCCCTCCCCTGCTCATGCATGCCTTCTCTCTCTCACTCTCTCTCTCTCTCGCATGTGCAAGTGCTCTCTCTCAAATAAATAAATAAATAAAATCTTTAAAGAAAAAGAGTTACATGAACAGCATCCCCCGCATTGTAGATTGAAAGATGCTTGAGAAAGCCTAAGTTGAGCCAGGACACCTTTGCATGTGAACGGCATTTCTGAAAATGTAATCGCTAGACACCTATCTTCAGGAACATGTGGAGTGGCAATTCCAACTAAATTTCCAGGTGATCGAGGAAGACCACAAGAATGCAAGTGACTCCAGTGAATCCTCAGATGGATTCGGAAATGTGAACCGGCTCCTCAAGTGCGTCCTGGGCTCAGTAGCCTGGTCTCCAAGAGTCACATGCCAACAGCTGCAGAAAGAGAAGGGGAGCTGTCAGTAAGGAAGAGCGCAGACCCAGGACTTCTAACTGAGAACAAAGCCATGTTGGACCTCAGACGCCAACCCTGTGCACTTCTGTTGTTAGAGAAGAGTCCGTGCAAAGGTTGACTGGCAGCAGTTGGAGAGTCAGAGGGTGGGCACACAGCAGGGAAAGAGCAACACACAGAACCAAAGAGGGGCAGCAAGTGGGATCAGGAGCCTGGAGCAGGAGGGGGAGCCCCTGGGCTGTGCCGGGGAGGGGGGGTGGTAGGATGGAAGAGAGGGCGAGGCAGCCAGGAAGGCAGGAGTTGGATGATGTCTACTGAAAGAGAAGATTTGGAACAGACACTTGGCAGGAAAAAAAGCTGAGTACAGAAAAACATCGAGATCGCTCTGGAGAACCACAGGACACCTGCCCCAGGGCCCTGAAGGGGGATTCGGAAATCGAGGACACTGATGGCCCCGTCTTCTGTCTTGGAAAGCAGAAATGGACACAAATAAATACATAAGAGGTAAAGACTGATCGCCGACAGCATGCACTTGATACCGATGGATTGGAAAAGCCAGTAGCTATTGGCAACAGCCGAGATTTCTGTAATGGCCCCTTGCCATGTCCCCGCAGTTTCAGGGGGTCTTGCTGCATATTTTAATCAGGCTCTGAGCCAATGGGAAGTACTTGACGGACTTGGCTGGTGCAAGCCATTATTCACTGACAGCTTTTCTCACTGGTGTTAAAGCGGGGTTCCTCTCAGTTACATGGAATAAAAAAAAAACAAAAACAAAACAAAACAAAAAAAAATCACAATGCTTCCAGAATACTGTAATGTTTCTCATAGAATACAGGAACCGCTATCAATCGTTTGAAGGCTTTTACATCAAAATATTATGACTTAAATTACAGAGGGAAAAAAAATTCTCCTATCTGCCTGTGTGCCTGATAGCAATTTTGGATGAAAAAGTGAAATACAAACAAATAATAAGCGGAAGGCAGTAAGCCCTGGTCGACAATTAAGGGCAAAACCCAACCACACGTTTAAGAAAGTCCAAGATGAAAAATGACCCTATTACTTTTACATCCATGCTGTGCACCTGATGAACCAATTTTAATTAAAAACAGACACAATAATATTTTTAAAGGATGTAATGGATTCTCAGCCACTGCAAAGTTTACAAAGACTATAGAAATGAATTTGGAAAACGGATCGCCCGCTGTCCAGGAAGACCTTGTCTGTGTGCACGCGCCACCGAGCGCTCCCGGGAGAGTCAAAGGAAAAACCAAGATATGAAAGCAGCAGATAGATGCGCCTGATAATTTATGCTTTTCAGTGTGGATCATGTCACATGATTCATTAAAAGGGAACGTGTAATTTGTGGGTACTTGGCCGCACCCTCAATTCTCCTGCAATAAACAGCAAACAGTAACCTGTTCCTTCTGATCTGTGAGAGTGACCTTCCTGCTGGGAGCAGTGTGGCCTGTATCTGTGTCCTTGCCTCTGTGGAGGGGTCCCCTCTGCCCCCTTCTCACTTGTGACCTTCGGTGGTGACAGCACCTTGTGACCCCCGAAGCGTGCACACCGCCCTCCACCTCGCCCCGGGTGGGGGGACCCACGTGGATCCCCGGTCTGGGGTGCACTTGCACACTCGGCAGTGACCCCAGCCCGCCCCAGCTGCAGCCAGCCCGTCCCCCCCACCCCGACTCAGCCTCGGGCCCGTGTCTTCCGCTCTGCGGTCCTTCTGTCCTCAGGGAACCGCCCGGAGCGCTTGCCCGGGCCAAGGGCTGGGGCCCAGGACCCAGAGGCCTGGGACACGTTCGTCCCCAGGCTCCGTCCACACTGTCTTCTCCATTCTCTCCGTGCTTTTAACCCGGGCTCTGATCATCCCCGACCTGGATGTGGACAATACTTCCCTAACTTGCTGAACCCCACCCAGGCCTCGGGCTTTCAGCCACAAAGCTGACCAAGGAAAAGGCAAAACCGATCTTGTCACCCTTTTTTTTTTTTTAAGATTTTTATTTATTTATTCATAAAAGAGAGAGAGAGGGAGAGAGGCGGAGACACAGGCAGAGGGAGAAGCAGGCTCCATGCAGGGAGCCCGACGTGGGACTCGATCCCAAGACCCTGGTGTCATGTCCTGGGCTGCAGGTAGAGGCTAAACCGCCGGGCCACCCAGGGATCCCCCTCTTGTCACCTGCTTAAGGAAAGCACCCGGTTGTGCCCTGGGGAGCCCGTGCAGCTGCCTGCGGGCTAGAGGGCGCTTCTCCCACCGTGGAGGCGCTTCTGGGCTTGCAGCTTGCTGTGACCCCCGGGGGCCCAGACAGGGCTGACTGCGTAGCCCCGCAGCATTCTATGTATTTTCACTAATGCGCATGAAAAGCACAATTACTACCTGCAGGTCTTTTTTTTTTTGCAGGTCATTTTTTGTTGCTGATGTTTTTCGAAATGGATGGACCGCCTGCAGCTCCGGGCCTTCCCTCCCGGCCGTGCGCAACCCCTTCCCCTGTCGGCTCACCTCTTGGTAATCCAGCCTCGTGCCCTCGGTCCCAGTTGCACCAAGTCACTAGAACTTCCCACTGTCTGACTCCCCTTGGAGGGGGCTGCAAGGCTTCTGCACCGCCCCCCCCAAGCGTCTTGCCTGCTCCTGTCTTCCCAATTCAGAAAGCCTGTTCTATCCAAGAGCCCCCTCCAGCCCCGGGGAGGCCCTGCAGAGGACCCGGCGCCACGGCAACCGCAGCCCCTAGGCAGGCTGGGCCCCTTCCTGGGCTGAGGGGGCTCCTAGGACTCCAACAGGGTTGGAGGGTTTGGTGTGACTCTTCTAGAATCAGTGGCAATGCCTCACGAGGAGGAGCATCTTCACTGACCCCCCACTTCTCCTTTGCTCTGAATGCAGATGTGATGATGCTTTGCAGCCGCAGCAAAGGGGCCCAAAGGAAGCCAATACCCAGCCTCCAGGAGCCCCCCACCCAGGGTCGGACACCGTCTGCCATGAGCTGAGGTTGAGGAAAACCATTAGCTTCGGGGGTTCTGCTCACCTTTGCCTGTGCTGGAAATATCGATCCCCTCCGACCCCCCTGCTGAACCACTGCCATCGCTCAAGGACCGGCCAGGTCAGCGCTTGTCCCCGAAGCCCGGGCCTGCATCGCGGAGCTTCCCGCGGGGCACCCGGCTTAGTGGTCGGCGGGCTGCAGTGGGCGGGGGGTGTGGGGTCTGATAACCCGGGCATTGACACCCACTCTTCATATACTCATCAAATTCCTGGGGGCCAGGGACGTGAGACCCAGGCACAGGAGCTCTTGATGTGGAGAGCCCGACTCTGGCTCTCCCTCACACCACCCGCACCCCCCACGAAGGATCTCCTGAGGACGGGGTCATGCCCACTCAGACCCATGCTCACCTTCCAGGCCAGAAACCGCGACCCCGGATCCTTGCCAAACCAGCTGTGAGCTCAGCTCCAGGGACTTCACCGACTTCCCACCCAGGTTCACACTCCTGACAGCTGAGAGTACTGCAGGCTGTGCCAGCCTGGCCAGGGCGGGGTGGGGGCCAGGCAAGGTTATCCAGAGGAGGGTCACAAAGCTGGAACGTGTTGCACAGGATGCCCAGGAAGACAGCGTGAGGTGAAGGGCCTCGCAGAGAGAGACCGAGCGCAAGGAGAAAGACAAGGCGGGCCTTGTTGCACCCTGTCAGCACCCAAGTCACCTTGTACTCTTTGGGGAAGCAGGATGGAAAGATCGTTATGAAGCAGCACCTAGGTTAATTCCTAGCACAAGATGCCCATAAATAGTGGGGGAGGCATCCTCGGAACTGGGAACCATTTAATGTATAAAATTTGAGTATTAAATAAATGAATTCATGCGTGATTGAAAAGAAGGAAATAGCAGGGGTGCCTGGGTGGCTCATTGGTTAAGCATCTGCCCTCAGCCCAGGTCTTGATCCCGGATTCCTGCGATGGAGGCCTGCATCAGGCTCCCTGCTCAGTGGGCAAGTCTACTTCTCTGCCCCTGCCTCTCCCCACTGCTCGGTATTAGTTCTCTCTCTCTCTCTCTCTCTCTCTCTCTCTCATATAAATAAATCTTTTCTTTAAAAAATGGCAAATATCAAATAAACATAGTACGAATCCAGCAAATACTTACTTGGGTGCCTAAGCGTATGTGTATGTGTATGGGTGTGCCTGTGCCTGTGTGTAGTGGTGAACAAATATTGCAAGTCCCACACCCCAGCCATGGCACCTACAGTGTAGTGGTGAGATCAGGTGTTGAAAATAATCACAGCGGGACGCCTGAGTGGCTCAGTGGTTGAGCATCTGCCTTCAGCTCGGGGCATAATCCCTAGGTTCGAGTCCCACGTCGGGCTCCCTTCAGGGAGCCTGCTTCTCCCTCTTCCGTGTCTCTGCCTCTTTCTCTGTGTCTCGCATGAATAAACAAATAAAAATCTTTAAAAAGAGAGAGAGAGGGGATCCCTGGGTGGCGCAGCGGTTTGGCCCCTGCCTTTCACCCAGGGCAGGATCCTGGAGACCCGGGATCAAGTCCCACGTTGGGCTCCTGGTGCATGGAGCCTGCTTCTCCCTCTGCCTGTGTCTCTGCCTCTCTCTCTCTGTGCGACTATCATGAATAAATAAAAATTAAAAAAAAAAAAAGAGAGAGAGAAAATAATCACAGCAACAGTAGAATCAAATATAAGGTGTGCAATCTTCTATGGAAGAAAAGTAAGAGGAGGCTCTTGCAGGAACAGGGGTTAGCGTGGGGACAGCATTACAGGAGCAGGGCCTGTGGAGCCTTGTTAGGGGGCCCATGGGCAGCAGAAAGCAGACGTGAGGCTGGAGGAGGAGGAGAGGCCAGACCCTGAGGAGGCCCTGTTACTGCCCCTGTGGGGGGCCTCCATGTTGTCTCAGTGAATAATACTTGTTCCTCCTAAAAATACCCCCCAAGAGTCCCACTCAATAGAGCTTAAGATGAATGGGAGAGTAATAATAGGTGTAGGAGGAGAGCAGCAGACAAAAATTATTCAAGGATATTTAAAACAAAAAAAGATTAGATTATTAAAAGAAACAAATCATGAAAAACTGCTCCACATCACTCGGCATCAGGGAAACACAAATCAGAACCACAATAAGATCCCACTTCACACCGGTGAGAATGGCTAAAATCAACAAGACAGGAACCAGCAGGTGTTGGCGAGGATGTGGAGAAAGGGGAGCCCTCGTGCACTGGGGGTGGGAATGCGAGCTGGTGCAGCCTCTCTGGGAAACGGTGTGGAGGTTCCTCAAAGAGTTAAAAAAAAAAAAAAAATATTCCCACCAACAGTGTAAGAGGGTTGCCCTATGACCCGGCAATTGCACTACTGGGTATTTACTGCAAAGATACAGGTGCAGTGAAACGTTGGGTCACCTGCACCGCGATGTTCACAGCAGCAATGTCCACAAGATCCAGACTGGAAGAGCCCACGTACATGCCCATCGACAGATGAATGGATGAAGAAGATGTGGTGTATACGTGCCATGGAATATTCCTCAGCCACCAGAAAGGAGCAACACCTACCATTTACATCGATGTGGATGGAACTGGAGGGTATTATGTGAAGTGAAATAAGTCAATTGGAGAAAGACAATTATCAGATGGTCTCACTCATATGTGAAATATAAGAAATAGTGAAAGGGACCATAAGAGAAGGAGGGGAAACTGAGTGGGGAAAAACCAGAGAGGGAGACAAACCCTGAGAGTCTCCTAACTCTGGAGAAACTGAGGGTCGCTGGAGGGGAACTGAAGGGTAGGATGGGGTAACTGGTTGATGAGTATTAAGGAGGGCACGTGATGTGATGACCAGTGGGCGTTATAGTATTTGTTGACAAATTGAATTTAAAAAAAAAATTAAAAAATAAAAGAAACAAATGACACTGAGCTGTCAGTTGCCTGGGAGGCATCCTGAGCAGTGGCCACTGGAACCCCACCGATGCCCAGAGCAGTAGTGGAGACTTTCCCAGGCCAGGTCGGCCCCACAGAGCTGCTCTTGAGGGACAAGAGAGGTGGCCAGAGCTGTGCTCCTAGGGCGAGGGTGGAGCCCAAGGGAGCAGCAGCAGTGGGACTCTCACCTCCATAACAGTCAGAGGAAAGAGAGAAGAGGAAAACGGGAATGAAAAAGAAGGACCACCCCAGCACTACCCTGGCACACTCCTCCAGGACACATGTTCTCATAATTTTGTAGGGCGTCCTCCTGGCCTTGGACACAGAAGTGCATTTCCCTGGCCTCCCTGCCCCACCCAGTGTGTTCTATGAGGAGCACCCTTTCTCCACATCCCCACCTTCCACCCCCATGGAGGGAAACACTGCAGTGGGCACCCCTCCCATCAACACCTCCATGACCTAATATGAGGCCACCATCAGGGGTCTCCAATGTCAGGGGACGAGTGTGCAAGAGATGTCCTAAGAGAACAGCTCTCTGCAGAGAAAAACAAGACCACAGACCAGAGAGACTCTCAGTGATGACAAACTATGGCTCCTAAGCGTAAGCGCAATCTTGTGGGGACGAGGACCAGTAGAGTGTGTAGGAGGGAAGACCCAGTGGTCTGATGCTGAGGAACTGTACCAGGTGCATGAGCCAGAGTGAGAATGGGCAGCACAGAGGGGGAGAGAGAGAGACGGAGGGAGAGAAGGAGGGAGAAAATGAGAAAATTCAGGGAAGATATAAAACTAGGAGGCTCCATATTGTTTCTAAAAGGATTTCAAGACAGAAGTGAATGGCTACATGGAAAGAAATTATGTTTGGACAAATGGCAAGTATTGCAGTGACCAGAGAGCTGGTTTTTTGGGGGGTGGGGGGTAGGGGGCATTTCATTTCCATCCATCTCTCAGCAGGAAGCCTGGGCTTAGGATCTGGGGTTGGTCCAGCTGCTCCACTGTGACTCAGGCTCCTTCCCTCTCCTGCTTCTGTCATCCTCACCGTGTGGCCTTTCACAGATGCACCTTCCCCCAAGGATGGTTTGCTCCATGAATGTTCGCTGTTGCTGGCTACCCACAGGATTCCAAGCCTAATTATGTCACGTGAGAAAGCATTTGGTTCTGCAGAAAATAATATTTACATAGTCATTATCGTATATATCTCAGGTTTCATGATTGACATCCACACAAAGCAGAGCAGACATAATTATAATTCCAGAATGAAATGTTTTGAATCATAGCATTACAAAAATCAATGACGTATTGGACAAAATCAGCAGAGGTGGACAGAAGTAGGTGATAATGACTTTGTGTTCCATACCAGGGAACCAAATATATAGAAAATCAGGAAATGGGAAAAGAAAAGCATGAATTCCATTGCTTAAAATGACTCTTTCTGGAGGGTGACACTTGCATGGGATAAGACAAAGTCTTTTCCCTTTTCACCCTCACTGGCCTGTTTGATCTTGTTTTATTCAGGAGCATAGGGTAGTTTTATGATCTATATAATAATGTTTTTAAAAAGGTTTGATACAAAATATACAAAAGAAAAAAGATGCTGAAATCCTGCGGCCCGTGATACGGGTACTCAGGAGGGAAGCAGGGAGACCAGAGCCATCGCCACCACGAAGACTCAGGTGGGAAATCCTGGGGAGGAGCCAGGTGAGTCCATGCCGTGTGGGAAGGTTGGATGTGGAGATGGAAAAGCCACGTTGGACCCCATGCTTGTGTCATCACTGGGTTGGTGGAGGTGGAGCGGTCCTGGATGTTTAGAGTGGATGGGACACGAGCACTCAGAAGCACCCAGTTCATGACGTTCCGAGTGCACAGTAAGTGGCTTCAGGCTGTATCCTGTTGGCAGGTGTCTCTTGCAGCCTCACGAGGCTGTTGCCTGACTTTCTGGAGTTACCCAGGCATGTTAGAGAGACATTCGGGGGACCTGAAAGCTTGCACTTGGCTCAGCAGAGTCAGGGCTACGGGTTTGCCTTGCAAGCTCCTTACTCCATTCTGCAAAGTTGCAGCCAAAAAACACACCAAAGCCAACAAAATCCCAAGCCCCCCAAAATGCGGTCGTGAGTTTTTCCTACAAGTGCTCAGTACCATCAAAGCTTGCATTCTGAGCCTAATGGTCACCCTGCTTTGTTTGCACACACCTAACATGATTAAAAAACTGGATGATTCGCCGAAGATGATCATTGCTCTGAAGTGAGAAATAACTTTTCAGCCACAGGAAAAAAGTCAACGAGGAAAAATTACATCAGCAGTAACTGGATCTTAAATAAAAGGGATAGTCTACATATAGAACTTTCAAAGACCCCCTAAATCTTCGGATCCACACTGTCCTAATGTATATATTTAAATAAATTAGCATAAGCATAAGCCTCAAAGACACTCTTCCTACCAGTATGCTTTATTTATTTCCAATTTAGTGCTGAATAAGTCTCTGTTGGAAGCCCAGGCACTGAGGGAAACGGAATACTGCTTATTCAAAAGCCATTTGAATCACCTACTGTAGGAAGGCTATTATGCATGATCTATTGTTACAGACGCGGGGTTGCACCCTGAAGTTAATCCACGAGAGTAGCTTTTGATAAAGCAGGAAGTAATTTGTAGTTACTTAGACGTGCGTTACAGTCCTTTGAATCACCTGTCCTCTTATATTGGAAATGCAATCTTTGGAGGACTTGTGAAGACATTGGACTTGGATTACAGGGTGTAAACCAAAGTCGGGTAAGCCTTAGAACCCCAAAAGGGGTATAAGTGCTAGGGGGTATCAGAAAGACAGAGGCATTCAAGATAAATCGACATAAACTACAAAATACTGGTGTCTTTGTCTACCA
Organism: Canis aureus; assembly: GCF_053574225.1. NCBI lineage: Eukaryota > Metazoa > Chordata > Mammalia > Carnivora > Canidae > Canis > Canis aureus. Next base: position 53,477,145 of record NC_135631.1, read on the forward strand.
GGTGAGATACTAGAAAGGAAAATGGGAATGCAGGACATAAAAAATAAATAAATAAATAAATAAATAAATAAATAAATAAATAAATAAATAAAAATTCAAGTAAAAGCAGAATGCCATCTTTATTAATTTTATTTCTTTATTGGAGCATGGTTCCGCCTAGGAGTTTCGAGACGCTTTGGAGGACACAGGGTAGCAGACCCAGCCATTTCTGTCTTGTACCCAATATGATCAAATTAATTTCAAATATAAATACCTCCGAAAATTTATTTCTGTATCCTCTTAAGGCAGGCTGACCGGTCTGGCCTTTGTTCCCTGCTCCTGCTGCCCGATTGATGGGACACTAACGCTGATTGACAGGAGCGGCCGCGGACACTGTGGGCAGCCTTCTGAGCAGTGCTCTGTGCAGTTTGCACATTTTATTTTCTGTCTTTAACTTACAGAGAACTGAAGGAGGCCACATTCAAGAATCAATCTTTTGGGGCAGGTACGTCTCCAAATTTCTTCTGTTTCCAATGACTCTTTTTCCTTTTTCTTCACCATTATGTGTACCTACACGCCTTAAGTATATTTTCTCATAATGTATTCACTGAAGTGGTTAATGCGGTGACCAACACCTGCAAGATGCTGTCTAACTGTGGTCACAAAGAAGCCTACAGTCTTTTGATAGAATTCATCGGTCTTCACAAAAACAGGAAAGATAAAGCAAAAAGGCATAGTTTGAGGCCAGAATGGGCTTGCCCAAAGACCTCTCCTTAAATCGGATGTGTTCTCTGGGTTCTCCTTCCTAAACTCACTATTTCTGGATGACAGAGCAGTACTCATGGAGGCCACTTGTCTTACATTATCATCTACATCCTCTAGAGATCCAGGAGCCGAAAGTGCATCTAAGTTGTCTGGTTGCTTAGATTTTGCTTTCATCCCTTTGCTCTACAATTGTGATCACTGAAGGTCAAGTTTTCTATTATATTTCTAAACCCAATGCATAATTGCTGCCATTGATTTATGTATAAAGGTCACAGAGCAATACAGGAGGAAGCCAGAAAACCCTTTGTGTAGTTTAGTCAAGAGGGGAAAAAAATTGAGGTAGGTCAGAAAAAATATATATTAAAAATATTCTCAAAACCCCAACAGCTAGTTAAAGTCTCAAGTTAGGAAATCAAGAGTTATTTGAAGCCTAAAAATGATTGCAATGCAATTTTATTCAATTAGATATTCACAGATCAGACACGCTAGTACTGAGAGCTAAAAATTCCTGCTTCTTGACTAGTCAAACCTTGCTCTTCTAATCCTAAAATCCTCGCTGTCTTATTTAAATGAACTTGACGTTTTAACAAATCACTAAAGAGTTGTTAACCAATGAAATGAAACTAGAGACTCCCAAACATTTGGTCTGTGTATGTGAACTTGCATCAGATTCATCAATCTTTAAAAAAAAAAAAAAAATCACATACAAATTGTGTATTCTAGAGGAAAAATTAAAAAAAAAAAAAAAACACCTGTCCAATTGGCCTGCAAACATGGAATCAACTGGGGGAAATGCAGGCTGTGGCATCATGAACAAAACCATTTCCTTTACCTCTGGACAAGGGAAGGATGAAGGAGGGAATGGAGAGATCAGAGGAGGTGGAACAAGATATATCATGGTGTAAATGTTCAAAATACAAGCACTTCCTGGCAAGTACCTGTGTTTATGGAACACCCTAAGGGCCCGCAGCAGTCTGATGTCAGAACAGTTCCCGGTCAGCTTTGCTTCCCTCCCCAGTGCTGTTGAGAATGTTCTCCACTCCCCTTCCCTCCCTTTTGCTGATGAAGATACTTCTGCTTCCTGGGCCCTCCTCCCCCCTCTATTTAAATTTGCTGATGCCCAGTTAGCCTCTATCCACCCCTGCCCTGCCGGGATGAAGGAGACAGACTCAGATCAGCTGGGGCAGAGCCCTGGGTGTCAGAACGTGGCGGGATTGCTTCCATGCACCAGGAGACCTCCCCGTGGCCATGCAAGGTGGAGCAGGGGCCAGGCCTGGGTCCCAGGGTCAAAGACTGGAGGAGAGATCCACAGCACACCAATGACGTGCTTGCTCTGGCTAAGAAAATGCCTGCACAGTCCAGGAGATCTGACGCCAGCCCTTCTCGCTCTCCTGAGGCAGCATCCTGCAGACGCTGTCCACGTTGTTTCTGAGTGTTCTCATTTCACAAAGGAAATGCGCCTCACTCCCAATCGCTGCACATTCCTGGCAAAGGAGATGTAATATGATAATTAAGTTCTAGCTGTTAATCTCTAGACGTAGATGCATGTATGTTTGAACCACCCTAAAATACATTGGAAGCTGCAAAGCCTACAAAAGAAATAATAGCTTGCTGTTTCTAATTTAACTTGGCTAATTGTATTTTGGTGACATTATGATAATCCAATCAGGGCCTTACAAATGCCCTTTAGAAATGACATTTTTAAGCATCTTTACATCCATTTAACTATGAGGTACATCAGGAATTATTTTATTTTATTTTATTTTTTAGTCCTCGCTGACCCAACAGCGTGGGCATCATTACTGCCTTTTATTATTTTAATTTTTTTAATAATAAATTTATTTTTTATTGGTGTTCAATTTGCCAACATACAGAATAACACCCAGTGCTCATCCCGTCAAGTGTCCCTCTCAGTGCCCGTCACCCACTCACCCCCACCCCCCGCCGTCCTCCCCTTCCACCACCCCTAGTTCATTTCCCAGAGTTAGGAGTCTTTATGTTCTGTCTCCTTTTCTGATATTTCCTACCCATTTCTTCTCCCTTCCCTTCTATTCTCTTTCACTATTATTTTTATTCCCCAAATGAATGAGACCATATAATGTTTGTCCTTCTCCGATTGACTCACTTCACTCAGCATAACACCCTCCAGTTCCATCCACGTCAAAGCAAATGGTGGGTATTTGTCATTTCTAATGGCTGAGGAATATTCCATTGTGTACATAAACCACATCTTCTTTATCCATTCATCTTTCGATGGACACCGAGGCTCCTTCCTTTTAATTGCGAGTACATTCTCCAGCTCCTCCCCATGACGATACGCATAGATAGAAACCCATGGCTGTCGTTGGACTTGCCTGGTCTTCAACTTTGTGCAATGATAAAAAAAAGATTGTGAATTCTGTGCTCTGCTCTTCCTTTAGTTCTGTCAAAGCAGATGAATGACACATCTGCACATCTTAAATGGAGCCTACAACCCCTTCATGTGCCCGAGGTTATCAAGGCTCCATGTGTGACTATGGGGGGGAGGTGAAAACAGTATCTTCGTCTATACAACTGCAAGGTAATATCCTCCATCTCTCTCTCTCTCTCTCTCTCTCTCTCTCTCTCTCTCACACACACACACACAAACACACACACACCCTCATATATTAGAAAGATAAGTAATGATTTTCACTAAAAGTTCATTATGTTCCTATTAACAATCATGAGGGACTAAAAGGCTGTCTTATGTTACAAATAATAAATCTGTCAGTTGATCTCTGATCACAGGTACTCTAGTTTCATTACATTTGGGCTGTTGTAATTTCATGCCTTTTCACATTATTTCTAATTGTCAAATTTATGTTACTGTTATTTCTATTGTTTTGTGTTAGATTTTTAATTCCCCAAAATCGATTCATTGCAAAACAGTGGTTCACCAAAGTGAAAAATTCATGATGAAAGCGGTAACTACTTTTTTACAGTTCCAAGTAATCTTGTGAAAACAAATAGTAAACAGGACTCCAATGTAAATGCTGGTTGTAGCGGTATGACAAATGTGAGATTCCTTTGGGGTCATACCACACATGCAGAATTAAAGAGAACACTTTGATTTGGAAATATACATGTAAATAGCTGAAAATTGGATTTTATAGGACCAGCAATCCATTTTCCTGTCAAAATCAGTACAAAACCTTTTAAGAACTTGCTTTGCTATTAAAAAAAAAATAACCTTTAATATGTTAACTCAGTCATACTTGTTTTGAATAAATATGAAATAATTATTTTCAACATAAATTAATGAATGGTCTCATTTGTGCAAAGGAGAGAACAGACTATAGTGCAATTACCCAACGTTCTACTTCATATAGAAAAAAATACACTATGATTGGAAGCTGAATGTAAAACCTCCACAGGGTTAATAGGAAATGCAGCCCGAGTTCTCTTAATGAACTCTGACCTCGGTGCTCCCCGGATCGGCTGTCTGGTCCCGGGAGGACACACATGGCTGATGCTACTATCCGGCTGCTTGCAGGTGGCTCCCAGGACTCCCACACTTTCCTGCTTCCCCCAGTTGACTTTTGTCTGCAGGAAGAGTCAGTTTGGGAAGAGTCTCTTCCCAAATGTTTATGGCAGTTAGAGTCATTGTTGTAATTATTTAATTTTATTAATTATTTTGGAATCTAATTAAATACAGTTGTAACAAAAAGTTATTCTAATAGGAATCAGGTTGAATGCTTTGAAAAAAAAACGAATTTTTCCTTTTTTCACTCATTTTAAAATTTTAATTGCAGAATAGTGAACATACAAGTGGCTATATTAGTTTCAAGTATGCAATATAATGATTCAACAATTCTATACATTACTCTGTGTTCATCACGACAAGTGTACTCTTAACCCCCATCACCTATTTCCCCCAAACCCCCCTACCCTCCCTCCAGTAACTGTTCTCTAGAGTGAAGACTCTAATTCTTGGTTTCCTTCTCTCTCTCTCTCTCTCTCTCTCTTTTCCTTTGTTCGTTTCTTAAATTTCACATAGGAGTAAAATCTTCTGAAATTTGTCTTTTTCTGACTTATTTCATTTCATATTATATTCTCTACCTCCATCCATGTTGTGGCAAATGGCAAGATTTCATCCCTTTTTATAGCTGAATAATATTCCATTGTATATTTATGTACCACATCTTCGTTTTTTTGTTTTTTATTTTTTGCTTTTTAGGTTTTTTTTATACCACATCTTCTTTATCCATTCATCAGTTGATGGACACCTGGGCTATTTCCATAGTTTAGTTATTGCAAATAATACTGCAATAAACATTAGGGTGCATGTACTCCTTTGATTAGGAGTTTTGCATTCTTTGGGTAAATACCCAGCAGTGTGATTACTGGATTATAGGGTAGTTGTATTTTAACATTTTAAGGACCCTCCATACTGTTTTCCAGAGTAGCTACACCAGTTTGCATTCCCACCAACAGTGCAAGAGGACTCCCCTTTCTCCGCATCCTCACCAACACCTGTTGTTTCTTGTATTGTTGATTTTAGCCATTCTGACCTGTGTGAGGTTGTATTTCATTGAAGTTTTGATTTGCATTTCCCTGGTAATGAGTGGTGTTGAGCATCTTTCCATGTGTCTGTGGGCTATCTGGATGTCTTCTTTGGAGAAATGTCCGTTCAGGTCTTCGGTACGTTTTTTAATTGGAAAAAATAATTAAATGTTAATTCCTAAAAATGTTGCTGCCAAATTAGATGAGTATGAAAGATCTTGAAGGTGGAGAATCATATAAATTTAGAGGTACTCTGCATGCCGATTTCTTCCTGAGTACATTTAGATCCTCAGTGCACTTTATAGAGTCCAGAACTGGAAGCCTCTGATGTTACTTTGTGCGTAAGGTATAAAGATTACACTAAGATCCAGAATAGATCACATAATAAAAGTCTACAGATCTTGTCCCTTCACTGAACAATTACGACAAATGTCCATTCATACCGTTAAGTTAAAATAAACTAATTATGCTAATAATCTTTTTATTCCATAGCTTAATTGAATTTTTCAATTAAATGAACAACTATATTTTGTTACCAAATTGGATAGAAGGGTTTCCACTGTAATATGTTCACTGAGATTTCACACAAGCCATGGGAAATATTATTTTAATGAATGACCCTGTTGTATATTGATTAAGCAAATGACACCCAATCTGAGGGAGTAATTACTGTCGCATAGGCACACCAGAGATAATACAGTCAGATAAAACAACAGATGCACAGGGGACATATCAGAATTTTGGCATGTATGAAGGAGACTTGCCTGAACACTACATTATCTGTAGTTTTTTGAAAAGCCATGCAAGAGAAAAATTCATGCTAGAGGAAAACCAGTGCTTCAGAGGACTGCATGCTCAGGAGAAGATATGCCACCGGCAAACCCGTACTAGTAGCAAGTCCGTGCTATAAGCTAAAGGCACAGCAGCTGTGACTGTATGAGAAGGCATGCCACTGGTGAGGTCACGCTCCAGGAAAACCTGGGTGGGAGAGAAGGGCATCACAAGGAAAAGCATGCTCCAGTGCACTGCATGCATAAGAAGCCTGCAATCTTTATCTCCACATTACAGAATGCGATCCACACTCCAGGAGAAGCATGTTTTTCATGTCGTTAAAGATTACTTTGTAAAAAAAAAAAAAAAAAAGATTACTTTGTGAGCACAGAAATAGGCTTGATTATTTGTAGGCCTTGGGACGTGTCCTCAGTGGGATCTCAGTTGTTGAAAGCTGTGATCATAGTAATAAAATGGGTCACTTTTGGAGCACTTACAAACAGCCAGGCAATGTTCTGAGTACTTTCCGTAGGGTCACTCATGTAACCTGCAAGGTAGATACTACTATTATTACCCCCATTATATAGATGAGAAAACCAAGGCAAAGACAGGAAAGTAACTGGTCCAGAACAGCACAGTGACTAAGGGGCGAGGCCAGAACCGTGACCCAGGCATCTGGCTCCTTTAAGTCTGTTTAGCACAGCCGTGCTGTTGCGCTTCTCACAGCCCATCCTGCCCGAGGATGCCGCACAGCCGACCGGGCACAGATGGACAGCAGTTTGGCTCCTCCTCTCCACCTGGCACATGAAGTCCAGAGGGGCTAGGCTCACCCAAGCCTTTGAGATAACTTCACCGAAAATGCCAGTAAAACCGTTCCTATAAGTTCAGGTGATGGGTCCAAGTAATATTTCATAGTAATAAATTCACCCCCTTAGAGGGGCTCAAAGAGCCTGTGTCAAAATATCACAATTTTTTTTTCAATGTTGAGTAGAAGACCGCAGGGTTTCTTAAGAAGACTGAAGATTATGGTCCATAGTCTTACTGCCAAGCATATGGCAGTTTCCTAACAAATGGTTTTCTCAACAACAGATGATTAGCCTTTAACAGAAAATAAAATAAGACACTAAATGTCCAAGAGCCAGCGCAGAGGCAAAGAAGGGCTTTGCAGAGTAAGATATATCAGAAGCATGGGTCAGAAATCACCCACCAATGGGGATCCCCGGGAGGCTCAGAGGGTTAGCGCCTGCCTTTGGCCCAGGGTGCGATCATGGAGTCCCGGGATCGAGTCCCACGTCGGGCTCCCGGCATGGAGCCTGCTTCTCCCTCTGCCTGTGTCTCTGCCTCTCTCTCTCTCTCTATATATATATGTCTATCATAAATAAATAAATAAATAAATAAATAAATAAATAAACAAACAAACAAACAAATAAATAAATAAATAAATCTTAAAAAAAAAAGAAAAAGAAATCACCCACCACCTTCCCACAGAAGACGTGTAAGCACTCCACTCTACGGCTCATGTCTGGCAACTCATTTCCAGCAAAGGTTGAAGCAAAGACAATATACATATGCGGACTGTCCGTCAGGACCAACAGACCCTTGCTGCAACCCTCTCCACTTTTAATAGTGAATCAGAGCAATAATAATTATATAGAAATAAAGAGAATAATCTAAAACAATTGTATGCTGTACCTGACCTAGGACTCCAGATACACACTTCTGAGCCAGGAAAAAGGAAGCTTGAGAGGAGATTATAATAATATCGTCCCTCTCACTGCGTTCAATAGTGAGCCTCGTCACTAGATTTTTACAATACTAGGTTTTATTTTAATTATGTTAAACATGAAAATTCTGTGTCTTGTTTTTTTTTTCTTTGTATGCAACAAAAAAACAGTACTCTGTGTGGTCCATTCTGCTTAGCATGTGGCTGAGTGTGAAAATCCCATCATGCACGGCTCCTGGATGTACCATGGTCAACCTTCCATTTCCCCAAACAGCGATGTCCTTCTGTAAGTTAATGGAGGAGGGAGGAGGATAGGGGTGTGATGTGGTTCTGTTCACCACAGCTACCTCAATCCCAGAAATAACATGTTTTAGGAAAAATGGCTCAGCATGTGGGTATACCCCAGAGTGGCACTGAGAAAGTACATCTTCTGTAAGAACCTACTGTGACCTCGTGATGTATGCAGCAGGGCCTGAAAATGCATCAGACTGTCTGGCCCCGATGCTGTGTGGTAGCCATACACATAAGGAGCCTAAAAACTAGGACCCTCTGTAACGCAGTTGCTGATCCAGAGCCCCAGGTCTCCCTCCAAAGGGAATTCAGGTGTGTAATTGGCTCCACTGGATCAAATAATCCTCGATGTTCTTAAAATAATCTAAGTGGCCCATGAGAGCAAAAATGGATATTCCAGTCAATTGAGAATGTGAAGGTTCGAGGAGCTCATCAAAATACCTTTTAAGGATGTGACTCATTGATAACCTAAAGTAACCCAACTTGTCCATGGATAAATTCAGGTGTATACGCAAGTAGTAACAATGTGCTGGACCCTGCACACACCAGCATCTGAGTTCACGGCTCACATCACCTTCCAATCCCATATTCAGTGATGTCATGTGGGTACTTGCAATCAGTCAGGAAATCAGTAAATGCCACAAAACAGAACTTCTTCCCCAAGAGAACCAGTTGTTAAAAGCATTTCACCACCCCATTGGTAAAGCCATCTCTTTGTCTCTCTGTCTCTCTATCTCTGTGTATCTCTCTCTAACACACACACACACACACACACACACACACACACACACATTCTGTCTTTTCCAATTCCAAGCATTGGCACCCATGACGGGAAGGCTTAGCTGATGAGATTATTGGGTCACTATAAACCGTGGATTTTAGCATCCTTCACAGATAACCAACAAGGGGCGTCTGAAGTTTACCTTGCCATTTGAAATCCTACTATGTTTGAGGTTATCCTACCAAAACACAAATTTTTCTCATTTTTCTCACCACACCTTTACACCCAGATGATGTTTCCGACAACTCCTACATCACACCTCCTCTTCTCCAGAACCATCTTGCACTAAGTCTCCATTGGCTTGGAGGGGTTGTAAGAGCCCTCTAGCTCTGGTCAGTATTAATGCCCTTTTTTCTGTCAGCTTGGAACCAGGAGGGGTCCCCAAGACACCATTTGCTCTGCCCGAGGAGCAGTGCTGCCCCACCCGCTGAAGGGAATCCACCCTGGGTGTCCATGACCCTCAGACCCAATGCATAGCCATTGTGCCATTTGGGGCCACCTGATTTCAATTAGTGGTGTCATGACCTAGAGACAACTTCTACATCCTAGTGCACGCCAAACTTCCCCTGCTTTATGAGGAGGTAAGTTTTCCAGCCTTAGGCTACATTTCCTCTCCTGACCTCTCTATCCAGCACTGATGTCCTCAGATGTTTCATGGATGAAATTTAACTCTTACAAATTTAACTGTCATCCCTCTCTATGCTTCCCTCAGGGACTGTACATAAACTATGAAGCATATCAAAATTCTACTCAAATAATTGATAAGTAGCAGTAATAGGATGTGAATAAAAGTTTTATTCTATTATTGCTATTTTTCATTAATCAATAGTCAGTACTTCTGTCCATCTGCAATGTGTCCAAACCGTGGCTCTAGGGTTGGGAGAAATGCAGTAGATTTGTGGACTTTGCTCTCTGCCCTCAAAGCCTGATCAGAGAGAGAAGCTGGATTCATAAAGCAGGACAGAATAATGTGATCCTCCAGCCGGCTGGGAGTGTTGACATGTTTATTCCTTTGGGGTGTCCTCGTGTATCCACCATTTTGTATTCCTGCAGGACTCTGTGGACAGTGTTTTAGGTAACAGGTATTTCAGAGTAATTTGACTCCCCCAAATGCCCATAAAATTCTATAATCCCCACCTGCTTACTGCTAGAAATGGTCTACTCTATTTTTAATCAAGAGTTAGGCATCATCGCACGAATCCACAGAAGAAAAGCCCTTGCTGAAGCTCACCCCTGCCCCTCTTGAACCCATCTTCTCCTTCCTACCCAAAGGAACCCCTCAACACTGTTGACATCTGTTACCTTCTGTGTCCTAACTATAATTTGAACCTTCATTTTCACCCTCAGTTTCTGTCTTTACTTCTTAGATTGTAAGGATTCTGAAGACAGAGAACACAGATACCAGATTCCCTGCCTTGTGTCTCCCATCCCCAGCACCCTGCCCGGCCCGGAGAGGATGCCCTATAAACAGATATTTCAATAAATGCACCAGTTAACCATACTTTGTTTTTATTCTCCTAATTTCTTTAAAAGCATCTATACTAGGGGTGCCTGAGTAGCTCATTTGGTTGAGTGTCCAACTCTTGATCTCAGCTCAGGTCTAGATCTAAGGGTCATAAGTTCAAGTTCTGTTTGGGCTCCATGCTGGTTGTGGAGCCTACTTAAAAAAAACAAAAGGGGTGCCTGGGTGGCTCAGTCAGTTAAGCATCTGACTTTGGTTCAGTCAGCATCTCAGGGTCCTGGGATTGAGCCCCATGTAGGGTCTGCTTCTCCCTCTCCCTCTGCCCCTCCCCCTGCTCATTCATACTCTCTCTCAAATAAATAAATAAATAAATAAATAAATAAATAAATAAATAAAATCATTTTTTTTAAAAAACCCAAAACACAAAAACAATCTATACCAACATTCATTATTTAGATAATTTGGTAGGAACTAAGAGCTGCTACATACCTGCCTGGAAATATGAAATGAACTATACATGGACTGGCAGTGGAAAGGTGAGGCATGAGACTGGAAACCTGGAGGAAGGGTCTCATTCTGATCTCTGTTAAAATCCCTGGAGGCTTTGATCAACTCCTCTGACGTCTCTGAACTTCAGCTTTCTTCTTATAAAATATAGATGTTGAACAGGATGCTTTTCTAGCCTTCAGAATCTTAGTCAATGTTGTCCATTCTTAATAATTCCCTCAAATAACTTTTGTCAATGGTTTTGACAAAAAAGCAAAAGCACTCAAGCAAAGAACCTGGTAACTTAGGATTTCCTCTTTTCTCCCTCATGTCTACTGAGATAATTACATATTGACAATATTCAACTTAACAACCCTTAAGTTAACAACAACTTAACAACCCTGGGAGCCATGGAAGCCAGGGCGGATCCAACTTCTCTTTGTCAGAAACTGTCTTTTCTAAGATGGAGAAAAAAAAAAAAAAGAAACGGAATTCTTGTAAAATAGGTGAACTAAGAAATAGGAAGTTGAGAAATAAAAATAAAGAGGTTATTTTACAGTTTGAAATATCTGCTCTATCTCCTTTCTTTCAGTTTGAAATATTAAAAACATTTTTTTTTTGGCTTCTCTGCCCCAAGTCCCTAAAAACAAAAAGACTTAAAACATTTTCATCTTTTCAATGGTGACAGGAGACAAGTGTCCTTCACCTTCCACTGGCTTCACAATATTTTATTGTTAATTTGCTTATTAAGGAAACCAGTCCACTCATATTTGAGTTTTCAAGCATGTACCACATATGCTCCTGCCACCACTCTGAAGAGGATCACTACCCTGAAGGGGAGCATCACCTCAAAAAGGAGCATGGTGCTGAAGAAGAGCACCCTTGAAGAGGAGTATCACCCTGAAGAGGAGCACAGTAGTGAAGAGGAGCGCTGCGCTGAAGAGAAACACTACCTGGAAGAGAAGCACCACACTAAAGAGGATTACCACCCTGAAAGGAATACCACCCTGAAGAGGAGTATCATCTAGAAGAGGAGAACTGCCCTCAGGAGGAGCACCAACCTTGAAGAGGACTACCATTATGAATAGAAGCACAGCAGTGAAGAGGAGTACCACCTACAAGAGGAGTACCACCTGGAAGAGGAGCACTGCCCTCAAGAGGAGCACTACCTTGAGGAGGAGTACCATTATGAATAGGAGCATAGCAGTGAGGAGGAGTACACCTCGAAGAGTATTGCCCTGAGGAGGAGCACTTCTCTCAGGAGGAGGACTGTCCCGAGGACGAGCACTTCATGAGAAGACAGCACCACAGTTTCCTATTCGTGTTTCTGCAGGTGAGAGTTAAGGTCTCGGTCATGACTGTGTCTGTATGTGTCAGTGATGCCATAAGAAAGAACTGGACTGTCCCGTAGCCTAGGTCAGCAATGGCTGTTCTGCACATGAGCATCAGTGAATTGGCCAATATATAACTCTTTGCCGATGAGATCTCAGCTTAGGGTCACAGTAACCATAATTCTAAAATATTTCACCAAAACCTAAGCATTACTTTTTACTCAACCCAAAAAGGGGCACAGAGAACAAGAGAGTGTGTGCATTTGTGTGTTGGCCTGTATGTACAGGTTTTATTTTTTGCCTTTCCTAGTGGGGTTAGGGTGAGCGGTAGATCAGAAATCTATTCTTTGGAAATTAGGTGCTTGATGAGAAGGATGCATTCCTGTGTCAGGGCCAGGACTGAAATGTGGATTAAACTGGATTCTTGGCTATTTGCCCGATGTCTGGATCTGAGGTCCAGGTAACACCATCTAGAAGGTGAGATTGAGGGCGCTCGGACCTTGCATTCAAAAGTATTGCTTTTCAAGCGATTAGTTCAGCACCACAACAGTGGGAAGCCCACTGTGTACTGCATTTCCAGAATAAACTGACAAAGCACATTAAAATACAGAAAACATCCATACGATCGTCCCTTGGCAACTCTTTCAGAGTTTTATGAACTCACCAAGATATTATGAGAATACAAAGTGAAACTGTTCATAAGAATTAACCTCAGAAAGGACAGAAATGAATAAGGTCCACTTTTCAAGCCACACATTCGAGATTTGTAATATAGGTGGCCGGGTCATTATTGTTTTAAAGGAAGGCACAGATGTGCACGCAGGTTATTCCTCGGAGAGCCGGTGTCCCTAGAGCCTGAGATGCTGGCAGATGCAGGACGTCACTCACCAAGGCTCCACCGTACACCTGCGGCTGCCTCTGCAGAGCACAGGCAGGGCCGGCTCACCTGTCCAGTCACAGCCCAACTGCAGCAAGGGGCTGGACACGAGGACCCTCAGTCTTTATGGTCGTCTGGCTTAGGTGTTCCCATTTGTGGGGGAAAAGAGCCTCCTCTGACTGTCCCTGGTCCACAAGCACAGACACTGATCCTGACCCTCACTTCCTTCTGCCGTTCGCCTCCTCATCCTGCTAGTGGGAGAGTACTCAGGCCTGCACACAGGAGCCCAGGACGCTCGCTCACAGGGCAACCGAGGAGAGTCTGGATTCTTGCTTGAGACTTGAATATGCCATGAGGGAAAAGATGGGCGATTGGAGCAGCTAGCCCAGGAACCTCGAAACACCCCTAGGGTCCTCACTCACCCAACTAGAGAAGCAAATGTAGCTCAACGAGGGTGAGCCAACCACCACCTGCCTAGGGGCCAAGTCTGCCTGCTGCCCGTCTTTGTGAATAATACCTGGTTCTCATGCAACCATGATCTTTTGTTTATGCATTCTCTCCAGCTGCTTTTGTGCTGCAGTGGAAGAGCCAAGTAGCTGGAACAGAGACCATGTAAGCCTTTGCTATCTGGCCCATTGCAGAAAAAAAAGAAAAGTATGTCCACCCCTGAGTTGATGGAAGGATCCTTATGGCAATACGCTAAAGCCGGATCTGGAGATACCCAATCTACCCACTCATCTACCTATCAGCTCTCTAGTTGTCTCTCCATCTATCTAGTGAGATGGAGGCCGAGAGAAGGAATGTCGTGATAGATACAGATACACCATAAATAGAGTTGTTCAAATACACAATGGGGGGAAAATAGTTGGAAATGTACCAAAATAACACTACACAATGATGTTGCCGTGGGTATTCCATTCTTTAGTTTATAAATTATTTCTGATTTTCACATTATTTTGGTGATTAGAATAATTTTACTCAAAAACTGCCAAGTTGAAAAAAAATTTAAAAAATAAAATAAAATAAATAAATAAATAAATAAATAAATAAATAAATAAATAAATAAAAAATAATAAATAATAAACTGCCAAGGTGAGTCTGAGGTTTGGGAAGTAGAGCAGCAGGAGGGCTGGAGGAAATGTCTAATTCATTTGGAATCTGTGAGAGATTCAGGAAAAGGTACTGAGTATCAGTTTCCCCCTCCAGGGATGCCTGGGTGGCTCAACGGTTGAGCGTCTACCTGTGGCTCAGGTCGTGACCCCAGGGTCCTGGGATCGAGTCCCGCATTGAGCCCCCTGCAGGGAGCCTGCTTCTCCCTCTGCCTATGTCTCTGCCTCTCTCATGAATAAATAAAAATAAAATCTTTTTAAAAATACCCCCTCCATACACACACCTTAGACCACAAGGAAAACCAGTGGATCCAGCAGAGCTATTTGTGTCCTACAGGAAGGCGGACTCTGCATAAACTGGTACTTAGCAACGCCTCATAAAGGGGATCTGCGGTGAGAATACTTATACAGTTTAAGCCTCTCAATAGTGGTGGGTGTTGTCTTTCAAAAGTTCCATTTTGGGTAACACTCATGATTGAATAGTTTAGGATTGGTGGACATACCAAGTCAAGGGTCATGAACGGAGCCTTAATAAGTAAACTACTGTTTGAAAATGAACAGTTTGGTCAGGTGAGCAGTACATTTTTCCAATAAGAGAGTACTTTACCCACAAGCCATCTATTTCTCCACATATATTGGTTTTGAAGAATTTTCTTAAAAAAATTGGTAAATTGATTGATTGATTGATAGCCTTACCTTCCCAGAAAACAATTTCCAAGAGCAAATATGAATGCCATGTTCACAAAGGTGAGCTTAGTTCTCAGTTGATAGTTCTGCTTTCTAGATGCAAATGACCTTAATATTCAAAACAAGTACTTTAAGGTCCCTCACAGTGAAGGGTAGAGAAGAGAATATGTCCTCGTCAAAATGAATGTTAATTTCCTCTGAATAAATAAAAAATGAGAAGAAAAGAGGAGAAGGGAGAAAGAAAACAAGAGAAGGAGAACAAGGAGAAGGAGCATTTGTGAACATGAACAGTAAGAAGACAATGAAGGACAGCGCCGGTGGCGCAGCGGTTTAGTGCTGCCTGCAGCCCAGGGCGTGATCCTGGAGACCCTGGATCGAGTCCCACGTCAGGCTCTTTGTATGATGCCTGCTTCTCCCTCTGCCTGCGTCTCTGCCTCTCTCTCTCTGTGTCTATCATGAATAAATAAATAAAATCTTTAAAAAAAAAAAGAAGACAATGAAGATGGAAGAGTGTTAGCAGCAGCAGCACAAGGAGACCGTCTGGGTGGACAGGTGCATGTGTCTTCACCAATATGGGGTGTCTGGAATTAAGCCTCCACCACCACACCAGTTGCACACCTTGCTGAGATCTGAAAACACTCACCACACCCACCCCGCAAAGGCCTAGAGATCTGTGCTTCTTCCAGTTCCACTAACTGTGTCCCCAAATGAGGCTCAGGAAATTCTATCATAGAAATAATCAGTGAAATAAATAGATTTGAGTACATACTCAGGAGAAAGGCAGATGTTGGGTTTCACTCGGGGGGGGTGGGGCGCACATCTTCATGGAGGCGTTGGCACTTCCATTCTAACCATGCTCCTCAGCAACTCTTCCCGTGAAGCTCCTGCCTGTCCTCTCCATCACGCCAGCCTTGTTTCCTATTTTTCCAGTTTGCCTCTTCCTTTCTTTCTTTTTTCTTTTTTCTAATCCTTCCTCTCTTTCAACTAGCACATTTTCCTCTCTTTTTCCCATGCTTATCAGGTTAGGTGTTCTCTTTTTAATTGAGCATGTGTGGGATCTCACCATCCTTTACCTCTGTTATTTTGGATCAAAATAATTTGCCAAAGTTCTCTTCCTAAGACACTTTCTTAGGAGGATGTCTAACATCTTCCTTAAAGATGTGATGTTTTCTCCATACTATTACATATGTTTGGCTATTTGATAAAGAATATAGAGAATTATGAAACCACTGACTTGGCCAATTAAGGCAACTTTTTTGATGTTACTAGGGCATGATACTAGGCAATTTCAGACTCTGTGCTTATGTAGTTTAAAATGCTCATCTTTCAAGGCAGGAAACTGGAATCAGTCAAAGTCTATGATAGACGAGCCTAGGTGTGGTGGGCACAACAAGGTGAGGTCTTGAACAAGATCTTAATAAACAGTGGGGAAAATTAGAGAGGGAAACAAACCATGAGAGACTCCTAAATCTGGGAAACAAACAAAGGGCTGCAGAGGGGAGGTGAATGGGGGTTGGGGTAACTGGGTGACAGGCACCAAGGAGGGTACTTGATGGGATGAGCACTGGGTGCTATACTATACGTTGGCAAATTGAATTTAAATTTTTAAAAAAGTGAATAAATAAATAAACAAATAAACAAACAAACAAACTGTCTTGGGAAAGTGAACAGTTTGTCCAAAAGCTAAATTTTGATGCAATCTTATTTTTAGTTCAAGGTTTATGTGTTTTGGGTTTTGGTATGCCTTCATAACTTCATTACTTCCCTAATAAGTTACATCACCCCACAAAATACTGTTGCAAGTTTGACAAGGAACAACCAAGAGTAACAATTTCTCATGAAATATGAGAGAGATGTTAAGTGACACCAACACACAAGAGCATTTACTGTCAACATTATTTAATATCACTTTGAAATTTATATGTAGCAAAGCCAAAATATAAATGGCGATATACTTAAGAAGATTATACTCCTAAACAATCCGAAGGTATAATTTAATGCTATTATAATTTCAAAACACAGCAGCAAAACCCTAGAAAAGATAAACATACAAAAGTTTGTAAACTTTCTTCACAGTGGTAATTATTGGCTTAATTATATTTCAAAGGAGGCCTAATTTAAAATTTTAATAAGAACATTTCAAACCTGGAAACCACAAGAAATGTATGTAAATCATCAGAGGGAAACTATGAGATTTGGATGCACAGAGAGACATTCTCTTTCAAAAATTACTCATTTTTTGTTATGTCCCCACTGCCATCACTCAGTAACAAGCTTCTATCCTATCTCTTTGCTGTTCTCTTGTCTCTGTCTCCACCTCTTACGTCCTCTAGACTATCACAGCAAATGTCCCCTATCTGATATCCTAAGCAGAATGGTTAAGGATATTCTAGAAACAGTACTTTATTTGCACATGAAAAATTTAATCATAAATTAGGCCGAAAACAGCTGCATTGAGAGATATATATGTGTTTACATAAACATACAAACATTATATATTATTATTTTATTCTGAGACAGATGTAGAGATACATTTCAGTAGCATGAAGAAAATACATAAAATAATGTGAGTGATTGCCAGTGGATGGTAAATATTACAGTATTTAAAGTACTTTTTTTCATTTTTATACTTTGCAAATATCCTGCAATCCTGTTATTACTTAAAAAATAACAATAAAGCACATTAAAATTAGGTTGTGAAGACTGCTCAATGGGATGAATGGATGCACAAAATGTGGCACATACATTCAGTAGACTACCATGCAGCTCTTAATAAAAAAAAGGAAATCCCATCACATGCTAAGCATGTGGATAAACCTTGAGGATATTATGCAAAGTGAAATAAACCAACCACAAAAGGACAAATTGCTCTACAATTTCACTCCTATGAGGCATCTAAAGTTGTCAGAATCATAACTATAGAAAGTAGAGGGGCGGATGTCAGGGCTGGAGAGGGGGTGGAGAGTTGTTTCATCAATACGGAAATTATTAATAGTATTAATACTATTTCACTTAGGAATATAGCGGAAGATATGTACTAACCATGGCAACTGAAACATGAATTTAGTCTTAGAAATTATATTTTATTGCGCTCCTATGTAACGAAACATTTATTTTTGCTTTTTACCACAGGTTACTCAGTTGATTTTTTTTTTTAAGATTATATTTATTTATTCCTGAGAGACACACAGAGAGAGAGAGGCAGAGACAGAGGCAGAGGGAAAAGTAGGCTCCATGCAGAAGGACCAACGTGGGACTCGATCCTGGATCTCCAGGATCACAACCTGCGCCGAAGGCAGCGCTAAACCACTGAGCCACCTGGGCTGCCCAACTCGGTTGAATTTTTATGTTCACTATCTGTCCCAATCTGTCGGTTTTCAATTGTAGTCATTACTGCTATAAATATCCTAAAGATAAAAATGGTAATCCTGAGGAGCACATGGATAGCTCAGTCAGTGAAGCATCTGACTGTTTTGGGCTCAGGCCACGATTTCAGGGTTTTGAGATCGAGCCCCTCATCAGTCTCTGTGCTCAGCGTGGAGTCCGCTTGAGATTCTCTCTTTCCTTCTCCCTCTGCCCCTCCCACCCCAGCTTGCTCACTCTCTGTCAAGTAAATAAATAAATCTTTAAAATGAAATAAATAAGTCGTTTAAAAAATTATAATCTTGAAAATCACAATGCATGCATTTGGATAAGCACTTGCAGTGACACATGTGGACCCAGGAGGCTTTCTCTCTTGTGTGTTCCATTAACATGACCAGGAGAACAATGTTCCTGGAGCATTCAAATTGCCCTGCCTGTATTCATCTTCCTAGTGGAGAGGAGAGACCTGTTTACCTTTGCCTGCTCTCCACCCAAAGAATACCTGACACTTCCTAAGCACGTTTAGATAAGTGTTCAGTGATTCAATTCATATAAACTATCATCATTGTAGCCCACTGGTTCAATAGATAATTTTTAAGAGAATTCAGCCATTATCATACATTAGTGTAGAGTCTTGAAAGTAATTTTTTCAGAATGTTTAATTGAAAACATAGGAAATGTTCTGAGAAGTAATTGATCTATATCATGTGAAATCGTATCATTGATTAAATTAAATTTAGTTTAAACATATTAAAAACAAATAATCCATTTGGTGTTTGAATAGGCCTCAATGTTGAATAATGAAGAGTATTAATGAATGACGTGATAGGTGCTTCTCTCTCTCTCTCTTCCTCTCTCTCTCTCTGTCTCTTTCTCCCTCTCTCTCTCATGTGTGTGAAGGTTAGAGATTTAGGGATGTGGGGAGGTCGGCATAGAGCCCTAATTGCCATTGGAAAGAAGGCATGGACTGTATTCACTAATTAAATGCCACAGGTCACCCTGGTTTAGGCAGGAAGATCTAAATCCTTTCCTAATCAGCACACAAATGAGACCTACTTTCCCCATTTCAGCTATTGATTGTTTGCCCTCACCTTAGGGAATATATTTGTCCGTGATCCCCTGCTTTAATGGACATCATCTCCTCATTTTTCTAGAATGCACCTAGCTTTGTGACACTGTGTGCCCTGAACACTTGCTCCTAAGAGTGCCATTCAATTACAGTGTAGAGAAATAGCTACTGGGAATTCAGTAATGAGAGAAACCTTTGGGGGCTGAAGCCACCAATATATCAAAGCCTTTATACATGAGAGAGCAGAATAGATCTTCGAACCAATGGGGCCACTGTGCATGGTGGGAAATCAAAGAGACAGTGGATCGGAGCCCGGGAAAGGAATGAACAGGTACGTGACACTGAGTTTGCTTGGCCAAACAGTTGCCGGTATATTTGTGCTTGAAATTCTACACCAAATAGGAACGGTGATTGAAGACATACCAGACTTTCCAGATGAATCTCTGAAACCCTATGGAAGGATTTTCACTGCCGTCTCTAAAATTATTATTCTTTTTATCATAAATTTTGTTGGATAAGGTAAAAAAAATATTTTCTTTTCATCTATATTGTTACAGGCATATGCTAAGAAACAAATTTTAAATGTGATTTCTTCTTGGTAGAAAATAATAGTTCCTCAAACTCTGTTTATATTATATTATCATGATATATGAAATATAATCATGATTATATATCACATATATAATCATGATATTATAATATATTATCATACATAATCACATATAATCATTATATTATAATATAATATAATATATTATCATGTTATCACGATTATTATAATTATTTATATATCATATTTGTACTTAAGACTTACATGAAATATGCCTCTAAGTATTATTGTATATGCATCTTAAATATAAACATTTACATTTTATATTTTTACATCATAACTCCTAAATTGCCATGTCGATCTAAAGCAGTATAATTTATGCACCACTTTTGTTCCTTAAAAAAAAAATCCTTCCTCTCTATAATCTAATATTTCCTAACCTGTGATACTCACATATCTGCTTATGTAAACACTTTTATTTGTGCTTAGGTTGTCATGGTTCAGATGAAATGCTATTGCCTGGGCTCATTTTACTA
Source organism: Canis aureus (assembly GCF_053574225.1). NCBI lineage: Eukaryota > Metazoa > Chordata > Mammalia > Carnivora > Canidae > Canis > Canis aureus. Next base: position 53,497,449 of record NC_135631.1, read on the forward strand.
ATTAACAAATCCTTAAGCAGAGCTTACTCTATGGCAAGTGTTTTACAAATATTAACTCTTTTTACCCTTATAATAACCTTAGGAGGTAGGCCAAACCATAACCCCTATTTTACAGACTAAAACAAACAACTGGAAAACAACACTTTAGCACAATGGCTGGAGGTTGCCCAAGGTTACACTGATAATAAGCAGGCTCCTTAAGATTCAACCCCCAGCATGTTCCCCTCCGGGGCCTATACTCTTTACCTCCAGCTGTTTGTGCAGGTATCACTATAGCATGTGCATTGAGAGTTGGGGCTGACTTTTCTCTGGGATTTCCAGTTCTCAAAGTTCCCATGTGCAGTTGGTGCCATGGTGTGTTGCCCACATCACTTCTTCTTCACTTTTTTTCAGCAGCCAAGAGAACTACTGAGGGCTGAGATCTCGGCTGAGTCCTGCTCTGGGAATTGCCTTCACCTGCCAAAAACTACCTTGACCAATGTCACGGTCCCTCCTCAGGGGCCTCCTAGAGATAGACTGTCCATGTCCACCTCAGCCACTCACCCTTCTTGTCCAGATTTAAATGGCCATCCCAGGTCCATGGGATCTGCTGAGGGTTTTGTGCAGATTGTGTTACAGTCCAGTTCTTCTGCCCAATTCAATCTTGCTTTTTGATAGATATCAAGCCTTGGGCCCCTTCCCAGTGAACTTCCTGCTTGCGAATTCTAGGGAATCTGGTATTAGGAAGCCAGCTCCATGGAGTTTTGTTTCCTGATCGAAGTGGAACCAGACACCAGTTATGCAAGGGCTCAAGACTCAAGGGTCTTGGGAGCAGACTAAGCTACAGTGACTGCTGTCACTACGCGTCTCCAGCAACAAGCTAGACATTCCTTCCGTTTCCTCTACTGCTCTAGGCTGCTTACTAAACCTACTCTAAGAGTTTTAAGCCCTTAAATTATTTTGGACAGGGCCTGGTTGCTGCAGTTTCTCATATACTTCTTTAATGGAGTGAGGAACCACCACAGGGGTCCTCAGTAAATACCCCGATGCCACACAGAGTCCTCCTTACCACCACCATGTAGCACCAACCCTAAACCTTCAGAGTAAACAGAGAAAATGAATCTCATTAATGTAGTAACTTCTAACTTTATCTGCGTGTCCACTGACTTTAGAGCCCAAATATATCAGGTGGCGGCAGTGAATTCAATGGAACCCTTACCGGCCACGCTGATAGAAGAGTTTCCCTTCAAAGATGAGGACAGAGCCTAAATTGGGGGGAAGGGAATATTCAGGTTCTGGAAAAGGGTCACTGGAAATCTGAATGAGAGAGATAAATCCAATTTCCACCCTGTGATCCCCAGATATGTATATTCTATTTACTGAGCACAACACCATGGGTCATAATGCCATACAGCTACATGCCACAGTAGTCATTGGTCGAATATAATCATCACAACTCAGAGGACAGTACTCCTAGCCATCGTAAGACTTATATCAAGCCAGTGCCTAATTAAGGCCTTGGCAGGCTAGGGGCACCTGCGTGACTCAGTCCGTTAAGTGTCCGACTCTCAATCTCAGCTCAGGTCTTGATCTCAGGGTCATGAGTTCAAGGCTCATGGTGAGCTCCACACTGGGCATGGAGCCTACTTAGAAAAAAAAAAATATGTTAACAGGCTAGTCCACCATTATACTTGGCTGTTAGCCTTTGAGCAATGAGGCAATCTCCACAATAAGTAGATTCTGTGGTTACAGTCCCATAAAACAGGTCCCTTGGTCTGAAGCAATATTAATCAAGATAGCATTTCCATGAAACTGTTGAATATCTCATCATGGTGAATGCTTTCTGGAGGGTGTTAACTTGAGACACAAAGATCTGCAATTTTGTACTGACCTTCATCAGCCTATCTACGTTCTCATTTTTAAAAATTCTTCCCAACATATTTCTTCTGATGAACTATATTGGTTTGAGGAGGCAGAGATATTGCAGAAGCTCCTCTTTGGCCCTTTCTATCTCTTTTTGGCCCTTTTATTTCATGACCAAAGAACCAATATGAAAGTTATGTTAGCTATAGGTATATCCACTATACTCTTGAAGAACGGGATTATAACCAGGTTTATGGATGCCCCGGATTGCCAAGACTTGGACTTGAGCCCACTTTAGGTCCCAATCTAATTTGAGGATCGTGATGACATTTGAGTATCTTGTCTATGTTGGTTCATGAACTAGCTTACATTAACTAGTTATACAGTTACGCTGGTAAATAGCTGCAAATCTCTTTGGTAAGTAGTAGGGGATGCTTACCCCTTCTACTGTGAAGATGTGCAGAGCCCTTCCTGAAGATCTGTTCTCCCCTTTATTTTTTTTTTCATTTATTTATGATAGTCAGGAGGGGGGGGGGGAGAGAGAGAGAGAGAGAGAGAGAGAGAGAGAAGCAGGCTCCATGCACCGGGAGCCCGACGTGGGATTCTATCCCGGGTCTCGAGGATCGCGCCCTGGGCCAAAGGCAGGCGCCAAACCGCTGCGCCACCCAGGGATCCCTCTGTTCTCCCCTTTAATAAGTGGACTCTGTAAAAATTGACTTCATTATGGAAACGAAGTAAGCACTACAATTTCTGATCACCAACTCCATCTCTCTCTCCCTCCCTAAATTCCACGCACCCCACACTCACCAACTCCCCACTTCTGTTTATAATATAAGGGAAGCAACATCCTATTTGGACCTTCCCGATCACTGATCAATGAACCCCCACCAGAGAACCTCTGATTGCTGTTTACTCTGGTCATCATCTCCACTTGGCCTCTTGGCAGTTTATTTATTTTTAAAGATTGTATCTATTTATTCATGAGAGACAGAGAGAGAGAGAGATAGGCAGAGACACAGGCAAAGGGAGAAGCAGGAGCTCCATGCAGGGAGCCCAACATGGGACTCGGTCCCGGGACTCCAGGGTCATCCTCTGAACCAAAGGCAGATACTTAACCGTTGAGCCACCGAGGCATCCCGGCCTCTTGGCAGTTTAGTACAAGTATTTGGTTTCTGCCATTCCATTCTGGAGCCCCATGTCATTATATCCTACTGTCAACAAACACCCAAAGATGACAGACCCACTGAGCCTCTGGGTTCTCCCCACCCAGCAGGACTCCTGGCCTCACAATGCATCTATCCTACTACTGCTACCTTCTGTAGCTTCCTGGCCCCTTCCCCAATACTATACCAGGAAGGTTAATGAACCTCCAACTGTAGGTGACTGTAGTTACTGTAGGTTTTTGACATTACTACAGTATATTAGGACCAGCTCCATGAATTCCAATCAAATCGTTAATTTTTAAGACATGGACCAATGCTCCTTTATTTGGTCTTAGTATTTGATCCCCTCACTCTGTCCAACACCCTCAATAAGTTCTTCCACAGGTGTTCCAACAATTCCTGTTGGTCTATATTGGATAATTACTGCAATGATTTTCATGCATGAGCTCTTCCTACCCAGAGCTGGGATTGCCTTTCCCCATCTGGGCTGAGCTCTTATGTCGGTCGTAGGCCTGGAGGCAATGAGGGCTAGTACAATCATCTTAAAGAGTGCCAGTTTCATCTTCTAGGCACATTCCTCATTTGATATCTCCAAACAAGAGGTGGATGCTGCCCCTTGGAAGAGGCTTCTCTGACTCACAGAAGGTTCAAGAGAATCCAGTTTCAAGATTCTCAGATTTTCATTCCCAAATATTCCCATTTAAAGTCTAATATTACACTTTTGTTTTGCATCGGGGCCCTGATTTTACTCCAGGAGTGTATTATAGATGGGAAGGCCATCTCTTCCATGGCTCCGAAATTGTGTCAGTTAAAACATGGATTTGGATTTCACTATGGTCTTCTCTGGAGCTCTTGAAGAAGAGAGTCTTCTTTAAACATGATCACAGAGGATTTCTGACTTTTTTTTAAGATTTTTGTATTTATTTATTCATGAGAGACACAGAAAGAGAGAGGCAGAGACACAGGCAGGGGGAGAAGTGGGCTCCACGCAGGGGGCCCAATGCGAGACTCAACCTTGGGATCCAGGATCACCCCCTGAGCCTAAGGCAGATGCTCAACCACTGAACCACCCAGGGTTCCCGACTTCTGGCTCTCAAAGCACCCTTGAGTTGTTAGTCCTGGAACTATGTTTTATTCCAAGACATCTGGACAATTTCAAGATTCTTAAAATTGCCATTATCCCCCTTCCCAATACTGATCATATGCCACAGCTAACATACAACTGACTCTTCACCTACTACTTTAACCTCTTCCCAGACCTCACAGGTGATGGGCACCAGTGGTGGTGCCCCCATGCTTGGGATTGTCACCACCTACTTACTCTAGCAAGGAGGTCATTTTGCCTTCTCACTAAAGAATGATCCAGCTATGAACTCCAACTTAATAGGCCTATAAAGTCCTAATTACTAGGGCTAATTCTAGTACCAACTGTAAGCCTGGGTTCCCCCAGAATGGAATCTGAGGTATGTGTGTGGGTAGTTTATTTAGGTAGCACTGCATGAGATGGAGAAAAGCCAGGAAGGAAGGTATGCCAACCAAATCATGTCCTGTCCAATTTCCCACTCTCTGGAGGCACCTAGTCCTCAATCCTCAGCACTTACTAAAGAATTTCATGAGAGAAACCTAAAAACAAATAGTATAACAGGAAAACTGCTTATTCAAGGACTCCAGTGCACTTTAGCTAAGGGTGCCTCTTGGGTGCTGATTCCCCCTTACTGGGGGAAATGGCACATTCTCAGAGCAGCTCACACAAGGTTCAGAAAAGTTCTGTGGCAGGGACTCAGGTGATGTGGAGTAGGCCTAAGGTGAGAGACCACTGGGTGCATTTAGGCCAAGCTGGTCAAAATCTGCATGGGATAGAAGAGGAAGAGGATCTGAAGTGTGCTCAAGACACCAAGTATTGACATGTGGATGTCAGAGATAGAATCTGCTGCTAGATGTTAAAAGCAGAAAGATGTATTGTGCATGTATACAGTACTAACTCCTCCTGGGACATCATGGCTAAGACAAGGCTGACTGTTAGATCTGAAGTCAGTGGTCTGAAGAGGTGATCATTGTTTTGATCAAGAGTTTCAGGGCAGTCGGGGCGGCTCAGTGGTTTAGCGCCACCTTCAGCCTAGGGCCTGATCCTGGGGCCCCGGGATCGAGTCCCACATCAGGCTCCCTGTGTGGAGCCTGCTTCTCTCTCTGCCTGTGTCTCTGCCTCTCTCTCTCTGTGTCTCACTCTCTCTCTCTGTCTGTCTGTTTCTCATGAATAAATAAATAAAATTAAAAAGAAAGAAAAGAGTTTCAACTGTCAGCCTGTGACCACAGTGTTGTGTTAGTTTGCTGGAACTGCCACAACCAAGCACCACAAACTAGGTGGCTTAAAACAGCAGAATTTATTCTCTTCAGGATCCCTGGATGGCGCAGCGGTTTAGAGCCTGCCTTTGGCCCAGGGCGCGATCCTGGAGACCTGGGATCGAGTCCCACGTCGGGCTCCCAGTGCATGGAGCCTGCTTCTCCCTCTGCCTGTGTCTCTGCCTCTCTCTCCCTCTCTCTCTGTGTGACTATCAAAAATAAATAAAAATTTAAAAAAAAAAAAAAGAATTTATTCTCTTCAAGTTCTGGAGGCCAGAGATTCAAACCTAAGGTGCAAGTGGTCTGTCTGAGGGTTCTGGGGATAATCTTTCCCTGCTTCTTTGTAGTTCCTGGTGCTTGCCAGCAACACTTGGTGTTCCTTGGCTTGGGGACTTCATCACCCCATCTCAGCCTCCAACTTCACACAGTCTCCTTTCTTCTGTGTGTGCATCCCTATGTCTTCACATGGCCTCAGCGAGACCATAGCCATTAGATTTAGGGCCCACTCTCCTCCACTGTGGCTTTATCTTAACCAATTACATCTACAAAGATGCTATTTTCAAATAAGGCCACATTCTGAGGTTCCAAGGGGACATGTGTTTCAGAGAGATGCCATTCAACCCATTACAGTCCTATACAGATGTACGATGGGTGATAAGGGTGAAGAAAGAAGAGGTAATTGGTTGTATCAAACAACAAAACATTCAACAAAACTGTTGCCTATGGATTCGCTCAAGTTCCAGATGAGCCTAGTATAGAGCCATGATATTTAATGACGTTCAGTAAAACAATAGCTCAGTCAAGTCTGTGTCCTTGGAAAAAGATAAGACACGATTTTTTCAGAGCTAGGTAGACATACATAAAAACCCTCTTACCTCTCATCCGACCTATATCTATGAGCCATTTTCGCTATAGATGTCCATTTTGGGAAGAGGCACTGACTGTATAAAAGTTACTTAAGATTTTGCTGTTTTTGGAGGAAGAATCCAGACCACAGGTACCTGTTTGCCTTATCTTTATTCACATCTAATATTGTTGGAACTGAAAAAGCAGAACATCTCAGTTCGGAGTCTAGGCCTCAGACTACCTATCTGAATATCACTTCACTGAAAGAAAGTTATAAGGTAGAGCTTTGCGTTGGCTCTAACTAATCTACTTTGTTGAGCTAAATTGCTTGAGATTTAGCACAGAGCTTTGCTGCAATATTCCAACGGTGAAAAATCAGGTGCAGAGCAAATGAGATTAATGTCTCTGGCAGCACCGTATATTTCCTTTGCTTAACGGGGAGCATGCCATATTTCCTCTCATGGTGCGCCTTCAAAGAATTATCATATTTTAGAGTGAAACTAATTGTCAGAGAGAATGGAAGTTCATTTCCACAGACGACTTAGCTCCTGGGGCCTAGGAAGAAAGTGGTTTTCGTTTATCTTTATTTGCATTCTCAAGGATGACTAGAGAGACACATGCATAAAGACGTCTGCACTTAACTGCTGGCCAGCTGCTCAGACGAACCCTTTGTCTTCTGCTGACGTGTAAGATCCGCCACGCTCCCCAGCTGCACTTGGGCCAGAGAATAAAGACATGCAATTCTTAAGTTGATTGATATGATGACGACGATGATGATAATGATGATGATGATGATGATAGCAGCTAATAATTAAACAAAGGTACAAGATGCCATGCTAGGCACGTTATACCATAACTTCACTTAGCAACCCCCATATACATATAGATTAAGTATCATTCACAGTGTACTCATTCTATAAATGAGAAAGTAAGCTCAAAGAGGCACATAGTCACTCAGGATGTGAATAAAAGCCATCCCTTTTTCTTTATTCTTCCTTGATTCCTAGTGGAAGGATGACACTACACTTTGTCAGTGAACATTATTCAATGTGAGATTGGCCAAAGATCAAAACTAGAATATCAGAACAGGACTTGACACCTCAAAACCCATTTATTCATGGTCCCTTATTTTTGAGATTCAGAATGGAGGTCCAGAGCTTTTCTACAGCACTGGCTGGAAGTCACTGCAGTAAAGTATTTACATAATTTCACAATCTGTTCAACAAAGACAGAGATTCCACTTAAACTAAACTGTGGGCTGGCAAGGCCCACAATGAGTTGAAATAACTTTTTGTACCTGATGGATGAAAATCCAGATTTGCTGAATTCAAATCAGAATATCTGAAAAAAATAAAAAGATTATCTAAAAATAATGTTAGAAGAAATTACAATGTACATAGAAAGACCAGTATCCAAAATCGAACTTCAGGTGGTAATTTATCTGGACACACGGAGTTTCTATGTAATGACTCTTCTTTTGGCAAGACCAGACATTCTTTGAAAGGTTTTCTTTCTCTTTTCTTGGATGTAGAACTCTGTCTGAATCAGGAAGATCCCTTTGTATGTCATTTCCTACCATGATCACAAATTATTGTAGATTGGTATCCAGAGGCAGAATCACCATGAAGCCAATGAAATGAAGACTTCACAGGGTTCCACATGCATGACTCTTTCCAAGGGTCCCTGGGGCGTATCCTATGGACTTGTCCACTTGCCCACGTTTTCACAAAATTTGCCAAAATAAAACAGATTCACCATGCTACATTGAGATCCCTGTCCCCCTCCATTCTGACACTCTTTCTTTTTTTATCTTAATTTAGCTTTATTGATTTTCTCCTCATATATCATGAAATAGCTTTAATTTTCCAGATATATTTTCAACATTAGCATCTGCATCATTTTTAAGTTATTATTGTTTTTTTTTTAATAAATTTATTTTTTATTGCTGTTCAATTTACCAACATAGACACTCTTTCTTCACACTTCTCCCCAGTGCCTCTGGGAGCACTAAAGTAACTGTGGGCAGTTCAGGAATTCCGTTAAAGGAAATGATTACAGAGACTGCATTTGAGGGGAAAGGAAAGAAATGAGTGAAAATATCAGTGAGGATAACAGAACATGAGAGACTCCTAACTCTGGGAAACGAACAAGGGGTAGTGGAAAGGGAGGTGGGAGGGGAGTTGGGGTGACTGGGTGATGGGTACCGAGGGGGGCACTTGGTGGGATGAGCACTGGGTGATATGCTAAATGTTGGCAAATTGAACTGCAACAAACAAAAATAAAGAAATAATAATATAAATATAAATAAATAAATAAATAAATAAATAAATAAATAAATAAATAAAAAGAAAGACTGCATGTGGGTTTGGAGTGACAGATTTGTGTCACTTTTCAACCGCTTTCATGTTTAATTGAGCTACTGCTAGCACCTTAACGTAGCGAGAACCAAAGGAATATATCTACTGCTCTCTAGGCTGACTCACTCAAGGATGTGTCCTTTGGGACCAGCACCAAAGCTACATGAGCAATGGAGGAGAAAAGGAGGTTGAAATGTCAGAGAGATAAGCACATTCCTCTATGAAGTTGCTTCTCTATTCTCTCATCTAGCCTAACATCAGTTCTGTTATGTAGGGGAAAAAAATAAATAAATGCAATGGGTAAAATATAAAAGTATGACAAAGGGCTTATCAAAAAATGCAGTGGATACTCACACAACCCATTATTTAATCCCGGCCCCATTCCCAACACCAAACATGGAGAACCATTATTGCTTCAAGTCTCCTTTTCATGTTTCTTTTGTTTAGTTAAAGAGAGAGAATATGCGCAACCCAGGGGGAGGAGGGGCAAGTGAGAGAGAATTGTAAGCAGGCTCCAACCTTAGCACCCAGCTGGATGTGGTGCTCAATTTCATGAGCCTGAGATCATAATCTGAGCTGAAATTAAGAACTGGACACTTAACCAAGCCTCCCAGGTGCCCCTTCTTTTAATGTTTGAAGCCATATCTTGTTTACCAATATCATAAATGCCTATTCATTATGTTATTTAAAATGATATTTAGCTTTAAACACTGACTTCCCCCTCCACAATTTCCAGAGATTATTTTAGTTCTTCTACTTGCGGCTCTAAGTACAATATTTTTCATTCCATCACCTTGAGAGGTAATAGTGCAAAAACTGCAGATTCATTTTCCACATTCAGAATCAATCTATAGATAAGCCATTGGAGACATAAATATCACTGTAGAACAGAATGAAAACAGTGCCATCATTGTGAAAATAAAAATGTTTGATGAACAAGAGATAGCATAGGTGAAGGCCAGCAAAGAGAAAGGCAGGCTGGTCCCTGAGGCCAGTGCAGCTCGTGGGGGAAAACTGTCAAAAAAAGGCAGAGAGAGAGGGTAGACTGAAGAAGGTTTCAAACTGATGTGTCTTTTGTGGCTACAGTATATATGTGTGTTGGGATGGACATCACGTGTGCGCGTGTATGTGTGTGCACGTTCCTTGCTCACACAGCTTCATCTTACCCCACCCTCAAGACAATTCCACAAGATTTTTAGCATTTGGTCAATTTAAAGTCATCTCCTCATGTTCTAATATTAATTTTGATAAGGGTGACATCTAGACTAGTAAGAAGAGTTAGCTTCTCATATTTAAAAAAAAAAAAAAAAAAGCCAGTATTACATAATTTGTCTACCTTCACAAGTGTTTCAGTGGATCACATTTAAAGTTGTCTCTCCTATACTTTTGCATAACAAGCCAACATTGCCATTGTCAACTGCATTTTGCCATGTGAGGGGAAGCAGGCATTGCACCGGCTGGCATCCATGCGCAGTGGCTCCAGGACAAACTGTGGTGCGAGTGGCTGGTGCGGGAGGGGTGGTAATCAGAGACACGTGAGCTCACCAATTCCCTGAGTTAATTACTTGCGATTTAAACCCTAGATTGGGGTGTGCTTCCACCCAGTGCAAGTCTTCCTCCCCTTTCCCTTCCTAATGAGCACATTAATTGCAGCTATTTTAAACATTCGCACTGCTAAAAAACAGGGTGCTGTAAATTGCTGATATTTTAACTGTTTGAAAACACAACATGAAGTGATGCTTAAAAGAAAGTTTTAAACATAGTTTTCATAAATGAAAGGGCAATAGCAAATTGTGCTCTGGGAAACGGATTAAATTAAATGTAGGTGGTGGTGGTGTTTTTGTTTTTGTTTTTTTCCCCCCCGTAAGGATTCATTAAACGATAAAGGTGGATTCATGCTGTTCCATTGATCTATTATTTGCAAGATTTCTGTTCTATTAAGAACATGGTCAACACCTTATTTGATTAAAAAACTTGAAGAAAGGATCTTTTTAAAAGAAGAATTGGAAAGAAGGGCCTCTTGAGGCAAAGCTATATTTTCCTTGTAAACTTGAAGGGAAATTTCCATAAGGTCAAAGGAGACTCAAACATATTTTTGTACCTAGGTACCTTGAGAAACATTGAATTTTCCTCCCACATAAAAATGGGCTATATATTGCACTTTACAATGGTATAAACTTGAATAAGCTTATTGCTGCAATAATATTATCCATGCATAATTGATGCATGCTATTTTTCACAGTACAAAACAAACTTAGCAATGCTAACTTAGAACACGTCCCTCTTTCAGCTCATTCGTTCTTCACACCCCTTACTCCGCATGCTCCCTCATTACTAAAATAATTTTAACACCTTACCCAGCATGTTCTCAGCTTCCTCTCTCGGAGGGAAAGCAGAAGAGCATGTGGATTCAATAGGGAAGAAGAGTAGAATCGGCTTCCTCAAAATGTGTTCTTGTTTCTTCAAGGAAGCTGGAAAGATCTAAGGAAGATCAGTTGGGTCCTAAATATTAAAAGTTGAGAGAGAATGTTAGCCCATGAAACTGGGATGATTCTGTACTCCACAATTAAGTTATTTCTGTTTCCGCATCTATGCTCTCCCCAAATTTCTGTCATTGTTTCGGGGCACACGGCAAGAAAACCTCCCCTGCACAGTGGGCCACACTGGCTTCCCATCGGCAGAGGGGGCTCCACAGGCACTTGAAAATTTTAGTTTGAGAGTACAGTTGTTTTTATAAAGACTGTAGATAAAAGTGTATAATGCTTTGGAAATTACAGACCTGAGATGGGACCTTCAATTATTCCTTCTTAAATGCTTCTCAGTCATCAAGGATCATTTTCGGCCAGGCCAGGAGCAGAGCAGGAGAGAAGTCCCTAACGTCACATATTATTGGATAACATTTATCTTTACATTGAGTCATTCAGGAAACTACCGTTGACTCGTTCGTGTGAGCCAAGCATTGGGCTGGATTCCACTGCGAATGTAGTTACTTTAGGCCACACTGCAGGGGAAATAGAGCACGGATACTATCACAGTAATGAGAAAGGAATCAGCACTTGGTGTATCATTTGGGAAAAGGAATGGGTCCACAAAATTACAGGAAAATTTTTTATTGCTCTACAAAATTGCAAGACAATAATGGCGGTGATAGTAAGGGTAGCAAGCACAGTAGACCTCAAGATGATGATGATGATGATGATGATGATGATGATGATGATTTTATTAAGGTCCATACAAGAGTAGCATGATTAGAATTTTTATGAGATATTGAAGAAGCAATGATGAGCAGGGAAAATTGAGGATTATGAGCACCAGGACCTATTTTTAAGATTTTAAAAATCTGGTAAGAAGGAATCAGGGACCATAAGAGTGTAACATGTTTTTTGTTTTTGTTTTTGTTTTTTTTTAAAGGTACCAACAAAGAGGAATATGCTGAAATGAAAGCATCAGAAGGGCTTTGTGACTGACCAGATGGTTGGAGAAAGCAGAGCAGAATCAGAGTGCTTGAGCATGTGTGATAGAAGTGGAAAACAGAGACACCCAGGATGGGACAGCGCAGGGAGAGGATGGTGCGCTCCACTGTCATCACGTGGAGGCTGTGACGTGCAAGGGACACCCCAGGTGGGTGCCCTTCAGTCAAGGGAACGATGAGACTAGAACTTGGGAGTAAGGATGAGTTGGAGACAAGACACCAGAGAGATGCTCTCACACAGAATAGTACGAGACCATGCAGACAATGGAGCAACGGGTGAGAGAGCAAAGAACAGCCCTGGGGAAGCAGCAGGAGGAAGTGGGGCCAGGAGAGATCAGAGAGTCCTGAGAAGAGGCTCAGGAAGAGGAAAAAGTGCAGGAGGAATGGTGACTCAGAAGCCAAGAGGGCGAACTGGACATGACAGTAGCATGAGGAGGCTGCAGGCCCATCCTGTGGCCCGGAGATGACAGTGATGTAGAGGGTGTGTGCGTGTGCTGTGAAGCCATCAGGACAACGAGGGCAAGAAGTGTGAATAGTTGAGCAAGTAAAGATGGCTGACTATCAAACTGGTGGAAGCTTTGAGGAAATGTGTTATTTTATGGAAGGAAGAAGAGAAGTTAATCCTCCCAAACCCACCATTCTGCAGGAATCACATGAAAAGCAGTGAGAGGAAGTAAAAGCTCCCAGCCTCCCCAGAGGGCCTCAAGCCACAGGCCAAAGGGGGACTGGAAGGATGGAAACCACCGCGTCCTCCCTCCAAGGTGGGGAGCTGGTGGGAGGCCAGGACCGAAGGAAATGTTCAGCGACAGTATTTAGAGTTGGTCAAAGGAAAGCCCTGGAGCATAAAGGAGTTGAGGGGGAGAGCAAGCGAATCTTGGGAAATGCTTTAATAGCTGTGACTTCTCTTGTGGGGTCACCATCCCTGGAGAGATGCTAATAAGGTTTAGGATTCCCTTTACGTTACTTTCCTCTGATGTGACTGTAAGCAACGACTTGTTTCTGACAAGAGAAAGAGATCAGCCTGTTCACAGTGCAGCAGAGGAGCCCCCTGGGTTTTCCTGCGGGTGGACATCAACACACAAAGCTGTTGTTCTGGTGGAGACCCAAAGACCCACCCGTGTTAGGATGCGAGAGGGACACTGTACACAGCAGAACCACACATGAGGAGAATGTGTGTAGGATGGAAGAGCCATGCATGAGAAATGAGAACCAAATACCCACTTCCGCGATGTTCTGGATGATGAACCTAACAAAGTGTCTGAGGACGGAGAGATGCTCAGTTGTCTTCTCTCCATGCGTGGAAACCCGTGGTTCTCAAACCTGGCCGGCTGCTTCCATCCTTGCAGTCAAATCAGAATGTCCGAAGATGAGGGGCGCCTGGGTGGCTCCGTGGGTTGGGCATCTGACTCTTGACTTTGGCTCAGGTCATGATCTCAGGGTCATGAGATACAGCCTCATGTGGGCTCTCTGCTGGGCCTGGAGTCTGCTTAAGATTCTCTCTCCCTCGCCCTCTGCTCCCCAACCTCCTTTCAAAAACAACAACAACAACAACAACAACAACAAAAAGCAAAAACAACAACAATCCTGACGATGAGCCTACAATAAATGTTCCTGTCAGTTCCCTGGCTAGCTCTCAGGTCACACAGTCACACAATCTGTCCTCCGGTCTCTCCGTTTCAGGTCACTAGGAGTCTAACCAGCGCACCGTGGAGGGGGCACTTCTTAAGCGTGGAGCTAGACGAATGTCCTCAGAGAAGGGATGTGCCTCTGTAACAGGTCCTCAGATGGAGACACACAACATGACCAACACCCGCCTCTCCCATCTGCCCAGGGGACCGCCATCTGCCCAAGGCAACGACAGTATGTCATCTTTTTCCTTTGCTCAGACCTTCTCTTGCTCCACATTTTGTTTATGAGATTCATCCATGTTTTGATTCAATGTTGATTCTCATTATTGCTGTACAGTATGCAAATGTGAACATGACACAATTTACTTACCCACTCGGTGGTGGCGGCGCTAGCATCATCCCCAGCTTGAGCGGGGCCGCTGCACACGTGCCAGCACAAGCCTCTTCAGGAATATACGTACAGCCTTCTATTTCAGGTCTCCCCAGGGGTGGAGTTGGGGGGCTGTGTGTTCAAATTCGGTAAACACTAAGTGTGCCGATGGACAACCCCACCTGAAGTGTGCGAGAGGATGGGCGGCAGTATGTGCCCCCCCAACACTTGGCATTTTTCATCATTTATCCTTTAGTTCATTCTGATGGAGAGAAGTGATTTTGTATTGTGGTTATATTTTACACTTGCCTGAGAATTAATAAAATTGAGCCTCTTCTTGTGTTTTTTGGAGATTTTTAGAAACCTCTTATGAACATGTCTGTGCTAGTGTTTTTCCCCATTGGGTTATTTGGACTTTTTATTGATTTTTAGAAGGTATTTATATGTCCTAAATACAATCTTTTTGTAATATTCTATTTACCTATTATATCTATGATCTTCCTTCCTTCCTCCCTTTCATTTCTTTCTTTCTTTCTTTCTTTCTTTCTTTCTTTCTTTCTTTCTTTCTTTCTTTCTTTCTTTCCTTCTTTCTCTCTTTCTTTCTTTCTCTCTGTCTCTTTCTTTCTTTCTTTTTCTTTTTTCTTTCTTTCTTTCTTTCTTTCTTTCTTTCTTTCTTTCTTTCTTCTTTCTTCTTTTCATTCTTTCTCCTTTCCTTTCCTTTCCTTTCCTTTCCTTTCCTTTCCTTTCCTTTCTTTCCTTTCCTTTCCTTTCCTTTCCTTTCCTTTCCTTTCCTTTCCTTTCCTTTCCTTTCCTTTCCTTTCCTTTCATTTCCTTTCCTTTCCTTTTTCTTTTCTTTATCATCTATCTGCTTCACCTTGTCGCTTTATATGGGTTTCTTTTCCATTCCGTTAATGATGTCTTCTGGTAAGAAGTTCTTAATTTTAATATGATCCAGTTTATGATTTTCTTTCTTTTATAGTTAGCACTTTTTAAAAAGACTTTATTTATTTATTCATCAGAAACACATAGAGGCAGAGACATAGAAAGAGGGAGAAGAGGCTCCATGCAGAAAGCCTGATGCAGGACTTGATCCCAGGACCCTGGGATCACTCCCTGAGCTAAAGTAACACTCTCAACTGCTGAGCCACCAAGGTGTTCCATTAGCACTTTTGTTCTTGATTTCTTTTAAAGATGCCAGTCTTTTTTCTTTGTATATTTTTTATTGGAGTTTGATTTGCCAACATATAGCATAACACCCAGCACTCATCCCATCAAGTGCCCCCCTCAGTGCCCGTCACCCAGTCACCCCATCCCCCCACCCTCCTCTCCTTCCACCACCCCTAGTTCGTTTCCCAGAGTTAGGAGTCTCTCATGTGCTGTCACTCTCTCTGATATTTCCCGCTCATTTTCTCTTCATTCCTCTATGATCCCTTTCACTATTTTTTATATTCCCCGAATGAATGAGACCATATAATTTGTGTTCTTCTCTGACTGACTTACTTCACTCAGCCTAATACCCTCCAGTTCCATCCACATCGAAGCAAATGGTGGGTATTCGTCGTTTCTAATGGCTGAGGAATATCCCACTGTATACATAGACCACAGCTTCTTTATCCATTCATCTTTCGATGGACACCGAGGCTCCTTCCACAGTCTGGCTATTGTGGACATTGCTGCTAGAAACATCGGTGTCCTGGCGTTTCACTGAATCTGTATCTTTGGGGTAAATCCCCAGCAGTGCAATTGCTGGGTCGTAGGGCAGGTCTATTTTTAACGCTTTGAGGAACCTCCACACAGTTTTCCAGAGTGGCTGCACCAGTTCACATTCCCACCAACAGTGCAGAGGGGTCCCTTTTCTCCGCATCCTCTCCAACATTTGTAGTTTCCTGTCTTGATAATTTTCCCCATTCTCACTGGTGTGAGGGGGGGATCTCATTGTAGTTCTGATTTGTATTTCCCTGATGGCCAGTGATGTGGAGCATTTTCTCATGTGCTTGTTGGCCATGTCTAGGCCTTCCTCTGTGAGATTTCTGTTCATGTCTTTTGCCCATTTCAGGATTGGACTGTTTGTTTCTTTGCTGTTGAGTTTAATAAGTTCTTTATAGATCTTCGATACTACCCCTTTATCTGATACATCTCTTACACCAGACACAAAGATGAACTCAAAATGGTGAAAGATCTAAATGTGAGACAAGAATCCATCAAATCCTAGAGGAGAACACAGGCAACACCCTTTTTGAACTCGGCCACAGCAACTTCTTGCAAGATACATCTATGAAGGCAAGGGAAACAAAAGCAAAAATGAACTATTGGGACTTAATAAAGATGCCACTCTTACAATTCTTAAATGTTTGTGTTCTCCAGGGGCCATCCCCAGCAATCCTGTCCTCTTACTCTGCATACCCCTCCTGGGTGAAGTTAAGCATCCAACTCTGACAAGTGTGTACAGGTTTGCAAATTTCAAACTGAGATCACATTCCTGAGTTCTAGATCTGTACAATTTTACCTTGGGTATAATTTACACACAGTGAAATGCACAGATGCTAAGTGCAAAATTTGATGAGTTAAGTATATATATATACATTTGTATATATACACTCATATACATTGATATACGTGTGTGTATATATATATATATATAATCATCAATAAATATATTAAAGGCTTTACGAAGTAGAAAGTTCCTTCATACCAACCTCTTCTTTTTTTTAAGATTTATTTATTTATTTATTTATTTATTTATTTATTTATTTATAGAACAGGTGGAGGGGCAGAGGGAGAAAATCTCAAGCAGATTCTTTACTGATTTTGGAACCAATGTGAAGCTCAATCTCAAGACCTCAAGATCACAATCTGAGCCAGAAACAAGAGTCAGACACTCCACTGGCCATCCAGGTGCCCCACCAACCTCTTCTTTAGAGGCAAACATTGTTCTTCTTTCTATGACCACTGACTGGATTTGATTGTTCTAGATATTCACACAAAATTGATTAATATGGTTGAGACTCTCTTGGCCTATTTTTCTTTTTTCAATATAGCGCTTTAGAGAATCCTTCATGGTGTTGTGTTCTTATAGTCCATAATTTCTACTGCTGAGACGCATTCAATTTTATAAGCATACCAGCAATTTTATATCCATTCTCCTATTGATAGGCACTGGGCTTTTTCTAGTTTGGGGCTATCATGTATTAAGCTGCCATGAACATTCTTATACAAGATTTTTCTGTAGGTATATGCTTTATTTTCCTCTGAGTCGTGAAATAGTAACTTTTTACATTTAATTGCATTTGATTTGCTAATATTTCCTTGAGTATTTACTGTATCTAGGTTCATGAGACATATTGGTCTATAACTTCCCTCTCTTATGTTTTTTTTCAGGTTGTGCTGCTCAGGGATATTCTGGTCAAATAAAACAAGTTGTGAATTTTCCATCTTCCTCTACCTGCTGAAAAAAGTTGGCATAAGATTGGTATTATTTCTTTCTTTCTAAATATTTATTTATTTATTTATCTAATATTTATTTAATAAATATTTATTTAATATTTTTTTCTTTCTTTCTAAATATTTGAGAGAATTTACCAGTGAAACTACCTGGGTCTGGATTTTTGTTTTTTTTTTTTAAGAGATGGTCTTTGATTATGAAATCAATTACTTTTAAAAAGTATACAAATATTCATATTTTATTTTATTCATCTATTTTATCCATTTTTTAAGTTTTTATTTTTTTTTAAGTTTTATTTTTAAATAATTTGCCAGTAGTGTTTAAATTATCTCATTTGTTGGCATTAAGTTTTTCTTTATACTCCCTATGTTTCCTCTTATCATCTCTATGATATGAACATATATCCAGCCTTTTACTCTTGGTTTTGATACTTTGTGTTTATTATAATGGTTTTCTGAGCTGCATTATTAAGGGATTTGAATTTTACTTATGTTCTCACAGGATCTACTTTGGATTTTGTTAATAATCTATATTTGTTTTTCTGTGTTATAATTAATTTCTGCTCCTTATTCCCTATATTTTTATACTTTCATTATTCATCTTTCATATTTCCTTAGTTTATAAGGTGAGAATTTAATTTATTTCAATATTTCACCCCTTGTAATAAACATTTAAAAATATACATGTCCTTAAGCACTGACTTAGCTGCATTCCATAATCCTCTATATGCTATAATTCAATCATCACTTGATTAAAAGTAATTTCTGATTTCTTTTGCCATTTCTTCTTTGAAAAAAATGCATTATTTTAGAAGTTTATCAATTCCCAAATATTTGGGCATTTTACAAATGCCATATTTTATTATGAATTTCAAATAATTTCCTTTAAAGCCAGAAAATATATTCTCTAAGATTTCAAACTTGAATTTTATTGAGACTTCTTTTGGGATAGAGAATATGGTTTAATTTGGTGAATTTGGTGATGTGCCCTTAAGGAAAACATGAATTCTGCACTTATTGTGTGTAGTGTTCTATAAATATCAATTAGATCAGAGTTGTTGATAGTCTTCTCATATCTTTTATAATCTTAAGGATTTTTGTCTTGTTCTATCAATCACTGAGAAAGGAATATTAGAGCTTCTAACTGTATATGTTAAATTGTCTATTTCTCTTACCAATTCACTTAGTTTATGCTTCATCTTCCTCTGTTATCAGATGATGGTTACAATGGTTCTGTGTTCCTATTGATCTTTAACTGATCTTTAATATTTTATTGATCTTTAATATTGATCTTTAATATTCAATCTTTAATGGACCTTTGATATTACTATGGTAGGCAGAATAATGGTTCCTGAAATATGCAAGCCTTAATTCCCAGAATCTATGACTATGTGAAACGGCAAAGGTCCTCTGCAGATGGAATTAGGTTAAGGAGCTTGTGGTAGAGATATTTCCCTGAAATATCAGTGTGGACACAGTCTAATCACATGAGTCCTTAAAATCAGAGAAACTATCTGAGAAGATGCTGAAGGAGTTGTGCCCAAGGTATAAGGATCATAGGAATGCAAAGTTGCAGGCCCGGAAGATGGAGACAGATTACTCAGCAAATGAAGGCAAATTCAAGGAACTGAGAAAGGAAGGAGAAATAGTCTCACCTAATCTGCTAAAATAATAAATAAGTATGTATGTAAATAAATAATAGAGTGAATGAATACCAAAAAGTTAAGACATGTGAGCAGACATGTAATTTTATAATTTTGTTTTGCTGTACTTTACAGGGAAAAAGGTGATTACATCTTACTTTTGTAATTTAAAAGACATTAAATACAGATATGATAACATTTAGAAGATATTTTAATATAATGAGATAACATAAAAATTTTAAAACAAACAAAATTCTCCCCTACACACTACAGACAAGAATACGGCCTTACCAACACTTTTTCACCCAGTGAGAACCCTGTTAGACTGTTAGTCTATAGAACTTTAAGATAATAAATTTTCAATATTTTAAATCAATAAATTTGTGATGATTTATTATAATAACTTTATAAAACTAATACAATTCCCTTGTCTAATATTAACATAGATACACCAATTTTGTGCAAATTGTTTATATGTTATATCTTTTCCATCTTTTCACTTTCAAACTATTCCTGTGTTTATATTTAAACTATTTGGAAGAATAAGGTCTTCTGGTTTTTTTGTACCATCTGAAAATATCTGTTTTTTATTTTGACCTTTATCTCATTTATATTTAATGTAACTATTGAAATGGTTGTGTGAGAGTTTGCCATTTTGCTATTTGTTTTCTATTTATGGCCTATTTTGGGTAAACCATATACTTCTAATATTTCATTTAATATTATTCTAAAGACTTTTAGTTATACATTCTTTTGTACTTTTTGTGATTGTCTAGGGATTAAATTATGCATCTTTAATTTATCATGACCTACTCTGAGTTAATATTGTACTACTGCATGCAATATATAAGAACCTTGCAACAAAATAACTGAAAATACACCAGTCCTTTTTAATATTATAGTTTTATATATATTACATTCATATACTTAAAAACTCCACAGCATGATGCCATAATTTCCAGGTGCACCAATTAACTGTTTTTTTAAAAAAATAAGAAGAGATTTTTAAAATGCCTTTTTACTTACTAACATTTGAAATACTTTGCACTCCTTATAGAACTGAGTTTGCAGTTTCTATGTGATGTCTCACTCCTTCAATTTAAATAGTTCTTTAAATATCTCTTCTCATGAGATTCTGTTGGTAATGAATTTTATCAGCTTTCATTGATCTGAAAATATCTTTATTTTGCTCTTAGTTTGAATATTTCCACTGTATATATAACTCATGCTTGACAATTCATATTTTCTCAATGCTATAAAGCTGTCTTTCCTTAATATTCTGATCTCCAGTGATTTTGTTGGAAAGTAAGCTTTTTTTTTTTTTAAGATTTTATCTACTTATTCATGAGTGACACAGAAAGAGTCAGAGACATAGGCAGAGGGAGAAGCAGGCTTTCCCCAGGGAGCCCTATGCAGGACTCAATCCCTGGACTCTAGGACCAAGACCTGAGACAAAGGCAGACAGTCAACCGCTGAACCACCCAGGCACCCCAGAAAGTAAGCTCTTATTTAATCATTACAACCCTCTATCACATGATTTTTTTTTTCTCCTGTTTCTTTCAAGATTCCTTCATTGTCATGATGAGCTTTTGGTGGTGTTGGTGGTGGTGATTTTTCCCAATGCATGGGGTTTGAAGAGCTTTTTGGATCTAGAAGTAAATGTTTTTGACCAAATTGGGAGGACTTTGACCTGATTTCTTCATTTTCTTTCTTTCTTTTTTTTTTTTTTTTCTTCATTTTCTTTCTTAATCACTTTTTTTTTCTTCTCTTCTTCTGGTACTCCAAAAATGTGCTTGATATTGTTTTATGAAGTTGCTGACTCTGTTAATGTATTTCCATTTATTCTATTTCAGATTATATAATCCATTACTAATTTATTTATTTACTAATAATTTTTTTAGTTATTTCCTTTCCAATGTCTAATTCCATTAGAGATATTTTTCATTTTAGATATTATAGCTTTTACTTCTATATTTCCCAAGTTTTGCATAGTTTCCATTTCTTTGCTAAGGCTACATCTTCCCTCGTTATGATTACCTTTTATTTTAAATTTTTGATTACATTTATAATAGCTGCTTTAAAACTCTCAACTGTTAAAAATGATTTTTTTAATTGAAAACAATAAAACTCTAAACTGTGAACTCTAAAGCTAGAGTCATCATAGGATCATCTCCTGTTACTGTTTCTTTTAAGCATAGGTTATATATTCATGTGTCTTTTGAATTTAGTAATTTGGTGTTAGATACTCATCACTGTGTATGATTCATTGGGTATGTTATAGAGATTCTCAGTTGTGTTGTCTTCCTTTGAGAGTGTAGTTTATAGGCAGGTAAAGTACTGTTTTTTGGAAATTAGCACTTTGGAATTGTGTAGGTTTGAATTCGCATTTGGTGATAATGAGCCTATTTTAATGGAGACCCCGGGGTGCTTACCAAACTCTTCTAACCTGTTAGAATTCAAATTCCAAACTCTTTCTCTCTTGTGATGGCAGCAGCCAATGTATTTGCTCCAGTCAGCTTTCCCACTCTAGCTAACCAATGAGCTCCGTGAGGTCTTCTCCAAGTTCACAGCTCAGTGGTTAATGTAACTTATGAGAAGACTATATATAATATATATAATTTGTGGAATCTTTCTTTTTAATTCCCCCCTTTTGGAGATTCAAATCTTCAATTTTCAGCTCCTCTAATAGCTCCAATCTCCTCCCTTATGCATATCAAGCCATAATGACTGTGGCTTTCTACTTGAGCTCTGGTTTCTCAACTCTGTCCTTCCTCAAAAGTCTCTTCTGGAAAAAATATCACTTCCTATGTGCGATTGTCAAGTCATCTCCATGTTCTTTTTGCTTCAGTTTGCTTTCTAGTACTTACAAATGGCTGGATTTTTAAAAATACTTTTTTTTCAGAATTTATTGTTATCTGCTTTTAGTGTGTGTCTAATATAGCTCACTACACCATTTGAATTCTCTGATCATTATTTCTACCTGATTCTTGAACAGCTTCTTCGGGATAATCTATAACTCTTTATCTCACATGTCACATGGCATCTTTTCTCACCCATATACCCTCTGTAATATCGAAAGTTACACAAACCATTACATACTTATTCTTTAACTTAATTAATACATATTTATTAAGTATCATGAATCAAAAGCTATTTGAATTTATGGCTATAAGAGCAAACAAGTCAGATACAATTGCCACATGAGGTTAACTTTTCTTGACATCATCCCCCATATTGAGCTAGTCACCAAGTCTGTTGGTTCAACTCCACAGAACCCTGAAGTTGGTCCACGTTTTTTCAAGATATATTCTGGCCCTTTTTTCTTGTGTAGACATTGAAAGCGTCTTCCAATTGGTCTCTAAGCCCTTCCTCCGTTCTCAAAGAATATCTTTTGTGTTTCCCAAGTGATCTTTCTAAAGATAAATATCAAAAAAATAAAAATAAAAAGAAAGATAAATATCAGAATATTACTTTCATTTTTTAATGACTCAATTTCTCTCTATTATTGACTTAAGGATGAAATCATATAATTAGTAGGTCCGCAAGAGACTGTTTCAGCCCTTTACTATCTTTCTGGCCCCATCTTTACTATTTCCCCACATGTGCCTTATACCAGTCATATTTAAATAGTTGGACTTCATCACCTATAACATGCTTCCAGTATTTTTGAGAAACATTTCTTGTATATTTACACATTCTTCCCTTTTCTTGGAAGGAGCTTATCTAACTAGTTTAGTATGTGATTACCTTCTAAAAAATCTCTTCAAATTTCAACCCATAGTCTTTCTTTTTTAAGGAACCTCATTCCTCCTCCAAGGAAAATAATTCTGGCTAGAAAAAGGTTTCTGCACATACTATGTGTTCTCCATCATAGGCTGTCACTATAACCTCCTGCCTTTTGGTTTATCTTCAAAACCAGAAAAAGTACCCATGGACATCATCACATCCATGTCTCATTAGCAGTGTTATCACAGGACTAAGTCTATTTCTTACCTCATTGTTAGTGAAATAGAAATTTGTACAGAAGACAGAGTTGATGCCCCTTGACAAATGCATTAGTTTCATCCAACAACTAGCTTTGCTTTATTCATAAAGAAGATACAGAATTAGTTCAAAATATGTACCTTGTTCGGTCATTTTTATTTCCTTTCTGTTGGAATTTGTTGTAAGTTGGCTTGTATATTGCCTTCAAGATTATCTCTCTACTCAGGATTTATTAGCAAAAACCAAAATAAACCAAAAAACAGCAAAACAAAGCCCACGATCATGTTTTACTTCATCAGGTCATATCTGTTATAATCAGACTTCCTGTAAGAGTATCCCTCCGTTGGACCATCTGAGAGGATGTAATTTGTTGATGTTAATTACTCCCTATCCACATTCTTTTCCAGCTTAAGCAATTCTTTTAATTATACCTTTCCTTTAATAGATTAATCTTACAATGGGTCTCATTTTAATGTTTTCTCTGCTCATTAATTGAATAGAATTTAGGGCTGGGAGGAAACTTAGAAGTCGTCCCACAGAGTGCTTCTCAAATTTGGAACTATCAATCCTGTGGGCACATGGTTGCACAGCTGGTGGGACGGGGGGGAGAGGTATCTGAAAAGCTACAAGAAAAAACTCTGTGACATATCAGTTTTCCCCAAAGCTTTGAGGAAAGAAGGAAGTCAAGTCATTTAGTTTGCAAGTAATTAAAGAATCATTTCACATTAAGAAAAAACATGTATATATTATGAAGTAGAAAGCAAAATTCCCATTAGTAGTTAATCAGGACATTTCAAAGAAATCTAAGTTTGCATTGGATAATTTAGTAGTACATCTTTCATCAGCCATTCATTCTTTATGATCTCAGGTATTCGAGTGAAAAGAGGTTGAGAAACAGTAATCTATTCTCTTTCTTCCTTTTGCAGAGAGTAAAACATGCTCAAGGCAGCATGAATTAGCTGGTATACTTCAGAACTTTTATGACTTTGAGTCCATTCTTCTATCTGCTCTGCTCATTTCTGATTTGGGAAGTTTTCTTTAACTACCATCATGATACAGAGCAAGGTCTTGGAGAATGATTTTCTTTTCCTATCAGGCTCTTGTCCTGCACTCACATGATATTGGGGTCACACTGGTAGTACTACATCGTGTCTGTTTCTTAATAGAGAAAATTCTAGCTTACAAAGAATTTAAAATTTTGAAAAAGATTAAAACCTCAGTGTGGACCTAAGATCCAAATCACCAACCTAATTCCAAATTGCAACACTTTTCCAGAATGGCTCCAAGTCACAACTGAAATCTATATTAACAGTAACCAGTAAGTTCTGTATATATACTGTTACATTCCAGGATTCACTTTAAATGGGGTTCCCAAAAATAAATAAATAAATAAATAAATAAATAAACAAACAAACAAACAAACTTCCCTTAAGTTATTAACTGAGCAAAGCACATAGACGACCCTCCTCCCTTGGCACTGACAGCTCCACTCATAGGTGATAGGCAGCACCTAGATTGTACACTGAACCCACAAATACCAGATGAATGTTTCTGGTTGAAATGAAGGACATCTGATATTCTTTTACTTTTTTTCGACCTTGAAAAACCATTCTGTGACTTTCCTCTAAATGATATCTCTCTAATCTACGGGAAAAAAATCATCATGAAGTCATTGAAGACTTTTGAGGTGGAATATGTTTAAAATAATTGATTAAATTTGTAATTTAAAACATATAAAATATATTTGTTTTATTCAATTATTCAAAAAATTATTCAGCCATACATAACCATAGATCTTTTTATTAAAACTTAATAACTCCTTAAGGGTTAGCTCAATTTGCAATTACGAATCTACTTATTTTGCTTAATATTGTAAAACATAATAGTCTCTGCTAAACACATGTTAATAGTTAGCTTTAAAATTGCAATGATAATCTGCTTCATAAACCCAAGTTCTAGGTAAACTGACAATTATATTCCTGAAAAGGATAAAAAGTATAATCATCTCTGCACAGGAAGTCACATATCTTTTAGAAGTTGTGAAAATGTCATAAATGTAATGAGCATTTTATTCAATTTGCATGATTTAGAAAGTCCAGCTATGTGCCTGAATCAGATTTTTTTTTTTTTTTTTTTTTTTTTTTTTTTTTTTTAGGATGTGCTACCTGTGGAGCTCCTTCAAGGAGATGGACTGTTGCAGGAGGGAATTCTCAAACCATTTATAGGGGAAGCAGTCTTAGAGAAACCCACCAGAACAAATAATTTATGCTCTGTTGGTATAGCTCAGAGAGGCAAGTATCACATGCCATTTATTTATTTAGTTAGATCTATTGAGGTCTGCCTCAAAGAGGAACTTTAACCTCTGAATTAGAGAGTGCATGACTTTTTGAATAATTCACCATTCTCAGGATAAAACAGACATTGTAACTCAAGCCTTAGGAAGGATCCAATGATGGAGTGTGCTTACATGTAATTGAAATAATGTAGTTCTTCATCTTCCTTAATTGGTATCATGGATTGGACCAAATCAACTTAGAAAAAAAAAAAAAAAAAAGAATGTGGTTATGCCAGAGAAATGGATTTCCAACTGATCCCTGGGAACTTCCAACATTTCATTTTGACCTCAGGGGAGGCAGAGAGCACAGGACATCTAATCTGGCTGAGAGTAAACCAAAAAAGAGAATGTAGAATTTCAGAAGCCAAATCCAGACTGTATTGCAAGATGAAGGAAGTGGGCACCTGCTTCCAATTCTGGTAAAAGATGGAGTAAACTTTGGAAAGAAATGGTCATCGGCCTTGTAAAGTAAAAGCCACTGAAATTTGGACAATTTTGGAAATTTTAGAATATTTGGAAAATATTCTAGGATGAATGGGAGACATTTTAATAAGTAGAAGAAGCAATAGGAATTGAGAATTTATAGACAACTCCAATGAGAAGCTTCCTGCGAATAGACAGGAGGGCCACAGTGGAATGTGAAGACATTACAGGAGGGTCTAAATCTCTTAAATTTAATATGCATTATGCAGTTAATAATAATAATATTATTATAATAATATCCATTATGCAGTTTGGAGTACTTACGCTCTTTGTCTATATTGTCCCTTACATTAGATAGTGTGCAGCCTAATATGGGATATTTATTTATGCATTTGAATAAATAAAACAGAGAATGTGGAAGAATTAATTTAGAAGATACATATACAATCTATACATAGATGAATTCAGAGAATATACAAGTATTCCAGTGGAATTCAAGGGCTGCTTAGGGGAGTTAACACTGAAGGTGGCCCTAAGGGGTTGAGAAAGTTGTGCCATGTGGAGAGAAGAAGAGGGGAGGGGAGAGAGCTGGAGTAGTAACAGTATATTTGCTTGGTTTGCCTCAACATAAGAGTACATGAGGGGAATCAGAGGAAGAGAAACTGGGATGTATAAAAGCAGCCATGACTTAGATGACTTTGATGACTTACATGGGAATGTGGACTCCAGAGCACAGAACTGAGAACATCTATAACCAGAGGAATCGAGTCTGTATCCTAGTGGCCTGAATGTGCATAAAAAAATATAGAAGTATTATATTGGGGCACCTGGTGGCTCAGTCAGGTAAGCGTCCAACTCTTGGTCTCAGCTCGGATCATGGTCTCAAGGGTGTGAGATTGAGCCCAGGCTGGGGCTTCACATTCAGCAGAGAGTCTGTTTGAGATTCTCTCCCTCTGCTCCTTCCCTCAGGCATGTCCGTTCTCTCTCTCAAATAAATAAAAAAATCTTAAAAAAAATGAATGAGTATAAAAATAAATAATAATAATAATAATTTATAAATATCCACACTAAATTTCGAGCTTTATTAACATTGTCAAAATGAATACGAAGTTCATTTGGGTGTAGCAGCTGAGGCTAGGAACTGGAGCCGCATCGCTCAGGTTTATACCTGTCTCCGCCTATTACTACCCAAATTGATTACTGAGCAAGTTACCCATATTCTCAACCCCTTATCCAGTACATTACAAATGCCCAAATAAGTGTTAACCATTGTGATTGCAACACCCCTCCCAAATCCTTAAGTGACATCCGTTACCACCTAGATGGGTTAGTGAGAATGAGGCTCATGCAGCGTTGGGTTGGGAGGGTCGGGATACGGTAATTGGGGTCAAAATGAGAACAGTGCAGCAGATCAGAGAAAGGAGTTGCAACTAAATTCAACAGATAATAGGGAGCCACCAATGACTTTAAGAGAGGAAGTGACAGTATCACAAACTATCAGAAGTGTTCCTTCTATAATAAACCTGCAGAGTGTAATATAGCAAGAATTAGCCACTCAGGGATTCTTTCAGCAAATATATATTGAATACTCAGCTGAGCTAATAATTGGATTTGTAGAAACAAATGAATCAGACCTGATCTCTAAGTGATCCTTACAGGCTATCAAGACTAAAATGGAGAGAGGCTGGGCTAGGGGCCCTCATGCATGCACTTTGGAAATAGTGAGGTTGAGGGAGGCAGAGGACCTGAGCCACGGATGACACTTAACCACAAAGATGCAATGAGAATGTGCATCACTCCTGAGCTCAGCAAGCATTGGGTTCTCACACCAACCTGGTTCCCATCCTATTCCTCTCCCCAGACTAAAGAGAAGCCAAATCTGCAAAAGACTCCCTTGATTTTAGAACAGTGTACCCACAGATCTCCCATTTGGACAGAGCACCTTGCTCACCTGAGGGGAGGTGCACACAGGAAAACAGAAGTTCCTGTGTGGGTCATTTCCCCACAAGGACCTCAATGCTCAGACACCAGTCTGCTTCTCCACTTGAATCTCTTGTCTTATATGATTCCTACAAAACTGTAAGTACTAGAATCTTATCTGGTTCTCAACTGATCCTCTTTCTGTCCTAAATATTCTTACTGTCTTTCCCCATTATTTACTCAAATCCAACACATCCTAGTCTTTCAATTTCTAGGTTAAACATTGTATCATTGTAATCCCACTTAAATTTAGAGCATTTTGTTATATATTTCTAATGAAAATTATTTTGTCTGGGTCTTTTTCACAGCATAGTACTTTAATATTTTCACTGGCATCTCTCTTCCCATAGGATAAATATTTTCTAAGAATCTCGGCCTGACTTTAATCCCAATAATTGTGTACTTACTGTGCAGGTAAGTACAATAAGTACAGTAAGTAATGTTTTCTATCTAGTAATAGTTAAACAGTGAAAAAAGGAATGCTTATTGTCCACACTGTGTATTTTATATTATTTTCATACTAAAAATTCCCATTAAGCTATTGAATGTGTACTATTATTAACCTAATGTTACAGATAAGGAAAAAGAGGTATATATGGTGTGACTTGTCTACCATGGTATAGGTAGATCATAGAATCCAAATGATCAGACTCCAAAGAAAGTTATTCAAATTTTGTAGGATCCTGTGTCCTAATATATAAAATGTCTACTGAGTGTTGATGTCACAGGTCCAGCCCTTCATATTTTCATATTGCACGAGGCAGTATAGGATCCATTATCCTGCTGTAACAATCAGCCCTAATAACTTAGCGATTAAATACAACAGAGCTTACTTTTCAGATCACCTGGGCGACTCAGTCAGTTGAGCATTGGGCTCTTGGTTTAGGTTCAGGTCATGATCTCAGGGTTGTGGGATCAAACCCTGCATCAGGCCCTACTCAGCATGAAGTCTGCTTGTCCCTCTCCCTCTCCCTTTGCCCCTCCCCCTGCTTGTGCACTCTCTCTCTCTCTTTCTCTCTTTCTCCCCCCCCCCCAGAAAAACAAATAAAATATTAAAAAAAACAGAGCTTCCTTTTCACTCATGCTATGTTCCCATGTTACATGCATAGGACAACATCTTAACTCCTTTTACTTCAACCTTGTGGAAGATAAAGAGCAAGGCAGAAAGGTAAGACCAATAATTATGCAGTTTCACCCAAAATTAATACCCATCACTTCCACTTATTAGTAGAATTCATCTCCTTAGCCAGATGAATTCATGTGGCTGTGCCTAACTCCAAATGGTGGGGCACTACAGTCATTCCATTTGCCCAGAAAGATGTAAACCAGATATTGATGAAGTTACATTGCCTTTTACACAAGTAAAAATCCTTTCAGTTTCTTACAACAATGCAGTGGGGTAGGTAAGATGATGATCCATGCATTATGGACAAGGAAAGTGAACACACCCAAGTTACTCGCTTTTGTGTATTTGGGTCGGAAATGGCAGAGCTGTTGAATTCAACCTAGGCAGCTTAGCCCAGACTTCATGTTCTTCTCTCCTGCACACCCTTTGCTCCAGGGATGATAAATCTAATCTACCTCATGCAGGACTCATGACACCTTTAAGAGCCCATGAAAATGTTTTATGTTTTGGTGTCTTTTTAAATCAGAAGGAAAAAGAAAGGGATATAATCCAACCTGAATTATATTTGTCATTACACCAATGTCATTGTAAGACAATGTTATGTCTATACCAATGTACATATGTATATATTTATATGTGTAGTGTGTGTGTGTGTGTGTGTGTGTGTAGTAGTGGTCTAACAAAGCAAAAGCACCCAGGACCCATTAAATTCATAATGTGGCCTTCATCATTAAGTCATTGACTGTGTGACTTAAATAAGCACCTAGGAAAATGCCAGGACAAACACCAAATATTGGTTTATTCTCTAGCAGACACAAGTAGACCAACTAATAGTTTATAAACACTTTCAGTTGAGCTATTAAAAGTTGAATCTCAAAGGATTAAACTCTACGTTCACTGTTGAACTGTTACAACCACTGATGCTTTAAAGCTCACGTGCTCAGGATGGGCTGAAAGAATCACATATTACCGAATGTCCCTAAGATAGCCGTCAACCTTCAACTCCTGGCCTTCTTACTCTCGTGTAATACCCTTTTGTTGGGTGTGGGCCAGAACAAGTGATGGTATCTAAGGAATAGAATATGGCAAAAGCCACACAAGGGCTAAAAAGAGATCACGCCTCTCATGTTGGGTTTCCCTCTGTCATGCAACTGCTCGCTCCAAGGAAGGCCAAATGCCACGTTGTGAGGTGCCCTGTGGAGAAGTATGCCTGACAAGTCACTGAGGCAGGGCACCATAAGACTTCTAGCAAGGAAACAAGATACTCAGTCCAACAACCAGGGAAGAGCTGAATCAAGCAAATAGCCATCTAAGTGATAGGACCCTCCCCATGCTGAGCCCTCACCTGAAGCTACCGCACCAAACAAGACCTAAACTGCACTTGGAGATAACCCAAGTCAGAGTCACCCAGCTAAGTTTGCCTTGATCCCTGACTCAAGGAACAACAAGAACATCAGTGCTTATGACTTTAAGACCCCAACTGTTGGAGACAGTTTGTTATGCAGGAGAGGGGCAATTAATACACTGCCCTACATGGCCTCCAGGCTGAAAACAAGTCAAGTCTCAACACAACCCTCTTCTGGAGAAGGCAGCTCAAATGAAAAAGGAATTTTAGCCACCAGGAAAACATATATTGAGGAGAAAGTGAGGCTCGTGGACTTTTGTGGCATAGTCAGAATATAAATCTTGTTGGGGAGAATGTAGTGATATTCAGTGTATCATTCATGACTTGGAATTCAAAGTTCTGGGGATAAGCCCTAGAGCTGATCTTCCTGCACTGCTGGGATGGCTCCTTGAAATCTGGACACAATATTGACCTATAATAAAAGAGGATGAAATATTGGATCTGTCTTGACATGCCACTGAAGAGAGGATGAGAGAAACCCAAAAGAAACTGATCTCTCAGGGATTGTATGACTGGCTACTCACCATAAACTATTTTTTTTTTCAAATCCACTGAGCCATATAGTCATGTGGGCATAGCAATCCAGTATTTGATGAAACTGTTATATTAGGAAAAGCTCCATGTGGGTCGAGGGATAATGAGTACATCTTGTTAACAGGTAGTCTAGATGTCCATGACATCCACTTCTTCTTTACATCCACTTCTTTTGCAAGATGTCCATGGCGTCCACTTCTCTGCCTAAAAAGACACTTATTTGGGGAACATTCCCAGTGCTTACCTGATAGAGATGGAAAAAAATTATAACCCAATTCACAGATGTCATGACATAATATGTTGGTGTCAGCAGAAGATGGTCTCTGCCTCACTACTACCTCTCTCAGTGGTGGCTCAAAAGAACAGTGCTAGAGGGGAATCCTATGAAGAACAATATTGAGAAAAGTTCACTTTGTTCTCTATTTCATATAGAGAGAATTGGGCTGAGCTATGGAAATGCAGAGTCCTGGGCGGTAACTAATGTCATGGCTAGTGAGAGATATGGAGGAGGCCAAGTTCACGGTTCAAGTACAGGAAGGGCTGGGGAAGTTAGCAAATTGATGGAACAGTGGGAACAGTCAAGAAGCAGACAAATGCTTAAGGTCTCCCATGAGTGCCTACCAGAGAGGATCTTTCTCCAGGTGGCTCCCAACACCTAGGTGGATCAGATGATCCATCAAGCATTTCTCCTTGGCCACCTCATTACTGCACCATAGTTCTCCATCCACAAAAGCATGTGTGGTAGCAGGGATAGAGTCAGTTATACAAGGGCTAAGGTCATGGGCTTGCTTTCTCTCTCACCAAATCCAAGATAGGGTACTGTTGCTATCAACTTCCCAACCTGCCAAAAGCAGAGACTGGCGCTGAGCACCATTATTGATCAGACCAGTCAGCTCATGGACACTTTCCACCCTGAAATGCTTAGCAATGTGCCCATACTGGAATCAATACGCACTTGTCATTATACATATTTTTTAAATCTATTTTTTAAAAGATTTTATTTATTTAATCATGAAAAACAGAGAGAGAGAGACAGAGAGAGGCAGAGGCAGGCAGAGGCAGGTTTTATGCAGGGAGCCTAATGTGGGACTCCATCCTGGGTCTCCAGGATCACACTCTAGGCCGAAGGCAGTGCTAAACCGCTGGGCCACCGGGGTTGCCCTCATTATACACATTTAAATATGGTTTGCTTCCTGGCACACAGAGCCTCAGCCAGCACTACAATATGAAGACTTAGGGTGTGTATGTTCCAACATGGTATGCCCATACAGTGCTACAAACAGCCCAAGGGACACATTTTATGGCAAAAGAGGGATAAACATGGACAGATGACACTTGGATGCACTGATCATATCCAGCTGTAGTGCCCAGATACAGCAGATCTGACCAAACTGTCCAGTAACCTGTAAAAGCTCGGGTAAGAGGCCATGCTGGGGACACCACCCACATGGTAGGGTGCCACACTCAAGAAGGCAGTGGAGCACATGCTCATGGGCCAAAACAGCAATCCACATGAGGACTTCAAGCTCTACATCTCCCCTCTTTAGGCTCAATGGAATTAGACATCATAATTCCCAAAGAATTCTTCTGCCAGAAGGAATCACAAGTGTGCCCTGGAGCTGGTCTGTGGCTACCACCTGGTCACTTATGTCTACAGAACAAGAAAGTAAACACCTTACCAAGCTGCCAGGAGTGATTGGCTCTGGTTGCCATGAGGGGTGAGACTTGCTATCATATAACAGAAGAAGGAACAAGTTTTCCCAGGTCCTGAAGGATTGATTCCCTGAGTATCTTTTGAAGCTTCTTTGCCGAGTGAAAGCAGGAAATGGGTCATGTAGCGATCGCGGCCAACCAAGAACAAGGCAACTGATTAGTTGCTACCTTTCCTTTCAGGAAAGAAGTGAAGACTTCTTGTTTTTATAAAACTGGACTCCCCTGATGGTACTATGGAAGCCAAATGTAATGGAGACGGTGCAAGGCATGAATTGCATGCATTGATCATGCTGTGCTACAGACTCACTTGGGCCTTGGACGTGCTCATCCAGGCTGCTGCTCCTATGGCCAGGCCTGCACACATGGTACAGGTCCAGTCAGCCACAGGTCAGTGACACCTCATTGCATTCCCCTTAAGATCTCAGTAGAGGCATCTATTTGTGTGCAAAACCTGGGAGCACAGGAGTTAGATGTCTTTAGATTTAAATTATGGATGATAGAAATGGATAAGTGAATCCTTAGAGGTTTCTCCCCCAGGATTCTGCCTCTATATTTCCTGCATCTTCTCCTTCCGCTCACTCCACCTTCACAGGATTGATCTCCTTCATAAAGAGGCAGCTCATGCACCTCTCTCTCAGCTGCAATTTCTGAGGAACTCAGCCTGAGAAACTCTCCAGTGCTCTCAGCTCATTCCTGCCACTAGTCACTCCCTATTACATCACATGTCTTTCTTCCCTCCTACTATTGTCTAGGGTGAAATTACATATTCATTTCCCTGATGACTGAGACTAGAGCTAATCAATCTTGTGTACCCTGTATTCTCAATGTCCAGAACAGTTTCTGACATGAGTTGGCTCTCAATAACATTTGCTGAATGAACAAATAAATCATCCAACAACTACCAGAGATTAGGGCTCAAATGGGAGCACCAGAGTCCTATTCAGCAAACTTCTAAGAAGCTGAGGAGGGACAGAAATGTAAGACCCCAATGTTCTGCTCTGAGATCCCACACTTGCAATTAGCTCTACCAGCTGCATTCCCTTCTCTTGACCCTGACTGCTCTTTCCATGGAATAGGTTGCCTTGCCCCATGTGGGTACTAAATTACAGAAAGTCCAAATGCCCTGCCAAAACTCACCATTTTGATGAGAAGCTATTGATCCTCAGGGACTCATACGGACTCAAGCCTAGTGGAAAAACTTGTCACAAACTTTGGAACTGCTTCAGAACCAGCTTAACAATCAATGAGGGGGGTGGGAGTGGAAAATATGCTTAAACACTTTCCTTTGAATAGTATTAAATAGTAAGTGATTTGCCTCCAACTGATAAATGATTAACAAATTTCCCTTTCCAGAGTGATTTTAATAATATAGATGAAATTCTCTACTTGCACCCCTAAGATAAGTTATTTTCAAAGAGAAGTGTAGGCAGTAGTTACTTTGCAAGCACAGATGGCTCCTAACATAACCAGATGGTCAAATCCCCAACGTCCTCCCAGTTCATGAAGAATTTCCAAAGGATTACCAGGAAAATAGTGTGTTGACCCCTGGAAATAGGCTTCAAAGGGCCTTGCTGAAAACACTCTGTGTTAGGCCCATCAAAGGCAGGATGAGCACCGATCCCAAAGGCCCTCTGCTGTGAAGAATTGCCAGCCTATTCTCCTGGAAAATTGCCCAACAGACTGGTCTTTCTGGTCTTGATCTGGTATTGCCTCCTATGGACAAGACTGCCTGTAGGCTCCTGTTTTGAGACCAAGCCCAATGCAACATTAATGCTTAGCTTTGGCCATTCTAGAAAGAAAATAATCCCTCATAGAGGGAGGACAGACTTTACTAACAGTTTGGATAGCTGAGCTGACCAATAAGTGTGTAACGATATAAGGCTGTAGTCTGAAGCTGGGGACTCAAGCCCCAACATGCTCTCCCAGTGTGACCCTAAGTGAGTGGTTCTACCTCTCTGAATCCTAGCTTCTTTGTAGAAAGGAGATAGAAAGAACGAAGTCAAGAATGGTAGTGAAAATTAAATATGACCTGCCCTTCCCAAATCTTAAAGGCTGTACAAATTTAAGCTCTTGTGCTATCATGACTTGAATCTAAACAGGGAAATCTGTTTCATGGAGACTGACAATTTTTGAGGGACTCAGATCCTGGTGCTTCCACTTCTTAGCCATGCATCTTTTTTTTTTTTTCTTTTTTAGCCATGCATCTTATGTCAAGTTACTTACTCTCTCTGAGCCTCAGGCTCCTCGTCTGTGACATGGGGTTAAAAATAGCACCTAGGGTATAGCTTATAGCAGTGCATTTTAGGATGAAATAAATTACTAAGTACAAAATGGCTGGCAGTGCCTCACACACTATATCAGCATCTGTCATCGCTACTTTTATAGAACAATTGGAAAGCTTCTCAACATGCCATGTAAAACAGCAAAATCCTCAACGTGTTCCAAAGGTGTATTTAATTCTGAAAATAGAAATGATAGTCTAAATCTCACTCCTAGGTCAACTTTTTCAAGTATCACTTCCTGTAAAGTGAATCCATGTGCATGAAGTAGCATCCTGCCTTTGCTCCAACCACTCTCCCTAACTCACAACTCACAACCCTGCACCCCACGTTTACACCTTCCAGGACATGCACTGCTGTCTTGTACCTCTCTGCTTTCACATACACTGAAATTGTATTGTTCCTCCCTGAAAGCAGTCTCCAAAATATTTATTAATTAAAATTCTTAAAAAAAAATTATTATCAGTCATGACCACCGTGAAACCTTTCTTTGTGTCTTCTCTTGTATTATTGCTCTGTGTTTTGGGCCACTGTAATAATTTCTACATAAAATGTATCTAATTCTTTATTACATTTTTCATATTATTGTGTTTATTTTTGTGACATACGAGGAAGGCAGAGATTGTTTTCTTGACCACTACATCGCTGGTGTACTGGAATCATGTTGAGGGGAGGTGATAGGTTATAAGTTGCTGGCTGAATAACCCATTATATCAGGGTTGGGTTCAGTGTCTCTAACATGATACCTCAAAATAAGGTATAATTATATTTCTTTATTTCACAAAACAGAGTTGACAGTTGATCTTCCCAGGGCTGTTTGGATGTTCCATAATCATCAGCACTTCAAACTCTTTCCCCTTGTCAGCACCATTTTCCCAGAATATAGCTTGTGTCTTCAAGATTACTCCAAGATCCAAGATGGCTGTAGGTTCTCATTCCACTTAGCAGGAAGGACACTTTTTTTTTTTTTCCACTTATGGTGATTTCCAAAAATTCCTACATGTTTTCCTTTATGTTTAACCAGCAAAAACATTTTCTACAGCTGTGACTGATGGGAAATGCCTTTATTTTGTAACAAAGGAAAAGTGGGATGTGTCAAGAGAAGAGTGGGTAACTGCCATGGGAGGCAACCCATAGTCGATGACACATGATCCGTCAGTACCCTTATTGTGCCATCTGAATGATCTATTTACATGGCTCTTACTTTCAAGACTGTGAGGACTCTGAGGACAGGGACCTCATTGACTTACTTTTAGCATCAGCAGAGTCTGGTTCAATGCCCCAGCACCTAGGAGGCATTAGGTTTGCTGGAGAATGATTAAAAGGATGCATAAATAATGTAATCAACAAACAAACAGATGTTTGAAATGAAGAGAGGCATTTGGCAAATGCACTTCAGAACTCTCATTTTACTTGAGTTTTTTTTCAATTATTGAATCTAATATTTATTACTATTTAAAGTTTAACAAATTGCTTAACAGGAGATCTGAGATTATTCTGACATTTCAAATGAGGGAGACTTTTTCTTTACAAACATTACAGGGCTATAAATTTTCATTAGTTACGTTTGCCCGTTCCCTAATGTGGATGTGCCTTTTTTTTTTCTTTTCAAAGGTTAATTGTGTTTTTCAAATGTCTACTTTTTCCTAATTCTCACAAGGTACAATATTTAAACATAGTGACCTCATTCTTTTTCATATTTTACTAGCATTTATTCTAATCTTGTTACTGATGAGATCTGAACATATTATTCAAAAATCTGACTTGGTTGCTTTCAAATGATATTGACTTCAATTTATTTTGAAATTCTAAAGCTTTTGCAAGAATATGCTGTTTCTTTTCTAATATAAACAGGTGCATTTTATTGAAGCTTGCAACTATAAATAAAATGTGAAGGCAAGGCATAGATTCCTCTAAATCTTTAGGTTTTGAAAAATAGAAGCGTAGAGAGTGCTGAATTTCAAATATATTTTGATTTGAAATTAATTGCTGATTTAGATCCTAGGGCTTTTATCATCTGTGCATATTTAACTAGAAATGTACTTGGAAATGTAACAAATTTCATGCATCATTAAGCACTTTAAATAATTAATAGTTGATTATTTTCTCTTTTAAGATGGCCTCATGTATAATTCCGCCTCAGCGATGAGATTGACCTTTAGGTTAAAATCAAGTTGCATTTCTATTCAGAAAATAGTTCTTTACTTAGAGAGAGTAACAAGCAGTACTGTCAAGCTTTATGCTATGTGAAGGGCGAAAGGCTTGGCCAATGTTATATAAACATTAAGTGAAGAAATCAATAATCATCTTAATGATGCAATGTTCAAATGGTGTTTCTAGTGGCTGACCCCTTGGGACCCTTTGCTAAGCCACTGATTATAATTTAGTAAATGAAACACATCTTGTGCCAAGTATTCTTCCCCTGAGCAGGACGGTAGCAGCAGCATGATAAAGTGAGCCCACCAAGAGAACCACCCTTCCACATGCCATCCCATCAACAAGAGGGCTGATTTTCTTTCTTTTTGCCTTCCTCACTTGGAAACTGAGCATAACCTAGAAAGCTTTTGGTCAGCATTTGCAAATTGGGGTTGAGAGTCTTCAGACAGTAAATACACTTCTGTAGTGTAACAATATATATTCCAAATCTACATACACCTTAAGAGTCTTCAATAACACCTTCTCTAAGCCTTTATGACCAACAGAGTTCATACTTCAAAGTAAAGGATGAGAAAGTAGGTAGTGCCTGGAGACATGCCCTAATGTGAGGGTACACATGCAGCTAAATAAGATGTTATGGACTCCCAAATAAAAAAAAATTCACTCCTCCCCATAATTGGGCATTCAAGAAAGCTTCTATCTAAGCAAGACTAACCTCAGCTTCAGGTTCTTCCAAGACCCCAAGATGGACCCCAATTTCAGAACTGCCAAACCAATCTTCCACTGTTATCAGCTGAAACAAAATGTCACTCACATCTGACCTCTCCTTGTTCTCATAAAGAACCTGCCCATTGCCCTTTACCTAAATCCTAAAGTATTAGGTGCCAAATGACCCACTTCAGGGAATGTTATAGGTGTTCAGCTGGGCATGGTGTCTGGTGCCTTGAGTCCACACAACCAACAAAGCAAGTGGCCTGGAATTGGCATTCCCAGTGGTAAAGAACCTGCTCACAACTGAAATGAGAGAATTAATTGGCATAACTTGACAATTGTGTTAACACAATAAGCTCATCCAATCTTGTTAACAGTCCTGTAGGGTAAATATGATTGTTTCCAATTTCCAAATTAGGAATTAGTGACTTAGAAGGGTTGTAACTCAACAATTATAATACATATCTAAGTAAATGACAAGAAGTCTGCGATTCCAAAGGTTTGGGAATAACAGATGAAGAAATTAAAAAAAAAATGTGGCTTAAGGATTAAGCAAAAACAATTATACAGGCCATATCTCTTCTAGTAAGCAAATGGTGAGACAGTAGAACAAAGAAAAGAAATACATGAAATGCAGACTTCGTTCTATCCTTCTTAGAGAGTATTTTTCAGTTCGAGAATCAGAAGTGTTCTTACACACTTCCTTAAAAATCTTAAGTAACACTTCAACCCACAAGTTGTGAAACACATTCTAGTAATGTAGACGGTTCAATTTATTGTATATAAATCTTTTAAAGATGGTTAGCTGGAAGGCTAATAGCAATGTGGAGTGTGCTTGAAACCTCATTCTTTCCCTTGGTCCTTCTGGACTTATTATGTACTAGAGGTGGGTTAACTTTACTCATGTAATGTGGGAAACATATAAATCTTGGTGCCCTGAAACAGTCTTCAGGGAGGTATTGACTTTTTATGGATGTAATTATTTTATGAATGATCACAATGTTTTAAGCCTTAGAGTGATATTTCACAGTGAGTTATGATGTTTCACTGCATTAATATTTTCACAGATCCTTCAATCACCAGAAAGTTCCAGAGCAGGGAAAGCAGGTATCATAACTGTCAGGCTAAAGGAAATGTCATGGAAGTCAGGTCACAGGGAATTCTGATATTAAGTAAGAAGAGATTACATTTAGGGCATATATTTGGACTCTTTCTTGACCCAACTCAGGCCTGCATTTGCAAAATGGATGGGTTTATTACAATGATGAGGGCATATTCCAGAAAGTCCACAAAGAACCAAATATCTTCCTCTGTCTCATTCTCAGCTCTGCTCCTCATTATTCTTTCCCTCTTCTTTAGAATACTTTTGAAAATCTTATAACAAATGATGAAAAAAATGTGATTGCTATGTTTTATGTATTGTATATGCAAACAATGGAAAATACCAGCTCAGACTGAGACTGGAAACTGCTGGCTACAGATCCAAGTTCCTGGGAAGGGATTGTGATGTGCTTAGTTACAGGTGATCACCCAACCCTGAGTTCACCCACTGTAGGACTCCAAGGAGTAAGGGAATGCTGGAAGGATCACCCTACATTAACTTGTGTCCCAGAAACACAGCCTGCGACTACAAAATGAGCTCATTGTTTCCAGAAGCTAATTTAGAAAAATACAAATGTCACATGTTTCTGCAAATGACAAGTCAATTGGATATAACTATATCTAATTTTCCTCTTTGTCTCTAACACCAAAAGTAAAAATGAAGACAGAAAATCAGAAACAGGGAGAAGCTTACCTTACAACTAAAAGTAGGAAAGTATGTGTATATCTAAAAGAGTGATATATATACTCTAAGTATGGTACAGATCGGGGCATGCAGCTGTATCTTCCTGGTGAATTTAGAGAAGAAATTCAGGTGAAACCTAAATTTGAAGGACTGGTGGTAGGAGCAAAGGGTGGGCTTAGAAATTATTATTTCAACCTATTTTGCTTTCTGGAGATCATCAATAGTTGAAAATGGCTCTACAGACTCAGGGTGCATAGCTATTCCAACAGAAATGTGAGTCTGGACAATGTTCTTGGGTGGAACCTCACCAGCATGGGAGAATGAAAAGCATACTCTCCAAATGTCATGACAATCCACCTGACTCTTACAGCCAATGCAGGGGCAGGGGGGCAGAAATGGACAGGTAAATTAAGATGGGATCCAAGAAAATTCATCCATATTACAGGGGACAAACAGGAAACAAAGCAAGAAATGTCTTTTCTTCAGAACTAATACCCTGGAGAACATTATATTTTGGTATCTAAAAAAACCGTGACTCCAAAAAAGAAGATAAAGATGTCATTGTTATCACTTAGCAGATGCCGTGATGAGCAGCAAAGGAACTATTTCAAACACAGTGGATTGCAACAGTAAGCATTATTCAGCTGGAGGCCCTGTGGGTTGATGCAAAAGGCTAGACTTTGCTTCTAGTCCTACCAAGTGCATTCACATGTCTGGAAGTTGGCTGGTGGTCACTTGGAATGAGGGACACAACTTGCTATATGTGTCTCGTTGCCTAGCCAGCTACAGTTGACATTGTCCCTGCAGGAGGCAGGGCTCTAAGAGAGAAAGTCAGGAGCCTAGGGCCTCTTAGGCACAGATTCAGAATGACACAGGTCCCTTCTGCTTTCACTTCTACTGCTCAGTGCAAGTGACACACTCCACTCAGATTCAAAGGGTGGAGAAATAGGTCCCACCTTTTGATGAGAAAAAGCACAAGGCAATATTTCAAAAGGTAAGGACACAATAGGAAAAGGTGAGAAATTGGAGTTACTTTTGCAATCAGTATACCACATCATGCATAAATTGAAAATAAACCTTTAAGATTTATCACAGGAAATAATTGATAGAAAGTTTCTATTTGTTCTCTGAAGGAATGTAAAGAAAATATGGATTCTTGAAAGTAAAAATAGATGAGTGAGATTTTTAAGTCAAGAGACAAGAGATTTTTAAAAAGAGGAGATTGACTTAAAAACATAAATATTGCCACTCTGGGATTTAAGACATTGGCAAAAAGTCTTACAGATTATTATTTTTAAAAAGGGTTTATTTATTTTAGAGAGGGTGGCAGTGAAGGGCAGAGGGAGGAGAGTGAATATTAAGCAGATTCTGTGCTGAGTGCAGAGCCCCACACAGGGCTCAGTCTCATGACCCTGAGATCGTTACCTGAGTCAAAACCAAGAGTCGGAGGCCCAACCAACTGTGACGACCAGGCCCCCCCAATACATGCTATGGGTTATAATTGGTAATGCGAATAACTAAGTCTGAGGAGTTCTTGGGATTTCTTGTGAAATACTGACAAAGGATGGATGGGAATAATAAATGGAAGTGGGATGATTAAAAAAAAGGAGGAGGGTTTGTGAAATCAGAGCTGTAACATCCTCATGACACTCCTGCAAAGTGAATGACACAAATGGAGAAAACACTGTTGAACGGACTTAAAAGAAGAAAATATTGTTAAACTGAGGGAAGACCTACACATACACACAATCTACACAAGTTGCTGAGTATCAAAAAAAATCTAACGAAAACAGAAAGCAAACTGCTAACCCATTGCAAGCATCTACCACATTTCCTTCATCCATTTATTCACTGATGGACACTTAGGCTCTTCCTGTGTCTTGGTGTTGTGAATACTAGTGCAATGGACATGGGTATACAGAAAACATTTGGAGATCCTGAATACAATCCTTTTGGATATATACAAAGAAGTGCAATTGTTGAATCATAGAGTAGATCTATTTTTAATTTTTCGAGGAAACTCCATATTGTTTTCCATACTGCTTGTAATATTTCCGTTCCCACCAACTGTTCACAGGGGTCCAATTTCTCTACGTCCTTGCCAACACTTGTAATTGTAGATAGATAGATGATAGATAGATAGATGATAGGTAGATAGATACTATATTGATATATAAATATAATAAACATTCTAACAGATATGAAGTGATATCTCAACGTGGTTTGGATTACATTCCCCTGATCATGAATGATGTTTAATATCTTTTCATCAACCTGTTGGTATCTCTTTGTCTTCTTTGGAGAAATGTCTGTGCTAGTCCTTTGCTCATTTCAAATAAGCCTATCTGTGATTTGTTATTGTTGCTTCTGTTACTGTTTGCTATTGAGTTGAATGAGTTTCCTCTCTATTTTGGAAGTGCCCCCTTGTTAGATATATGATTTGCTAATAATTTCTCCCTTTCTCCAGGTTGTCTTTTTGCCTTGTTGATGATTTCCTTTGCTTTAAGGAAATTTTACCATTTGTGATAGCATGAATAGACCCAGAGGACATTATGCCGAGTCAAATAAGTCAGTCATAAGTGCTGTGTGGTTCCATTTATCTGCAGTATCTAAAACAGTCTAACTTACAGAAACAGAATTCTGGTTGCTAGGGGACAAAGGGAGGGAGAAATGGGGAGTTGTTCAGTGGACATAGGTATAGTTACATGAGACAAATCAGTTCTAGAGACACGCTGGACAGTATACTGTGTACAGAACAATACAGTATTATGAACTTAAAAACTTGTTTAAAAGATAAATCCATATCAAATGTTACACACACACACACACACACACGTACACACAGGCATGACAATACACACATACACACACACACACACACACACACATAAGCAAAAAGACACCGGAAAACTCTTGGAGGGACTAGATGTGTTTATCCATCTTGTTTGCGGTGATGATATCCTGGGTGTATGCATATATCAAAAACTTACCAAATCGTATACATTAAATATATTCAGTTGATTGTATCTCAGTTATACTCAATAAAGCTGTAAAAATGTGTATTTCAATAAAATAGAACTAATCAAAGCAAGAGATTTTGTCTTTTTTTTGGTAATTGAAGTGTAGTTGACATACAATATTATGTCAGTTCCACGTATAAACATTGTGATTCAATATTCATGCACATTGTGAAGTAATCTCCACCATAAATCTAGCTGCCATCTGTCACCACACAAAAGTTGTTACAATATTATGGAGTATATCACCTTGGTGGTACTGCTCTGTGTCTTAATTTATTTTACAGCTGAAAGTTTGTACCTGTTAATTCTCTCCCTCTACTCGCCCATCCTCTTATTCTCCTCGCCTCTGGCAACAGTCATGAAAAACAAACTAATGTAGAGAAATATATGAAATTAAAGACTTTTTTGATTAAAAAAATTCTGATTAACAAATCAAATTTTGCTCCTTTAAATAGACACTGTAGTACAAAAATCACTGACAGGGAACAATTGAACACAAATACATGACAGAGGACAGCAAATCTACAGTGAAGTTAAAGATATGTCCTTTCAAAATCACAAAGAATAGATAAATCCCATTCCAAATCATGAAAGGGAATTAAAAAATAATAATTGAACATCCTCTGTTCTCTTTTATAAATCCAACATAAGGCTGACATCAAAGCTAGTCAAAGCAATTCAAAGTACACAATATCTTCAAATGTGTATGCGAGCATCCTGGCTGTAATTTAAACATATTTATTTTAGCATTACATTAAAATAGTAATGTATTGTGACCATGATATATAATTCAAGAATGACTCAACATTAAGACAAAATAATAGTGTGAATCCTCATACTAACAATTAAAAGGAGGAAAAAATTAGTTTTGAATAATTCCGAAAGGCATCTCATGAAATTCTATGTCTATTCTAGTAAGTAGTTACTAAACTAGTAATAAATTTATAGAACTTTAACATGGCAAAGAAGAAATCATGTAAAATAAAAAAAATCACAATGAATAGCGGCGTCAAGCAACAAGTCTTAGAAAGTACCAAGCCAATTTCTACTACCATCGTTGGTTACTATTATTTCCAGTACCTATCTCTCTGGAAGCCAACAGAAATAAGAGGCATACATATTGAAAAGGATTGTAATGTAAGTCCTGACAGTTGCTTTCTTTTTTTCTTTTTTGTAATGCAAGTGCCTGACTTAAGCTTTAACCAGGTGACACATCCACTTCAAAGAGCCATCTCCATCAATGAGGGCTATCTCCAATACACACGGCCAGCTGCAAGGCCTTCTCCCCGTGATGGTCCTTTGATTTACGTCCTTGGTTGATTTTGATAACTGAGCATTTGGGCAGCTTATATTTTCTCTTTCCAAGCTTTAAGTTCATCAATAAAGAGTGAGCCCCCAAGCCCCTGGAGCCCAGTAAAGGCAGAACCTCAGGCGGGACTTACCTACTCTCTTTGCTCCTCTCTGTCTCTCTCTTTCTACCTATGACCTCCTTGTGTGGCTTTACATGTGCTGTATAATGTCCAGGCCTTTTTAGTAACAAACTTCTATTCTTTTAGTTTCCTGATGGTTGTTGCTGAAGGACATCTTGAAATCATAATAAGAACCACAAGGGTCCAACCACAACATCAGTTATGCATAGGCCGAGGCCAGCACAAAACAAGGATAAACAATCATCTTTGCTTCTAGATTTATGATGCACAGCAAAAAAACAAACTAAAAAGTTCTCAGAAATAATGACAGTTCCGTAATGAGGTCATGTACAAATTAAATATTAAAGCGACTGTTCTTCATTATAGTACCACATAGTCTGTATGCACATGTCATTTTTTTAGAAAAGTTTCAAGCCATAAAAAATACTTACCAATATAATTCAGTAGGAAATACACATATTCTATGCAAACAAAATTATACAGCAGCATTGAGGGAAATTAGAGTATCCTAAGTGGGTAGCTTTATCAGGTTCCAAAATGGGATTTTTCTGTATAACAAAGATTTCAAATGCTATAATTTTAACGTGATTTTGATAAAATCATGTTAAAATTGTTCTGGATCTGGTGAAGGTTGTTCTAGTTATTATCTGCAGGAAAGACAGGAAGGATGAAAGACTGCAAGGATACAGACTCAATGGGTCAGAGGCAGACACAGAATCCCATGGTTCCATACAAAAACAAACACACAAACAAAAACCTACAGAGACAAATGGTGAAGAGTACTTAAAATGTCTAAATTATTCATTTAAATTGATCACTCAGGGCAATCAGACTCAACCTAGCAAACA
Source organism: Canis aureus (assembly GCF_053574225.1). Lineage (NCBI taxonomy): Eukaryota > Metazoa > Chordata > Mammalia > Carnivora > Canidae > Canis > Canis aureus. The sequence goes on from NC_135631.1 coordinate 53,542,282, forward strand.
GTCACATTTTAACCTGTCACTTGGGTAGGAGAACTTAAATAATTTAAAACTTAAATAATATAAAACTTAAATAATTTAAAATATATATATAGCTCCTATTTCAAAGAACATCTGTATCTAGAAATTTGGACTCTGGAGAAATTTAGGCATACATTTTAGAAACATTAAAAATTGCATGTAGTGCTGTGAGTGGGGAATGTGACTCTCACTCCCTCTCCTTAAAACACTTCTTGTATCCCTACTGTCCAGAGCCAGAAGAGCTTCAGGCCAGTCCCTGCCAGTGGTAAAAGAGTAAGAATCACTTTCTTTCTGGACAATCGGGTGAGATTTATCAAAAAGAGCTCAGTATGCAATTATGCCAACATACATGATGAGGAGAAAGGTAACAAGGTTTCCATAAGGCGAAATATGGTGCATTAATCCACAGACGATCCATCTGAAAATGAGTAAATAAGTGTGATGACACAAATCATTTTTTTTCCTTTGGCAAAATTTCAACTGGAAAGCTATAAAATGAATGATCATTAAGGTTTGGAGCAATGCTTTATCATGAATAAGGAACTAGAAATTGAAATATGCCCCTGCCACTAGATTAATCTTCTCTTGGTATTCTATTTTATTCCTCTACTCAAAAATCAATGAATTCCCACCACCTAGGAAATATGATGTGAATTACTTAATCAGGTATTCAAGGGCCTTGATGCACTAATTTCTCTGTCTCTAAAATGACCTCATGTTCTAGTCCAACAATAGAAATATAGAAAAAAATAGAAATAGCCCAATAGAAATATAATCTGAACCACATATGTAATTTTTAATTTCTAGTAGCCTCGTTAAATAATTAAAAATGAATGGTAGGAATAGCTTTTAATCATGTTTTTACTTAACCCAATATATTCAGAATAGTAATGTTTCAACATGTGATCAATATAAAAAAAAGAAATCAATGACATATTTTTCCTTGCCTTTTTTTATACTAAGTCTTTGATACCTGGTCTGTATTTTACAATATGTAATGATTTGTGTCCATCCTACTTATTTACTCATTTTCAGATAGAGCATTGGTAGACAGTGCACCTCAATCAGACTAGCCACGGTCCAGGTGTTCTGTACCACGTGCAGTGAGGGGCCACAGTGTTGGACTGGGGGGCCCTAGGTGCACCACTGCTTCAGTGTCTCTGCCCTTCCACACCTTCACTCATTACGCATCCTGTGTCAGCAGCATGCATGTTGCCTGGTAGAGCAGTGACCAGCATCTTCTGAAGCCTCTACTCTAAGGATTCCCTTTAAATCATCATCCATACTCTCCCAGCTAAAAATCCTGGGGACACAACAGGAGGGGCTTTCGAGTACGGGAGGATCTTTATAGACCTTCTAGTCGGTACTCATTCATAGTTAGACAAATGGTCCCTGATGGTGGCCTTCTCTGAAATAACCATCTATTGGTCACTCATGTAGACCAGCGTTAGGGCAAATAGCACATTCAGGGTACACACCTCCTTCCTCTTCAAAAATGCAGGAGCTATAATGGATCTTATATCTTTTTAACTATGGTTTCCACCATCTTTTGCTTGCTATGTACTATTCTAGCATAGTGTGCATTTTTTAAACATTTTTAATAAATGTTTCTTGAAAGAATATGATAAATAAAAGTGAATAGTTTGGCCCCTTACCCAGTGCTGCCAGGCCTGGCTTTTACACTTTTATAAATGGTATAGGAATAGAATATACCATGAAATACCCTATTTTGCAGATCTCAGAGGTAGTGAAATGCCAGGCTGACAAGGATAAATTGGAGGAAAAAGGAAACTCACAGGGCTCAGTGAGTGAGCAGAAACCTGACAAATGATCTCCACTGTGAAGAAGGGGAAGATAATGCATCTAAGAAGAAAATCTACCTTATTTATAAAATGATGTGCTCTGAGCTCTCATTTTCAAGGCAATGATGGAAGTAGAAAGAGGTGGGCTCCTCCTTAAGCACAACAGGGCCACGTGTTACTGAGGTGGCTTGAAAAAAAAGCCAGCAAAACTGACCCATAATCAGTCAAGCATTAGGAAACTTCTCTTTTACTGAACAAAGGCTCAATTTGAACTTAGGACCAGCCAGGTACAAAGGGGTTAACAAAAATGTTTTTTTTTTTTTTGGAGAAGCCAATAGTCAGAAACTCAGAAATGGACATGCCCACTGGGTGGGGTCATTCCTGGAGGATGGAGGGGTGAACACAGATGACAGGCAGACTGCCAATCCTGCGGAGAGGAAGTGGCTTGGACAGTAGGAGGCATTCAGAAAGACAACCAGGAACAGGTCTATTTTTCTACAGGCAAGACCACCAAGGCCCAGAAAAGATGTGAATGCCCAGTAACCTCCACAGGGCTGTGAGGTGGAGGCAGGTGTGTGGGTTACTGATGCCGCCAGTTGGGTAGACTGGGAAAGGCAGGTAGTGCCCCATTCTCCCAGCCAGTTGGTTAATCATGCTAAGTATGAACTACTGGGGAGAAAGACACAACCCAAGAAAATAGAACGAACTCCAAAGTAAATGTGCAGACCCAGGAATGAGAGAGAAGCCAAATTATGGAGAAACAAGCAGAGCCAGAAGAGCAGGGATTCTCATGGGAAGTCTCCCAGCTGTGGCTTAGTTACGCTGCATCCACATAGGTTTGATCCCAGAGCATGTCTGAAGCTGCAGTGGTACTGTCTGGGTTTGGGTGTGAGGAGACGGTGTTTTCAGGACAAAAGGGGCCAAACAACACGCTGCCAAATGCTCTCTGTTCCTGGACTAGTCCATTTCTAACCAAATGAATAATGCAGCAGAGTTAACAGATCTAGACAGACAATTGTATCTTGGCACAGCCAATAATTCCTTGCCGATTTTTCTTGGTAGTAGCAAAATCCCATGGGGAGCCTCCGGTTTCGATGGCAACATCAAGGCATAGCACACCTAGAGGACAAGGTCTCCTGAATTCTTCACACAGTTCTAGGTCAACATCAGCTGAAAGCCGCAACACTGGGAGGCTGCAAGTCCCCCTCCATAGCTGCACCAAAAATGTCAGATGATAGTGCTTCTCACCACTAGAGTTGGCCTCATATACACAAAAATCCTCACAGCTAGCAGCAGATAGAATTCAATCTAGATATAGGGAACAGAAATCCAGTTTCCACCACACTTATAACAAATACAAAGAATAAACTATGTAGGCTTCAGCTTCCTGCATTCTAGTAGTATTCCTCACACCATCAAACTGGGAAATGACTAAACAGATGATGCAAACCTATTTTTTTTTTCAGCTCATAAAGAAAAGGCATCAAAAAGAAGCTAAGTGGACAATGATTAAATCCAAAGACTAAGTGTGTCCTCATTTTACGATCAAACAAATGAGCCAATATTGATATACACAAAAACTTGAATGAGTTTCAGAGGCATGCTGTTGCATGAAAGAAATCTTGTTTGATTCCATTTCTTGGATATTCTAGAAAAGGCAAAAGTGTCTACAGGAACACAGAGCAGAACAGTGGTTGTCAGGGGTTATGGGTTGGGAAAGGCATCACTATAGAATTCATGAGGGAATAGTTTGGATAATAGAACTGCTTTGTGTTCTGATCCTGGCTTGGTTCCACAAATTTATACAGGTGTTAAAATAATACAAAAAACTCTATACGAAGACAAAGTACCCATTTTTTAAAAAAGATTTTATTTATTTATTCATGAGAGACACAGAGAGAGAGAGAGAGAGAGAGAGAGAGTCAGGGACACAGGCCGAGGGAGAAGCAGGCTCCACGCAGGGAGCCCGATGCGGGACTCGATCCGCATCTCCGGGATCACGCTCTGGGCCAAAGGCAGGCGCCAAACTGCTGAGCCACCCAGAGATCCCCAACCCATTTTAATGTCATAAAAATATATATATATAAACCTCTGCCACCTTTATCACCCACCTCTGACATATATGTGCCTTATTTAAGGGATGTAAGGTAAGGGCCACTGTCTTTACCAAAATCAATGGAACAACTACCTTCAATGGAGTACACTGATAATGACAAGTCAGGCTATCTGCAAACCAGATTAGCAGAGAAAGCCAGAAATGGCATAAGCCTGTGGAAACATTCCTGCCAGGTAAACTATATCTGATAATACTTAACAAATAATATACAGAAAAAGTAATTTTCAAGCCACTCACTACAGACCAAATACTAAGGGTTTAGTAGATTTGCTCCAATAAAGAAATGACATCTGAACAGGAGCTATAGGTGGAGTTTCCGTGTGATAAAGTTTAAGACAATACATAGACATTTTCTTTTTTTTTTTAAATAATAAAGTTATTTTTTATTGGTGTTCAATTTGCCAACATACAGAATAACACCCAGTGCTCATCCCGTCAAGTGCCCCCTCAGTGCCCATCACCCGTTCACCCCCATCCCCCGCCCTCCTCCCCTTCCACCACCCATAGTTCGTTTCCCAGAGTCAGGAGTCTTATGTTCTGTCTCCCTTTCTGATATTTCCCACACATTTCTTCCCCCTTCCCTTATATTCCCGTTCACTATTTATATTCCCCAAATGAATGAGAACATACAATGTTTGTCCTTCTCCGATTGACACATTTCACTCAGCATAATACCCTCCAGTTCCATCCATGTCAAAGCAAATGGTGGGTATTTGTCGTTTCTAATGGCTGAGGAATATTCCATTGTCTACCTAAACCACATCTTCTTTATCCAACATCTTTCGATGGACACCGAGGCTCCTTCCACAGTCTGGCTATTGTGGACATTGCTGCTAGAAACATCGGGGTGCAAGTGTCCCGGCGTTTCATTGCATCTGTATCTTTGGGGTAAATCCCCAGCAGTGCAATTGCTGGGTCGTAGGGCAGGTCTATTTTTAACTCTTTGAGGAACCTCCACACAGTTTTCCAGAGTGGCTGCACCAGTTCACATTCCCACCAACAGTGTAAGAGGGTTCCCTTTTCTCCGCATCCTCTCCAACATTTGTTGTTTCCTGCCTTGTTAATTTTCCCCATTCTCACTGGTGTGAGGTGGTATCTCATTGTGGTTTTGATTTGTATTTCCCTGATGGCAAGTGATGCGGAGCATTTTCTCACGTGCATGTTGGCCATGTCTATGTCTTCCTCTGTGAGATTTCTGTTCATGTCCTTTGCCCATTTCATGATTGGATTGTTTGTTTCTTTGCTGTTGAGGTTAATAAGTTCTTTACAGATCTTGGAAACTAGCCCTTTATCTGATATGTCATTTGCAGATACCTTCTCCCATTCTGTAAGTGTCTTTTAGTTTTGTTGACTGTATCCTTTGCTGTGCAAAAGCTTCTTATCTGGATGAAGTCCCAATAGTTCATTTTTGCCTTTGCTTCTTTTGCCTTCGTGGATGTATCTTGCAAGAAGTTACTGTGGCCGAGTTCAAAAAGGGCGTTGCTTGTGTTCTCCTCTAGGATTTTGATGGAATCTTGTCTCACATTTAGATCTTTCATCCATTTTGAGTTTATCTTTGTGTCTGGTGCAAGAGAGTGGTCTAGTTTCATTCTTCTGCATGTGATGTCCAATGTTCCCAGCACCATTTATTGAAGAGACTGTCTTCTTCCAGTGGAGAGTCTTTCCTCCTTTACCGAATATTATTTGACCATAAAGTTCAGGGTCCACTTCTGGGTTCTCTATTCTGTTCCATTGATCTATGTGTCCTTTTTTGTGCCAGGACCACACTGTCTTAATGACCACAGCTTTGTAGTACAACCTGAAATCTGGCATTGTGATGTCCCCAGATATGGTTTTCTTTATTAAGCTTCCCCTGTCTATTCGGGGTCTTTTCTGATTCCACACAAATCTTAAAATAATTTGTTCTAACTCTCTGAAGAAAGTCCATGGTATTTTGATAGGGATTGCCCTGGGTAACATTGACATTTTCACAATATTAATTCTGCCAATCCATGAGCATGGAATATTTTTCCATCTCTTTGTGTCTTCCTCAATTTCTTTCAGAAGTGTTCTATAGTTTTTAGGGTATAGATCCTTTACCTCTTTGGTTAGGTTTATTCCTAGGTATCTTATGCTTTTGGGCGCAATTGTAAATGGGATTGACTCCTTAATTTCTCTTTCTTCAGTCTCATTGTTAGTGTATAGAAATGCCACTGACTTCTGGGCATTGATTTTGTATCCTGCCATGCTGCCAAATCGCTGCATGAGTTCTAGCAATCTTGGGGAGGAAGCTTTTGGATTTTCTATGTAGAGTATCATGTCATCGGCGAAGAGGGAGAGTTTGACTTCTTCTTTGCCAATTTGAGTGCCTTTAATGTCTTTTTGTTGTCTGATTGCTGAGGCTAGGACTTCCAGTACTATGTTGAACAGCAGTGGTGAGAGTGGACATCCCTGTCTTGTTCCTGATCTTAGGGGAAAGGCTCCCAGTGCTTCCCCATTGAGAATGATATTTGCTGTGGGCTTTTCATAGATGGCTTTTAAGATGTCGAGGAATGTTCCCTCTATCCCTACACTCTGAAGAGTTTTGATCAGGAATGGATGCTGTATTTTGTCAAATGCTTTCTCTGCATCTAATGAGAGGATCATATGGTTCTTGGTTTTTCTCTTGCTGACATAGACATTTTCTAAGACATTCATTCACCTGTTGCTCAAGCCATATATGAAAGTTAAAAAGTGATGGGTGGGGGTGGATTTGGTGGCTTAGTCAGTTGAGCATGGGACTCTTGATTTTGGCTCAGGTCATGATTTCAGGGTCATGAGATCAAGCCCCACATCGGGCTCCACACTTGGCATGGAGCCTGCTTAAGATTATCTCTCTCCCTCTCCCTCTGAACTTCCTTCCCTCTCTCCCTCAAAAAAAAGAAAAAAAAAGTGATGTGAAAATAAAAAGAATTCACAACGTAATTTTTAGGGATCTATATTGGCATACATCTCTGTAATTCCACCAAAGATAAACAGTTTCATTTTTGTTGTTCTTGAATGGGGGGCAAGTTCCAGGTGTTCTCCCTAACTTTCTTCTACCGCTTTAGCCCTCATACCACGGATGAGGAAGCTCCTGCACAGATGTGAGCAGTTGCACACAAATAAAACACTATCATGAAATCAGGCACTGGAGGAGAGACTAGAGGGTAACTTCAAGTACGTTCACAAACATATTGATGGTTACGCAATGTATATTGCATTTTCCATTCCCAGTCTCTTTATAAGTATATGTAAACAATACATATATGAGTATTCGTATAAGCTATATCCTTGCAAGTCAGGGTTTTTATTTATGTCTCTTGGGCATGCTGGTATCTTATTCTAGTTATGGATCTGAAGGCAACGATGGGTAGTATAATCATCTTCAGGAGAAGAGAAATCTTGCAACGGAACAGGTGTGCTTTGAGCAAGAGAGGTGGCTTCCCTAGGATAGGTGCTGCTTCTTTCTGCTGGTGCAGAAAGCTGGGGAATTGTTAAGAGTTCAAGGTTCTAAGATTCACGCTGACCTATCCAAAAATCCCTATCCAAAACCTACGTTTCTCCTTCCTTTCCACTCAATACCTTTTCTTTCCCAGAGGAGAATTAATGGAGGCTCTGCATCTAATTCACTGTTTGACTCACTCTCACACAATTACATGTTGCATCTGACATCGGCCATATTTTCCCTGCAGCTATAAGAAATAAGATATCTTTAGAGCTTTTATGGAAGCCCTCAGATTCTCTGATTGGGGTTTCAGCACGGAATTTATTTCTTTGTGCGTGAGCTGTCACGCGTACCATCCCAACCCATAGTCTTATCATATTACTACCCTCAACTGTAATAGCCACAGGGCATATCCATCTTGTATCCGGTTAGCCTTCCATACCAAATGGCAACAGGTCATTAAAAGTAAGTATTAAAAGTAATCTGGATGTCACTGATGCTGTATATAATGTCCTCTTGACCCAGTTTCAGAATCCCATTTTTAAAGATATGTTTACAGTATCCAGTGCTGAGTGGTAGAGTGAAGACAAGAAATTTTAAAATACTTGTAATTGAACAGCAATGTTTTATATTAAAATTATAACTATAGCACTATTAGTGACATTTATTAGAAAACTAGAAATACTGAAAGCAGCTGAGGTAACTTTCAATTCCAGAAATTAAAATGGTCAATATAGCAAACATAGCTAAACACAAAGAAGGAAATAATAAATATAAGCTGAGACCATATGATGATTGTCCTTCTCCAATTGACTTATTTCACTCAGCATAATACCCTCCAGTTCCATCCATGTCAAAGCAAATGGTGGGTATTCATCTTTTCTGATTAGCATAATAAAAGCCAGTGGAGAAATTTAACAAATCTGAAATCAGATTCTTTTTAAAAAATCAATAAAATAGAGTTATCAAGATAAGAGATAATACATGAAAAAAATGTATAAATGGGAAATAAGGACAAATATAAAAGTAATCAAAATTGTAAATGTATATATGAATATATATATATATATACACATTTATATGAATATCTCTACAGTAATGATTTTGAAACCTAAATGATATGTATAAATATCTGGAGAAAAAATAAATTACCAACTAGGAATAAGAAGAAATATAAAACTTGAATAGACAAACTTAAACAAATTCCAAATGATAATCCAAGATATTCCTTCAATAAAGCCCTAGGTCAAGGAATTTTTTACAATTACACCAAAATTTCAAGAAATTAATAATCTATGTTGCAAAACATTTTTCTATGTGATGAAACTATGTTATAAAAAAGAGAAAAAAAAAGATAATGTTGCCCAGTTCAGTTTCTTAGGCAAGAATAAGACATAACTTAGCCAACAATCTAAAAGGCCAAAAAAAAAAAAAAGGGAGAGTAAAAGAAAGCTATTTTGACAACTGATTAGCATTACATCATGTATGAACATAGATGTGACATGCTTAGTTAAGATGTCTAGTTAACTGAACTCAGTACATTATTTTAAAATAAAGTGATCACGTGGGGCATCTGGGTGGCTTAGTTGGTTAAGCAGCAGACTCTTGACCTCAGGCGGGCTCCGTGGGGAGTCTGCTGGAGGATTTCTCTCCCTCTCCCTCTGCCCCTCCCACACCACACACACTCGTGTGCACATGTGCTCGCACTCTCTCTCTCTCTCTCTTTCTCTGTCAAATAAATCTATAAAAATACATATATAGTAATCAGGTTTCTCACAAATCCATCCAAGGTTAACACATGAAATAAATATAAGTGCATATGCTTACTATACATTCAAATATATATTTACATTTGTATATTTTCTTCAGGTATTTCAGAAATACCTAATGCCTTCCTATGTTATGTAGTTATATGTATAATAAAGTATTATATACACATGTATATAATACATATTAGCATTTTTTTATTTTTTTATTTAAATTAAATTTGCTAACATATAGTATAACACCCAGTGCTCATCCCATCAAGTGCCCTCTTTGGGTGCCATCAAGTCACCCAGTTACCCCATCCCCCACCCACCTCCCTTTCTACAACTCTTTGTTTGTTAGGAGTCTCTCATAGTTTGTCTCCCTCTCTGGTTTTTCCCACTCAGTCCCCCTCCTTTCCCTTATAATCCCTTTCACTATTTCTTATATTCCCCATATGAGGGAGACCATATGATGATTGTCCTTCTCCGACTGACTTATTTGACTCAGCATAACACTCTCTAGTTCCATCCTTGTTGAAGCAAATTGTGGGTATTAGTCTTTCTGACTAGCATTTTTTAAAAGCATTAAATAATATTAAAAAAAACATTGTTAGGGGTGTCTGGGTGGCTTAATCATTTCAGCATCTGACTTTTGGTTTCATTTCAGGTAATGATCTCAGAGGCATGAGATCAAGCCCTGCCTCAGACTACTCGCTCAGCGGGGCGTCTGCCTGATTCTCTCTCTACATCTCTCATTACCCCTCCTCCTACTCGCACTCTCTCTCAAATAAATAAATGAAATTTTTTAAAATGCATTAATTAGGATACAAAATCTGTTAATCATCTTTAAGGGTCAGAAGAAATAGAAGAGAAAGAGACTGTCCTATGCTTGATGAAAGACAACAGCCAAAAGACATAACAGGTTTGATGGAAAGGTTTAATTACTTCTTTTTTGTTTATTTTCAAATGTCAATTATCTTTTTCTCAGAAATTCTCCCATTGATTTGTCCAAATCATGATCTAGACAAGAAGGTGCACATTTCATTTGATTAGTATCTCAAGTCACTTTTAATTTATAGGTGACTCTCTTTCTCCCTACCTTTCAAAAAATTAATATATTTTTTTAGCAGTTTTAGGTTTAAAAAAAATCAGTGGCATGCAAAAGAGGTCAAATATGCCCATTTGAAATAATGGCCTTTCCCCCCCTCTTCTAATGTCTTTTCTGAATATGGTACATTTTTTTAGCATTGATAAGTCAACATTAATACACGTTATTTTTAGATTTTTTTTTAATTTTTATTTATTTATGATAGTCACACAGAGAGAGCGAGAGAGGCAGAGACACAGGCAGAGGGAGAAGCAGGCTCCATGCACTGGGAGCCCGACATAGGATTCGATCCCGGGTCTCCAGGATCGTGCCCTGGGCCAAAGGCAGGCGCCAAACCGCTGCGCCACCCAGGGATCCCTAACATTAATACACATTATTAAATAAAATACATAGTTTTATTTGGGGCTACTCTATTTTGGACATTCCGTGTGGTTTGACCAAGTATAATGATACGTATTCACCATTAAAGTGTCTCACAAAATAGTTTCACAGCTCTAAAAGCCCAACATGATCCACTTATTCATTCTTTTTCCCTGTCCCATCCTCCACTCCTGGCAATCACTGATCTTTCTATGGTCTCCTTAGCTTTGCCTTTGCTAGAATGTCATATACAGGTTTCCCTTCCTGTCCAAAAATAGAGCATTCCTATGAAAAAATTGTGAGCCAAAATGTCATAACAGGAAGATTCTCTTCTGTTTTCAAAGTTTTCTTTATGCTATTTCACTTTTTGAAAGACCTATATAAGGTCTTGTTTTCCCTAAATCAAACAAGTCCCAAGAGGACTTTTGCTTTTACTAAAAAGGCTCTTACTGTTCTACTGCAGGTCTCATGTAAAAGTGAAGTAGGGTGACATGAACTTTTGGAAGGTGAGGGATACCTGTAGTTGGAATTTTATAGAATGAAGACCTTTCAGATGAGCTTCTCTCACTTGGCAGCATGCATTTAAGGTTTCTCTATGTCACTGTGTGGCTTGAGCCTGTTATGGACTGAATGTCTGTGACCTCCATCATACATATGCTGAAGCCCTAGCCTCTAATGCGGTCGCATTTGGAGATGGACCTTCGGGAAAATATTAGGGTTGCACTAGGTCACAAGGGTTGGAATCTTGCAGGGGAATTAGTGCCTTTAAAGAAGAGGACATATTCCTCTCTCTCCCTCCATGCACACACACCAAAGAAAGGCCAGGTGAGCCCCGAGTGAATGGACAGACCTCTGCAAGCTAGAAAGAGAGCCAAAAGACATAAAAAATACTGCCACCTTGAGCTTAGACCTGGTCTCTAGAACTGAGAGAAATAAATTCCTATTGTTTAAACTGCTCAGTCCATCGTGTTTTGTTATGGCAACAAGAGCTAAAATAAAACTTCTTTTTGTTGCTGAATAATGATCTATTGCATGTATATATATTACATTTTCTTTATCTGTTCACCTGTGGACTATGTGATTACTTCGGAGTTTTGGCAATACTGAAAAAAGTTGCTATAAACATTTAGGTGCAGATTTATGTGGGGGCCTAAGTTTTCAACACATTTGAGTAAATACCAAGGAGCACACGATTGCTGGGTTGTTTGGTAAGAATAGGTTTAGTTTTCTAAGAAACTGCCAAACTATCTGTCACGGTTGTATCATTTTGCATTCCTACCTGCAAAGAATGAGCACTCGTGCTGTTCCAGAACTTGCTGGCATTTTATGCCATCAGTGTTTGGATTTTAGACACCCTAATACGTGTGTAGCAGTATGCTATTGTTTTAGTTTGCAATCCCGTAATAACATAGGATGTTAAGCATCTTTTCATATGCTTTTTTACCATCTGTATATCTTTCGGTTAAGTGTCTTGAGATGTTTGCCCTCTTTTTAATTGGGTTGTTTATTTCCTTATTGTGGAGTTTTAAGATAGCAGCCCTTTATCAGATATGTGTTTTGCGAATGTTTTCTCCCAGTTTGTGGTTTATCTTTATATTCTCTTAACAGTTTCTATCAAGGAGCAGAAGTTTTTAATTTTAGTGAAGTTCAACTTACCCATTTTTTTTCTCTTTCATGAATCCTGCTTTTGATGTTTCATATAAGGAGCATGACCAAATCCAATGTCACCTAGATTTTCTTGTATATTATCTTCTAGAAGACATATACTCTTGTAATTTATAATTAGGTCTTTGGAGTTTGTAAAAGGTGGAAGGTCAGTGTGCAGATTGGTTTTCTTAATGAATGATCAGTTGTCCCAGCAACATTTGTTGAAATGGCTATACATTCTCCATTGAATTACTTTTGATCTTTTCTCAAAGTTGAATTGACTATATTTTTGTACATATATTTCTGGGCTTTCCATTCTGTTCTATTTATATTCATCTATTCCTTTACCAATGTCACATTGTCTTGATTATTATAACTTTATAGTTAAAGATTTGAAGTCAGGCAAAACCCAGTCTTCCTACTTTGTTCTTCTCTTTTCATATTGTATTGGCTATTTTGGGTTCTCTGCTTTTAAAGATAAACTATAAGAGCAATTTGTTGATGTCCACAAAATAAATTTCTGGGATTTTGGTTTGGATTTCATTGAATCTATAGGCCAAGAAAAATTAGTATCTTGAAAAGTTGAGTTTTCTTATCTTTGACTATGAAATATCTTCCCATTTATTTAGATGATTGGTTTCTTTTATAAGAGTTTTGTAGTTTTCCTCAAATAGAATTGATATATACTTTTTGTTAGATTTACACTTAAACTTTATTTTTTACTGTTGCTAATTAAAATGAATACATTGTTGCCACTATTTTGAACAGTTATCTGTTAGATTACTTAAGAATAAGAAAATAAAATATTTTTATTTGTATTTATTTCTTTTCTAATTTTCATCCTTCATTTTTTATATCTGAATTTCTGAATTTGTGAACCTATAGTTTTCTTTCTGTAATATTTCTTCTTTTAAATTTCATTTATTTCTTAGTAATCTCTACAGCCAACATGAGGCTCAAACCTATGACCTTGATACTTGATAAAAGAGTCACATACTTTTCCAACTGAGCCAGCCAAGCCCCCCAAAAATATTTCTTTAATATTTCATTCAAGCCTAGTCTACTGATAATAAATTCCCTCAGTTATAGTTCCTCTGAGAAAGTCTCTATTTCTCCTTTACTTTCAAAGGATAATTTTGCTGGATACAGAATTCTACATTGGTGGTTCTTTTCCTTCAACATTTTAGATTTTTCACTTCACTCTCTTCTAGCTTGCATCATTCCTAAAGAGAAGTCTGATACAATTTATATTAATCCTGCTCTGCAAGGTGTTTATTTCTTTTGATTCTTTGGGGAATTTTTCTTTGTTCTTGATTTTCTGTGGCTTGAAATGATATGCTTGTATGATGTTTTTTCATATTTATCCTTTGTAGTGTGCTCTGAGCTGCCTGGTCTATACTTTTGTATCTAACATTAATTTGGGGAAATTGTCGGTCAGTATTCCTTCAGGTACAGGTTTCTGTTCCTTTCTATCCTTCTTTTCCTTTTGTAGTTGTTCCACAGTTTTGTTTTGTTTTTTTTTTGTCTTTTTTTTGTTTTTGTTTTTGTTTTTTTGTTTTGTTTTGTTTGTTTGGTTTTTTTTTTTTTTTTGGCTTTGGAAGCTTCTTTTGACATTTTCTTTGAGCACTGTTTTTTTCCTTGACTTGTCCAATCTATAGGTGAGCTCATCTAAAGTATTCTTCATTTCTATGACAGTGTTTTGATTTCTATCATTTTCTTTTGATTCTTACAGTTTACATCTCTCTGTTTACATTATCCACTTTTTCCATTAGAGCCCTTAGTTTATTAATCATATTTGTTTTGAAATTCCAGTCTGATAATTCCAAACTCTCTGCCATATCTGAATCTAGTATGCATGCTTACTGTGTCTCTTCAAACTCTGTGGAATTTTGTTTGTGTGTTGTTTTTAGTATGTCTTCTAATTTTTTTGTCTTCTTTTTTGTCTTCTAATTTTTTGTTGAAATCTGGACATGGGCAAGAAAAAGTGAGCCACAGAGCCCTTTTGTGTGTGGTTTTATTTTATACAGCTAAAGGTTAGACTATGTTACTGCTTGCTGTAGCTATAGATGTCAGAAGCTGATATTTCCTCTCAAGCCCTTGTTTATTTTCTCTCCTGTTGTCTTTGAGTTTTCCCAGATAATATTTTTTAAAGTGTCGGAGTTCTATTATACTCCTCTGTTACCGTACATGATCCCTATTTATGTAGGGGTAAGGGATAGAGGACATACAGGGAAACTATATTCCTGTCATTATGTATCAGTCTTTTAGTGAGCCTATGCCCCTGGGTTTTGACATCCCCAAGTGATATTCAGTTAGAGTTTTTCTTTCCATATTTCTTTCTTTTTTAATTTGAGATAGGAAGTCTAACAGGCTAGAGTTGTATATTTCCCTTTACCCAGTTGGTTTGGCTCTGGTAAAGTGGTTTCTCTGGGATCAGGCTTTGTTAAGGATAGCAAAAAGGTTGGATGTACTTCCAAATGTCTACTTTTCCTTCCTCCTGCTGAAGCAGGCAGGGAGGAGTGTAGTTCTCTCATCTTTCCTGCAGAAACCTGGCAAAGTTCCTGCAGATAAAACTCACCAAGGTGGACTCTCCTCATACTGGGCCTCTGGGGTTTCAACTCTCAAACTGTTCTACGTGGTACCTCAAGCAATTTCTTTTTTTTTTTTTTAAAGATTTTATTTATTTATTTCTGAGAATACACAGAGAAGAGAGAGAGAAGCAGAGACACAGGCAGAGGAAGAAGCAGGCGCCATGCAAGGAGCCTGATGTGGGACTCGATCCTGGGTCTCCAGGATCAGGCCCTGGGCCAAAGGCAGTGCTAAACTGCTTGAGCCACCTGGGCTGCCCCTCAAGCAATTTCTTAATCACAGGTTATATTTATTTTAGCCAGGACTTCATTTTATGTGGATTTTTTCTCCTGGTCTTCTGTGCTGGTGAATTGTGATTCTGTGCATCTGACTGTCTGTCTTCTGAGTGAGGGAAGTGGTATGCCCTATGTCCTCGATTCTCTAATGGATCCAGGAAGAGTTCTTGATTTTCAGTTTGTTCAGCTTTTTTTTCTTTTGGGATGGATATGATGACTTCCAAGCTCTTTACATGTGGGATTAGAAACCAAAAGTCCCCAAGGATTTCTTTTACATGAAAAGAAAGATAGGAAGCATGGTATCACTGCTATTATTACTCATGGTGCTAGAAGTTCTGGGTAACATTTTGAGACCAACAAAGGAGACACAACATGTACTGATTTTTTAAGAAAATTAAGTAAAATGTCCATTATATATAGATGTTTATGAACAAATGTAGATAACATCAGAATTTTAATATACTATTAAAAGTAAGAAGAGTACATTTTGCTAGCACAGATTTTTAAAATCAAGACCATTGCTCTACATCAGCAAGGGCAAATCAAAAATATATATCTAGGAACTAAACTCACAAAGAAGGTGCACTACTCTATAAAGGAAATTCTTAAACGTTTGAGTACAGAGAAATAAAAGTATATTTGTTAACCACAAATTGATATATAAATTTATAATTTAATGAAATCACATTAAAAACTCCATTGGATTTTTTCAAGTGCCAAACAAAATTATTTTTAAAACTATGTGAAAGAATTCAGATCCATGAATAGTTAAATTAGTCCTGAGAAAAAAGAAACTTTTCATACAAGAATTTAAGATGGAATACAATATAACAACAATAAGGTTAATGGGGTGGCCTGGGTGGCTCAGCAGTTTACCACCGCCTTTAGCCCAGGGTGTGATCCTGGAGATCCAGGATCAAGTCCCACGTTGGGCTCCCTGCATGGAGCCTGCTTCTCCCTCTGCCTGTGTTTCTGCCTCTCTCTCTCTCTCTTTCTCTCTCTCTCTCTCTCTCTCTCTCTGTGTCTCTCATGAATAAATAAATAAAACCTGTAAAATACAATAAGGTTAATGTTAATAATAAAAAAATCAGCATGATACAGTAGGAGAAATTACAGTACAAACTCTTTTGGAAAAGAAGAGCAAGCTCAGAAATAAACCCTTGCAAAACAGGTGCAACTTGATATATAATAAATGTGGCACTAACAAACCAATAATGAAAGGAACAATTATTAAATAGCTGATTTGGGGAAGACTATTCACATGAAAATCAAGCTGGGACTCTATCTTTCACTACCTATAAGGCAGATGCAGAATTAAAGATTTAAAAATGAAAGATAAAAAATGGGCAGAAGGTATGAACAGACATTTCTCCAAAGCAGATATCCAGATGGCCAACAGACACATGAAAAGATGCTCAACATCACTCATCATCAGGGAAATACAAATCAAGACTACAATGAGATCTCACCTCACACAGATCAGAATGGTTAAAATCAGTAATACAAGAAACAATAGGTGTTGGTGAGGTTGTGGAGAAAGGGAGACCCTCTTATTGTTGGCAGGAATGCAAAGTGGTGCAGCCACTGTGGAAAACAGTATGGAGGTTCCTCAAAAAATTAGAACTACCCTATGATCTAGCAATTGCACTACTATTTACCCGAAAGTACAAAAATATGAATTTAAAGGGATACGTGCACCCTGATGTTTATAGCAGCATTATCAACAATAGCCAAATTATGTAAATAGCCCAAAAGTCTATCAATGGATTGAATGGATGTGATATATATGGAATATTCGTCATAAAAATAATGAAATCTTGCCATTGGCAATGGCATGGGTGGAGCTAGAGTGTATTATGTTAAGTGAAAAAAGTCAGAGAAATCAAATACCAGATGATTTCACTCATATGTGGAATTTAAGAAACAAAAAAAAATTTGACAAAGTGAGTGGAATAAAGTATAGAGGACTCACTGATGGTTACCAGAGGGGAGTCAGGTGGTGAGATGGGGAAACAGGTGATGGGGATTAGGGAGTACATTTATGATGAGTACCAGGAGATGTAAGGGAGTGTTGAATCACTATACTGTACACCTGAAACTAATTATTACACTACTAACTAACTGGAATTTAAATAAAAACATTAAAAATGAAACAAAATAAAATAAAATACAAATGAAAGATAATATGAAGCTCAGCAATGAAAATACAAAATCATATCTTTGTAATCTGGAAGTAGGGAATTATTTCTCCAGTAATTTTGAACACTCACAAACCATTAAGGTCAATAAATTTACTGGAACTCACTATATCCAAATTGGAAATATCTGTTCAACTGAGAGAGACAAGTATGAGGCTATGTGGCAGATTATAGACAGGGAGGAGATCCTTGAAGTATAGAAATTTGATGAAGATTAATATCTCAGAATATATAAGATTTCTGAAAATATAAACAAATACAGGAAAACTTATAACAGTGCAGTTCAGCAAAGACAGGAAATAGGCAAATAATAACAGGGCTAGCAAATTAAGAAAAAAGACACTTAAATTTGTTAGTAGTTAGACACTTTCAGAGAAAAGCAGTAATAAGTCATCATTCTACCAACTGCCTCAATCATGACTTGCTGGCCAAATCCAATCAACTGCTTGGTTTTGTGCAGTCCACAGGCTAAGAATTACTTCATGTGTTTAAGTGGTTGAAGAAAAAAAACAAAACAAAACAAGAATACATCATAACGTGAAAATTACTGAAATTCAAATTTAATTGTTCATATACAAAGTTGTCTTGGAATTTTTAAAATTTTAATTTGAAAGAAAAAGATACTCTCCACCAATGAGATTGACAAAAGCCACATAACCATCCCAGAAAAATTCACAGGTCATTAAGGTGACACTCACAGGACTAATCTTGGCTTCCATATATATAGTATCCCAGGTTGGAGGGAACTTAAATATTCATTCCTAAGAAAAGAGGAAAATAAAATGTGATGTTTACATGACAGAGAATACCAGGTAATAATCAAGAGCAATATATTCTCTCAACATGTGGCAACACGATGTCTTAAATGCTTAGGTTATGCTGGGAAAAAGAGAAAGAAGGAAAAGATCTATAGCACAATCGTATTTATAAGATTCTAAAGCATGCATGTTGAAAACACTACCACATGCATTCAAACAAAATGTTGAATGACTTCCAGATCACACACTGTTCTAGATGCTGGAGATTATCAGAGAGCAAAAAAAGAAGACAGAAATCCTTGTCCTGGCAAAATGTACACTGAGTGGAAGAGACTGAAGCTAAATTAAGTACATTAATAATAGAAAGGACAAGAGCTGAAGGGAATAACAGCAAGAGAGCAGCAAGCAAGCCGAGGAGATGAAGCAGCAGCAGCCAGTGAGATGGGACGAAAATGGTGAGGACAGCTTTTCCCCGGCTAGCTGTGTCCAAGTCTGCTGGGCGGGAACAGGAGGGAGAATTTTAAGTGGCATCGGTTGGTGTGACATCACCAATAGCCACATCATGAGCACCCCCACCACAGCTATGGGGCTAATGCCCAGGGCAGCAGACTTTGATGAGATGGAGGGAAAGTGGACACAGCGAATATGTGCAACCCTTCCAGGAAGCTTTGAGGAACCTGCCCTCCAGAGTGAAGCACATTGTTAAGATTTAATGTGTGGGAGTTACAGGATGTCTGTGGGCTGAAGGGGAAGAGAGAAGTCAGTGATGCAGGGAGGAGAGGACAATCATAGGTGCAAAATACTCACAGAGGGCAGGACTAGTGTCCCAAGGATGAGAATAGGAGCAGTCTTTGCACGGAGAAATGGCACTTGGCCTTCATTCTAGACCTGAGCACCCAGGGTGTGGATGCTGATGCACTGGAGTCAGTAACCTCGGTTTCAAGAAAATGAGAACACCCCAACTCCTTTCTTTTCTCTGTAGAATGTGACGCAGGGCATGAGCTGTGACATAACAATTTTAGAGAGTTGTCGGTAAATATTTTCAGCCTCTCAAGCTGTGAATCTTGGGTTCTGGGCACCATTGTCTTTAGATGAAGTGCAAAGTTTCAGGTCATTTCTCCGATGCCACATCAGAACAAAGGCTTTAGGGGTTGGGAAGAAGGCATTGTTCACACATGGCCCATGGGACACTCTCATGAGTGGGCAATAGAAATAGGGTTCCATGGGTAGAGCTATAATCATGACAGGGGGAAAGGAGCTTCAAAAAGGTGAAGAAAGGCGGGAGGCATCAAAAACCAAATCAGCTCATGCTCATTAAGCTGAGAAGACACAGATGCCAACAGGTCCATGAAAAGGTGCTCAACATCACTCATCATCAGGGAAGTGGAAACCAAAACCACAACGAGATGCCACCTCACACCTGTCAGAATGCCTAAAATGACCAACACGAGAAACAACAGGTGTTGGCGAGGACGTGGAACTAGGGGAACCCTCCTGCTCTGTTGGTGGGAATGCAAACCGGCCCAGCCACTGTGGAAAACAGTATGGAGGTTCCTGAAAAAATGAGAAACAGAACTACCATATGATTCCTCCATTGCACCTCTGGTTATTTACCAGAAGGAAATGAAAATACTAATTTGAACAGATATCTGCACCCCCACATTCATCTTGGCATTATGTACAACAGCTGAGGTATGAAAATTACCTAAGAGTCCCTTGATGGATGAATGGATAAAGAAAAAAGGTTTTATGTTTTTTCCTCTGGAATCATTATATATGTGTGTGTATATATATATATAATGTATATATATGTATAATGTATATATTATATATATAATATGTATATATTATATATATAATATGTATATATTATATATGGTGGAATATTATATATTTTGGATGATATATATAATATAAATAATATATTGGATTATATATGTGTATATATTATACATATAGTGGAATATTCAGCCATAAATAAAGACTATCCTGCCATTTATAACAACTTGAATGGACCTTGAGGGCATTATCCTCAGCGAAGTAAGTCAGAGAAAGACAAATACTGTATGATCTCACTTCAAAACAAAACAAAATGAGTTCATAGATGCAGAAAACAGATCAGTGATTGCCAGAGGCTGGAAAGGGAGGGTGATGGAGGGCATTTGATGGACTGGATGGATAAAGAGAGCCAAAAGGCACAAATATCCAGTTACAAAATAAATAAGTCACGAGATGTGTGGTCTCCTATGCACACTCCGTGACCATAGTCTATAGTACTCGATGGTATATTTGAAAGTTGCTGAGAGGGTAGATATTAAAAGTTCTCAACACAAGACATAAATTGGTAAGTACGCATGACCATGGAAGTTACCCAGACTATTTGTGGTGATCATGTTACATTATATACAAATATCAAATAATTTTGTGGTATGCCTGAAATGAATAAAATGTCAATTACACCTCAATTTAAAAGTATCATAAGCAGACCTTATTCCATCTATGGCAGCAACACATTAGAAGGATTTGGAAGCAACATAGTGGGTCGAGATCAGCAATATAAAAGTGAGAGATAATGGAAGAGAAGAGATTCGACAAAAGTGAGTGTGAGCGACAACTCCTGGCTGCACACGTGTGTGTGGCTACCCTGTCATGTTGCAGGGCACATTTGTACTGTCAGCCATTCAAAAAAAAAAAAATACTGCTGGAGGACACAGAAAGATTGCGAGCAGCATCTCTTGGAGTGCTGGGCTGAGGATCCACTCCAAGGCCACCTCCCCTGGCCACCCTCTTTCTTCCACCCCAAAAACAGTATCCGTGAGACACAATTTTGTCTCAGTTGCTGAACACCCGTACGTCGGTTCTACTCTTCACGTTATAATAGGGGCCACCTTCAGTTTTTAAAACTCCTTCCGAATTTTCTCTGGAATCCATTTCATTACTAGAAAACACGGCTAGAAGTGGAGTAGGTCAGGGGCTTTCTCTTGCTGCAGATACTAGCCACGGGGTCGGCATGTGCATGTGGTTGAGGGGACAAGCTGCAGGGGATGCTGGTTGGTTTGTGCCGTCTCCCAGGACCTGGGGGCTAGTTTCCTTTATTTATTCCAACACTTTGTCCATCACTGTTTTTCCAACTGCATAGAGATATCCTTCGGGTTGTCTGAACTGAAGCACGCAGATTCAGAAGCGAGATTTAGAAAGAAAATTGGACAAAATGAGTGTATCTCTCAAAGACTTTTTGCCATTCTAAATATTTCATCAGAGAAAGGGTAGCGGTTGAACAGTAATCCCTTCCCCTTTGCAAAGCGATACCTTCCAGAGAATTATTACCTTTCTTTAGACTCAGGCTCTCATACGTTCCATAATAAACATGAAAGAATTCTATAAAGGGCATCCCATCGATGATTTTCCGCATTTTTTTCCTCCTTTTTTGAAACAGAAATGTGTAGCTGTCTTGGTATAACATATTTATGCAAACGTCCATCCTGGTTACTCCATTAAAAAAAAAAAACACACATTTTTTAAGGACCTTGGCCACTTTTATTGATTTTAAAACCACTAAAACATAGGCGATAGGGATTTTATCTTTATATCACAGCAGAAGCGAAGAACTCTAGCCATGTGCCCACTCCACCCGAACCTGGCACTGCCCGGCGAGCAAGCTGGCTGCACCCAGAGTTTTCCTGGGGACCCTATGTGAATGTCAGTGGCCTATGCACCACTCCGACTCCTGGCAGACACCTATCAGCTCAGCCACAGATGACTGTGAAAATGTCATTCTTAGATATAATTGGAAACCTTCAGGGCAGCAAGTTTGGCACTAAAAGTCACAAAGAATGTTCTGAGTCCAAGGGAAGGGAGAAGCAGCATTCACAAGCAAAAGGTTAGCTATATTATTGATGTTGCGGGGGAGCAGAGGGAGAGGGATTCCTTCAGAAGATAAATGTGTCTGCAGGGCATTAGGTTTTAAGGTCTGGCACTGCATCCCCAGGCTTCAAACGCACTCACTGTCCTCTGTCCACACCGGGAGCCGTCTTTCCCCTGAAGGTGGCTGCTGGAAGCAGAGGCAGCTCACTCTCCCACAGACCCCCTCATCAGAGCCAATAGAATGACCGGGGAGGTGGGATTTTCCTGGTTCACTTCTACACACATGAAATCCCTTTTCCTCCAATCTCAGAAGTGGCCGTATCTCGTTTGCATCTCCCTAATAAGGTCCCATTCCCCCACGTGACTCATGTTAAATATGCATGGTGGCCCTCCAATCTCCTCCTATCCATCTCTTGATTCTGAGCAGCAGATACATATTTTTAATTTCAAAAGTAAAGCAGATCTGTCAAGGAGACAGGTGTGCAGCATGTGCACTGCACAAAACCAAAGGGCTGAAGGGCGGAGTGGAAACTGACCGGTCTGTGCTGGTGCAGGGCTTTTCGTCTGATGGGACAAGGAGTTGTTTGGTAGTTGGTCCGTAGAGAGAAGCTGCTTTCTTCCTAATTTATGCAATTCTGCATGACTTTCTTCTGATTTCACCCAACACACACACACACACACACACACACACTCACCCTCATTCACGCACATATTTCATTATTCCCATCCACATCTTGTTCTCTCTTATCTTAGTGAAGGTCAAACTCCTCTGCTTGTTTAGAGTCGTCTGCACACATGTATCCCCATCTCATAACCTTGATCTTTCCCTAGAATCCTTCCCCATTATTTGTTCTCCTTCTCTCCTGGATCCTCAGGCTTTCTCACATGACTCATTTCCAAAATAATCTCAGAACTAGGAAATGACTTTCGGTGTTTGTAGCAGAATGAATCCTGAGCTAGGGATTTTCCGCACCATCAACTAGGTTAGAGGAGCTGAAAATAAGTTGAGGTGGATAAATCATTACACAGGAAAAAAAAAATCAATTTGATTTGAAAATGCATCACCTACGTTGTCTTAATGTCATGCAAATGGTTTGTGGCAGCTGAATGTGGGAACGCAAGAAGAATCAGAGCAATAACATGCTCCCTTATTCTGTGAGTGGACTGACACCACTTACTTGCTGCAAGGATGTGCACGGTGGGTTTAGGAACAGTTGAGTCCTGTACAGTGAGGGACTGAAGTCATGTGTGTGTTGTAGGTGGTGGGAGGATCAGAAACAAGTAGAATTCGTGTTTTTAAACTCAGACAACCTGTAAATTCCTAGTTCCAAATTTCACTGGCTACTCCTCAGTGTTCAAACATCTGAAAGATCATATCCAATTTCAAGGTTTTAAAAATCCAAATAATTTCAATCCCTTAGTTTCTCTTTCTTCATCGGGTATATGTGTCTGTCTGTCTGGGAACCAATGGAGGCAGAAGGCTGACGTGCTACAAATTAATCTACTGAGAGGTCCCCTGCATTTCACTGCTTTGTGAAGTCTGCATTCCCACCCCTACCCCAGGAAAGTAGGCACCCAAACAAAAGCAAGACACCCTTCAGTTAAAGCTCTGGTTGCCCTAAGAAACTAACTTCATAATCAAATATTTATTTTCTCTTCTTCTATGAACACCCTCAGGGTGAATGCTCAGGTGAAAGAGCTTCCCTCTGTTGTGATTGCCAGCCAGTCCCTATATCTTTAGCAACCCTGATGACCAGGCCCAAATAATTTTATTGACCCCATCAGCAGCCCTGGCCTCAATGTTCAGTTTGGGGGTAAAGAGGGTGACCATGCAGACGGCCACTGGTTCTTGGGAATGTATCCTCGAGCAGCCTAGCTGGAGAGGATAGTCTGCTGTAGAGAAGCGAGCACAGTGGAAGCCCATTAACAATGAGAAATCCAACCACACACCTTGTCGTGGGGGCATCGCAGAGTTCCCGCAAGCTTTCACTCCCAGGGCCCTGAAAAGTGCACACCTCCCTTTCGGAATGCAAGAGAAGGCTGCACCGCTGTTGTGCTGCATCACTCCTGATCGATGGTAACAGATGGAACACTTGGCAAGAATGGGCACAGCTGTGGTGAGGCCAGGACAAAAGAAGAAATACGTCGTTACATTCCAAGTAAGCGCTGGTAATTATCTGCTTCTTTTTAATATGGGAGATGTCATTGTATCTGTCTTCTAAATACTGAAGACAAAGCACATTTATTTCCATCTAGCCCTTCAAGAGGTTATCCATCCTATGCAGAAAGACACCCATCGTCCCAAAGTCCTATTCTTATTCGTGTATCAATATCATTACGATGTGCCTGGTTACTAAAAAGTATGGTCAAAATTTTCTTTATTGGAGCCATTTCTTTTTCTTTTTTTTTTTTTTTTTTTTTTGCCATTTCTTTTTCTGAAGCTGTTACACCATGGATGAAACAAAAACAGAACTTTGAAAGAAGCTGTTATTTTTCCAGATAAGTTCCTTTTTTTTTCTCTTTTATTTGACATTATTATTCCTATCACAAAGGAGGATAGTGTGGGAAAAAATCAGAAAACCGTGATTGTTAAGCCTACCCCTGCCATACAATACCGAAGGAAATTCATTTAACTTCTCTGAGATACATTTTGCAAAGAAAAAAGAATAGCACTGGTTTCTTTACATATTTAGTTTGAGGATTAAATACAATAATAATAATTTGTTACCCTTCCGACAGTGAGGCAGGTAGCAAGTACCTACTATTTGCAAATATATGATTAGATCATCTTATTACTATGATTACTTATACCATCTCTATTTCTATTGGAATGTTTTAGGGAATGCATGTGGCTCTTTCATTACTGTGCTCTTTTTCCCCTTTGATGACCTAAGGTTTCTGGTCCCATGGACCAGGTGCACAGCCAAGCTGGACTTCAGTGAAGGCAAGTTCAGGGAGGACTGAGCTGTGCAAGAAGAGCAGGGACAGAGTCAACATTCCCAGGGAGGTTGGCTACCCTGGAACTCATGGACTCCCCAGTTACCGTAATGGAAGTGATCCTATCTTTGGGGTCAGATAAGCCTAGCTAACAGTGCTGGCTCCCTCATTCCTGCCTCATCTCACCCGGTGGCTTCACTGTTCCTAAATTTTATTTCCTCAGTTGCTCCATGGAGATACTGAAAACCACTGTCTAAGTGGTTGGATGCACCATCCATGTCAACGGTCTAGATCGGGCCTGGCGTGTAGGTCCCCAGTCAATGCTGGCCACTGTTGTCAATTGTGTTCATCTCAGCTTTATTTTGATTTTGTGCCTCAAAACACATTCATCCCAGGTCTCCTGCTTCTGGATCCACAGATACATCCCCCTACACACATCTCACACACACAACACACATAACACTACACACGTACATAATAGCACACAGGCCCATGTCAGTTGTGACCCAGTTCCAGATCCCAGCTCTCCATGAACTAGGCTCCATCAGCATCCCGGTAGAACTGAGTCATTCCATCAAAGGGAGTCTCTCTGCCATATGTAAGAACGAGCCCACAACATCGCAACATCACAGCTTAGGGTTTGGAGTCCTGCCGTGTTGGACAAAGCTCCTGGGTGAAGAGCTAGTTAAGACCTGTGATGATCCCTCTCCCAGGTTCCCCACCGCTCCAACATGACTACTGGCTGCTGGGTCACCAGTGAGCTCCCCCCAACCTCTGGATGTTGCATCTCAAAATCTTCTGTGTGATACCCCACAGGGGTGGATGGGGTTATGATATAGATGTTGGCAAACTATTTAAAATGGAGTTAGTTTATGCCTAAGTTGGTGATGTCCTGGAATATAGAAACCTTACTAACAAAGTTTCATCAACCATATTATTCAAATGTAATCAATCTACTAAATATAGTATCAATTTCTAATATATTACTGATTAAAATACATTTCCCAGTATCTACCTAAACTTCCTCAACTTCAGAAGCAAGGAATGCTGCCTGAATTATAAAATATATATAATTTCTTTCCTTATTTTTCCTTTCTTAAAAAGTAAACAACTAACATTTATGAATTTACTATGTGCCGGGCCCAGAATAAGCCTATGAGCGTCACGTGGATTATTCTCATTTATTCCTCACCAGAAGTGCATAAAGCAGGGCATCTAGGCAGCTCAGTCTGTTGGGTGTCCTCATGTCCACCCACCTGCTCTGACACCCTACCCCCTCCTGATAGCCTGGCATTCATCCCTCATGAGTGCTCCGAGGCCCCCCCAAGTCCTGCAGGGTGGATGCAATCAAATCCCACACCCATGGGTGCAAATCCCTTTAGGGGCCCCTTCCCTGAGCCTGGCAGCCACATACACCAGAATAGACCCCAGAAGAGAAGCGGGACTGAGATCATCACAGGACGGGAGATCGCAGCGTCCCAGGGGTGCCCCAGAGGAAAGCAAAAGCCTCAACACATTTGAAAACGAAAGTGCAGAGTAAATCAATACATTTGAACTTGCAGTTCAAGGTTATGCATTCAGCCGAAACCTCTGGCACATTTCAAGTTTCTTTTCTTTAGGTTCAAAGAGTTCATGCATTTGAAATTTTAAAAAAAGGTCAAACTTTACATTTTCACAGAAGGTGGCAAGTCTGTGGAGTAATCGCTATTTGGGATTACATGTTTTGTACCGCTTATTCAGAAAACTTCATTTTTATGCTACTTTGTCCCAGAGTTGATGGGAAGACTGAAATGTTTCTGTGTGATCCAGGGCTCATAATTGTGATGCATATTAGTCTCTCTGGGACACATGAATCAGGTCTTTCTTGTAGTAAGTCAAACCTTAAGTCCTATCCTCCTTTTGATTTATCTTGACTTGTTCTTTCGCGTGAAAGGCAGCTTGAGGACACGGGAAGGATAAACGTTCCTCTTTGGATAGAGCCAAAGACTCTGCAGGCCAAAAACTTCTCTCCTAGTTGTCCTTCTGATAAATGGAAAAAAAAAAATCTCTTTCTGGGACGATCATCACACTGGCATCCTTTATCCACTGACTTCGCAGCACAGGTGAGGTTACCAGCATAGCTATAACTGAAACAAGTGTGTCTCGATCAGGAGCACTGGCTAGGGTTCTTTTGAAAGGAGACGGGGTCGGGGACCTAGTGTGCATATCACCCAATCCCAGGAGGGCTGGCTCTGTGGCTGGTGCTGCGGGCTCCGGAGGAAACCACAGCAGCTACCCACCAGGTGGTGATGGCTTGAGGCCGTGTCTTCTGGAGTCGGAATGACTGCAAGTCTTGCTTAGCTCTCTGTGCCTCCATTTGCTCATCTGTGAAATCAGGATTAAAGCTGTACCTCTCCTATAGGGTTATTTTGAGAGACAGTTAAGTGGCAAAGGCTGGAAATAGTAACAGGCACACCATAAAATATTGCTGCCTAAATATTGCTGTCACCCTCCTCATATTCATCAGCATTCCCATTAAAACCAGTAAAAACACTATGTATTAAGAAGATCTTAAATGAAAATATTAAAATCAGAAAGGTTAACTAATTTAGAACCCGGAAGATAGCCAAAAAGAAATGACAAGGATCCAAGAGGGGTAAGATAGATCGAAGTTAACTGGAAACAGAAGTACCATATTGAGAAACTAGTTGTTTTGTTGTTGTTGTTGTTGTTGTTGTTGTTTTGTTGTTTTGTTTTTTGGTTTTTGGTTTTATTTACTTGAAATGCCACCAGTTAGGGATTAGGAGACCTGGGGCATCAGCCCTGCCCTGCCAGAGCTGAATGGTCACAATGACATAACTCAGGTTGTTCATCTTTGAAATGCCTTTCTGCTTCACAGAATTTTTACACGGATTTAACAACATAAAAATGGGAAATATCTGAAAATTATAAAGCCCTAAGGAAATAATTATGATAGCTAATATTTATTGTGAGTTTAATTTTCTAAGAGCCTGCTAATTTTCTAAACCTTTTTCCCATGTTAATTAATTTTACTGTCACAACATTGCAGTGAGACAGGATTATTACTCTTCCCATTAAACAGATGAGTCCAGGGGTCCTGAACGGCATCCCCAAGGCCACCTAGGCAGCAACAGGTCCACCAAGTATTTCGATGCATCAGCTTCTAGGCCTTAGACCCCAACCTTTGCACAAACTACTTATAAAATCAATCGATTGATTGATTGATCGATTCCACCAACGTGCTATCATGTACCAGGCACCAGGATTCAGCAATGACCATAAGTGACAAGCATTGCCCTCAAGGATACCACTTTGTACTGTAGAAAACTGGCAAATAACTATAATGTCAGATGGCAGGAGCAGCAGAAGAAAAGTAAAGCAAAGCAAAGCAAAGGGACCAAATAGTCACAGGGCAGAGACCTGCTTGGCCAGCACTTGCTTCATGAGATGGTCAGGTGGTGGCACACAGGCTGGTCAGGGAGGCGGCAGGAAGGGGAGGCAGGGATGGCCATGCTGCCATCAACGGCTACCCACCTGCCTGTACATGGCATCTGCGGGAGGAAGTAGGATAAAAGCCACAGAAGAGGAGGGACAGGGGGTTCCAGGGAGAGGAGTCAGCAAGTGAAGGTACTATGGGGGCCAAGAAGGTGGGGGGGGGGGCAAGCTTCATGAGCAAGGGACCAGAGATAGGTAGAGGTGGCCAGGGTCCAGGCTGTGTGTGGCAGGCACACCAGGATGTGGCGTGCCGTCCTGGAGCATGATGGAGCAGCTGATCATATAAGTGTCCACCACATCATAGGTGATGGGGTATGACATCCACGTCTTCCATTCAAGCTCACGAGAGAAGAATCCACATGACCAAACGACGCGCTATACCAGAAGGGAAGCCAGTCAGAGTGCACAGGCTCACCCAGTGCCAGGTTACGGCGTACAGGCTGCTGACTCTCCAAGTTTGATCACGCTGTTCCTGCTGAACACTATTCACCTACAAAATGATCTGCAAAAGTGTGATTTTATTACCCAAAAAACTCTCAGAATATATCAGTAAACAAGTATCCAAACCGTGATATGATTTCCAAACAGCTTTGTGTAGAAATATTCAGAGGCCGTCATTGGAATTACAGTTGGTTAGTGAATTAACGAACTTTTATCCATTTTTCTATTGTGTATAGTTGTCAAGTGAGAATAGCCCATCATTTATCAAAGACCCAGAAAACGCTTCCAATACAATTGATTTACTTTCTCAATAAGAAAGGTCAGTGTCCTTGGATACTAACAACATCTGAAAGTATCCATCTAATTAGACCTTAAAAAATCTATGAGAAGAATTCATTTTACCTACCTGTCATCTGGATTTCGATTGCTGAACTTTCTAACAAATGAGAAGCAACTGATAAAGTTACCCAGCAAATAGGACCAACAATTTCAAATGCTGATGCCATCAGTCAGGAACCGCAGAAATCATCAAGAAGATTTGGGTGCTTTATTCCATGGGCCCCCCAGGGTCTTCCCGGCAGGGTGTGTGCTTGGCTTGGCCTTGACGCCTGCACTTAGCACACGTGAGGCTGGCTTGGCACGTCAGTCCAGAGTAAATGAAGAACTGTAGGTTAGGCTCACATACGCTGCCTGAGGATACCATCGACGCATTCACACGGGGCTTTCTGGGTGAGATGGTCTCCAACACAGCACGGGTTGGACTGAACAGAGCAAGGTTCATAAATGAGAGGGAGATAAGGATTATCAGAATGCTGTTAAGGGCCGAGCCCCTCCTTTGTGGGGATCTCTGGGAGGTAACTGGGTAAAACAATTTTCCCCAGCATGGAGAAGCGAGCACTGAGGCACTGTCCTACTGCCACTGTGTGCTTGGACGGGCTGTGGCTGGACAGGGCGGAGGAGAGGAAGACAGAACACAGCCTGCCATCTACCTCCCCATCATTCTTCCTAGATTCTTCCTCTCTTGGCGTTCAGGCTTCCAGTATAAGGCACTACTGTGGCTCGAGCACCAGAGGACTGCCTGCATCCAGATTCTAGCTCGGGCCCTAGCAAGCAGTGACTGACTATCAGCCGTTAGAGTACCGCTCTGCCCCACAGCTTCCCCATCTGTAAAAGAGGTGGATAATAAATAAGCTTCACGCTGTTGTTGGAAAAATTAGGTAAATTAAAACATGTCAGTCAACCAAATTACTGCAGGCACATAGGAAATGCTCACTAAATGTAAGATCTACGACCATATAAAGGAGCTTAAGTAGCACTGGATGGAATAATAACTGTAATGCAAAATATGGGACATCTGGGTAGCTCAGTCAGTTAAGCATCTGATTCTTGATTCTTGCTCAGGTCATGATGTCAGAGTCATGGGATTGAGCCCTGCACCAGAGTCTGTGATGAGTGGGGCCTGCTTGAGATTCTTCTCTCTCCTTCTCCCTGTTCCTCCCTGCCCTGCTAATGTGCATGCAAGTATGCAAGTGCACACTAAATAAATAAATAAATAAATAAATAAATAAATAAAATATTTAAAAATAAATAAACTGGGGCAGCCCCGGTGGTTCAGCAGTTTGGCACCGCCTTCAGCCCAGGGCCTGATTCCGGGGGCCTGGAATCGAGTCCCATGTTGGGCTCCCTATATGGAGCCTGCTTCTCCCTCTGCCTGTGTCTCTGCCTCTCTCTCTCTCTCTCCCTCTCTCTCTGTGTCTCTCATGAATGGATAAATAAAATCTTAAATAAATATAAATAAATAAATAAATAAATAAACAAACAAACACAAATATTACAAAAGATATGAGTGGATATAAAATAGCATTACTTTTCAGTTGTAAGTAGTAGAGATATCTTCAACATTTGGCTAAGCCTTAAAGGATGTGCTGAAAGTCAATAACAGAGTTAGCCTCAGGCCATATAGGGTAGAGAAAGGGCTTGAATGTGAGTGTACCAGGCACATTTTAGATAGATCTCAGCTGGCTTGATTTAATCATGGGATTTATTCTGATGGCAAATCATGGGACTTGTCCTGATGGCAAAACTGAGGGGATCTGTCCTAACATTAGAACTGTCATGGTGGGCAGCAGGTCTTTGGAAACAGATATATATACAATATATGTATATTAAATATATATTTCTGTTTAACCCTCCAACTGCCCCATAACATAGGTGCTATTATTGTCTTCATTTTACACATGAAGAACTAGAGCATAAAGAAGCTTAGTGATTTGTCAAAGGTTATGGTTAACATTTGGAGGAGCTGGGATTCAAATGAAGAGAGCCTGACTCCAGCCCCCAGCTCTTTGCCACTATACTCCATTACCTCTAAAATAACCAATGACAGCACTAAAATTATTTAGTGATAAATGTAACAAGTGATAATTTGTCTAAAAGTACTATCTCATCCGGGATAGGAAAAAAAGGGTACTAAGGGATCTTTGGGAAAAGTACTAAAACCAAGTATATATTTTTTTAGACTCTGAAATAAGGGTGTAGCTCTGCCAGTTGCATCTTTCTTCTTTATGCAGATCCATTCTGCATAAACAGTGATGATTAGGAAACACTGAATGTGATGTGTCATGGGTTTTCCTACCTTTGAGCATATATTACTGTCATCAAAGACAGTATTTAAAAGCTGCTAGGAAAAAAAAAAAAAAGCTGCTAGGAAGTCTTTG
This sequence comes from Canis aureus, assembly GCF_053574225.1. Taxonomy (NCBI): domain Eukaryota; kingdom Metazoa; phylum Chordata; class Mammalia; order Carnivora; family Canidae; genus Canis; species Canis aureus. The sequence continues at coordinate 53,573,800 of NC_135631.1, forward strand.
ACTGAGCTGCAATCAGGTTCAAATAAATAGCATGACTCTGCTCCTACACAGCTATTGACTTGGAAAAGGGCCTCCCACTTGTGCTACAAAATGATCCACATTCTGAATTTTTAAACTTTCATCCTGAAGTGCTTCAGCTTGTTCTTCTGTCTTCATATAGTTAAATGAAAGTTAAATCTAAAGGCTCAGCTAGATCAGGTTATATATTTGGAGAAGAATCTTCACAGGAGCTGCTATAGACTTCATTTGCATCACCTCAGGGGACACATCCAGTTATAAGGTCACTAATAGTGACGCTGAGATTAATCACTGGGTTAAGCCAGTGACAGACAGGCCTGTCCATTGAAGTTGCGTTGCAGCCCTCAGGACTAGTAATGATATGTGAAGTGATAACTTGGCACAATGTGAGTACTTTATTTTCTGACAAACTTTCAAATGATAACTTTGCCACCCTTTGATGATGATGGTCTACATCAATTATTCCATTAGGATTCATAAATCCAACAATTCCTTTTGTATAAAGAGCTTTTTCTTCGGACATTGACATTTTGGTTACCTTGACATACAGTTGTATTGTAAAGGCAGTTTAATACTTATTTCCTTCCTTTAAATTTTCAATTTTCAAAGAAAGGATTCAGTGTAATGATCACCTACAATAGTGTCAAATACATTTTGCTAATTTGTATGGGGAGGGCTTTCCATTTGGTGAACGCAATTGTAGAATTAAGGAATAAACACAAATACACAGAGATAGATTTTTTTTTTTGTTTCCATCATTTGTGATCATCATATTTTGGGGAAATGCTTTAATGTGTTGAGTTTGTCTAATAGAATGTTCTTCAAACTGATTAGGAGATCCTTTGTCAGAGCACTATTCATTTTGAGGACTTCCTGGATTCCCAGTACAGCAGGATCTCTCTAAATTGAAAGAGACAAAGGAGACCTCACCTTACGGAAAAATTAGACACACCTTTCCTTTTCCTTCCTATACAACTGAAATTAGTCTCAGCTTACTTTAAGTACAATTAAAACTCCTGGATATCATATACAAAACAAACATAGAACTACCCTATGATCCAGCAAACACATTACAGAAATACTAATTCAAAGGGAAACATGTGCCCTGATGTTTATAGTAACATAAGTACAAAACCAAATTATGGAAAGAGTCCAAGTGTCCATCAACTTCTGAATAAATAAAGAAAATATACTTTACACACACATATTCACACAATGGAATATTACTCAGCCACAAAACAGAATGAAATATTGCTATTTGCAATGACAGGGATGGAGCTAGAGAGTATTATGCTAAGTGAAATAAGTCAGTCAGGATACATACCATTACATGCCATATTTTACTCATGTGTAGAATTAAAAAAAAATAATAAATCAAATGAGCACAGGGAAAAAAAGAGAGAGAAGCAAACCAAGAAACAAACTCCTAAGTATAGATAACAATCTGATGGTCACCAGAGGAGAGGTGGTGGGGGATGGGGGAAATAGGTAATGGAGATTAAGAAGTTCACTTGTGATGAGTACTGGGTGATGTCTGAAAGTGCTGAATCACTATATTGTACACCTGAAGTTAATGTTCCAGTGTATGGTAACTAACTGTATCTAAAACAAAAACTTAAAATAATAATAAATATGTAAATCACAACTGGAAAATAACTCTTCCTTGATACCATATACAAAACATATAGAAAGACTCTATTTTTTTTTTTTTTTTTATTTATGATAGTCACAGAGAGAGAGAGAGAGGCAGAGACACAGGCAGAGGGAGAAGCAGGCTCCATGCACCGGGAGCCCGACGTGGGATTTGATCCCGGGTCTCCAGGATCGTGCCCCGGGCCAAAGGCAGGCGCCAAACCGCTGCGCCACCCAGGGATCCCAAAACATATAGAAAGACTCTAAAAGGTGAAGAAGGCAGCCTTCCCAGGGATCTTGGGACACAAGCAGTTACACAGCAATGATTTATTTGGAGTTTTTTTTTTTTTTTTTTTACTTCATAATATTTCAGACAACAGCAAACCAGAAATGTAATGAGGCATGAACAGAACAAAAATCTGCTTCCTGGTAAAAATCTTCTCTCTGTAACCAAAGAAAGAGGAAAGGCCAGTCTAGCAAAATAGAAAACTTTTACATAATAAGCATTCTACCACAGAAACTTGGGAAAAATTATGCCCCGCCCCCCCCGCCCCGACCATGTCAGTGAAGACTGAGGAACATGGATGACTACCCTCATGAAGCTGCAGGGAAGTGCCCCAACCCTCATGTCAGGGTAGAGTTGGAGAAAGCCAAGGAGACTAGTGTTTCCATCCCCAGCTGCTGTCAACCAGAGGTCTCTCATCTTCATAGTGTCAGTAGAGACATGGGGAGCCCAGTTGCCACATCCTTCCTCACTGAGTAATGTCAGAGAAGGCCTAGTGAAGACTTTCATTATCATCCAGTAGTAGCAAGGGCACCTCTACAGAGTGACTGGAAACCATGTGGAGAGCAAGAACCTCCCACCTGGCAGTAATGAGAATAGCTGTCAGGAGAGGCGAGCTAGGGAACATGGACTTCTCCATCCACATGGCAGTAGTGAGGCTGTAACCCTCCTCTGAAGTGCCAAGTAAAGACATCTATAATAGAGGTTTAAATAAGATACAACCTCTCATAATATAATATGAAAATGTCCAAACTGCAAATTAAAAATCCCTCATCACGTCAAGGAACAGATCCACAACCGAATGAAACAAAGAGAATTAACATAATTCAACACCAGGATGGCTGTAATGGTAGGAATATCTGATAAAGGCTTTATAGCAGCCATCATCAAAATGTTTTAAGAAACAATTACTGGGGCACCTGGGTGGCTCAGTGGTTGAGCGTCTGCCTTTGGCTCAGGGTGTGATCCTGAGGTCCTGGGATTAAGTCCTACACCGGGCTCCCTGCAGGGAACTTGCTTCTCTCTCTGCCTATGTCTCTGCCTCTCTCTGTGTGTGTGTCCCTCATGAATAAATAAATAAAGTCTTAAACAAAAAGAAAGAATTACAAACACTCTTAATTAAAAATGTACGAAATCTCAGCAAAGAAATAGAAGATATGAAGAAAAATCAAATTGGAATTTTAGAAGTGAAAAATACAATAAATAAAAGAAAAAGTTCAGTGAATGGACTGACCAGGAGAATGGAGAGGCCACAGGGAAGAACTACTGAACTGGAAAATAGAACAAGAAAACTTACTCAGTCTGAACAACAGAGGGAAAATATACCATAAAAAAGAGAATAAAGAGAATCTTAGGAACCTCTGGGACTATAAAAAGAGGTGCAGTATTTGTATTATCAAAGTCCCAAAGAGGAGGAGAAAGAAGTGAGTCTAAAAGTAATACTCAAAGAAATAATGACTGAAAACCCCCCAAATTCGTCAAGAGTCATAATCCTATAGTTTCAAGAATCTGAGTAAATTTTAAACAGAATAAACCCAAAGAGATCTATACCTGGATACCTTATAATTAAGGTAATTATAATTTACCTTTAAATTTAATTTAATTATAATTTACCTTTAATTATAATTAAGATTCTGAAAACTAAAGAAAAATGAAAAGATATTTAAAGCAACAATAAAATAAATAGTACTTTACCTAGAGGAGAAAACAATTTGAATGGCAGAGATTTCTCATCAGAAACATGGAAGCCAGGAAGCACAATATTTTCAAGTGCTGAGAGAAAAGAATTCCTACCTAGCAAAATATTCTTCAGGAATAAAGAGGAAATCAATATATTCTCAGATGAAGAAAAACTGAAAAAAATGTGCCACCAGCAGAGTTACCATAAAAAAACATGGCTAAAGGAAATTAAACAGAAATGATAAAAGAAAGAAGCTTGGAAATCAGGAAAGAAGAAAGAGCCTCATATGCAAAACCATGGGTACATAAAATAAGCTTTCCTTCTTTTGAGCTTTCTAAGATATGCTTGAAAGTTACAGCAAAAGTATAACACTGGTATGATTCCAAATGTTTATAGAAGATATATTTAAGACAACTTTAAGTGGAGAAGGATAAAGGGATGTAAAGAGAGCTAAGATTTTTTTTTTTTTTACACTTCACGGGTAAAATGATGATACCAGTAAGATGTGATTAGTTATGTATATAAAATGTGGCACCCAGAGCAATCACTGAAAATGCTATACAAAGATATACAGTAAAAAAAAAAATAGACAAAATATTAATGCTGTTCTTAAAATAGCCAAATAATTAACAACAACAACAAAAAAAAAGGAATACAAGAACAACAACAATAACAAAAACCCGGGAAAAGAAAAAACAAAAGATGAAAAATTTAGTCCTGCCAAAGCAACAATTGCATTAAAGCTAAAAGGTCTTCATAAGCCAAATACAAGTTGGTTAAGCAACTGCCTTCAGCTCAGGTCATGAGCTTAGGTTCCTGGGATTGAGCCAGGAGTCAGGCTCCCTGCTCAGTGGAGAGTCTGCTTCTCCCTCTCTCTGCTCCTCCCCCTGTTCCTACTATCTTTCTGTCACTTACTCTCTCTCTCTCTAAAATTAATAAACATATATTTTCAAAAGTCATAGATTAGTAGACTGGATTATAAAACATGACCCAAAAAAAAAAAAAAAAAAAAACATGACCCAACTGTATGTATGCTGTTTTCAGGAAACTGACTTCAAATATAACAATCTGGACAAGTTTAAAGTCAAAGGATAGATAAAGTTATATTAGATAAACATTAATCAAAGCAAAACTGGAGTAACTCTATAATATCAGATAAAGTACATTTCAGGAAGAAAAAAATGTTACCAGAGACAATAAATAAACACTATAACGGAAAAAGGGCTGATGCACCAAGAAGTGATAATCACCCTAAATGTTTATGTACCATACAGAAGAGCTTCAAAATGCATGAAGTAAAAACTGATAGAACTGAAAGAAGTAGACAACTACAGCTGGAAATTTCCACTTTCCTCTCTTATGTTTGATAGAATAGAGAGATGTAAATTAAAGCGAGGACATTGAAGAACACAATGACAGCATCAAGCAACAAGACCTAAGCAATTCAGCAACTAGAGGGAGATGATAGAATTGATTTTAAAATATTTCAGCAAGAAAACAAAATCCCAAACTATAAAGTATATACAGAAACAGGCTATCAGTTGTTAAGTCTTTAGAGAGTATGTTTATTATTCTCTCTACTTCCTTATATGCTTGAAATCTTTTTAAATAAGAGTTAAAGATAAGTAAATAATATATGGTACTTCCTCAGTAACTAGTCAGGTCCTTCTTGTTAGGTAACCTGCCTTTGATTATTAAGGCACGCTACAGGAACATGGTATATATTAAGTACTTTAAGAAAATAGATATGGTCCTACTTATGTTTGTAAATATAGAAGCTCATGGGTTTGTAACTTTTGTCCCCACTCTCCTTTTAAATAGAAACATTTCTTGAGTGACGATTTGAATGAGATGAAAAAGACAAAGCCCTTTTCCTAAAGGAGCTCATACTCTAACTAGGGAGATAAATATGTGAATAAATATTTGATATATACTGTGACAATTGAGACATGAATATGTATATGTACAATGTAGAGATCATGCCCCAAGTGCCTATGATGACAGATGTGATACAAGATACCTCATCTTTGAACTACACTCGGTTGGTTGGTAGACATTTCCCAGATACAAAAGAGCAGAAACAGAACTCTACGTAGAAAGAAAAGCAATGTAAATGTATGGATAAAAGATACAAACAAAAAGCAATGAATTATAGACAATATTAATATTGCTGAACAAAAAGCTAGAGAGGCTGGAAATAATGTAATATAAATAAACATTAATGACATCAAGGTGGAAGGTGTTACATATGGTATATTGGGATCACCTGCTAACGTCCACGTTCATCTGTTTGTCTTCCTGGTAGGAGGTGGATGGCCCTCTGAACTCTGTGTGTTGGCAATGAGAAGTTGTCAGTATTCCTGAGAAATCCATGACAAAGCCATGGGCATTGTAGGTAGGAGTGAGATTTTTGAAGCTCCTAATCTTGCAGCTAAGGACTTTATGTAGTAGCACATCAAAGGTTTATGACAGTGGATCAATACGTTTTTGGCCAGGCATTTCATCACAATGGGCAGACATGAGAAATCCCAGTTTATTTCCCATGTACCCCAGATTCCAGCTGCTGGTGCCAACTCCCAAGGAGATAGAGCCCTAATGAGCATATTTTCCCTGACCTGTCTGTCTTCTGTTATTAAAAGGAATCTGTTGGACCTCAAACGATGAGTAAGTAATCATAGAGTTGAAATGCTCTTGTCAACTAGTACAAGTCAATGACTTTACCCTGGAAATGATGGGGAATAATGGAAAAATTTTAAAAGTAGTAAAAAATGGGTTGCAGACAAACTGTCTTTGGTAATGATGTAAAGAAAGGGCTGGAGATGGATGGGAGAGTATCATAGCTGTTCAAGTGGTTAATTATGAAGGACTGAAATTAGGCCCATATAGTGTAAATGTAAGGAGGCAGCATGGTCAGTCAGTCTCACTGATGGGATGCAGAGGGGAGTCAAAGTAGGTTGGAGACATGGGTGACTGGGTGCTGGCATTGCTGGTATTCAGAAGAGCAGATATGCAAAGAAAATATTTGCGGGTAAAATGAAGAAGTATTTCTTTTTTTAAAGAGTTCATGGATGAACTTAGAGAAATCAAGTCTGAGGTATATACTATACTGTTGGTGCTCAAAAGGGAAGTCTGGACTAAAGGCTTACTTTTGGAAGTTTTAAGCACTCAGGGAATAGTAATGACACGACAAAGGAAACCAACACCAGATAAATGTTACAGACAGGACAAATATTTGGTTGGAACATATAAAAAAATCAAAGTTAAAACTAAGTATAAATCTGATTGCATTATGAAGCCATCATCAATAGGAAAACAGGGTAAAATAATGTGTATTGTGTACAGCAATGATACAAACATATAATAACTAAAAAGAAATTTAACAGGAATTATGCAACCCCTTCTAGAAGGTATGTGACTTTATCAGACAGATTAGGTTATGTTGCATGGTAATAATAAAAAAACTAAAATCTCAATGATTTATAGAAATAAAATATTTCTTTTTCACCCATGTTATATATACATCACAGATTGTCTGGATTGCTATTGCACGAATCTTGATTTGGGTTTCCAGGCTGAAAGAGCAAACCTGTCTAGACATTTCTGATACCGTGAAAAAAAAAAGAAAAAAGAAAAGAGAAAGAAAAGAAAGAAAAGAAAAGAAAAGAAAAGAAAAGAAAAGAAAAGAAGAAAAGAAAAGAAAAGAAAAGAAAAAAGAAAAGAAAAGAAAGAAAAGAAAAGAGAAAAGAAAGAAAAGAAAGAAAAGAAAAGAAAAAAGAAAAGAAAGAAAAGAAAAAAGATAAAAGAAAAGAAAGAAAAGAAAAGAAAAGAAAAGAAAAGAAAAGAAAAGAAAAGAAAAGAAAAGAAAGAAAAGAAAAAAGAAAAAAGAAAGAAAAGAGACTGCAGAGCCACATCACCTCTTAAAACTCTCTCTTGAATGTGACAACACCACTTCTGGTCATACTTTCTTAGTCAAAAGGCTCAGGTCGGGCATCAATGCAGTAGGAGTGTGTGATTATTCCATAGATTTTGAAATAATTCTATTTGTTTTTATTTAAGTAAAACTGGCACAAAACGTTACAATAGTTTCAGATGTAAAACAAGCTACAAGACAGCTACCATCTGTCTCATATAACGTTATCACACCACCACTGACTATGTTCATTATTCCAGATTCCCACCTGAGTGGCATTGGTAAACTTTATGGTGGAAAAAGTGACTTTTGTGTGCAAAGAGAAAACTTCACATAAGCAAGGTAGAAAGAAAATGCATAGTTATTTGCAAAATGTATAACACGGGTTGTTACACAAAAACTTGACAGCAATTTCCTGGCCTGTGGGCATGCGAGCCACTGTACCTTATTCGATGCTACCTCCGTTAGATGACATAATGGAAGATAATGTCCATTTGCCCTTGTTTTCAGTCCACCTTGTTCTCACTACAGGCCTCTCAATGATGACAGCATCACACCTCTTTATGCTTCTCTGTACATATTTATTGTTATTGCAATTAGCAAGTATCTCTTTCACAAGAATTGTTTTTTTTTTTTTTTTTTTTTTTTTTGATATTTTTATTTTTTTTTAATTTTTTATTTATTTATGATAGTTACAGAGAGAGAGAGAGGCAGAGACACAGGCAGAGGGAGAAGCAGGCTCCATGCACCGGGAGCCCGACGTGGGACTCGATCCCGGGTCTCCAGGATCGCGCCCTGGGCCAAAGGCAGGCGCCAAACCGCTGCGCCACCCAGGGATCCCATCTTTCACAAGAATTGTAATGGCTCTAAAATTGTAAGAAAATTATCAGCATTCCAATAGATAGATGGGTAATTATTATGAGTGGAACCATCACAAATTAGAAAATAGAAACAATAAAGAAACATATGGAAAATGTCCAAGAACATTTGTAATGAAAGCACAGAAATTTAAGCAACAATGAAACTCAATTTTACACCTATTAAATTAACATAAATCTAAATACATGTTAGGATTTAATCCAAAATGAGACACACAGAATCACACTAATCCCCTCCCAATAACACTGCAAATTGGTACAATTTTGGGAAACATAATGGGAATATATTTCAAGAGCTAAGAGGAAGTTATTAATCTTTAAGCTATTAATCCAACTCTTGGGTATTTATTTCTGAGAAATAATTCAATGGAAGAAGTCTCCGTGGAGCTAACAGCTATTTTGCCAACAGAAACATTAATGAAACCCAATTCCCCCACCACCACCATGGAAACCAGTTCCTACATCTCAGGGCTTTCAAGTGGAGCTGTGCTTTCACCTGGAATAGAAACATGGGGTTGAGGAGTGAGCAGGGCTCGCTCCCTGGAGCTCCTCCAACAACCACAAACCCCAGGCTTCAGGTGCAGCTAAAGGGGAGCGAGCCTTGTTGGATGTGGGAAGCAGTCGATGACTACTTCTCCAGTGATTTAAAGATCTCACCATAAAGAAACAATCTTGATTATAAGACGGTAGCATTCAAGAATGCTGTCTGTGACATAATTGGCCAAACTAATAAGTCAGAAAAATTACCTGAAGGAAGAGTGATGGGAAAGATCGAGATCATTGTCATGCAGCTGAGAGATGCTGAGAGAAGGGGAACTTCAAAAGTTATTTTGTGCGCAAGGTGATCACTGAGAACTGTCTTCCTTTTCGAAAACAGAAACACACACATGCACTGGTCAACACTGTGCAGAACACGAGGAAAACATGAGTGAACTAGGGGGCTGCCTTTATTCCTATCAATGGAGGGCCCTACTGAGGGGGGCATTTGATGGGATAAGCATTGGGTGTTATGCTATATGTTGGCAAATTGAACTCCAGTAAAAAATAAAATAAATAAAATAAAATATAAAATATAAAATAAAATATAAAATAATAAAATAAAATGAAATAAATAAAATAAAATAATAAAATAAAAAATAAAATAAAATAAAATAATAATAAAATAATAAAATAATAATAAAATAAAATAAAATAAAATAAAATAAAATAAAATAAAATAAAATAAAATAAAATAAAATAAAATAAAAAAATAAAATAAAATGGAGAGCCCTTGTCTTGGAAAACAGAAGCTGGGTCTTGGGGAGCATCCTGGCTGGCTGACTGTGTGCGTAGGGCTTCTGCTTCTGGTACCTGGCTGCGGGCAGCAGCCCTGGCCTCTCCTACTTGATGCTCGCCCCATTCAGAACAAGCAACCTGCTGACTGGACCCTTTGAAACATTCTGCACACTGCACTTTTAAACTTTTGATTAATTATAACCAAACTCCACCTTGCGCTATCAGTTGACTTAAATTCCAAGTATCATTAGCCCAAATTTTTGAAGAAGTTACGATGTCATCCGTACGCTGTTTCTGTTTTGTTTTTTTTTTTTCATTTAATGGAACTTGGTTCCTTATCTGAAATGAGCTCCACTCTCTGCTCCCAAAGTCAATTCTTTCTTCTTAGCATCTTCATTAACTCCTACACATGCAGCAGGGCCTGGCCCCATAAATCTCTTAGTGTAAATGGTTCCTCCCTCAGGACTCCACTTCAGGCCACCTCGGATTGATAAATATCCAGAGAAAAATGCCTGAACCACTTGCACTTGCTTACTTTGCTTTAAATTAGATTCCTGCTTCTTTTTTGTTTCCTATTTCTCTCAAATGATAGCTAACAAGCAAACAGGGTTACAGGAGCTATGATCTGTGCACATGATGCAGATCTACTTTGCGAGTCAATTGATCTTTCTTTGAGTGACTTGCTCAGGAGGGAATTGTTTGATGAGTCATCCCATAATACGCCAAAGCAGGGGATGAGCCCAAACCATTCTCTCAGGTATTGCTTGCAACTAAAACTGGCTGGCTGAAACCTTTGAAATTCATGTTAAAGCCTCGCTATGCCAGGAGGAGAGCAAGGCGCCATAATGGGTGATTCTTGGTGTCAAACTAGCTTTAGGTTATTGACATTCTCATTTTGATATTTAATTGTCTAGAGGTCTGATTTTTCAGTAGCAATTTCCCTGCTCACTGGAATCCCTCACATCACTTGTGAAATCCTTCTCATCCCATTCATTTCTCACCCCCATAGCTTTGCATTGACCACTAAGCTGGGATTTGATTTCATCGTTTAGACGCCGATCCCTCAAGTGAACCATCAGAAACAAATGGAGACGTAGCCGCCAATAATCCCATTTGTGACAACACCTGCAAAGAGATTTCTGTTCTTTCATGTGAAATTTTGCCAATCCTTGAGCAAAATCAACAAGTTAAGAGGATAATCTCGGGCCTGAGACCCTTCAATGTTGGCTTCTATTCAGCGACAGGAATGGGCAATGACCATGTCAGCAACCCCTCATCACAAGTGTCTATTGGGTTGCCTGGAATGTATGCCCAGATCTAGGTAAAGAGAAGCCTGGGTTTAACAGCCAAGGCATGTGGGGACTTCACATTCTAAGATTCTCCAGCTTGCCAAGATCCTCAGGGGAGCTTCCCTGTTCCAGAGGTGCCCCATTACAGTGAGATACACAAAGGAATATTCAGACCATAGATGATAAATTAAAGAAAATGAGTACTGTATTTTATGGCCTCGTCAGTCTGGGATGAGTTGTTCCAAGTAAAGCCGAAAAACCTCTTAATGAGAAACCAGGAGCATCATCAATCATAATAGCATTAAAATTGAACTTGGAGGGGGCAATTTAAACAATCCCGAATGCTTATAGGATACAACAGGGGCTTAAAAATCTATAAATATAATCAGCACCTAGATTTCTTGTTGATTTTTTTTTTGTCTTTCATGTAATGAACTTCATGCCACGAGAGGTAGTATCTTACATTCTTCTACGATCCTAGCATATACACACATCGCACAAATCAATTGAGTGTCACGAATATTTAATCTGTGACAGGTACCCTGCTATGTAAGTACTTTCACCAAAAGCACCATTTAGCCCCAGAAAGCATCGTGAAATGTATGAGTCGTGAAAAGGAAGAGCCACCAAGCTTTACTGCCTTCTTGTGCACCATCTGGGTGGTAGGGACATCACGTGGAGGGCATTCCATCCAACCCAAAAGTTCATCTCTATCATGCCATAATTCCAGTTTCATCATTTAGAAGGCAATGGCATATTCTGAAAGCCTAATAGAATTCATGTATTTATCCATGGCACCAATTTTTCAGTCAGGAAGTAATCATGGTATTGAGAAAAATGTATATCTGTCCGTCTAGTGAATATGGGTTTCAATGTTTCCACTTTTTGTTCCTTCTTTCCCCCTTATATGAGCTGATAATTCATATCACTAAGATCGGTAAATAAGTAAAATTTGTTCTCCCTTCCTCCTCACCTCACCTTTGTCACTAGCTAATTTTCTCTATCTGCTCCCAGGACTAAACACAAGTCAGTATTAAGTCTCCTCCTTGGGGCATCAGCCTTTGGCTCAGGTCAGGATCCCTGAGTCCCAGGATCGAGCCCCAGGTCAGGCTCCCTTCTCAGCAGGGAGACTGCTTCTCTCTCTCCCTCTGTCCTTCCTCCTATTCCTTCTCTCTCTCTCTCTCTCTCTCTCTCTCTCTCTTAAATAAATAAATAAATAAATAAATAAATAAATAAATAAATAAAAATAAATAATATTTAAAAAAGTCTCCTTGTGGTCCAGTCGCAGGCCCGTCCACCATACCAGATGCAGTTCCTGTTTTCTCAGGGCCCTGACATCAGGATATGAGTCTCTAAGTGGCATTTTACAGAACTATTTCCACCTTAAAATCTTTTCACATTCACAGCCTAGTTGGTCTTTAACAATTTGTGAGATAATCTGTTTAACAGGTGGAGAGACTAAGTTAGGAAGTTGTCCAACCATTACATGGAATGGAAATTCAGAAGTTCAAGTACAGGTCTTAAAACCCCATCTCCTAAGCTTTCCATTCATTCATGGTGTTAACAAACAGAATTGGCCTAAAAAGGACTTCTGTTGTATTCCAACATAGGACTCTGGAACCTTGAGCATGGAGTTCTCAAAGTATAATTCCTGGACCAGCAGCATCCACATCCCTTGGGAACTTATTAGGCATGTAAATTTTTAGGCTCCTCCCCACACCTGCTGAATCAGAAATTCTGGGAGTGGAGCCAGTAGCTGTCTGTTGAACAAGCCTTCCAAGGATGCCATGAGTGCCAGATGTAAGAATCACTAGTAATCAGCCATAGGAGCCACTGAGACTTTACCAGCTGGGGACTTGAATCAGGCCATGGTTGTGAGCCTGTCTCACCCCTAGGATCTATCATGGGAAAACGATATTCAGGATACTCTTTGAATTTTTTTACTCTGGATGTCCAAGGTAGGAAAACTGATGACAGAATTGGGAATGGAAGAACCAAAGTCTTCTACAGCTTTGCTGGAGCAAGAGGCCTGTGACTCCCCAGACTCTCTTTCTGAGACACTCATCTTAGGGAGGATGTCCTCAGGCTACTCTTGTTGCTTCCCTGGGTCTTATTTACTCATACTGAAAATCAGAGAATTAACTACTTTGTTCTTAAAATATGCACAGTATGATGTGTACAGCATTCCCTATGAAGTATGACTGCCAAAAATTTAAATATGAATTTGATCAAGCAGTTAGGTTACACTTAGAAGCTACAGAAAATCAGGGGAGGAAGGAGCAAGGTAAATGACACCATGAGGAAGCACTCGAGTCCACAGTGGGGGATAGTCTACACGTTCAATATCCTCCACGTTCAATGCCTTGAAATTAAAAAGTAAGGGGGGCTCTTCTAGGGTAAATGAGGCTAATGAAATCTAATAACAAATATGATGTGATGTGATGTGTGAAACTTAATTTGTTCCTTGGTTTAGAAACACTCTGTTAAGGGCAGATAGACAGAAGTTGATAGAAATATACATACAGAACAATTGTTGCAAAATGTCCACAATTGTGAAACCTAGATGGGTACAGATGGTCATTTCACTATTTTCATTGGATTTGTATATGTTTGATTTTTTTTTCAAAATTAAATGCTGGTGAAGAGGAGTAAAAATAACTAAGTTTGTATAACAGAAAGGATTTTTAAAAATTCCTTCTCTATCTCCCCCAGCATTCTAGGAATGAAAAAGTATGAAGAAAAGCATAGAAAAGCAAACAGATTTTTGTTGAACTACCTAACCTATTTCTTTACCCCTTATTCTATGGAAATCAAACCACAACCCCCGGCCTAAAACCATAACTTCTCAAGTAGCATGAATGCCAGGGGCCTGGCAAAGTCTGAAATGTGGCAAGAAGCATGGAGGCATTTTCCTGATCAGCTGCTTCCCCTCTCTTGGGACTCTCTTCTCCTTATTGTCTTTCTCAGACTTACGACTGAAAAAGTGAGGAGAAAACAGCCAAAGAATTTTTGGCTACTGGTGATAGTAGGCATGAACACTTACCAGAAGTGAAAGAGAGATTGAAGGAGGTGGATGTCAGCTTTCTCCAAGCTTTGTGACATAATATCAAATTAATTTTAAGGTTCTGACAGACAAAAATCTTACTTCAAACTCTTGGAAATGTCCCTCGCCCAAATGGAAGCACCCCAAAAATATTTTGGGTTTTCATACATAAGACCACAATTTCTACTAAAATGGGATGCTATATATGTTTCTAGCAGCAATGGCCACTATAGCCAAACTGTGGAAGGAGCCTCGGTGTCCAACGAAAGATGAATGGATAAAGAAGATGTGGTTTATGTATACAATGGAATATTACTCAGCTATTAGAAATGACAAATACCCAGCATTTGCTTCAACGTGGATGGAACTGGAGGGTATTATGCTGAGTGAAGTAAGCCAGTCGGAGAAGGACAAACATTATATGTTCTCATTCATTTGGGGAATATAAATAATAGTGAAAGGGAAAATAAGGGAAGGGAGAAGAAATGTGTGGGAAATATCAGAAAGGGAGACAGAACGTAAAGACTGCTAACTCTGGGAAACGAACTAGGGGTGGTAGAAGGGGAGGAGGGCGGGGGGTGGGAGTGAATGGGTGACGGGCACTGGGTATTATTCTGTATGTTAGTAAATTGAACACCAATAAAAAAAAAATAAAATAAAAAATAAATAAATAAATAAAATGGGATGCTATAATGTCTCATTGGTCTTTGAAACCAACCTTTAGGATGTGCGGCTTCATCTTTGGATGCCTTCAGTCAACCATATATTAGGAGAAGTCAACCATATATCTGTGACACGTTGCCTATATTTTCATGGTGCTGACTCTCTGAATCCACCTTTTCCACACACACTACGCAGTTGAAAATTATATGAAATAGCACAAAGGACGCCTATACATGATAGCACAAAGGACGCCTATACATGATAGCACAAAGGACGCCTATACATGATAGCACAAAGGATGCCTATACATGATATAAAGGATGTCTAGACACAGGAGAATAGGCTTGTGTATCCCAAGACGAAATAGAAGTGTAGGGCCACGTGCACGCAGGTATGTGTGTATGAATAAAACCTTTCTCTCCATCAGCTGTTTGCTGTTGACAAATTGAAGGTTTGAGGACTAGAGATTTGCCTAATGTCTTAGGTTTGGAATTGTGTTATCTCGCTTCCTTCCTTTTTTGAAATTTCTCCCTATGCATTTATTATTTCACTGGAACGAAGCCGATTAAGATGGCAAAATCTCCAAATACTGTGCTACAGCTTCATAAAATAACAGGGTACAGCTGCCTGTGCTTTGTCCCCGAGAGGAAAGAAAACAGTCTTGAGATGAAAGCATAGAGAGTTGTTAATCACTTTCTAATATTCTGTGCACAGAAATATTGATGAGATATCCGAAACTAGGCCCCTGCAGCCTGGGGTTTTACTTCTGCACTTTAGTGGAATCACAACAGCCATGCAAATGTTCACTCTGTGCCCAGTGCCTTGGGATCCGAGGCTACCTCCCCCTTCCGAGAGCACACAAAGTGTCATTTTAATCTCAATCAAACACACACAAATTAAGTCCTATGGACCGCTCCAGGTTATGCATTTTCCTTTTAAAACGTGCTCATATCTCAAGTGTGTTTTTCTACTGTGCCTTCTGAGAAATATTCCGAGGAGGGTTCCAATGAATGAGCATACAGATCATGATTATGATTACTTTGCTTTTGGGTATAACCCAGGAAACACTACTGCACATTTCCCCGCATGTTTTCGCTCCTGTTGTCTCGAGTTGGAATGAGACCCTAAAAGCAACCCTTAAAGGCTAAAAACTTACCATCATTCTTCACCAGTAAAGGGATGCCTTACAAGGTCTGCTAATGATAGAAAAAAAGATAGTTTAATTATCTCTTGCTGAGAAGTTTGTTCTGTAAGAAAACCTAATATATATTTGATATTCTACAACAGTCTATGTTTATTCAATTGATTTTAGGAGGGATAGAGTTTACAGCTAAAAGTGTGGTGCAATTTCTGATCCAAGGAATGAATTATTGGTTCACCCATGATTGAACATACTGATTATGATTTTATTTTCTCCAATAAAATAGAAGATCCTGCAAGTTGGATTGATTCTTCCTTTTTTTTTCTTGTCCAAGTAGCCACATATTTCTGCTGGAATAGAAAATTACTGGAGTTGATATTCCAACCATGACACCAAATCTATAGTATCCCCACTGATCAACTCTGCTCCAAACAATTCTGGAGGGAAAAAAAAGTGAACAAAATAATGGAGGAGGTGCTCACTGTATGATGGTGTCCAGATAGGAATTCAATACTCAATTTCACCAAAACAGCAATTATGAGCATGAATAATCTTCCTGTAATCACCCGCACACATTTCAAGCCTGCTACGTACCACCTCTAAGAAGTTATAAACATTATCTCAACCAGTTATGAACCTTACAAAATAGTTTCTAACCTTACAGATAAGAACACCCATGGCTAGAATTTAACTATTTACATCACGTAGCTAGATGGTCAAAGAAGTGGAATCCAAACCCCGGGCTGTCTGATTCCAGTTATGAAAATGTTAAACATTCCAGACTAAATAAAATGCCTCTCATAACAACCTTGAAGATTATTGCTAGATCCCAAAAGGAATTTCTATAAGTTTCATTATATATGAAGCTGAAATGGGAATTATTGTAATTTGCAGCTTACACTGGTAATTTGTCACTTTCCTACCAAAGGGAGAACAAGGCCGTTGGTGAGAAGGATGAGAATTTAATTTATGTCTCACATCACCTTTCTCAAATTTCAGAAAGATAAAGCACTTCAAATTAAGTCAACCAGCCATTGAAAGCTGTTCCTCTCCTGTTCAGTTTCTGTATCCCTTTGTCAGTATAAATCCTCATTCTTATACATCAACTCTTCACTCCGAGATCCCAATGCGTTGAGTGCTTCCAGAGATGGAGGTAGACATCTTATAATACTCACATTCAAAGTTTAGAAAATATTCTAAACTGATGCAACTGATGACTCTCTAAATTCTACCCCTGAAACTAATAATATACTATAGGTTAACTAAATTGAATTTAAATAATTCTTTTTTTTTAAAAAAAAAAGAGGATATTCTTCTTACTAAGTAAGAAGCTTACTAAGTTTTATAATCTGGAGACAATAGTTGTTCATTTGTTCTTTTCTATTTAGAGAGAAATAAATCTCAAATAATGAATTTCTTATCTTCTTGTCTAGAAATAGAGAAACTCTGTCCCCAGTCCAGTTTCCATATGAGATAATTCAGAGACAGCAGGAATTTGACCAGGAGCTGCACACATCAGTAGATTTAAACTTCAAATTTCAAAGGAGGAATCTAATCACCACCAGGGGAATGAGGAGCGCTCGGCCTCTCCATCCAGGCACTGACACAGAGCTGAATGTGCTACTCCTGTTTCAGGAAAGGTTGCACAGTGGTAAGGGTGGACCCAGGTGCCCTGGATCTTTAGAGAAAGAACAGTAGTATTCATGAGAAATGGGAAAAGCATTGTTCTTCAAATAACATATACACCCAGAAAATAATATTCACCTCAGCCTTCAAAAAAGTAAGAAAGTATAAATTCTGAACCACGATGATAAATAAGAGATGTGATGCACATAGATCACGCTGAGTCCCCTGAACCGAGGCACATGCAGCCCCAAACCAGGTCCCCAAAGAGACATGATCATGTCCATCAAAGGGGAGGGTTAGGGGGACACAGAGAATAGTCAGAGTTCCTAGTGGCTTCACATTCAGAAAATTGGTCTCATTGAGACTTGCTGCTACATCCAAATGGGTTTATATATACATTTAGCAGTGCGCTGACAGATTTGAAAAATGTTCTTTTTTCTTTAAAGATTCTGTTTGTTGGGATCCCTGGGTGGCTCAGCGGTTGAGCATCTGCCTTCAGCCCAGGGCCTGATCCCAGGGTCCTAGGATCTAGTCCCACGTCGGGCTCCCTGCATGGAGCCTGCTTCTCCCTCTGCCTGTGTCTCTGCCTCTCTCTGTGTGTCTCTCATGAATAAATAAATAAAATATTTTAAAAAAAGATTCTGTGTATTTATTTGAGAGAGAAAGAGCCCAAGAAAGGGAGAAGTAGAAGAGGAGGGAAAAGCAGACTCTCCCCTGCACAGGGAGCCTGATGTGGGGCTGGATCCCAGGACCCGGGGATCATGACCTGAGCTGAAGGTAGGCACCCAACCCACTGAGCCCCCAGGAGCCCTTGAAAGATGTTTTTCATGCAATTTTATATTTGTCACATTGCCAGGCCCATTTGCCCATAGTCCACTGTGATATAATATCTTCCATCTGCTTGAAAATTATTCTAAAGTGCCTTTTGTATGCCAGTTAGTGATCTCAGTCTCCAGTAATCCAATAACACATACAAGAGACAAAAGCCTCTACCCCTCATAAGATTTGCATGGGGGGGGGGTGGATGGGGAGAGGAGGGAGCATAGATAATTAGCAAAACAGTGTGTAGGTTAGAAACTTACAAGCTCTAGGGAGAAAAATAAAGCAGAGAAAAAGACTAGGGAATCTCAGGACGTGGAAGTCACCAATTTTAAAATGATGTTAATGAAGACCTCACTTGGAAGGAGACATTGAAGAAAGAACAGTAGAAAGTTTCCGGGGGAAGCCCTCCTGGCATCTGGGGGAAACGCTCTGGAATGAGCAGGTGCTTGGCAGGCACAGGAACAGACCGGGTGGCCAGGGAGCTGCAGATCGGTGAGCAAGGAGCTCCCTGCAGGAGTTACCATGGCAGAGGGAAGGGGTGGCCGGTCCAGCATCGCCCAGGCCTTTGCAAAGCCTCTGGACATTATAGGCCATGAAGAGAGGAGACGGTGGTAATTTGAAGGAGAGGAGTGACATTTCCCGAGGAAATTAAATGGCTGCCATGCTAAGAATAGACAAAGTAGGTCAGAAAGCAAAGTCAGACATTGGAAGACCAGTTCGGAGGTTATTACCACATCCCAGTTAAAATGTCATGGTGAATTGCAACAGGGTCATAGGTTTGGCGGGAGATATGGCCAAATTCTGGATGTGCTTTGAAGGTAGAAGACTTTCTGGTGGATTCTATATGGAGTATGAGAGAAACAAAGAACAAAATGAGTCCGAGACTTTGGTTTTATCAACAGGAAAAGTGGAATTGAGAAAAGAGCCGGGATGTTCTAATTTCAAGAATATGGAGAAGTGAGGATATATGTAGCAAACTATCCAGATAATGGATGAATGAATGAAGTGGGGGGGCAGGGGAATCAGTAGCATGAAACTACTAGAAATAAAATAAAAGATTTTATTCTACTCAATAAAAGATTTAAAGGTGGAGGGAAGCATTAGCTGCATCCAGCAATTATTTGGGCACAAGTCAGGCGATGACTTGAGCGTGATGACTGGATTTAACAGCAAGAAGGGTTTTGGTGGCTTTGGCGGTGGTGGTGAATGCCGCCTTGGGAGAAGTGTGGAAGAGAAATGGAGGAGAGAATTCAGAGACAATGAGCACAGATAGCTCTCTGGAAGAGCTGTTGGTACAAGATGCAGAGAAATGAGGTGGGGAGTGGGGAGTTCTAAGGAAAGATCATCCATTTGGGAGAGAAAAGGCACTGACATCTGAAGGCCAGGAAAGAATTTCTGGAACAAAGTCCTTGACTGGCTGGTAGAGGATGGGATTCAGTGAACCCACAGAGATTCAGGGTTGTTAACAGAATGCAGCACTTGGAGAAGATGACTCTCAGATGTAAGCCCATACAACATTGAGGGGTGGGTGCCACAGGCTAGAAAAGAGTGTGAGGGGGGTGCCTGCGTGCCTCAGTAGGTAAGCATCCAACTCTTGATTTGGGCTGCGGTCATGATCTCAGGGTCATGAGATTGAGCCCCATGTTGGGCTCTGTGCTAAGCACAAGGTCCCTCTGGTCTTCTCTCTCTCTCCCTCTGCCCCCACATCTCAAAAAAAGAAGTACATGGGAAAAAATTGGTACCACTATTTCGTGGACAGTTACCAGTGTTTCCCACGTGAGCACTTTTATTATTGTCATCAACATTATTATTATTATTTAAAACATGAGGCCACCAAGGGTTATAGCCCAACATCTAAGGCTTTGAGAGAAACTGACAACTCATAGTTCACACATGCAATGAAATGTGCCCCCAGATATCCGAAGTCCTGAGAAATAAACTATCAACATATCCTCATGAAAACAGTCTTATGGATTTTTTAATTTATAAATATTTGAATCAGTCTTTTAAAAAAATAATACCTTAAGATGGTGGTATTACAACATAAAATGAACAAGTGACTGTTGCAACCAGCCAAACAAGTAATTAAATCATGGGTTGGAGCGTGCTTCCAAAGAGAACCCATGCAAAAAGTAACTCCTGTGAGAAGATACACACACAGTTTAACATTAATAAGTAGGATCATCCCAGCTTGTGCAAATAAGTGTTCATGAGAGTTGTGAGGAGGTAAAATGATCTTGTGTTCAGAGCTATAGATCATTGGTCAAGAAGAGGCTGTAGAGCATCCACGAGCATTTATCTGCAGTCTTAGGGATTGTAATCCAGGAAACACAGTTAACGGAAATGGAAAGTGTGCTCTGAATTGCAAGTAGGCAGTGCAAGCACCAACTACGTGGTCGCATAATTTGTTTTGAAAGAATTACGATTTGGTGCAGACAGAGTTGACCTGCCTAATACACCACTGGCTATTTAACCAACAGGTATTAGCCCTATGCCTACTTGAGTCCAGAGCAGAGGGACGTGGTCTGGGAGGTTCCCGGTACAACGGACAAGTTGCAGTTGACAAAAGTTCATGGTGTTTGGGGCATTAAACCAGAAGGGCTGGGCTGGCCCGGCTTCCCCAATATCCTCTGGACTTTATTTTGAACACTCTCTTAGCAAAGTTTACTTCACTTTGGAATCTTTCACAAGATATATTTCATTATTAACACAGATAATTTTTAGACTCAGAAGCTAAATCATATTGCTCTGTGAATGTTAGCTTACTTTATTAGTTGTATTATAGTTATATAGTAGTTATTATACTATTAGCTTATATGTTGAAAGCAGTTTTGAAAAATTGTCTTTAAACTACCTCATAAAAGAATGGAAATGTCAAGTGTGTGCTTTCTATGTTTCAAGGAAAAATGAAATAAATCATCAAAGGGAGAATATGTAAACAGATAAAATATTAAAGACAAAATTGCCAAAAAAGATGACACAACTGGTTCTATATACCTTATTCTCTCTTAGAATATAATGGATATGCTTCTTAAAAACATCTCCAAACATTAAGAGTCTACTATTAAAAATTATGCTAGAGATATGAGGCCAACGGGAAAAATTGGGCTCACATTTAAGCAAATGTAAAATGTTATTGCAAAACAGTATGATCCTGGTTTTACAAATGTGTAAATATAAACACATTTGTGCCATGAAATTCAAACACTAATTTTTCTCTTAATCCTAGAACTGCAAGAGGGTCTTATTCACCTTATTTTTACGTTTTTGTGTTATAAAAATTTACTTCAGTAAACTTGCAAACAATTGTGTTGTTTTTGTTTATTCAGGGAAGAAATGTCATTTTGTGACACATCTTTTCTACTGCTCGAAAAGAATGAAATTCTAACTGTAATTGTTTAAGAAGATAAATTTAGAAGCAATGTGTTAATTGCCTTTAAACTTAAAATATATATTTACATTAGATGTTCCTTTGCTTCACATGCAATATATGGATAATCATAGAACTAAAGATCCTTTGGCTCAGAGGTGAATGCACTTGGCTCTGAGTCACGCAGGAAATGTTCAGACGTGTATTGCTGTGAGCAGAATTTTGGGGTGAGTTCCGACTTACTGATATACGTACTCTGTCTGCTATGTACTGACAGACTTTGTTTTGATCCCTCTTCCTGCCCTTACATCTAATTTAGAAAGTGGAAAATAAAATCTATAACAGCAAATCCTTGCTGTAGAAACCAGATTCTTGGGGCCAATAACACCATCCACCCATCACAATACCACAGCGTGCTCAGGGCCTGGGAGCAGCGTGAGAGGATGGGAATCCATTAGACCCAAAGTTAAGTAGCCAGAAATGTAGGGTTAATAAGCAAGTAATAACAGCAAGGGGCACAAAATGGAAACATTAGAGAATTCAAGGATGCTTCTCTTTTCTCCACAATCAATTCAATCAGATTCTCCTCCCAGGGGAGAGGGTGATCTGATGCCAAGGCTTCATTGACAGGGGTTTGAAATTTGCAGTGTTGCAGCTGCCATAACTTAGAGAAGACACAGTCAACTAAGCCAGTCTATTGTTCAAAATCGTCAAGCTCCTCAATCAAATTTCTAAGTACTCAGTGATGATGAGCGAAAAGCTCTTCTGTATCCACCACAACAAATGAGGATACAAAGCCTAAACTCTTGAGGACAGGGAATGATATGTGTTAGAAGAAATGGAGTGGCTCCTTCTTAAGACGGGCAAGAGAGGAGCACCTGGGTGGCTCATTCAGCTAAGCATCTGACTTGATTTCAGCCCAGGTCATGACCTCAGGGTACAGGGTAGTGAGGCTCTGTGCTCAGTGGAGAGTCTGCTGGAGATTCTCTCTCTCTCTCTCTCTCTCTCCCTCTCCTTCCCCCTCATGTGCATGCACATGCACTCTCTCTCAAATGAATAAATACATATTTTAAAAAGTAACATAATAAATTAAAAAATGAATAAGTAAAATGGGGAAGAGATATGTGCTGTGTTTATAAGGATTTCAGGAACACCTGGGCCACAGCTATTGAAGAAAATATATTTGTGATTATCGGAAGCCATCTATCACCTCCAGGCAGGCGAGTGTTGGCAGCAGGTCAGCTGTCCACCCCATGACCCCACAATGCAGGTACACGTCGTATGTGCCCAAAGAATATGATTCCCAGCTGGATTCATGACAGGCAAGTGGAGAGTCCATTGTTACTTGTTTTACTGGAAGAGCTTGCAAGGTTAATATTTTGTGGAATAAACACTTTAGGAAAAGCAGCACCTTGGGAGATTTTAAATGAGTGATGGGAGAAGAGAAAGCAAAGATGGGTAAAGCATGTATTGTTATTGTTATTCTCCTTTTCATTTCTTATTATCAGATAATGTCACAGAATCCATCAGAAATTCGCTAACGTAACTGCAATCACCTTCACTTCAAGCATTTTTTCCAGACACTGGGTGCATTTCATCGTTCCACGTTTGAAAATTCAGTTTCCTGCCTGATAATTCCTTCAGGGAAAAAAATAGGCAAAATATCTATGATGAGTAATGCCACCACTTGGGAACTGTTCGAATTTTACCCTTCTCTTTTATAAATTTTGCAATAAAATATATACCAGTATCAATATATTTCTAAAAGCCCAGCTGTTCAAACATATTTGAAACTTAATGGAGGACACCTCCAGGTGCATTTGTGCCGCAAGGTGAAACTAACAACAAAAATAGTGTCAGTGTTACCAATGGAAATCTTATAGTTATTGGAATAGTGGTAATAATCCTGGTTCCACTTGACCTGTTTTAATATAAAACAAAAAGGAAACCACTCCAGTAATACATTTCATTTCCTAGTACTGCACCACGAAGAGAAATGTTAAAGTGGCCTTGCTTTCTGCTTCCTCTCTCTTTTTCGTTCCTACTCCATCTTCCTTGCCTTGAAATTATTCCTTTAAATACATCTTCTAAAATGACTATTTTATAGTCCAAATGAAAATGCATGTAGGAGAAGCCCTGTAACGGCACGTTTTCTCTTTGTCTCTCCTGCCTCTCTGCCTCCTGATGTGTCTGTATTTCTACCATTTTGAATAAAATTTGAAGTCATTCAAGCTGTGCATAAAATCAAACCAAAAATCAATACTGAAGAATAACAAATGTAATGTGAAGGACAGGGGGGAAGAGGAAAAAAAGATGAGGGCATTTTGACTCAGAATTCCAGTTGCAGATAGAGGTTACCTTGAGGCAGGTGTTTTCTTGGGGTCTTTGCAGCTTATTCCTACCCTCTGAAGCAGGCATCAGACATGCCCACTGTCCTTCCTCCAGAAATTACTGTGTAGATGTGACATCACAGTGTCTACTGAGCCAACCAGGTGCTGACTCCTCACCCCTCTGGTACTCACCCCTCTGGCCCAGCTCCGTCTCACACGTAAGCTACAGGCTCAAATGGTAATCTTACCTAGAAATACCCTCAAAGGTAAGTCCAGAAAAAATGTTTACTCTGGGCACCCCTGACCCAGTCAAGTTGACACATGAAAGTAACCATCATACTGTCTATCTCATAAGGGGTTAATATCCAAAACATAAAAATAACTCTTACAATCCAATAGCAAAAAACAAAACCTGATAACATGGTTTCTTTTAACGGGCAAAGGACTTAAAACAGACGTTCTCCCAAGAACATGCAAATGGCTAACATATGTATGAGAAGGAGCTCGACATCACTCATCATCAGGAAAATGCAAATCAAAACCACAGTGATGGATCCCTGGGTGGCGCAGCGGTTTGGCGCCTGCCTTTGGCCCAGGGCACAATCCTGGAGACCCGGGATCGAGTCCCACGTCAGGCTCCCGGTGCATGGAGCCTGCTTCTCCCTCTGCCTGTGTCTCTGCCTCTCTCTCTCTCTCTCTCTCTCTCTCTCTCTGTGACTATCATAAATAAATAAAAAAATTAAAAAAAAAAAAACCACAGTGAGAGGACACCTGCATCAGTTTAGGATGGCTATCCTCAGAAAAACAAAAGATTCCAAGTCGTCGTCACTTCTTCATCTCCACTGTTGATGGGAATGTAAAATAGTGAAGCCACTAAGAAAAACATTACGGAGATTCCTTCAAAATTAAAAACAGGACTACCACTTACTTGTATATATTCAAAAGAACTGAGTTCCTGAATTCAAGTCTCAAAAAGACACCTGTACTCTCATGTTTTATTGCAGGATTACTCACAACTTTCACGTGCTAGAAATGATCCAAATGCCCATTGACAGATGAATGGATAAAGAAAATGTAGCATATGCGTACAATGCAATATTATCCATCCTTAAAAAAAAAAAAAAAAAAAAGGAGGAACATCTGGGTGGCTCAGTGGTTGAGCATCTGCCTTTGGCTCAGGTCATGACCCCGGGGTCCTGGGATTGAGTCCCACATCGGGACCCTGCTTCTCCCTCTGCCTGTGTCTCTGCCTCTCTCTGTGTGTCTCTCATGAATAAATAAATCTTTTTTTTTTAAGGAAATTATTTCCTATGTGGCAATATGGATGAACCTGGAGAAGTCTGTGCTAAGTAAAATAAGCCAGTCGCAGAAGGCAAGTACTGCATGATTTCACTTATATGAGGTACCCAAAATATTCAAACTCGCAGGAGCAGAGAATAAAACAGTGTCTGTCAGGAGCAGGGGAGAGGAATGGGAGTTGTTCCATTGGTACGAAATGTCAGTTATGCAAGATGGATTAGCTCCAGCGACCTGCCCTACAGCAGAGTCTGTCGCCAACACCGCTGTGCTGTGCACTTACATTTTGTTAAGACGGTAGGTCTCACGATACGTGTTCTTAGCACAGAAATAAAAACGGAAGTAAAGACAGAGGGACAGAGACTATTCTTGGAGGTGATGAATAGGTCTCTTACCCTAACTGTAGTAATGGTATCAGGGGCGGATCTTATATCCAAACTGATCAAACCAGATAC
The DNA here is from genome assembly GCF_053574225.1 of Canis aureus. Classification (NCBI taxonomy): domain Eukaryota; kingdom Metazoa; phylum Chordata; class Mammalia; order Carnivora; family Canidae; genus Canis; species Canis aureus. The sequence goes on from NC_135631.1 coordinate 53,599,512, forward strand.
CTTAAATATTTGCAGTTTATTGTGTATCAATTATATTTCAATAAAGCCACTCAAAGTAAATCAATAGGGGCACCTGGGTGGCTCAGTAGGTCGAGCGTCTACCTTCGACTCAGGTCATGATCTCAGGGTCCTGGGATCCAGTCCCACACTGGGCTCCCTACAGAAAGCCTGCTTCTCCCTCTGCCTGTGTCTCTGCCTCTCTATGTGTGTCTCTCATGAATGAATAAATAAAATCTTAGAAAAAATAAATAAAACAGAGACACAGATAAGCATGGCTTTAGCGAGCTGGGAGTCCACCTCCCCCTGAGGTAAGGATGCTTAAGGAAGAGGGTCTCGGGCTTCCGGAGCTCCCCTCCTGCCTGCGAGGCTGTGCAGGGGTAGAGGGTGGGGAGGCTGTTTCTGCCTCTGTTGTCTTTGAGGTGCCCTCCTGCCCTCTCCTTGGCCTTTCAGATGGCTCTGTCACTGATATACCAACCTCCTACTTAAATTTCTCTTGCTTTTTATATTTTGAGTGTTTCAGTGGTTGGACTTGGCCATCTTCCAAGGACCAAGCCCCTCTCCATTTTTTGGATCCATCACGGACGGGCCAACTAAAACTGTGGGTGAAATGAGATCCAGAGCCTGTTTTTTTGTAGACAGAGTTTTACTGTTCAAAGATTGTTCGTGGCCGCTTTCATATGATCAGAGTCGAACAGTTTCCACCAAGACCATTGACAAAGCTTTTGTCACCCTGACCTAACTCTGGCCAGGTTCCATTCACTCTTCTCCTGAGTAGATCTCAACCGCAGCCTGCACAGGCTTGGATGAACACTGAAGCAGTTTCTAACAGCTCAAGGCCGCATCTCTAGGGTGACCCTGCCCACCCCCCAAAGTGTCTGCCTGAGAAAACTCAAGGCTGCCAGAAGCATTCACTGTTAGTCCCAGATTACACCTGAAGATGGGCCCCGTACCCCAGGCCCTTGGGACAGTAGGAGCCTAACTTCAGTGGTGCCAGGCAGCAAACCCACATGGATTTTATTACATGGACCAACCTCCCCTTTCCGCTTTTTTACAATTGTTCAATTCCCTGACCCTACTGTGGCTTCCACTCACCACCCTTCATTCTCCCTTTAAGATGCCCAGACATGGAGTGCCGAGGTGGCTCAGTCAGTTAAGCATCCGACTCCTGATCTCAGCTCACAGTCATGAGTTCAAGCCCCATGCTGGGCTCCACACATAGTGTGGAGCCTACTTACATAAAATAAAATAATAAATACATAAATAAATAAAAAAATAAAATAAAATAAAATAAATAAAATAAAATAAAATAAAATAATAAAATAAAATAAAATAAAATAAAACACCTTGTCATGTCTACACTCATCAGAGTTGAGTTGTGCGTTGCTGTACCTTCTTCCCTGTTGCAATACCGTATTACCAGTAGAAATCTTTTCTCACCACGTCAGTGAGTGTCCGGCCTTGTTTCTCTTTGACACTGTCCAGCCTACAAAACTTAAAGTACTAACTGTCTGGCTCTTTACAGGAAGAGCTTTCTGACTCCTGCCTTAGAAAGTGTCCTCATTCCCCTGGTATGGGGTGATGCGCCAGTACAGCCCGAGCAAGCCCAAGAAGGGAGGAACAAGATCATGGCCCAGAGGCTGCACATAATTTCTCATATCCCATCTGGTAGATCTGGGCTTAGTCAAATGGCTACACTTAGTTGCAAAGGAGAATGGGAATGTTTGCCTTTATCCGTGTAGACATGAGACCAGGTACAAACCGAGAATCCTATAGCACCCACAGAGGTGAGAATTGTGACTCTCAGAATAAGAGCTGAGGGCATCCTCATTTTTATTTGATCAATAAACAACCCAAAGCAAGGACAAGTAATGTCGTGCATGTTTGCGATGCTAAACAAATGTTTTTATTAAAAAGTGACACTGATCCTTTTAAAAGTCGGCACCTGACACTGTCTTCTCAAGCCCTGACATTTTATGATTGTAACAGTGCCTACCACAAGTTGTTTACTGAATTTTGATGACTTTACAATTATTCTGGAATCCTGTAGATGGGGCTTAAGCCAGTAAAATCCCCAGAGCATTCAGAACTCAGGGAGAAAGCTGTTGTAAATATCTACCTTGTAGCCCACAGCATGGCCACACCCTTAACCCTGGCTGATGGACCTTTGTCTTAATTTAACACCTTTTTTACACTTTTGAGGCTACAATAGCTGGAATTTTTGTTTGTTTGTTTCTGGAAGAGTGACACCTGGGTGGCTCAGTCGGTTAAGCCTCCGCCTTCGGGCTCAGGTCATGATGTCGAGGTTCTGGAATCGAGTCCCACAATAGGCTCCCCACTCAGTGGGAAGTCTGCTTCTCCTTGCCCCTCCTCCCAACTCGTGCTTTCTCTTTCTCAAATAAATAAATTAAATATTTTTAATTTTTTTTTAAGTTTTTGGAAGTTGATCAGATCTTATACTATTATAAACATCCTAAACATTTGGGTTTATTTCCCTATTTTTCCCTTCTCCTTTTATTTATAATTATATTATGACATACATAAGAAGTAAACACAGGTGCTGTTATCATGGAAAGGCATTTACAGCTCCGCTCGTAGCGATGGCCTCTGAGTCCTGGATACGGGTGGTTGGTGGAATCTGAAGAGATTTTCTTTGACCGTGACGTACTCCATGGCATAGAAATCAGGCCCAGATGGGCTCCCAGAAGAGAATCCCATTCCCATCCCAGCACCAGCAGGATTTCCCATATCCATATGAGTAAGTCCTCATTGTATCTGTCTGAAGCATCATCCTAGAGAGAGCACAATACAGTGACATCCTCGGCCCAAACCTGGGATAATTTAGTATTTGTACAGAAGGAAAATCTTCCTCTCTCCTCTGAGGTTCAATGTTTGCAGGCAAGTGATTTCGATTGGAATTGACATCATACCAGGGCAGGGGGATCTCCAGGTTTTAGTGGCTCTCTAAACAACTAAAGGTGGGGTTTCATACACTAACTTAATGGGGCAGGGGAGAAAAAATTATATGGGAAGAGCAAACAGGTTTCTAGGAAAGCAAGTGGGTGTTTCTGCAGGTGTTAGTGGTCTTTGCTTTCTCTCCCCTGGTGAGGGGATTCCTGAAAGCCTCACTCCCAGATGTCTCTGCTTTTAGGGAGATAGGGAAGCTCCTGGAAGGCTTCTGCCATCATCTGTTGAATCTCAAATGTCATTAGTTTGCAATAATGTTTATCTCAGTTCTGGTGTGTGTGTGGGGGGTGCTGCATGGTCCCCATTATTCCCTTGTCTGAAATTTCCCAAGAAGTTTCACAAAAGCCTGGGCAGATTTCCGTGGAGAGAAGTCTCCAGTCAGAAGTTGTGAGAGAAGAGACCTGCCAAGGGAAGTAGAACAAGGAAATGAAAGGAACCAAGGTTAATAGTGAAGCACGTTATAAACCCGCCGTCTGCATCCGGGGGGCAGCCAGAGCTCTGGAGGCTGGGCCCAGGGCACCTCCAGTGGGGGCCGGGGTGGCAGTGACAGAGTCATGGCTTGGAAGATGTGCGTGGTCTGGCGCCATCCCTAAGAGGCCCAGGCGGCTGCAGGCATGAGTCCTTTGACGTGTGTACTGAGTCCCTGGGCTTGCTTTCCCTTGCAGGGCCCTGAGTAAAGGCCTGCCCTAGCTCTTCAAGAGATGTGAGACAAGGGGACCCAGTTTCCAGAGACACGGGACGCCTCCATGGTGCTTGGAGCACCTTGGAGCACCTCCACGGTGCTTGGAGCTCCTGGGCCTGCTTTCCCTTGCAGGGCCCGGAGTAAAGGCCTGCCCTAGCTCTTCGTGAGATGTGAGACAAGGGGACCCAGTTTCCAGACAGGTGGGACACCTCCATGGTGTGCCATCACTTTCTGTGGGAATGCAGATCGCCCGCCAGCCATCTTTAAGGTTTGATCAAAGATACTCAAATAAGATCAGTCTGGTGTGCAAAGGCCATCTTATCTCATGGTGTTTTGCCTCACGACTTACGTACGTGCAGCAAAGGTGCTAATCAAACACATAGGTCTCTTCAAGTTTATTTCGTTGGAAGCTGGGTGAGGCATCTGGGATGGGACTTCGGAAGGTCTCTCGGGGCGAGGAAGCCAAGCCAAGAATGTGTCACGGGATTTTACCAGAAGTCCCTACAGATTTGGGTCAATTCCTCTCCAATTATTAAGATTCCTGGCCCTGCCAGGAGGTGACCTTCCTAACTCACCACTGCTGGGGAGGGAAGTTTCTATCACTTCCCTAAAAGTCTTCCAAGCCAGACTACTAATTAAGTTCACGTGAGACAGGTTAACAGAGAATTAAAAAACCCAAAGTTTTACTACCTGCGCCCAGAGGCCTAATAATGACATTGAGACCCCAAGAAATGACCAGGGCAGGCAGTTGTTACACAGTTTAGACAGAGACCAAAAATTTGTGAGGAATTGACAGGATAAGGAAAAGATGTATTTAGCAGTTTTGATTAGTAGAAAATCCTGAGCAGAATTTGGGTTGAGGTAATAGTTTAGTTAAAAAAAAAAAAAAAAAAAAAAAAAAAGTAACAAAGGTTATTTTTATAGCTTTCTCAGCTTTTAATTCTCTGGTTATAGGGTTGTCTTTTTATTTCTTAGTACAAGGAGAGTAACTTTCACCTGGGAGATGTGTTTCCCGCCTTCAGGGGGACAGAGGAGGGTCTGAGTGTTCTTCTGGCAAACACTGTCTCTTATACAACTGTTATTTAAAATAATTGATATGACAAAGTGGCACATTTGGGGGCAGCCTACCCTTGGCCCCTCCACCACAAAGCCAAGCACCTTGGCCAGGGTTTTGTGGGCACTGGCTTCATAACCTAAACCTCACATACTTAAAGTCGGGCACATTGGAGTCTATGCACATCATTTTCAAATATGACTTTCCGGTCAAAGCCTGGGTTAACGAACTAACGCTATCAAGTATGACTTGTGGTGAGGACAACAGATTATTTTCCTCTTTTGGGTTTTATTGTGATATAATTGATATATAACATGGTATAGCCTACATTTCTTTACCTGTTCATCAGTCAATGGACAGTTAAATTGTTTTCAAGTCTTGGCCATTATGGATAATTCTGTAGTGAAAATTGTGGAGAGGGGAGTGTTGCTCACATCTGTTTGAGATAAGGATTTAATTTTCTGCAGGCATATACTCAAAAGTGGGGCAGCTCGGGATGCCTGAGTGGCTCAGTCTGTTAAGCATCTGACTCTTGGTTTTGGCTCAGGTCGTGACCTCAGGGTCTTGGGATCCAGCCCTGTATCAGTCTCCACACTCAGTGTAGAGTCTGCTTGAGAGTCTCTTCCTCCTCTTTCTCTCTCTCTCTGTCTCTCTCTTTTTCTCAAATAAATAAATAAATAAATCTTTAAAAAGACAAGTGTGGTGTCTATCATATGGTATTTCTACTTGTAATTATTTGAGAAACCTCCATCATGTTTCCCATGGCAGCTGCACCAGTTTATGATCCCACTGACAGCATGGGGGTTCCCTTTAGGAGAACAGATTCTTTTTGAAGTTATACAAGTAACAATATTGCCGTGAATACAAAAATACTCAGTAAGGATTTCTGAATTCTGGAGGGATCAAATAGAAACACAAATGTTTTATTTCCATTTACAAAAGAGTGATCTACTAAATTGCAGTTAAGTTACAGAACTTAAGGGAAAAGAGAAAAGGTGTTCCTTAAATCCATAAAATAAGACATGAAAAAACCAGCAATATTCCAAGCAAAAGTCAATAAAGGGATCATAATTATTTTTTACCAGTCCGCTCAGTCCCATATGGTTAATTCCAGACCTGTTTGATCTTGGGTTAGTAATTTCACAAACCCATCAGCTTTTCATGGATTCTGGAAGTCCTCACTCAGCCCAGTGGTGTGAATCTCAGGGGTATTAATGCCGTCAGAAGCCTGAACCTCAGAGTGATGACCAGAGTCCTTTCCAGGAGGCTCCCTTTTCTTGAAAACAAGCATCTGGCCTGTAGCTAATTGTGAGAACTTGCAGAGGTTTCCCAGAATAAAACAAAAACTATCTGTCAATGGCCAAAGCTTTAAAATGCTTTTGGTGAAAGCTCTAATGAGAATATATTATATTGCAACTAACAAAGGAAATTTCACAGCCTCTGTGACATAAAACATTTTTAAATACCTTTTTTAAAGATTTTATTTATTTATCTATTTGAGAGTGAGTATAGAGAGTGAGAGGGCATGAGCAGGGGGAGAGGCAGAGGGAGAGGGAGAAAGAATCCTCCAGCAGACACTGAGCAGGAACAAAGTGGGGACACTGAGCAGGAAGTCCTACTTGGGGCTCAACCCTAAGAGCCTGAGATCATGACCTGAGCCCAAATAAGGAGTCATCCACCTAACCGACTGAGCCACCCAGGTGCCTCTGTGACATACATTTTAAGGCAATAATTGGCATTAGGACCAAAAACATTCTATCAGGACATTTTCTGGACATAGATAGATTTCTAGAAACCTTACATAAATTCTAAAATGTTTATACTAATAATATCCGTCCATATAAATTGAACATAGTAAAGGCTATGCAGTTTAGCGTATGACAATATAACGATTTGACAATTTACGGTAACAAATATATACCAGATTAGTGTAGCATCCTTTTCTTGTAAGGTGAGAGAATAAATCGAGATTTTTCCAGGGACTGTCTGCAAAATCTCAAGATCACTTCAAGGTCATGAAGATTCCGTTTAGAATTTGATTCGGGGGGGATCCCTGGGTGGCACAGCGGTTTGGCACCTGCCTTTGGCCCAGGGCGCGATCCTGGAGACCTGGGATCGAGTCCCACATCGGGTTCCCGGTGCATGGAGCCTGCTTCTCCCTCTGCCTGTGTCTCTGCCTCTCTCTCTCTCTCTCTCTCTGTGACTATCATAAATAAATAAAATTAAAAAAAAAAGAATTTGATTCGGGGAAGCTGTCAAAAAGATCAAGAGGTTTCAACATTTGATTAGATAAGGTCACAGGCTACAGTGGGACAGCATTTAGTTACCAATCTAGCCAAAGTAACCATGGGAGATTTAAAAAATAAGGATAGAAGATCACAAGATTTAAAAAATGTAATTCTTTCATTACTGGAGAACTAAGTTTACCTAAATCATCCAAGATATGATAAAGGCAACATGATGTGCAAGAGATGATAAAATAAGACAGAAAAATTACTGTTGCCTATGCAAATTAATTAATCAAAAGCTAAAGAAAAATATTTTAAGATCTCTTGTTAGGAGCAAACCAACAGCCTAGGAAAACTTTACAAAGAAAACCAGTCGGCTCTGGGATTGGTGCGCTCGAAGATTGGGAAGCTCATTTCAAAGCTTATAATGAATGAATGAATGAATGAATGAATGAATAAATAAATAAATAAAGCAAGCAAGCTTATAATAAACCATTCAATCTGGGCCAGTTTGGCCATACAAGACAGGGCTCTCTCTTTTTCTCTTTTCCTTTTATCCATCAACCCTGTGGTTGTTGAGTTTTATTTTTTCATTCCATAATAGTCTTTAACCTTTAAACAATCATCTAAGGACCAAAGTTACTATCCTTTAATTTTCTTAACAAAAATCTATTCTTCGTATAGCATACCTTGTATTCTTGTCCTTATCAAAAACTTACCCTATTTACCTTGAATACTTTGAATACCAAGTTATTTCCTTTCACCCTTATTATTTTAGAAGTTTAATTTCCATCAATTGGTTAAGACTGTTACTTCTTCTTTTTTTGTTTTTTAGAGGCTGAGCAGGGAGCCTGATTCGGGGGCTCCATCCACGGAGCCACCCAGGCGCTCTTATAAATGTTACTTCTTAGTATCCTTTATTTTCCAGAGAAAACTAGAAAGTAGACAAACATCAGTTGGCTGTCAGCATTCTGTACTAGATCAGTAAACGTTGAACACACTATTATAACCTCTTGGCGGCTGTGGCTTTAACCCCTTTATCTCACCGATAGAGTCAAATGAGAAGTTAAAGCAAGGTGTCTTTCTGACTCGGAGCCGGAGTAAGAACCTCAGATGTTTTCCTTTCAAAGAGATAGCTTTCAGGCTCTTGGGAGGGCAGTGCTGGGAGGTACAGAAATTACATCCCAAAGGAGGAAATAAAGGATGCAAGCTTTCCAAAATAACTGCTCTAAGAGCCAGTTTGGGGCGATATTTGCCTATAACCAGGTTTTTGACTGGAACCAACATTAAATTCTCCTGGCAGCAGGAGACACTTTAAAACAGTGGGGGAGGGTTTACCGTGGGTGTGGATCTAATTTTTGTTTTAAATCTGATGTTTACTCTCTAATTTCATTAAAGGAATATTTTAAGTAAACATGAGGCTTTTCGACCTTCTTTTAATTTGATCCTCCTATGGGCACCAGTAGGATATTTGTTTAGTGTGAAAACTTCCTAAACATCCTTTTAAACATGAAAGCTTTCTGAATTCAAAGGATCTGTCATCCAGTCATTGGCGATTTAGAATCTCCCAAGGTATACCTGTTTCAAAATGTGACTCAAATCCGATAAGCCTTTTCATGGCTTAACCATGATTCCAAGAGGTGTCCCCCAAAGAGAACAAAAGTTGCAGCTGCCATGATCCAAAGTGACCCCCAAATGATGTGGGAAACAAAGGCAGATGAAAAAGTGTTAAATTTCCTTCCTCCAGCCCATTAACAAGTCCTTGAAACAAGCAGAGTGACCTTCCTCTAGGAGCTCAACTGCCTGGATGTTGACCCTTTGCTCAGGGAAGAAGGCCATCTTAGCCCGACCCCCAGGACCCTGTAAGTCTACTTTAACATATAAATTCTTTCGGAAACTTCCTTTATCTCTACCTCTCAAGATAAATGTGGGCAGTCACCCCTCAAGCATATCACCCACCGACACACATCTGAAGGGTCTCATGATTAAGGTTTTATTAGATGGTAATAAATGACCTTCTCCCAACAACAGCCAGCTCCCTCAGGGTCCTTGAAACCTTGCTCCCAAAATTCTTAGAGACTTACCCTCGACTCGACCCCCTTCCAACTTGGAAGTGTATAGTAGGCCACTCCTCATGACCACAGTGCAGCTCTTTCTGCCCACGAGTCCTGTCCCCGTGCTTTAATAAAACCACCTTTTTTTCACCAAAGACATCTCAAGAATTCTTTCTTGACCATCAGCTTCGAACTCTCATGTCTTGCCTACATCACTAAAGACAGTCCACTTTTGGACTGCCAAGTTGTCATAGGCAACAAACCCATGAGAAATGAAGGCATTTAGATGTCGACCATCCCAGGAGAGATGGGCAGAGTCAGTAGGAAGGTGTCTCAGGCCCCCAGTGTGACAACCTTCTGCCTGCAGATGCACGGCAGATACCCTAATGCCCCCGGCAGGTGCAAGAGCAGAGAACATTCTCCCTGCATCGGAGACAAGCTCTCAGGACACAAAACAAGACTGACAGGGCACAAGGGCTACTATCTGGGAGACACAAAAGGACCATAACACAAACACAAACCAAAGGTCACAGAAGAGTCAGGATACCCAAAGCATCAGTTTCTGTGTGTGGTCTCCCCTGCTGCCTGTGCCAGGAGCCAGGAGCTGACCGGAAACCCCTGTTCTTGCTGAGGAGTAACACAATGACGTGAAACACACAAGCGACAGCCTATCTTCTCATAAAAGGTTGATATTTTATCTCCGTAAAGATTTTTCATCGATTCGGATTTTTTCAAAATGTTTCAGAATTTTGATTTTTCACAACGTTAAATTAATAGAGCACTTATGTTGATCCCTGAGTTTTGTCTCACCCTCTTACATGTTCTGCCCAAGGTGAGTGCTGTAGGGGAGGAAAAATCTTCCTTTCGACCTTTCTAGGTCCTAGGGTTGGGTTGTCCAAGAATTAAACTGACGTGGGACGTTAACAAGAGGGAAAAAAAAGTATTTTAATTATGTATGTGTGAAAAATAAATAGAAAATAAAAATTATGTATGTGTGTATGGAATCCCACAAAGATCCGGAGACTCCAAAGGCAACTAGACCACTGAGGCTCCTAGATCATCCCGAGCTAAAGAAAGGGACAGGAGTCTGGGGCTTCAAAAGGAGGTGGCAATTCACGGGACAGTGTGACAAGAGGAAATGTTTGGCAAACAAAGACTGCCCTGCCTTGCTGATAAGTCTCTCCAAGGAAAAAGTGATCTCTGGGAATAAAGGTCTCCCTGGTGTGGCCTCATCTCTAATGCAAATTTACTTTAGAAATGTAAATTTCTCTTACGGAGGCTAACTTCTGCTGTTTTCAGAGTTTCTCCAGTCTCTGCAGTTGCTCAAAATAATCCCTTCAAAATAATACTTTTGCCAAAGGGCACATTTTGGGGTGGCACATTCTGCTTCCCTTCCAAGCCTTCCTTGCCTCGCATTGAGCTCAGTCCATCATCAAAGATGATCCTTCAGCAAGAAGGAACTTGTACACAAAAGGATGGTGAGTGAATGCAAGAAGCCACAGTGAACACATAAGTTATTGGTAAACTTGTAAATATATCTAAATACTTGTTAACGACAAACACTATAATAATTAGAGTTGCTATTTCAAAAGATTAAAAATGAAGTAGTATGAAAATGTTACGCAATAATGACATGAACGATGGGGAGTGAGTGAAAATTACAGTGATATTGCTTCACCTTGAGTTGTATTTGTTTATTTATTTTTAAAGATTTTATTTATTTATTCATGAGAGACACAGAGAGAGGCAGAGACACAGGCAAAGGGAGAAGCAGGCCCCAAGCAGGGAGCCCGACGTGGGACTCGATTCTGGGACTCCGGGATCACACCCTGAGAGGAAGGGAGATGCTCAATCACTGAGCCACCCAGGTGCCCTCAATTGTACTTATTAAGTGAAGATCATTTAAAAATAATCCACTATAAAAGAAAAAGAAAAAGAAAAAGAAAAAGAAAAAGAAAAAGAAAAAAAAAGAAAAAGAAAAAGAAAAAGAAAAAGAAAGAAAAAGAAAAAGAAACAGAAAAAGAAAAAGAAAAAGAAAAAGAAAGAAAAAGAAAAAGAAAAAGAAAGAAAAAGAAAAAGAAAAAGAAGGTGTGGGGCACATGGGGAGCTTAGTTGGTTAAATAGCTGACTCTTGATTTCAGCTCACATCAGGATCTTAGGGTTGTGAGATAAGGTGAGGGTTCAGTCTCTCTCTCTAAAAAAAAAAAAAAAAAAAAAAAATCCACTATAAGAATAAAAATAGGGTAGCCTGGGTGGCTCAGCAGTTTAGCGCTACTTTCAGCCCAGGGCCTGATCCTGGAGACCCGGGATCCAGTCCCATGTCGGGCTCCCTGCATAGAGCCTGCTTCTCCCTCTGCCTGTGTCTCTGCCTCTCTCTCTCATTGTGTGTCTCTTGTGAATAAATAAAATCTTGAAAAAAAAAGAGAGAATAGGGATCCCTGGGTGGCGCAGCGGTTTGGTGCCTGCCTTTGGCCCAGGGCGCGATCCTGGAGACCCGGGATCGAATCCCACGTCGGGCTCCCGGTGCATGGAGCCTGCTTCTCCCTCTGCCTGTGTCTCTGCCTCTCTCTCTCTCTCTCTCTCTGTGACTATCATAAATAAATAAAAATTAAAAAAAAAAAAAAAGAGAGAATAAAAATAAGAATCAGCAGAAGGGAAACAAAGTGTGTGTGAGTGAATAAAGTAAGGGTAATTTAATTAAAAGATGGAGAAGAAAAGCAAAACACACAGGAAACAGGTGGGCACTAGAAAATGCACAAGAATATGGTAGGAATAAATCCAAGGAATATCACAGCCGACCCACTCACCTTGCCAGGGGTTCCTTCAGGATGTGTCTGTGTGGCTGCTGCTGTGCAAGAAGGCATCACAAACTCAGCAGCTTCAGAAACCCCACGTGCATCGTCTCACTGCCTCTGCGGTGGTGGGAGGGTGGGTGAGCCGGAGCCGCAGCCTCTGACGTCCAGATGTCAGCCCAGAACTGGGTCTCATCTGAGGCTGGGGGTCCTCCCCAGGCTCACAGCCTGTGGGCAGAAACTATTTCTCCGTGGTTGTGGAGCTGAGGTCCCTCATTTCCTGCTGGTAGACCCACGTCGACTTCTCTCAGCCCCTGTGGCCTGCCTCTCCCCACAGGCAGCTCCCATGCTTCAGGGGTTTTGCAAGGCTCTTCTGATTAGCTCAGGCCCACCCAGGATAATCTCCCTTTCGATTAATATGGAGTTGACAGGCTTCCAGCCTCTCAATAGGAACAACCTGACCTCGCGACCACAGGCTCTGTCCACACTCAGGGGCAGGGATCGCACAAGGCCTGTGCACCAGGGGTGGAACCTTAGTGCCATGTGAGAGGCCAGCCCACCATTAGTGTGAGCACGATACCCGAACCTAACAAAGAAATACAAACAAAATCCTCGGAAGATTCCTCATCTTTTTCCTCTAAATGAAAGTGAGACCCTTCGGAGGGGAATTTTTTCCTGCTTCCCTCATTTCCCACCTTGCTGCCTCTCGGGGGAGGAGCCCGGTGACCGTGGCTGAGCTGTGCCCCAGCCCTGGGGGTGCCCTGGCCCACCTTTCTTGCTAAGTGACCAGACATAGTTGCCACCAGGTGAGCTCAGAGACTCCCCAGCAGCTACTATACCGAGTGATCCAGAAGCCTGTATGAGGTTTATAAAGACGTGTCCGGAAAGACTGGACATGGGCTCCTGGCCTGTGGTTTCCTGAGCAACATGGGAAGGAGAGAGACAAATGGGGGTGGGCAGGGGAGGCTTCACCAAATCCGATTTCTTTTTTTTTTTTTAATTTTTTTTTTTAAATACGATAGAAAAACTACAAAAAAAGTTAACATTCCCAAAATCTGAGTCGTGGGTTTTAATGAGCCCGTCATATCGTATAGCCGGTGCTTGTCTGCATTTCGGAGTATTTCTTGACTTAAACGAGGGCATAGCTGACGCAGCTGAGGCAGTGGCTCGGCTCTGCAGAGCACTCGCAGGATGACCTGCCTCCCTGTCCCTCCAGCTCCCCAACCTTCCAGTCTTCCATGTCTCCAGAAAACACTTATTCCACCCGACCATCTTCTGAATGGACCATGACCAGGTATCTAGGTGCCCCATGGAAAAATCTCATTCGTTTTATTTCTAACGTTGACTATATCCCATAAGAAAAAGATTATTCCAACACTTTATTAAGATATAATCTGCATATCATCAAGTACTTCTTTTTTTTTCATCAAGTACTTCTATTAAGTGTGAAATTCCATGAATTTTAGTGAATTCACCGAGTAGTGCAACCACCACCATTACTATGTGGTTTACCAACATGCCCATCACTCCCAAGAGATCCTCTTGCTCATTTAGAGCTAACCCTCGTTCCCATGCCTGGCTCGGGCAAGCACTAATCTGCTCTGTGTCTCTTACTCTTGCCTCAACCAGACATCTCATAACTAAACCAGACAACACAGGATATTTTGCCCCTGGCTCCTTTCACTCACATGGTTTAGAGGTCTCCCCCTGTTACAGCAGGTTCCTGCATCTTGTTCCTCCCAATAACTGGACAGTATTCTGTGGACCCGATACACTAATTTTGATTCTCCACCTACCAACGGACACTTGGACATTTGGAGGGCCTTTGCCTTCTGGTTGTGAACGTGCACGAGCAAGTCTTTGTACGAACGTATGTTGTTGTGTTCTCCGCTTTGGGAAGGTACTTAGGGATAAAATGACTGGGTCACCTGCTAGATTGAAGACAAAAACAAAAACCAGATCTTGCATAGGACTTCCACATCTCTGCGTATCCACAGAGGACCATGTTGGCCGAAGACTGGGGTTTATTAACTTACCAGCCATTGCTTCTCAATCAGTTTAAAAGGGGGACAGCAAAAAAAATTTTTTAAAAAGGGGGAACAGCCGCTACTATGCAGTTAATATGGCTTTCAGAGCCACTATCTCAGAGACTTTGGGGGATGCATCACATGCTGCACTTTAAAAATTTTCTGGGTTAATTTATAATTCTGTTTTGTTAACATGTATTTGTTTGACTAGTCTGTAGTCTATAATCTACTTGTTCCCTTAATATAACATCATACACATTTTCGGCGTTGCTGGGCACCCTTTTCAATTGCTGCTTAAAATTCCAGTGAATAGACTTGATATTTACTTAATGATTCTACTATAAATGCATATTCAACTTATTTCCTGTAAAAAATTACGACAAAAGCCTCCAACAGCATCTTTGTGCAAACAGCTTTCCCATGTTTCTAGATAATCTCCTTAGCAAAGGAACATCCCAACGCAGCTCCCCAGTTAAAATAAATGTGCACTGAATGGCTTTTGACCAGCGGTGCCAAATTGCTTTCCAAAAGGTCTGTGTGGGTTTATGCCTGCTACTGGCAAGGTATGAATGCCGGTTTCATTGCATCCTCGCCAGCACTGGATATTACCTTTTCCAAGCATGGCATTCCTGAAATTCTCTTTTTTTCTGGATCACAATGAATCAGCGTAGAAAAAAACAACCTGAAGTCTCCTGTCTCCTTTTCCTAAAACTTACGTCAAGTCTGCAACTACCTTTTGGTATGCAGCTCTCAAAAAGGGAATATTTTCTTAGAAAAGCTCACATTCTTTCTTAGGCATGTGTTTTTTCCTTTTTTTTCCATTTGCTCTATCCTCGTGCCCCACCTCCAGCTTGCCTTCTGGAGAGATCTGCATCCTGGGCTGAAGTCAACAATATATCTGTCATCCCATCTTCTCAATCGGATAGATCTTTCCCAAAATCTACTCTGTCAGGAAGGGTCCACTCAGAAAGAAAATTGCCAGGAGGATGGCATTGCCCATTTTCTCTTCAGGGTGCTAAGCAGACAGTGGGGCAGGCAGATTGCTTCCTTAATATGAGTCACGTGTCCGGAATGGCCGTCCTGGAGCCATGATTGATAATAGGGCCCCTTGGTGCTCCTTGAGGTGGTTGGCAGCGGCCCCAGCAACTGTGGCTATCTTTAAAGGCCACCCAGCAACTCGTGGTGGTATTACACATCAATGGCTACTGACACAGGACATGTCTAAGCCACAATGGCTGGGCAGTTCAGTGGGAAGCTCCAGCGTCATCTCTCAGCTCTCAGCAGGCAGACCTCATTATAAGTTCTTGTGGGAACATCTCTCTAGAATTATCAGGAGGCACATCTGGACAGTGACCAGGGGCTCACCGTCTATAAACTCAGTAAGTGCCACTTCTGCAGCTCCCCCCCCACACACATCTGAACACCACTCCCTTCTGGTAACTCCCCAGGATAGGTGTCTGCAACAGTCATAGCCAGGGCACGGCCCTCACCAGAGGGGGACACTCCTGTTCAGCAACAAAGGACATGCTTAGCACCTTTGACCTCTAAGGCTTTCCAAGGCAAAGAGGAAAGTCATTGCAACAATGACCATTACCCAATTTTGTAAGTACTTGCAAACCCCAACAGCAAGATTAGACAACAACTAATGACAGTGGGATCCTGGAGTACATTCAAAGAGGGGAAAAAAATAGGAGGAATGTGTAATAGGAAACTGTTATTTTTTGAATATGCATTAAGAGATAGGCGGGGGGACGCCTGGGTGGCTCAGGGGTTGAGCATCTGCCTTTGGCCCAGGGTGTGACCCCAGAGTCCTGAGATCGAGTCCTGCATCAGGCTTCCCTCAGGGAGCCTGTTTCTCCCTCTGCCTGTGTCTCTGTCTCTCTCTCTCTCTCTCTCTGTGTCTCTCATGAATAAATAAATACAATCTTTATTAAAAAAAAAAAAGAGAGATAGGCGGGTTTTCTGGAGCATCTTCACAGACATTATATCTCTCTGCACACAGGAAGGCCCGCCCCTTGCCCTGGCTCAGGCCCTGTGTCCCTGCACATCACTACTGTCTGATTTAGTTCTCGTTAGGGGGCGACAAGCCTGCCCAACAAAGTGAAATGGGTAATGGGACTTGAGGTCAAGGTTGGTGAGTCTCAATTAATCAGAACCAAGACCTCGGGGTCAGAGGAAGCTGGTATGACATTATCAAAGTCTACAGCCCCGTGGCAGACAGCCAGACATCAGTCAAATAAGAAGCTTCATCCAGGGGAGCTAAAAAAGATAAAAGGTAAATGCCAACCACCCCTTTAGCCCGCTTAAATGTTCACCATGTGTGAGATAAAAAAAGACATTTGGGACGCTGCCATCATTCCGTGCTCTCACAGTCAACTGGAGCGTTAGCCTGCGAAAGCACTGTGCGTCGTGTCTCCCAGCACCCAGGCATGATGTCCCTATTAGTGGCCACCAGTAAACAAACAAATCATGTAGAACTTCCTGCTCTGTTTGCTTCACCAAATTGGAGTTGATCTTCCTTTTTCCACCACGGTACCTAAAAATCTACTTCCTACCATGTCATGTCGAGACAATCCTGGGCTGTTCGAACTCTGTCTCTATCACTTTCCATTTTCGGGGCCTTGGGAAAATCAAGGAACCTTCCAGGGCTGAGGACCCTCTGTTGGTAATACAGTGATGACTGGTGATCTCAGGTAGACCATGCGCATAAAGAACCCAGAACTGAGCAAAACCAGAAAACGGGAGCTAGAGCTGCTGTGGTGCTGTGGGGTCATCCTATCTCGGGAGGGCCCTCCTCTCCGACGAAGGAGGAAGCCACGGTGCAGAGAGGAGATCACAAAGCCACCTGGGGAGAACCAGGACTGAGTCTGAAGCTTCCCTCGCACAGTCATGAATCTTCTTAAGGCAGAACAAAAAATAGTGCTGGTTCCAGCCCAGCGAGTAATAGATGCTGTGATTTTGAAAAATGCATTCAAAAGCCATAAGAGAAAAAGCCAAAAAATAAAACTTGCGTTGTATATAGTTTTGAAAGAATCCCTTGTACTCTGTTTTCCCACATGTAAGATTAAGATTTTTTTTTGAGGTGATGAAAATGTTCTAAGATTGATCATTGTATAGATGTTGTATGTATCTGTGGATTGTGCGCAGTGGATGGATTGTACAGCATGTGAATCGTATCTCCAGAAAGCAGTGAAAAACAAAAGGGTTCAAATAGGTAAAACTAACATTCCTTCCAGCCACATGAAAAAAGACAATAGTCTGAGCTTGAAATTGAGGAGGTTACATCCACGTGGACCTCATCTAGCTAGGTGATGTTGGACAGATGACCTAACCCAGCTGGACCTCCGCCTCCTGTATCAGTGAAAAAAGGCTAGCATGAAGGTGGTCTATACCAGGAAGGCCTAGGGGTTCGGTGAGTATCTGTGACAAGGCCTGGCACTCAAAAAAATATATATATATTAATTTTTTATGATATTAAAATCCTGAAATATTAAGGAGTTAGATGCATGGCTATTTTTTTAAAAGGTTTTATTTATTTATTTATTTTATTATTTATTTTATTTTATTTTATTATATATTTATTTTATTTTATTTTTATTTATTTAGAGAGAGATAGAGAGTGAGAGCAGCGGGAGGTGAAGGGGGAGAGGAAGAGAATCCTGAGCAGGTTCCATGCCCAGCACGGAGCTGGACTCCAGGCTTGATCCCATGACCCTGAGATCACGACCTGAGCCGAAATCAAGAGTCGAAGGCTTAACCAAATGAGCTATCCAGCCACCCCTACTATGGCTATTTAAAAATCAAGAGTATTTCCTAAAAATGAGTCTTTTGCGCTCTCTAGTGTACAAACCAGCCATAACGTCATACACAGACATGCACATTTTTCCTCAAGAGTTGGGTAGGGGACTTGGCTACGTGCTTGGCAACATGCTCCACTTGTTCCACCGGAATTTAGATGCAACCAAGAATTAGGATCATGCAAAGGAACATTCCTCAAATCTTCTAAATAGAAATGGAGGTATCAGAAGGCAGGGTGGATTGCATTTGCACGTTCTCCATATCAACATGGCCCTCGTGTGGCCTTGACCAGAAGGAGAGTTTGCTCCCGGCCTAGACCATAGCTTTGAAACCTGCTGTTGGCTTCCCACCCCTCTTCACTGTTAGGCGAGTGGCTTAATCACTCCAAGATTCACATGCTTGTTTGCAAAATGCTTGCCATGATGCCCATCTTACAGAACGATGATAGAAAATAAAAGAAATATTACACACACGCACACACACACGCACACACACACGCACACACACACGCACATGCTCACACACACTGCCTGGCACTAGATTATATGCCCACCGATGTTTGCTTTCTTCCCTCTCAATAAAAATGCAGAAGTTGGCCATCAGGTACTCGCTGGTTTATGTGGCATCGTAGGGACCCAACTGCCTTATGTTGGACTGATCTGGCTTTGCACCCAGGTGTGTGGAGTCTGATTTTAGGTTCTTTCCCGGAACTGCATCCTACCGATCGGGGAATGAAAATCACATTTCTTGAGAAATCTGATGAGACGGCGAGGAGCTAGGAGCCCCCCCCCACCCCCCCACCCCCTCGCCGCATCCAGGCTTCAGGGTGGGCGAGGGCCCACCGCGTCAAGGAGGCGCTAAGCGCAGGAAAGAATTTCCACTGCCATTCCAGGCATCTCCGCCCCTTGGCTTTCCTTTTCTTCAATGCTCACGGGAGAAAAACATAAAAACTCCCCAACCCTTCAAATCTTTATATCTTTTACTGAGGTTGCTAAACTGTCCTTTTTTTTCTTTTCTTTTCTGTGTAGATATGAAAAAGATATGGTCTTGCCTCTGGTGATATTTGCTCTGTGGGAGAGGAGCTGAAATAACATTCGGGATGCAAAGAGACTACAAATGACTGGAGCCCTTTGACAATCCCCGCCTGGGCCTGGGTTCGCTCTGGGAAGGAAAGCCTGCTGGCCGGCCCAAGCCAGGCCTGGCCAAACCCGGCCCCGGGGCTACAGATTTCCACCCGAGACCCGAGCCCTCCAAGAAATTTCTGGGGCCAAGGGCACTGAGCAGCAGGCCCACCAGCGAGGCAGGCTTAACTTGGCTCCAACCCCTGAAAGGCTCTCAATTTATTCTGAGCACACCAGCTCCCGTTTTCAAGGGCTGGGTTGGAAAACAAGAACGAAATTGTTATTTAATACAGTAGCTGTGATCAGCAAAGATGGAACAATTACTGTGCTTTTTATTTTTCAAAGCTCTTGACTAAGCATGATGGCATCTCCTCCCACCTGCGAGCCACCCTCGGTGCCCGCTGTCCCCGAGAAGGCAGGGAGGCTCCGAGGCAGTGTGGGCCATGGGCCAGGGGAGCGTGGGGTGTGGCCCCCAGGCCCTGCCACCTGCCCGGCGCCCCCACCCAGCCGCAGCCTCGGAGGCTCCCCTGCAGGGCCCATGAGCAGAGGGCGGGTAATTGGTGACATTAGATTAGATCAATGACATTAGAGACGCGCACCGGAAAAACACAGGGCCCTGTGCCAGCTGGGACGGGAGCCTGACCCTGTCGCAGTTGGGAAAACATCTCCAGGTGTCAACGGCTCTGGCCAGGGGGGCTGCTCGCAGAGCACCCAAACCAATATCCCATCCCTTCTGGAGTGTGAAAGGCCTGATGGGCGTAGGGCCCAGGGCCCGAGGAGCAGTTAGCATTTCGCACTTTCTACAAGCAATAGAGGAAATGGCACCAAGTCCCTCTGGGCCTACGCAAGGGTGAGCGCAAGGGTGAGCAGCCAACAGGTCTGAGGCCGCGTGCCTCGCTGCTGCCCCCAGGGTCTTCGCTGCATAATGACAATAATGATACATAAGTGAGACCACTTTTGTTGAGCTCCTGGAGCCCTGGGAGTCCTAGTGCAATGCTCTTGTCACCACCACCCTGCCTGGGAGGTGCCTCCCGAGGTTGGCATGATCTTGGAAACTAATAGCTCTTCTGTGCAAATGGGGGGAGCATGGGGCACGAGGTGGGCTGGGGGAGCACGTTGACGGGGTCTCCAATGAGGAGCTGGCACTGAGCGGGGGCAGCCAACAGGCCTCTGTGTCGCTCTGTAGGGACCGTCATGGAGCCTGGAGCTCAGCCAAGGAGCACCCCAAGTCACCCTCCACTCACGGCAGAGCTCGAACCCAGATCCAGTGCTGGGGTCCACAATGGGGCTGCACACACCCCTGATGGGAGATACTAGGGAGACACTAGCAACGTCTCCCATCTAAGAGCAGAGAACAAGGCCCCTGGGGCGCTCAATGGTGGAGCATCTGCGTTCAGCTCAGGGTGTGATCCCGGGGTCCCGGGATCGAGTCCTGCGTCGGGCTCCCCACAGAGAGCCTGCTTCTTTCTCCCTCTGCCTGGGTCTCTACTTCTCTCTGTGGGTCTCTCATGAATAAATAAATAAAATCTTTAAGAAAAAAAAAAATAAGAGCAGAGAACATAAAGAATCTGAAGTGATGGGTTGCCCCCGTGCCAGGAGGAAGCCCTACTCCAGGAGCCCCAATCTCTATCTCACGTTCACAGTGCCAGACAGTCCTCTCCCCAAGGCAAAGACAAGTGGCCTGGAGTCCTCACTCCTGTCCCCAGCCTGGCCGGGACTAGAAGGCTAGTCATCCAAAGGCATGGGACTCACCCAGAGGGCGGCGAGGGATCGCGGGAAGGAACAGCCTCTTTTCCAGGGGTTGCAGTTGAAGAGTCTCTACCAGCAACATCACTTGCCCCCAGTACTGGGGTGTCAGCTGATTTGGGGCCACGCAAAGCAGTGAGTGGAATATCGGGAGACCTGACTTTAATGCGATTTTATTTTATTGTTTTCAAGTTTTTATTTAGATTCCAGTTAACATATACGGTACATTGGTGTCAGGCGTAGACTTTGTGACTCATCACTGACATGTAACACGCATCTCACCACAAGGGCCCTCCTGAATCCCCATCTCCCATCTAGCCCCCCCGCCCCCCACCTACCAGCCCTCTGTAGTTCAGAATCTCTTGTGCTTTGCTTCCCTCTCTCTTTTTTTAATGTGATTTTAAACCCATAATTCTGGCGTGGCCTTCAAACACACACCTGAGCTCTCCCAAAAATCGTCTAAGCCACTCAATGCCTTAAAACATGTTATCGTTCCGCTGAGATGGGGTAAGACCCACTGCTGTAGGTCACTACCCAGAGTGGCTGCTAACTGTGGGTTTGTTGAGCGAATGATAAATACAGATCAATGGTCAACTGTCAAGGTCTTGGTTTCCCTTCCCCTTGACCATGTCAAGTCTATGGCAGGTGAACGTAGAACCGTATTTATTTCCTTTTCATGTTCCTCTTCCCCAATCAGCAGCAGAAAATAATTTTGAAGCTCCTGGTAATACCAGTCACTGGTTCAACGTCCCATCTTTCTGAGAAAAATTTAATAGGACTCCCGTATTACTATGCCAAGCATTGTTCCTCACCCTGGCACTCTTCTTGCTAAGGTTCCTAAATCCACGGGGTTTTCACCCATTTCTCACAGGGCAGGAGCAGGGAGGCAGAGGGGGTCTATTCAGCTCGATGGGACAGGAGACCTTCTCCAGCCTACCCGCACTTCAGCGAGACCCATGTGGGGAGATGCTGAGGCCTGCCGTTGGCCCCTCACACCGAGGCCTACGTGACATGCGGCTTGGTCTTGGGCGCTGAGCTGGACGGAGCGTAGTCTCGGGTGGGTGCCATCCCAGAATCACTTGACCAAATGCCCTGAAGCCTGCACTGGGGAGACCCTCTTCCTGCCCACCACGCCTGCTGCACAGCCCCTGAGAGGCTGGAGCTAACAAGAAGAGCCCACCTTCTCATGAGGCGCCCAGAGCCCTTCACCCTAAAGAAACTGCATACAAATTAGCTCCTCAGGGGACAGGTGGTGGTTCAGGGTCCCTCTCACTGGGGTAGATTTGTCCTGTCCATACACCATCCCATCCTCATGCCCGGGCGCTCCTGGTGCCTCTCCAATTCCAACCTCTGAGGAGATGCCCTGGGTCCTCCTTGCCTCCAGCTCCAGGTCTAGAACCACCTGCGGAGTGGGCCGTGGCAGCAGAAATCAGAGGTCTTCCAAGTGAGGTCAGAGGACCAGCAGCCTCTGCAGCATCTGGACACTCGTGTAGAAATACAAGTCGTGCTCCTCACCCAGACCTACAAAGTCAGGGACTCGGGTGAGTTCAGCAGCCTCCACCGCCACAGCCCCAAAGGGGTGGCTGCCCCTCCCCAGAGCTTGAGAACCCCAAACCTAAATCACCACTAGCCTGTTTCTCTAGTGCCTGGACCCCAACATGGACGTGGCTCAGTCAAACAACCTCTTTTTCAATTTCCACTTTGCCGGACTGCAAAACGGTTTCCACATCTCGCATCTCCATGATAATCAGAAGTGAGTGGCTCCTTGGGTGTGGTTCCATCTGAACTCAGCTGTGCAGGATGCTCCCCACTGTGTGCATGCATGTGTGTGAGTGTGCATGCATATGTGTGTGAGTGTGTGTGCATGTTACACAATGCCACGAAGGAGAGAAAAGCACTACCTTACACTCGTGTCCTATACTCTTGCCGTAAACAACTGTCTCAACCTCTCCCAACGACATCTTAACAACCACACCTGAGATGCCCCTTTCCCCTTAGTCCAATAGCCAAGCTGACCTGAGTCTTAAGAGTGGGTCCCGGATAGCACCAGGGTGCTCAGGATGTTGTCCAAGCACCAAGAGATCTCCCAGGGAGAGTTTCTGCACCTGAAAAGAACTCCCTTCCCACTTTTCTTTCCAGGTTCTCTTGAGATCTGTCCTCTCCTTCCTTTTGCAGAATTAGGGATATGAGTAGAGGTGGGGGTAAGAGAGGGAAAGGGAGTGACTCTGACGACGGCTCCTCACACGCACTTTCAGACTTCCTCGCCTGGTGGAGAAGGGCACTGGAGCTCCTTGCCCGGCTGGTCACGGGAAAGAGCAGAGGGGCGCCCTGGATATGCCTCAGGATGAGATACACAAGGACAGTGGAAAATGAACAGGACAGAGGCTAAATCCATTTAAAAGGGAAAATGGGAGTCAGATGTGTGTAGGTGGGTGTTGAGGTGACCAATGCGAGTCACCGAAGTCCCAAGATTGACATGCTGGACACCCTTGGTGCCGTCCTCATGGTGCAGAGTGGGCCCAAGATGACCTTAAATTGCAACATGAGACACTATATGGGAACAGAGAAAGTTGAAACAAGCCTTTTGGAACTTGTAGCTGCACATGGAAAGTACAGAGAAAAACAATTGGAATCATTTCAGGCTTTGAAAACTTATAATTACAGGTGAGTGGCTATTATGTTATTGGAACAGCCATTATAACTGAAAGGTACAATTTGAGATAATATATGTGAGGACATTAATACACCATCAGATTTTTACAGCATGAGCATCACAATGCATCCAATTTCAAATTAAAGGTTACCTTCCTGGGTTTTTTCCTTCATTCTCTGCCTCTATTTTTAAATAGACCGTTCATGTGAACTAATGGCATCATTTCTCCAAAAAAAATCATGATAATTTTTGGTTGTGCATCTTTCACTACCATTTAAAAGTCACTAGGTCTTTAGCATTTTAGGAAAATAACAAATCAAAATTACCCATCAGTACATTCTCCACATGACTGTCACCTCTAAGTTACTTTTTGCTAATTAAATAGAGCTATGGCACGGATAATCCAGATGGAGGGCCATATAGAAATCATCTTTATTTACACTTAGAATTTACATATAAATGGAAATATGTTGGGTGTTTTGGAGGGCCTTGAACACTAGATGCAGGGGCTCAGCGAGCAGCACAATAAATGTGAATAACTAAAGGACCAAGGGAATTCGGTCCTCGACTCCATCACCTTGTCATGAGGCCACAACCTTAATATCCCTGAGCCTCTGGGACCTACCATGTGACTGGCCTGGGGATGATAATGATCCACAATGGAGACCCTCAGACAAAGATGAGGGGCCAGGAGCAATGCAAGGACGCACGCAGCCCGAGGTGTGAGAGCATCTTCCACATGAGGGCCAGCTTCTTTTGGCCACATTCCCCTAGCAAGGCCACACTGTCACTGTGTGAGCTGTAACTGAGTGAAGATCCCCCTGTAAGATCCCATAGATCTCTTCCTCACTCCCACAGGGATTTCTGTGCCTTGCTGGCCCTTCTCAACTGCCCTAGACAGTCCCTTGCTGAGTGGTTACCTGTTCACTTATGGATATAATTGAAAAATTAATACCAGCAACCCAACACTTGCTTGAGTCCTTAGTTTGACACTTGGGTGAGTTATAGGTCAACTTCCTATGTGTCCATCCCCTTGGCAGGCTTGGATCCCAGGTCATTGGGAAGACATCTACCTCACCTCAGTGCTTGGCCTGCTTTAAATCCTTTGTTAAACTTTTTAGAAATTTTTCAGAGTTTTTTTAAGTTTTTATTTTAATTCCAGGGTTTTTTTTTAATATTTTGCTTATTTATTCATGAGAGAAACAGAGAAAGAGAGGCAGAGACACAGGCAGAGGGAGAAGCAGGCTCCATGCAGGGAGCTTGATATAGGACTTGATCCCAGGACCCTAGCATCATGCCCTGAGCCAAAGGCAGATGCTCCACTACTGAGCCCCCCAGGAATCCCTTAATTCCAGTTTTAATGAATATAAAGTGTTATGCTGGCTTCAGATGTACAATATAGTGATTCAGCATTTCTGTACAATACCCGGTGCTCATCACAAGTGCCCTCCCGAATCCCCATCACCTGTTTCACCCATCCCCCCACCACTTCCCTCTGGTAACCACCAGTTTGTTCTCTATAGTTAAGAGTCTATTTCTTGGGGTCCCTGGGTGGCTCAGTGGTTGAGCATCTGCCTTTGGCTCAAGTTGTGTCCCCAAGGTCCTGGGATCGAGTCCCACATCAGGCTCCCCGCATGGAGCCTGCTTCTCCCTCTGCCTATGTTCCTGTCTCTCTCTCTCTCTCTCTGTGTCTCTCATGAATAAAGAAATAAAATATTTTTTTTAAAAAGAGTCTATCCTTTGGCCTCCCTCTCTCTGTTCATTTGTTTCTTAAATTCTTGATATGTTAGCTATACCATTTCAGATTGTCAATGCCCTCAGTCTCCAACTTCCCTCCTCAAAAATCGATGAAGAACAATATATGTGCTTCCTTGATAATTATGTAAACACAAGCATAAATAAAACTGTCTTTTACTTTTGCATTTATTTCTCATGTGTTCTGGAGTTGCCTGAAGTACCTAGTTTGTTCTAGGTTTAGCTCAGAGACTAACATCCAGAAACTAACTCGCTTTCTCTAGTGACTTTCTCAGAGACACCACTGGATTATATGCTGTTGGAGCAAGTGAAATAGAATTGTGGCAAAGACAGATTTTATTATATAAGCCAGCAACAGGAAACCAATCTAAATAAAAGCAGAGAACGGCTTGAGAATAACACTGATTATAAATGATTACGAATGAAAATGGCCTTAAGATGCAAGTTTATGGAATACATTGTTTTCTCATAAAATCAAATATAAGAAGCCCAAGTTGATTTATGATAATCTGAATTTTTTATGTAAAAGTCATCTCATGCCCAGATGTATAACATAATTCTGAAAATAATATTAAAATTGCACTGTGCACGTTTTTCCTTGAGCTGTGTCAAGTGGCTACAGAGTGGTGAGCATTTTCCCATCACAAAAGAATAGCTTACACATCTCAATTTATGAAGATCAAAGTCAGAGACAGAGTCAGCCTAAAAAAACATGATGTGGGATGCTATTTCAGGATATTGTAGACACTGGCTACAGAGGTATGTTGGGGGTGTACACCAGTCGGCACATTTGTTATTTGATGGGAGGATGTATTTTGTGAATTTATTATTATTATTATTATTGTTATTATTAATTATTTTAAAATAATTATATATTACATAGAAAGCATAGTTTTCCAAACAAAAATGTTACGACTCCCTACCTTCTGACACATCTGTTCATTTTCAATATGAAGCCATAATATGGAAGGGAAAAAAGTTCTGGACAAGTATTTAACCTTTCCTGTGTATGTCATGAGTGGCACACTTACCAAGAGATAGGTTCTTTGCTTGTGCCAATTGTATGGATCCCGCTAACAGGATCCAGGTCTCTGGTGTTCATCAGTGTGTCTCAGTCATCTTCTCTGTGTCAGGCATTATGGAATACAGACTATGATGGTCCCTATTAACTCTTTTCTTTTTTTTTTTTTAAGATTTTATTTATTTGACAGAGAGAGAGAAATTACAAGCAAGGGGAGTAGAAGAAAGAGAAGCATTGGGCAGGGAGCCTGATGCCCTGATGCCGAGCTCAATCCCAGAACCCTGGGATCATGACCTGAGCGGAAGGCAGATGCTTAACCGATTGAGCCAACCGGGCACCTCCTCTTTTTGATTTTCTCTGTCAGTGTGAATGGCCATTGAATCTCCAGACTCAACATTATTTCTGGGTGTGTCTGTGAAGGTGTTTAGCATTTGAATCCATGGACTCAGTAACTACCCTCCTCAGTGCTGTGGGCACCATCCAACCTGTCCCTGCCTTACTGCATGAGCTGAGACACCTCTCACCTGGGATTTATACCCCTGACTCCTCTGACTTTCGGGCCTCTGAGCTGGGACCAAATCGCACCACTGGCTATCCTGAGTCTCCAGCTTGCACATAACAGATTGGAGGACATCTCAGCCTCTGTCATACACATCAGTGTGTCAGCCAGTTCTTCCCAGTAGAAAAATAAATAATAAATTACATTATCTGTTCTCTTTCTCTGCAAAACTATACTTAAATGGAACCTCTGTCCCCAGGGAGAGGACTATTAAATTCTCTCCTTTCTCCAACAATATTGAAGATGAGACATTTCTGTTCTCCAGACCTTTAAATGGGAGAGTCTTTCCTAACCACAGTTGCATAAAAATAGTCTGTAGAAGTGGCAAAGATTGTTCACAGGGTCACTGAGTTGTGATTCACATACTCTTTAAATGTGGACTTTTATTCACACGTGGCATTCCATTTTCAGAACGCATTTCATAAGCAATATGGCAAAGTTACAGAAATACTTTCAAAGCATGTGCATTCATAATGTGCAAATAACTATGGTGCAAATTAGCTGAATTATTCATCGAGGTGCAGTGCCAAACAACATTATCTGGACTTGAATTCCTTGCAGGTTTGGTTCATTTTTCAAAAACCAGAATTGACAGTTCCTTATGATGCCTGAGTGCACACTGAATCCATGTCTATATAATGCTAAACCATTAGTGGGTAAAAGAAAATATTCAGCCAGCCATCCCCCATGATTCTCTGTACAAAGCCTAACAACACATCTGGATGAAAACACTCGGTTGATTGATTACAATGTTAGGGTTAAACCTGGGAAACAGGACGCATTTTTGACAGTCTTATAGAATGTAAGTCAAATTCCTTGGTTCTATGTGAGTAAAGAGGCCAAGAGGAGTCGAGTGCTTTACCCTGACTACATCTCTGATGGCCAGGTGAGCTGTAAAGTCAGGGCATTGTCACCCTGTACAGATTTCCACCCTCTATTTGCTTGAGGTCTTTGTAAGAGGAAAACCATTGATTTGGGATAGGAAATTCCTTCAAAATGAAACTAAGT
This sequence comes from Canis aureus, assembly GCF_053574225.1. Lineage (NCBI taxonomy): Eukaryota > Metazoa > Chordata > Mammalia > Carnivora > Canidae > Canis > Canis aureus. The sequence goes on from NC_135631.1 coordinate 53,626,974, forward strand.
CTTTTTCTAAAAATTATCACAGAAAACTATTTGCAACTAGTGTTTCATGTTTCAAGAGAAGCATCTTGCTGAAAATGCATGTCAGGGGATGACACCACCATGTTGTGGGGTCCAATTCTCGTCCTGATTTCCTTATGTGTGAGATTTATGTAGTGCCTTAATTCACACTCAGCCTGATAACCTCCCTCCCAACCCTCACCCTGGGATTGGGGGCCTACAGGACTCAATAAACGAGTCTCTAGAATGAACTGTGGTATGGTAGGTTGTCTTTCAAGATGGCCTCCAACAACTGCTCGCTGTCCCTATTGGGCATGTTGCTGTCTTTTTCCACAAATTGCAACAGGCTTCTGAGTTGACGTTTTTCCAGTTTTAGGTTTAACAGGCCTGACAGCGTTCACTGTGCTCTCTTGGGTTCCTGTCTCTACATTCCAAGGAAGCAAGTCAAGACCACAAGAGGACAACAGGTGCCTGAGGTAGCACCACTGTGAGACACATGAGTGAGGCCTTTTTGAAAGTCCCAGACCCTATGGAACCTCCAGTGGATTCTGGAGACATGAGCAACCCCAGCCAGTGCCACGTGGAACAGAAGGACTGCTCAGCGGGGTCAGTAAATTCACAGAATTATGAGGTATAATAAAAGACTGGTGTTTTAATCTACTCAGTTTGACATTGTTATGCAAAAATAGGTGACCGAAACAAATAGCATCCAAGTGTCAGAACATAACACATGTGGGTTTTTTTCCAAGGACTTTATTTGTTTATTCATGAGAGACACAGAGAGAAAGGCAGAGACACAGGCAGAGGGAGAAGAATGTTCCCTGTGGAGAGCCTGATGCAGGACTTGATCCCAGGACCCCAGGATCATGACCTGAGCCAAAGGCAGATGCTCAACCACTGATCCACTCAGGTGCCCCCATGTAAGGTATTTTTGGTAATTTTTACTTTGAGACTTCTCATTCAGAATTGCCATGCTACATGAAAGACTGGAGCCAGGGGTTCCTCCAATTATGTTATAAATTGTTCTGAGACAAGATAGGGAAAAGCTGTCTCCTAGATACTAAAATGTACCTCCATGTAACAAAGATAGGGGAAGGACCCTTTAGGGGGAACATGCGGAGAAAAGAAGAGAAAAGCCTAGTGAGAGTGCTCTAGATTTTAGCCTTATGATGCCACAGATAATCCAATCAGTGAAAGCTTCCATCCGGCTTCCTGTTTCTCACCATCCCATACTAGGAAGTTACTAGTGCAGGTGCCAAAATCCATCACGTATGTCTTTTTGGAGCTTGATCCTCAAAGAGTGAGAACATTGATAGTGCACGTATCACCATTAACTACACAAAAAAATGCAGTTTTGCACCTTCCTTTTCCTAATTGCCAAGGCTAGAGAGGTTTTGGGTTGTCACCCCACACAATGAAGTGAGATTGTCATGCACGCTTATGTGCTTTCTTATGTCTGGTGCCATTTGTGCCCAGCATATAATATATGCCATGGCTCCAATCATGTTTCCTCCTCAATGGTGTCCTTTTGCAGCTCACTGATTATATAGCAGGCCAAATTTTACAATGGCTACTTATGCAAGTTTCAGAGAGCCAGAGATGATATTGAAATGTGATCTATATCAAGCTTAATGTTCCATTTCATAGCAATTTAAAATGGGAAAAACGATATGCCCGTAGTCCCAATAATCTTGAACTCTCAGCTATCCTATAATGTGACAGTCTTTTCTAATCAGTGAGCAATGAGCAGATGAACTCATCAAATGAGAACCCCAGAGATTGTCAAAGCCAAACCTGCCCCTTTCAACAGCGACCAAGGGAAACACCATTGGTTCTTTATCCAGGGATAAAAACAAAACAAAAACAAAAACAAAAACCAGAAGACATATGTGCAGTGCAAAAGAAGCTTTTTAAAGAAGATTTTTTTTTTTTAATTTTAGAAAGAGAGGGAGAGCACAAGCAGGAGGTACAGAGGAGAGGGAGAGAGAAGCTCAAGCAGATTCCATGCTGAGGGCAGAGCCTGTCTCAGGGCATGGAGCCCAAGGCAGGACTCCATCTCACAACCCTGAGATCAGGATCTGAGCTGAAACCAAGAGTGAGATGCTTAACCAACTTTACCACCCAGGCACCCTTCCAAAGAAGCTTTGAGCAGAGGAGACAATAGGACTGAGATCCAGTCTTTCATTTATTAAACTTTCACTTAGTGTCCCTATTGTGCTGTGTGTGGGTGTGTGTCGGGAAGACAGGCGATGAGAATTCTGTTGAATAAACATTGTCCTTCCCTTTGAAATTCTCATCAATTGGGGCTGGTCATTTAAGAAGCTAACAGTGAAAGACTATGTCAAGTTTTATAATTCAATTCAGAGAACAAATGACCAGCTTTGTACTGGCACTGGGCACTCTTTTAAAAGGGTCTAAAGATATGGAAATTTTAAACATTTACAACACACTGTGATGCAAGCTTAACCCAGGCAGACACAGGGCACTACAGGAGCATAAGGAGGGACTGCTACATCAGCCTGCAGAAATCCAGAACATTTTCCTTGTAGAAGAGACATAGGTTTTAGGTCTTAAATGAAGAATATTTGGAAATGGTAAGTACAGAATGGAGAAAGAACATACGAGGTGGAGACAACAATGAATGAAAAGGTGTCGTATGCAGATTGGCAAATTAATCCTCATGGCTGCCATCACTCAGGATGGCACGGTATGAATCTGGCTTTATGGTTTATGGTTTATGAGGCTAACCACAAGGACTGAAACGCCACGCTGAAGATGATAGAGTTCCTGGAAAAAGCAATGGAGGAAACAAACAAACTCGATATCACAGGCAGACACAGAACACTCTACCCAACAAGAGCCAGATGAAAACATGTTCTTCTCAAGGGCACATGGAGCATTGTCCAGGTTAGACCATGTGTTAGGCCATAAATTAAGTCTCAGTATATTCAAAAAGACAGAGTATTTTCTCTAACCACAATAAGATAAAGCTAGAAATCAGTAACACAAAGAAAATTTGAAAATTTGTGCAAATTAAACAACACATTCTTAAGCAACCAGGGACTGGAAGAAGAAATCAGAAGGGAAATTAGGAAATATCTTGAGACAATGAAGTGAAAGCACAATATACTAAAATTTATGGGATGCAGCAAAAGCACTGCCAAGGGGGAGATTTATAGTTATAAAAGCTTACATTACAAAAGAAGAAATGTCTAAAATCAATAACCTAACTTTACAACTTAAGGAATTAGAAAAAGAACAAACCATACTGAAAGCTAACAAAGGAAGAAATCGGAAAGATTATGACAGAGATAAATGAAATTGAGACTAGAAAGACAATAGAGAGAATGAACAAAACCAAATGCTGTTCTTCAAATAGACCAACAAAATTGACAGACTTACTGCTAGATACGAGGAAAAGAGGGAACATGCAAATTACTGAAATCAGAACAAAAGTGGGGGCATTACTACTGATGATACAAGAATTAAAAATGGATTCTAAAAGAGTACTTTGAAAAGTCATACATCAGCACACTAGATAAACCCAGATGAAACGGACAAGTTACCATTTACAAAACCTACCAACACTGAATCATGAAGAAAAAGAGCTTCAAACAGACCTATAACCACTAAAGAAATTGATTCATTAAAAAAAAAAAAAGATTTTATTTATTTATTTGAGAGAGAGAGAGACAGAGATAGCCAGAGGGAGCCTAAGCAGGGAGGTGAGGGAGAAGCAGGCTCCCCGCTGAGCAGGGAGCCTGACTCGGGGCTTGATCCCAGGACCCTGAGATCATTACCTGAGCTAAAGGCAGATGCTTAACTCACTGAGTCACCCAGGTGTCCCTAAAGAGACTGATTCTGTGATCAAAACTCTGCCAACAAATAAAAGTCCTGGATCTGATGGCTTCACTAGTGAGTTTCTACTAAACATACAAAGAGTACCATCCCTTGTCAAACTCTTCCAAAATATTGAAGAGGAAGAAATACTTCCTAAATCATTCTATGAAAATTACCCCAATACTAAGGCAAGAGAAATACATTACAAAAGAAAGAAAGAAAGAAAGAAAGAAAGAAAGAAAGAAAGAAAGAAAGAAAGAAAGAAAGAAAGAAAGAAAGAAAGAAAGAAAGAAAGAAAGAAAGAAAGAAAGAAAGAAAGAAAGAAAAAGAAAGAAAGAAAGAAAGAGAAAGAAAGAAAGAAAGAAAGAAAGAAAGAAAGAAAGAAAGAAAGAAAAAGAAAGAAAGAAAAGAAAGAAAAAGAAAGAAAGAAAGAAAGAAGAAAGAAAAAGAAAGAAAGAAAGAAAAAGAAAGAAAGAAAGAAAGAAAGAAAGAAAGAAAGAAAGAAAGAAAAAGAAAGAAAGAAAGAAAGAAAGAAAGAAAGAAAGAAAGAAAGAAAGAAAGAAAGAAAGAAAGAAAGAAAGAAAGAAGAAAGAAAGAAAGAAAGAAAGAAAGAAAGAAAGAAAGAAAGAAAGAAAGAAGAAAGAAAGAAAAAGAAAACTATGGAATAATATCCCTTAGGAACATTGATATGTTTCAAAAATCCTCAACAAAATAGCAGGACACTGATTTCAGTAGTATATTAAAAGGATTATATACCATGACCAAGTAGAATTTACTCCTAAATAGGGTAGCATATGAAAATCAATCAATGATATGCATCACATTAACAGACCAAATGAACCAAAACAAAAAACAAAACCACACAAATCATCTCAATTGATGAAGAAAACTTTTGACCAAACTTGGTCCTCTGTCATGATAAAACCACTCAACTGAGAATAGAAGGAAGCTATCAGATTTGGTGTCTGATGTGAGCCTGCTTCGTCATAGCCATCCTTTCTCTGAAAACTAGGGGCAAGCTGGTTCTCTAGGGTCTCTGTTATGAGGGCATTAATCTCACTCATGAGAACTGTCCTCATGACCTACTTACCTCCCAAAGGCCCCACCCACTTTCTTATGTCATTACCTTAAGGGTTGAGATTTCAACATATGAATTTTGGGGAAGCGCAAACATTCAAACCATAGCAGAACTTGATCTAACATCATCTACAAACAATTAACTCAAAAGCTATCAAAGACCTAAACTACACATAAGAACTGAAACTATAAAGTTTTTAAGGGAACACATATGACAAACTTTCATCATTTAAAAACCTTTGTACATCCAAAGACACTACTGACAGAATAATAATAAAAAAAATTCACTAAAGGAAATAAAATTATTTACAAATCACATATGTCCTAAAGATTATTAGCCAGAAAATATCTAGAGAACTTAAAACTCAACAAAAACAGACGACCCATTCAATCAGACATTTCCCCAAATATACATGCCCAGTAAGCACATGAAAAAAATGCTCAGCACCACTAATTGTTAGAGAAATGTAATTATAACCACAATGAGATATCACCTCTCACATATTGCTGTGGCTACTATCAAGGGGGAAAAAAAAGCAAATTATAAGTGTTGACTATTGAGGATATAGAGAATTTGCAACCCTTGTGCACTGTTGGCAAAATGGTAGAGCTACTATAAAGGTCAGTAGGACAGTTCCTCAAAAGAGTAAATAAATATAGAATTATCACATGGCCCAGCAATTCCACATATGTGTATATACCCCAAATAATTCAACGCAGGGCCTCAAAAAGATATTTGCAAAAAGGTATTCACAATAGCTGTAATGTGGAAGCAACCCGAGCATCCACCAAGGGATGAATCAAGATGTGGAATATACACACTGTGGAATATTATTTAGCCTTAAAGAATTAGGGCACTACACTATGGATGACATTTGAGGATCAGTTGCTACGGGCGGGGGGGGTAGTTATTTTTACTGGGACAGGGTTTCAGCTTTTAAACGTGAACAGAGTTCTAGAGATGGGTGCTTGTGACGGTTGCACAATATCAATATCTTCAACACCGCTCAACTGTGCACTTAAAACGATTAAGATGATAAAATTTATAGCATGTATATTTTACTCACACTAAAAAAAAAAAAAGAATGTGTTATTCAAAGGAGGGAAAAGCAATGAAGGAGAAATGGAGTGTTTTTTGTTTTTTTTGTTTTGTTTTGTTTTTTTTTTTTAAGCATAGAATGAGATTATATTTTTCTGTATTTTGGGAAAATCATTTTCTCAGGCTCTGGCCTGGTAACCTTTCCAAGGTGGAGAAGACATGAAAAAGAGCTAGTGAAGAAGATCAGAAGCCCAGGGTTTTCCATGAGCTTGAAGAGTTACAACCCAAATGAAATTCTCCAGGAACACCCTGGGTATGGCTGCGTCAGTCTCATGCTCGGGAACACCTTGGCTTGAGAGAAAGATTTGAGGATCATGAGCATATGGACGGTAAAGACTGGAATGTGACAGAAATGACTCTCAGAAGGCTCCATAACCATCCCTGGACTTTCTCAGAAGCCAGAGGGAGCGTGCCGACTCCCTGGAATATAAATCCCTTACTAAAGTTTTTTCTGAATTATTCACTTGGGTTAAATGTGTGATTTGATGTGAAATCATGACCCAGTGCTTTTCTAGAAAAGCAGATTTGTAGTAATCTGCAAACACTTACAAATCTGCAAACCACAGCAATTTTGGATAGGAAAACAAATCTTCCGAGGGGCAAGAGTGATCACCTTAATTCTAAAAAGAAAATATCCTATTCGTCTCCACGGCTGTTGCATGTTTGGGAGTAGTGCGACAAGGTTTAGGCAAACACCGTTAGGAAACACAGACCTGTGTAATTTTCCCAGCTGTGTCCAGACTTTAAGAGCTGTAACATTTACTTTTTGGAAACTTCTAATACTCTCAAAAAGGTGAGAACCAGAGAAATCTTGGCTGTATGTATGATGGGGAGTTCAATCAGCCTGGAGGCAGAGGCAGCCAGTGTGGGGTGTACCTTCCAACAAAACTCTTGAGTCCTGGATTTCAGAGCAGGCCTTCGTGTGTCCCCGTAGTGGAAACCCTCACATGGTGAGCAGTCAGCAGGGTCACGCACTACGCCAGTCTTGGGAAGTTCTGATTGCTCAACACCCTGGCAAGGCGGTGGTTTCTTCATGTGCAGAGGGTGAGCTGGGCCGCTGGAGTCCAAGCTGCGGACTGGGAGGAAGCAGCTAAGACCTATGTAGGGTGCCAGGGCCCAGTGGGGGCTCCTGGGGTCGAGAAGACTATGCCAGCGAGGGCAGGGCATGCTCCTGGAGACAGTGCAGGCTGCCCGCAAGGCCCCCCTGCAGGTGGTCAGGCCTTGCCCCCGGGATGAATCGCCCTGGAGGCTGTGGCGCACGCTTCCTAGAGAGGAGAGTGGGAGATGGGGCGCCCAGGGCCGGGGAAGCCGAGGGGCAATGGAACAACTTCAGAGGCTCCACCTATGCAAAGTGCCATCACTGGTAGCACAGGAAGGGGCATTTTCACCGACCCTGCGGCAGACGTGGGATGGCAGGAGGCCTACCGGCCAAGCCCGGCCTCCCATCAGGGCCACTCGGCCTGTCAACTGGTGGGCAGACAAAGAGCATACTCAACTTTTATTTTTTTTTATATTTTTTTTATTGGAGTTCAATTTGCCAACATATAGCATAACACTCAGTGCCCAACCCGCCAGGTGCCCCCCTCAGTGCCCTCACCCAGTCAACTTTTGGCTCAACTCCCCTAAGAGAGAGCTCAGCCCTTCACTGCGTGGCAAGAAAATTATACGAGCAAAGTAACATACCCTTTGCTGGGACTTTTTAAAAGAGTTTTTCTTTGACCTTTGAGCACTGGGTGTTATTCTGTATGTTGGTAAATTGAACACCAATAAAAAATAAATTCATTAAAAATAAAATAAAATAAATAAAAATAAAATAAAAAATAAAATAAAATAAAATAAAATAAAATAAAATAAAATAATAAAATAAAATAAAATAAAATAAAATAAAATAAATAAAATAAAATAGCTTTTCAAACCTACAATTTGCTTTTTAAAAAGTCAGCCTTGATGGTGGACCATTCAGTGGTTGCAACCGACACATGGGAACAGTCAAGACTTCTAATTATTCTTTTCTAATCCCAAATTTCCTATTTTCCTCAGGGGTACGATTGTATGATGGCATTTTATGAGCACGATCATACCTGGAAGCATAGATCTTACCTACTGCAGTCCTGTCTCTTACCTCCCGTGTGACCTGAAGGGTCGGTCCCTTAACCTCATTTGTGATTTGGAGATAATCATTCCTGACTCGCCTAGTTCCTTTTAAAACTAACAGCTATGTAAATAAGAAATGCTGTTTTAAGGTGCCTGATAAGTATGAAATACTCTCTTTCCCCTTCGGTATGCACGGCATTGAAAAATTATATTTCAAGAACTTGCACAAAAACACACACTTTGGGTGAACATACACATTGCTGCCTACAGAGATTTTTACCTCTGCAGACTTCACAGCCCCGAAAAGCCCAGGAAAGTGGTGTTTTCTAACATATGCACTAATTAAAAATACCCTATGGAGGTGTAAGAGTTCCCCTATCAGAGAACCTGGATCAGTTTTCACTTCTCTTTTTCAAAGAGCAGCAGAAATGGTATACAAAATTTTAGTTGAGGGTGGAGAGAGACAGAATTTCTGATCATTTTAAGAAGAATCAGGACTTCTAAATAAATGGAACCTAATCTGGAAGCGTACAGGGGTTTTTTAGCAGAATCTGGGGGTTTATTATTCACTGGCGGTCCAGGATTTACAAAGAAGAACAAACGTGGCACCAAAGGTAGGTGACACATTTATTCAACTGGAATTTAGATCATCGTCAAAGACAAATCCCTGGAGGCTCCGTGGGTCAAATAAAACCACAGGGGGGGGGGGTCACCAAGGAGAACACATACTCAGGTTCTGAGCAAGGAACTAAGGATCCATTGTTAAAAGCAACCCAAACAGAGGCAGAAATAAGTACTGACTGGAGGCAGTGAGTGTGTGCAAAGTATTTCAGGACAGTCAAGCCACAGCCAGGTCACAACGTGGTGGCAGGATTTTTCTATCTATAAAAAAATGGCCAGTGTTTACATGCCTGGGGCTCCAGAGATTTCAATTTCTTGGAACCAAGTAGAGTAAATGTGAGATTAAGAAATGAGAATTCCAAAAAAAAAAAAAAAAAGAAAAGAAATGAGAATTCCATGCCAACTGGCTAAGTTTTCCAAGTTTCCAATTCTTTTAACGATTGCTTTTTATATCTTTTAATTAGAACAGAAATTTGGGTTTACATATATTTACCACTTACAAAACAGGGCAGCCTGGGTGACTCAGCGGTTTAGTGCCCCTTCAGCCCAGGGCCTGATCCTGGAGACCCAGGGATCAAGTCCCACGTCGGGCTCCCTGCATGGAGCCTGCTTCTCCCTCTGCCTGTGTCTCTGCCTCTCTCTCTCTATGTCTCTCATGAATAAATAAATAAAATCTTAAAAAAAAAATTTGTGGATCTCTTATTTCTCCTTTCACACCGTATAAGACGCGTGACTGTATAAGCTCAAATGGAGACAGAGCTGCCGTTTGGCACCAGACACACCAAATCCCAGGCACCGTAATCTCAGAAAATTTCTTGTTTCTAAGGGATTTTCCCTGCCATTCAACCTCTTTCTTACAAAATCAGAAACTCCTACAGCTATACCTCTTGCATGAAATTTATAATTTTCTCCAGTCTCCCCAAGACCAGACATTGAGATAGACATAAAAAATTCACAACAGAGGGAAAGCACTCTTTCCCACACCAAGAGTTTAGTGGAGGGAGGTAAATTTCTTTTTTTTTTTTTTTTTTTTTTTTTTTTTTTTTTTTGTTGTTGTTTTTGGGAGGTAAATTTCTAAGCCTATAATTAAAATGTCATTGTGAGAAGTACTACTACTTTCAAGATAATAATCAGTACCATGAGAACACAAGGAGGAAAAGTCAAGTTTTCTAAAGCAGAGGGAGTAAAAATAAAACACAAGGTGATAAAATTGGACAGGATGGTGAAAAAAAAAAATAAGTGGGGTGCATCTGAATCCTGATAGGAGAACCTGCATATGTAAAGAGCTGACACAGTTAAAGAACATTGCCTGCTTAGCCTTGGCAAGACTTAAACTCACTGGGTATTATCAAGAGCAAAAGACATAAAACAAAATTAGAAGCGTAATTTCTTTACAATGCTAAGAATATTGGAAATGGTAAGTAAAGGAAGATTTTTAAGCAAAATATCAATGCAATCAGAATGCTATTTTTACAAAAATGGAACAAAGGGGAAGAAAAGAAAAACAAAACAACAACAACAAAAATGGATCAAAGCATAATGTGCCTGGAGGAATATAAACCAAACAGAAAATTATTGCAGTGGTTTCCATGAGGTTTGGAAACCTTGGCAGTGGGATCCCAGGGTGGCACAATGGTTTGGCGCCTGCCTTTGGCCCAGGCCATGATCCTGGAGACCAGGGATCGAATCCCACGTCGGGCTCCCAGTGCATGGGGCCTGCTTCTCCCTCTGCCTATGTCTCTGCCTCTCTCTCTCTCTGTGTGTAACTATCATAAATAAATAAAAATTAAAAAAAAAAGAGACCTTGGAAGTTGGAAAGGAGAGAAAGAATGGATTATACTAGTGAGTATGAAGAATGTTAAAAACGTGTGCTCAGGACAGAGGCAAGGAGAGCCTCTGAGTTTCTAAAGACAAGCTAAAAAAAATCTTTTTAAAATAAAATAAAATAAAATAAAATGAAATGAAATGAAATGAAATGAAATGAAATGAAATGAAATAAAATAAAATAAAATAAAATAAAAAATAAAATAAAATAATAAAATAAATAAAAAAGACAAGCTGATGGGAACTATACTTTAATGTGTCCTACGCAGGGCCAACACTAGGGATGAGAAACTCGCTTTGGATGCAAAATATAAGAGGGTGCTAAACACTCAGGAATCAAGATATGTAATGTTTAACGTAATATTTTTAAAAAATATAAACTGATGCAAAAACCATCCATATCTATCTATCTATGGAGGACAAAGGAGACTGATTATAAAGAATTGGTGGGGTGCCTGGGTAGCTCGGTCAGTTGAGCATCCCATTCTTGATTTGGCTCAGGTCATGACCTCGAGTCCTGGGATCAAGCCCTGCATCCAGCTCCATGCTCAGCAGGGAACCAGCTGGAGTTTCTCTCTCCTTCTCCCTCTGCCCTTTCCCCCTCTAGCATGTGCACTTTCTCTCTCTCTAAATAAGTTAATAAATGTTTTTTAAAAAGAAGGAGGAGGAGGAGGAGAGGAAGAATTGGCTCACACAATTTTGGAGGCTGAAAAGTCCAAGTCCCACCATCTGTAGGGTGAATCAGGAAGCTGAAGTTCTAAGAAAGTTAATGTTATAATCCCAGCCTAAGGCCAGTAGGCTTGAGCCAGAAGAAGAGTCAATGTTTCCATTTGAGTTCAAAAGCAGGAAGAAGGGATCCCTGGGTGGCGCAGCGGTTTGGCGCCTGCCTTTGGCCCAGGGCGCGATCCTGGAGACCCGGGATCGAATCCCACGTCGGGCTCCCGGTGCATGGAGCCTGCTTCTCCTTCTGCCTATGTCTCTGCCTCTCTCTCTCTCTCTCTCTCTCTGTGACTATCATAAATAAATAAAAAAAAATTTAAAAAAAAAAAACAAAAGCAGGAAGAAGCTGATCTCCCTTTTTTTTTTTTAAGATTTTATTTATTTATTTATGAGAGACACAGAGAGGGAGAGGCAGAGACACAGGCAGAGGGAGAAGCAGGCTCCACGCAGGAAGCCTGATGTGGGACTCGATCCCAGGACCTCGTGGTCACACCCTGAGCCGAAGGCAGATGCTCAGCCTCTGAGCCATCCATGCATCCCTGATCTCCCATGTTAGAGACAATTTTATTTGGCTCTCTCCAGGCCTTCAACTGATTATATGAGGCCCACCCATGCCAGAAAGAGGGTGATCTCTTTTACTGACTCTATACTTAAATGCTAATATCATCCAAAAACATCTTCATAGAAACAGAATAATGTTCTACCAAATATCTGGGTACCCTGCGGCTCAGTCATGTTCATACAAAAAGTTGACCATCACAACAAACAAAATATAAAATTTTAAAATAAAGGCAGGATTAGGATCACTGAATTTTCTTTTGCCTTGGTCTCCCATATGGCACAGCACTGCTTCTGTGTCTTTTAACATCTACTTGGCACAGGCTCTCGAAGGAAAGCACTATATGCCATTCACCCTCTATCCTTCTAACGTTCACAAAAAGAGTCATTATAATAATATATTAATTAAACTAATATAAGAAGTATATTAGCACATAGCGATGCAAGTTAATTCCGTGGTAGAGAAAGATTTTCCATCACTAACATCAGCCACATAAATTTAATAGCAAACAACTTAGAATCCCCTTATATATTCCTTTTCCATGTGATGCCCGAAGTGCATTTACATCGTTATTTGTCAACCAGTAACCATGTTTGCAAATGAATGGAGCCTTCCTATTTTCTTCCCTTTTCTATGGATGTAATTTTAATGGCTGCAACTACAGAAATGCCAGTCCAGATAATGGGAAACAGATTCCCAGCACATGATCGCACATCTTATTACATGCTGTTAAGATGGTTATCTGCACTATATACATTAGACACAGGCTCAAAGGTTTTAACTAACTTTTTTTTTTTTAAGATTTTATTTATTTATCCAGGAGAGACGCAGAGAGAGAGGCAGAGACACAGGCAGAGGGAGAAGCAGGCTCCCCATGGGGAGCCCAATGCGGGACTCGATCCCGGGACCCAGGGTCACAATCTGAGCCAAAGGCAAATGCTCCACTGCTGAACCACCCAGGCACCCCAGATTTTAATTAAATTGATCTTGATTGCATGTGTAGTAAGAGGACATGACTCTACTTCTGTCCAACTCCCAACTGTAGGACATTTCTATTTTGACCCCCATAAGTTCCCCAGATAGGTAAAATGGAAATGAAACATCCAGCTTCGTGTTCTTGAAATGTAAATACATATTTTTAAGAAATCTATAAACTGTAAACAACCAATTCTTAATTTTGATCCGTAGATCTACACCGAAATGCCATAGAAATAATGATATCTTAAAAAATATGTCTAGATGCAAATCCAGTGCGTTTCTCCAGTAAATTAAACGTTACCTGAAGTCAACTTAAAATAACCAACTATTCAACAGTATTGTTCCAAACAGGAAGAGTAACCATAGCAACATAATTATTAACTTACACAGTGCCTCACCCCTCCATTTCGATTCTGAAAAGGCAATTTGGTTGAATTATTTGTTTATGTATTTTTTTTATAATCTGGATTTCTATTGATATTAGCTTCTTATTCCAGTCAGCTACCTTTCCCCCCCACCACATATACTCTAAAGTGAAATTTAAAAAGCAAATCTCTCTAATCTGTCCTCCTCCTTTCCCATGACCCTGACTACCTGACAGATAATTTGGTAAGCTTTGTCTCTTCTCTCGCAAATATGGGAACAAAAATGTTTCAACATAAAGTTGAATGTATAGTGTCTCCATATAAAATGTTTCAGTACAGGGCCAAGGCCATTTTAATAAAAAACTGGAATATCAACTGGTGTGTTTTCTGCAGGATTTCTTGTTACCCTGTGACCTGGCGCTATTCAACAGCTAGATCACGAGGCATCTCTTGCTTCAAGGAAATGTTTTTACAAAATGCACAGAGAAGTAATAAAGAAAATAGGCAAATATTTGGCTTTGAAGTTTTCTAAGCAAAAGATCCAGGCCTGAGACACAAAGAACCGGACACGGCCCCCGTGGATACCCTCAGGATGACTTAGGGGGTTTTCAGCTTCGGACAAGGGATGATAGAGAGCATCCCTGACCTCAGCAATGTCAGCTCCCCAGGACTTAAACACACCCTTGGCCACAGGGCTGCAGTGGACTCTGGGAAAGGAGCTCAGTTCCATGAATTTGCCAGTTAAGTGTAATTACATCCCAAATGCTAGTGGGAGGGACTCGAAGGATAATCAGAGACTGTATGGAACACAGAAAGTGACATTCCGTACATACCTAAGTCTGGGGCCAAGGGTTTGTATCTGCTACAATAAAAATCCCCCTAGAGTGTCATCTCGAAGATGAAGTGAGATGAAAAATAAAACCCCTCTGGCTCTTGTCCTCAGGTGCCCACAGTCCTGGCCCCAGCACGGTGCGTACTCACAGCTGAAACTACTTCTTTCTGGGATCTTGGTTGCTGCCTTACAGCTCTCGGATGGTGGCCAGAATGCCATCCCTGAAATGCACGAACCTCATCAGTCTCTTTAAAATCATTCAAGGTAGGGGCCCCTGGGTGGCTCGGTGGGCTGGGAGTCTCACCCTTGATGTCAGCTCAGGTCGTGATCTCAGGGCTGTGAGGTCAAGCCCCATGGGGTCAGGCTCCGTGCTCAGCACAGAGTGGGCCTCAGATATTCTCTCTCCCTCTCCCGCCGCCCCCTTCTCTTCTCTCTCTTTCTCTTCATCTCTCTCAGATAAATAAATAAGGGGCACCTGGCTGGCTCGGCAGTTGAGCATCTGCCTTCGACCCAGGGTATGATCCCCGGTCCAGGAATCTAGTCCCACATCAGTCTCCTAGCAAGAGGCCTGCTTCTCCCCCTGCCTGTGTCTCTGCCTCTCTCTGTGTCGCTCATGAATAAATACATAAAATATTTAAAAATAAATGAATGAATAAATAAATGAATAAATAAATAAACTCTTTAAAAGATAAAATAAAATCACTCACAGTTAAGTATAAGTAGGGCAGCCCCAGTGGCCCAGTGGTTTAGCATCACCTTCCACCCCCGTGATCCCAGGGTCCTGGGATCGAGTCCCACGTCGGGCTCCCTGCATGGAGCCTGCTTCTCCCTCTGCCTGTGTCTCTGCCTCTCTCTGAGTGTCTCTCATGAATAAATAAATAAAATATTTTTTTTAAAAATAAAATAAAGTCTAATTAAAGGACTTCTACATTTCTACCTCTACAGAGATAGCTCTGTCTCTTGCGTGGAGTGTGCCCTGAGATGCTGAACTTCTCACCATCCCCACAATCCACAACCTTATACCTGGCTACCTTCATTTAAATTTTATATTAAGTTAGAGGCACATTTGCTGACACTGACCCCACCACTACCACACATGAACCCCTTACATACCTGATGACTCTCTTCCATGCGTCACAGTTGTCTGTGATATTATCTTCCCTGGGATTCAATGAACAAAACCCCTTCCTCCAAAATGGACCTTGAGGGAAACAGCTTCCTTCTCTGTGCCATTAAAGGACCAATGTAGTCTTTTACTCTAAGTTCTTAAGACATCATGCACCAGTTTAATTTTTTTCTTACTTTTTTCCCTATTTACTGACTTTTTTTTTCTTACTCTTTCACTATATTGTAAACTTCATGACAACAAAAAAAATTTTTTAGATCTTTCTATACTTCCTGTAACTAGCCTAGTGTCTGACATACAAATAGTTCTCAGGAGAAAAAAAAATTATTTTAAAATAAATTTCATTGAAATGTATTACGTAAAACAGAAAAATGCAACTATCTCTAATGCTAGATTTTTTTTTTAATCAGGAAGGCTGTGGGAAAAATGATTGTTAAAATACCACCTATCCTACTCTCAGAAATGTTTTCACAAATTCAATATTGTGTAAGTGATTGTAGCACTTACAACTGTTGTCTTCACTGACTTATTTATTTAGAGTTCATGTTATTATACCTATTAACCTTGATTCCTAACTGCATTTGAAGTGAGTTCCAATAATAAAATGACTTTAATCCTACAAGAAGATGCCCCTGCTTGGAAACCCTCCCTGGTCCTCCATCCTGCCTTTCACAACCACCCTGTTTTCTGTGTCTCCTGCAGGACTTCCATTGTAACACAAAGGATGCTCATAAGACATTCAAGGTTTTGGATTCCATGGGTGATTTCATCCCCAAAACAGACATAAGATGAAACTTATGGCTGTAACCAAAATGTTTTAACTCCTTCAGGTCACAATGTCCTTTATGATATTATCATTTCATTCTCACATCTGCAATCTTCCATCTAGAGGTATTTGCCATCAGCCTGAAGAGCATCCTTCAGTTTCTGTCAAACAATGACCGATTATCTTAGTTTTTGTTTTCCTGGAATTTTCTTTATTTTACCATGATTTTGAAGGAATTTGTCGCTTCGTTTAAATTCTGTATTGTTAGGAGCAAGTGGACATCTCATTTGGTTGAGTGTTGGACTCTTCATTTCAGATCAGGTCATGATGTCGCGGTCCTGGGATTGAGCCCCGAGTCAAGCTCCATGCTTACTCTACATGTTCTTTCCCTCTCATCCTGCACGTCCCCCTATTCACTCTCTTTGTCTCAAATAAATAATAAATTCTTTAAAAAATTAAATTCTATATTAAGTTACTTGCCTTCTACACCCAAAGCATGTGATTCCATTATCCATTGTCCTGCATAGTTTCTACTGAGAAGCTTGCTTTAAGACAACTTGGCTCTATTGTACCTTCAAATTATTTTTCTTTTCTAGCTGCCTAGGATTTCTCTTTTGCCTCTGATTTATTACATTGCACCATAGGCCTTTTTGTGTTTTATTTTAAATCCTGAATGAGTTGTGTAGTAATACTTGAATCTGTGAGTTGACTGACATATTTCTGTATTTGGGCAAAATAGCCGTCATCTCTTCAAATGTTGGTATCAGCTTCTGAAACTCCTGTCACACATATATTATACCTCTTAAGTATGTTCCATACACTCTCCTGCACTTTCTATTCTTTTCTTTCTTGCACTTCCATTAGGGTATTTCCTATTAATCCATCTTCCAGGTCTTTGATGTTCTCTTCTGCTTTATTTAATATGCTATTAAAAGCATCTATTATGTCACTAATCCCCATTATTCTATGTTTCAGTTCTAGAATTCACAGTTAATGTCTTTTCACAGATTTATGATATTTGATAAAACTATCTGTCTTGAGTCTGTACTCTTGAGCAGATTAACCACAGTTATCTTAAAGTCCATGGCTCATACCACAGTTGGATCAAGTGTGGGTTTAATTCTATTTCAGAATCATTCAGGACCATTATTCTGGTCCTGTTTCAAGACTTTTTATGAAATACTGCATATGTGTACAAAACATTGTTGTTCTTTGGAATGATGTTATCTTTTTCCACAAAGTATTATCTGTTCCCTTGGTGATATCTGATGTCAACACAGATCCTATAAAGGATTGTCTTGAACTAAGACCAGGTTTCAGACTTTTAAAGGTTTGTCTATTTCTGTTTCACCTGCTTTTAAAGCATGGACCTCCAGGGTTCCCAAAATATAGTTTAGGGTATGTACCAGAGGCCCTTTACCCTGGATAGTCCTGAATCTTAATTTTGTCTCCTCAGAATCACAAGATTTTCAAAATTTCTAGTGAGATAGCAACAGTCCACTAAATTTCTCAATCTCTTAGTATAGACAAATAATAAGCAAGTCAATCAAGAGGAAACAACTCTAAAATATATATAATTTACTCATAATAAAAGAAACAGAAATGTAAACTACACTTCAAACCAATTATCAATGATCAGATCAGCAAAACTTCCAAACGTTTGATGAAATTCATAATGAGGCTTAATGGAACAGCCACAGCCATATATTGCATCATCATATCCTCTAGAGAGGATATTTTTGACATATATCTATAAGAATTACACACACACACACATGCACACACATATCATATACACTGAGATTCTTTGGCCTAGAAATCCTCCCTCTAGGAGGATATACCTTGATGGTAAATTCCATAAATATGAAGCATTGAATAAACAAGGTTATGTTCTATAACATGGTCTACAAAGTAGAAGATAGGAAACAACTCAGAAGGGACTGTTTGCATATATGGCATATTCACACAATGCTGTATTTTTCAGTTATAAGAAAAAATGAATCTCTTTGATGATATGAAGAGGATTCCAAGATACATACATATTTAAGTAAAAAAGCCAGGTACAAAACAGTGAATATCTAAATCTTCCTATGTTGTAATTGAAATAATAATATAAATGTATACATATTTGGGTGTGGAGATTTTGGGCAAAAAATTAAATTCTTCATGGATAAAGTAGAAAGAATAATGGGAGTCAGAATAGAATGAAGGGCAAAAAGATGGAAATGAGGAGCTTCTGAGTATACCGTTTTTATATTTTTGAGTTTTCAATGGAATGAACATTTTACACAATCAAAAAAAAAAAAAATGAAACCAAAAGGGTAAAAAAGAAAAACGTGAAATTGGAAATGAAATGAAACAAACTAGTGTACTATGACAGTCAAATTGGGAACATAATCACATAGGAAATAATTATTTCAAGACATTTTAAAATGCAATACTCTGACGTCACATTCTTACATTCTTAGTGTGATATATTCACTATACAAAGAAGAGACCTAATCCCAGCTTATAGAAAATAGAGAAGATATAAAAAAAAAAGCAAATGACAGGCCAATATATTAACACAAAGAGAATAAAGCAAATAGAGAAAAATATTAACAATTGTTGAATCTAGGTGTTAAGCCAATGGGTGTTTGTTTCATTATTCCTTACATTTTATTTGCATTTTGGAAAAATCTTACAATAAAAACTTGGGGAGGGGAACCCTGGGTGGCGCAGCGGTTTGGTGCCTGCCTTTGGCCCAGGGCGCGATCCTGGAGACCCGGGATCGAATCCCACATCGGGCTCCCGGTGCATGAAGCCTGCTTCTCCCTCTGCCTATGTCTCTGCCTCTCTCTCTCTCTCTCTCTCTCTCTCTGTGACTATCATAAATAAATTAAAAAAAAAACTTGGGGAGCATAAATATATTATACAGAATTATTACCTGGTGACTTGTATTCATTATAATATGCAGTAGAAGCTGCTGAATACTGCTCTGGAGTTGCAACCATGAGAGAGACACTGCAGCATCTCAAGTACATCTGTTCCAACAGTGGAGAACCTGGAACCCCAGGTAGACTTCCTCACCCATGCTGCAATCCCCTGTTCTATTTCATTACCCAGAAAGAGAACATCTGGTGTATATATACACAGTCATCCTTCCGTGGCTTCCTATGCCCATAAAAGCAAAGCTCAAGCTTGGAGCTGAAATAGAATCTGCTTCCCAGATGATGCATCTCCTCCCTGTGGTCAGACTTTGCCCATGGTGTATTATGCTATAAACACTGACTGAGTCCCTTTTTCTCTAAAACACCTTGCCCTTCCCACAGTAGTGGCTCTGCTCAGGTGTTTTATGCTTTGTTTTTTATATTTATTTATATCTTTTAAAGAGTGGGAGAGAGAGAGCACAGTGGGGAGGGGCAAAGAGAGAGGAAGAGAGACTCTTAAGCAGACTCTGCATTGAGCACAGAGCTCCACATGGGGCTTGATCTCATGACCTTGAGATCATGACCTGAACCAAAACGAAGAATCTGACCCTTAACTGACTGCACCACTCAGGCGCTCCTGATCAGGTGTTTACTTCTGGTGGAAGTCCTATCTTAACCCCCATGGATTCTCTCTCCACCACATTTAAAATTCAATGATAATGTTTCTGCCTTGATTTTGTGTAGATAGCACTTCCATTTGCAAATAATGATACACCTATATCTCTACCTCTTAAATCATAACCTCTTTGGAAGTAAAGACTTTACGTTCTTGGCACCTAGTATCGAGCATAGGCATATGTGTCCATTGCTTTAATCCTATCATATTCAACAAAGTTTTGCACAGCAGGTAGCAGAGCTGTTGATAACTGTCAACAACAATGAATGAACGAATGAATGAATGAATGAGAAGGTGCCCTTAAAACTAGTTCAGAAAGTCATATTTGGAATCCCCATAACTATAATTATGACTTCACAAAGAAAGCCATGGGCTGTCCCACTGCATTTTGCTAGCATACAGTACCTTGGTTCTAACACACTCATAGTGGTCAGACCCATAGTTCCCAACCACGTGTGAGATTCACAACCAGATGACTCAAGTGTGGCAGTGCATGATGATCTGCCATCAATGCACTTAGTCAAAATGACATACAAAGCTATCCAATGGAATGCTTTCTTCCCCAAAGAAAAGCTTTCCTTTTGCAACAATGTTAATTTGTACAGATACGAAGCTTCCTTCAAGAACATCAAAAACGAAAAATGTGCCTATTGTTTAACAAACACAATTGACATTGAAAATGCATTAAAGTAACATTTGGGGCTTTTTATTTTCCTCAATAGTATCCCCTCCTTTCCTTCAGTGTCTTGAACATAACTATTTTCATGATTGTTGCCAGCATATTTTAGAATTTTATTGCTACATTTTCCTTCACACAATTACCCAACTGGCATTTTCTCATCATGTGCCACTGATTCCTTTGGATATTTCCATTGTATTCTAGGGTAAGATCTTTTGTGTTGGAGATCGGGGTTGGAAAGGTCAGACACAAAACCATGCAATGGAGAATAAATAATAGTTTTCTATGATTATTTCAATTCAAAACAACTTTGGGGAGGGAAAAAAAGCATTTTAAAGCCCCCATTTTAATAAAACATGATGCTGCTGTGAGACCTTAAAAATAAAGCAAGACATGGCCATTATCCCTTCTTTGGAAACAACCTCAAGATAGTAGGATAAGTAAGATGAGGGATGCCTGGCTGGATCAGTGGTTGAGCATCTACCTTTTTCTCAGGTCATGATCCTGGGGTCCTGGGATCGAGTCCCACATCAGGCTCCCTATAGGGAGCCTGCTTCTGCCTATGCCACTGCCTGTCTTTCTCTGGTATCCTGAATAAATAAGTAAAATCTTAAAAAAATAAGATGTTTACAGTTAGATGATAGATGATAGATAGATAGATAGATAGATAGATAGATAGATGACTGATTAACGATAGATAGGTGACAGATGTGATAGATATAGATCAATGATTAATTAGTGATAGACAGACAGTTGGAAAATAGGTGAATGGATGGACAGCTGAAATAAGACAGGCCACAATAAAAACCTACTGTAGGATCACAAGTCAGCTATAGAAATAGAGGGGAGAAAGGATCAACTGTGCAAGAAGAAATTACAGAAGGCTTTTTTTTTTTTTTTTTAGTTTTTATTTATTTATGATAGTCACAGAGAGAGAGAGAGAGAGAGAGGCAGAGAGAGAAGCAGGCTCCATACACTGGGAGCCTGATGTGGAATTCGATCCCGGGTCTCCAGGATCGCGCCCTGGGCCAAAGGCAGGCACCAAACCGCTGCGCCACCCAGGGATCCCTACAGAAGGCTTTTAAAATTATTTTTGTGACTCCCTGGATCCAATTTAGTGAGATCTATGTTGTAAAACTGATATAAATGTAGAGACCACTGTGATTAGGAGGCTTGAGTGTGAAGGACTTAGGAGAAATTGGGTATTTTAGAGCTGCTCATAGGCCAAACATCATTCCAGGCCACAGCTCTACTCTGACTATAGAATTGCCAAAATCCCACATAAAAATAGTCAACAGAGGATCAAATGCCATTCTCCAATTTGAAAATGACCAGGCAATTGTCAGAACAATGAGTGAAAATAGGCTTTTTTGGTCTAGTTTGGTTTTACTTTGTTCTCCAATAACAGTGCCACTGCCTAAAACCTCCAAAAACAAAATAGGCCTAATTCTCCCAAATAGGGACCCAGCTAACTGCAATTCACTGCTGACCCCAGGAATGCCATGTGCTCAAGCAAAGGGTTCTGTGAGGCTTTCTGTTTTGAGGTCGGCCCAGTTCATGTCATAACACCTCCCTGCCTGCCTAGACCCATGCTTGAGCATCCAGGCCCAAGGGAAAACCCCATCCATGCTGGTTTAGGGAAAACTGGCCTGGCCTGAGTGAACATGCTGCTTAGGAGGTTTCATTGCTGGTCTTATTCTTCAGAAATTTTATGTAATCAGGTAACAGCTGAATGTTGAAGAGAAGTTCCAAATTCCGAGATCTGAAAGACCACTGAATATATGTCTGGTCATCTAGGAGGAAAAATATTTCAAAAGTAAGGAGGATATTTGGGCAGAAAAGCTGATTGGAGGTTCCAACTCTACTAAGACAAGAACGAGCACTCTGATGTAGTTTATGTATACAATGGAATATGACTCAGCCATTAGAAACAACAAATACCCACCATTTGTTTCAACGTGGATGGAACTGGAGGGTATTATGCTGAGTGAAATAAGTCAATAAGAGAAGGACAAACATTATTTGGTCTCATTCATTTGGGGAATATAAAAAATAGTGAAAGGGGAAAGGAGAAAAAAATGAGTGGGAAATATCAGAAAGGGAGACAGAGCATGGAAGACTCCTAACTCTGGGAAATGAACTAGGGGTGGTGGAAGGGGAGGAGGGCTGGGGGGGTGGTGACTGGGTGATGGGCACTGAGGGGGGCACTTGATGGGATGAGCACTGGGTGTCATTCTATATGTTGGCAAATTGAACACCAATAAAAAAATAAATTTATAAAAAAAAGGAACTACAAAAAAAACACAAAAATAATTTTCATGAATAAAATATTAATAATAAAAGTTGCCAGGTTTTTTCCATGTTTTTTTAGTTCCAGCTCCTTTTCCTTAGTCCTTCCAGAGAAGGCATGGCAAACCCAAATTTCACATGAGGGACCCTGAACTCCAGAGTTTAACTAGTGTGCCAGAAGTCACGCAGGTGCCAAATGCAGATCTAACTCTGAATGTCATTCTTGATCTTTCTCTTATGTGTATGTGTGTGTAGGAATATGTGTACATACATACATACACATGTGCATATGTGTGTCAATTAGTGTGCTAAATATAAATCAAACTCCAGATGAATCATATTTGGAGATAAATTACTAAATTACCAAAGAATGATTATTAGGAAAACAATTAGCTAACCCAACTTTCTGTATTTGCCACTTATTTGTGCTTTCCCAGGCAAGTCATTTAAACTCTGTGCCTTAGTTTTATCATCTGTGAAATGAGGATGATATTAGTAGCCATCTCACAGGACTTTCTGTTAAAATGAGTTTATATATCTGAAGCACTTAGAACATTCCCTGGCCTATTGTCTTGGTGTCCTTATTGTTATTATTGATGTGCTTTACTGAAAACTGATTTTCTGTTTCCTTTCTTCTTGCCTTTTTATTTTTCAACTGTTTTATTTGGCTTCTTGTTTCATTTTCTATAAGAAACTCCAGCAGGTTTTATAAACCAAGTTTATCTGAAGGAATATGGATTCAAATGCCTTCCAGAATAGAGGTCCCTCCCGTAGCATCCATCATAGGTCCTGTTCACAATTGACAGATATCCCAGTAGGGTAGCACAGTTGGCACAGTGCTACATGGCTATGCCACCATGGGCTGCTTTTCACTCACTAAAGAATAGGTGGTGGTCCCAGGGAAGAGGAGGATCTGTCCATGCAGGGTCCACCGTGGCCATCCGGGAACATATGCCCAGTGTATCTTTCCAAGGCCCCTGGCCAGACTCACAGTTGACCCATGGTTGTCACAGGCCACTGAGTTGAGTTGGAACAATATAAATTCTCATTTGTATGATTCCAGAGTCCAGTCTATCAACTTTTATCTCCAGCTCATAAAACCTTGCCAAACCTATTTTCTACTCAATTAACTATTTACTGTTTTCAGTTTCCTAATAAACCACTGCATCTCACCAGCCTCCTCTCAATATTTTACACCTGTGTATTCAGACTGTGAGGTCCCTGGCAATCTAAGAAGGATTTTCTGAAAATTCACAAAATTTATTTCAGCCTTACAACATTAGAATAGGTCTCAGCTAGTAAAAAATAAATAAATAAATAAATAAATAAATAAATAAATAAATAAATAAATATAAATAAACGAAAAGGGATTTTGTGATTTTTCAGAATAGAAACCATTATTACATGAAACAACTAGATTCAGGTGCTTAGGAGGATGCCGCAAAATGCCCACGCAAAGTACAGTGAAAAAAAAAAGAAGAAGAAGAAAAAAAGAGGCGATTAACTCAGATAAATTGTCCAATGGGCCTTGAAATCAACCACGCTTTCTCTTTCAGGAAGGCCAACTTGGTGTTCTCTGTGTGCCAAAAGCATATGGAAGCTTTGATAGATGTTAGAAATTCATTCCTAAGAACAGTGCACACAGCACATACAAGGTAAACACATAAAGGCATGTGCCCACACAAGGTACTCATATCCATGTACAAAAATAGATGCACACGTGTGAACAGTCAGACATGTATATGCACACCTACTCACACATATGCACACGTGTGCACTCAGACACAAATATACACGTACTTGCATGTACACACACACGTGCATATACCATCAGGGATGGAAGAGTGGAACCTATGACTTTTTCTGCTCTCCCACAGTGATTTTCCAGGGCATACTGCTTATACACAGTTCATTGTTTTTTCCCTCTTCCTGATCCTAAAAGTGTTGAAGAGAATTTTCACATCTTCTTTTAGGCTAAGTTATCAATAGGTTGGATTGTATAAAAACTGCCATCTTGTACCTAAAAGTGACCTCATAACCAGTTTCATACAGTTCAATCTAACGTGTTGCTTACTTTGATTTATTGAAATATAAGGCACATAGAGTAAAATACACAGCTCTCAAGTGTGCAGTTTGATAGGGTTTAACCAATGTGTAATCTGTGCAGCTAAGATATAAGTCATTATATAAAACTATTCCATCACTTCAAAAAATGTCCTTGTGCCCTTAATAGTCAATCTCCTACCCTCCCAACACCACCATTATAATTTTTATCAATATAGTTTAGTTTTGATTGTTCTAGGACTTCATACAATGGACTAATGCAGATTCTCTTATCTCTGGCTTCTTTCATTCTGCATATTTCTGAGATTCATCAGTGTTGTTGTGTGTGTGAGTAGCCATTCCTATATATTGCTGAACAAAATTCTATGGAATGAATGCACCATTGTTTGTCTGGTATTTTTTAAAAGATTTATTTGTTTATTTTAGAGAGAGTGAAAGAGGGACAAAGGGAGAAGAGAATCTTAAGCAGATTCTGTGTAGAGCCTGATGAAGGGCTCAATAGCACAACACTTACTCATGACCTAAGCTAAAACAAAGAGCTGGATGCTTAACAGACTGTGTCACCCAGGTGCCCCCAAACCATAGTTTTTTATTCTTCTCTCGTTGGGCATCTAGACTATTCACAGTTTGGGGATAATATAGAAAAAAGAAAGATAGATGATAGATAGATAGATGATAGATAGATGATAGATAGATAGATAGATAGATAGATAGATAGATGATAGATAGATAGATAGATGATAGATAGATAGATAGATAGATAGATAGATAGATAGATATAGATAGATAGATGATAGATAATAGATAAATGCTAAAAGCAGATAGATAAAAACTGATAAAAATAATACTTTTGAATGAATCTTGATGTAGACGTGTAGACATAGTCTATTATTTTTCATGGGAAAAGTCCTGGGTATGGAACTGTCACATTTATAAGAAATTGTTTATTGACCAAAGCAGTGGCACTGGTTTTCTTGAAGTGATCCTCCATTCTCATTAGCAGTGTGTTCAAGCTGCCTTTGCTGAACATCCAGAACTAAGCATTGTCAATCTTTATAATTATAGTTATTCTAGTGGGTGAAAAGTGGTATCTTGTTACATTTCTTTCATGCATAATGATGTTGAACACTGCTCATGTATACATTGGGCATATACATTTTTTCTGATATTTAATTGAGATTCAGAAAATAGCTAATTGATTTCTGCACATGACTAAATCAGTAACATGCAAATTCAGGAACAAAAGAGGGAGAATCACTATTTCTGCACATGAACTGAGGCTAATCAAGGGGAGGTTTGCAGAGCAAAATGTATAAACCAGGAATGAGATGGGACTCAGCACTATAGGGATGCTGAATATCCCAAGTGTGTTAGAATCCATTCCTGAATCCCAGTGGTTGTCTTGAATGTTCCACGATAAACTTCTTTTTCTTACTTCAACAAGCTCAAAATAGTTTGTTATATTTCATGAAAAACAACTTTAAAAATCCCCCAATTGTTTGATTATTAATTTTTTAGCCTATTACGAGTTTCCATATCTTTTAGTTTCCATGTACTGGAAATTGCAGAAAGGATCTTTACCTGAATGTTTTACCTACCTTAATTAAAGTAAATCAAAACTGCATGTATGACAAACACAACCTTGAGCAGCATTCCAATTATCTTCAAGGAAATATCCACAATGTGTCTTTTGCATATTTTTAGGGAAAAAAAATAGTTGGCCCAAACAGAAGTAGATTGAAAAAAATGAGTAGTTTGAAATCCATATTTTCAGACCACATATTTCATGTGTTTTGTTAAATTTTCTGTGTAAATAACCATTTTAATGTGTAATGGGAGAGGCTTGCAATTTTTATGTATTTTTAATATTTTATGTATTTATGAATTTATTTGAGAGAGAGAGAGAGAACACAAGTCAGGGGGAGTGACAGAGAGAGAGGGAGAAGCAGACTCCCTACTAAACAGGAGTCTAATGTGGGTCTCAATCCCAGGACCCTGACATCATGACCTGACCTGAAGGCAGAATTTTAAACCATGGAGGCCACCCAAACACCTTTCTTTATTTTTTAATTTATATTTCAATCATCTGCCAACAATGATAGTTTAATTTCTCCCTCCCTGTTCTGTACACTTTTTTCCTGTCTTATTGCATTAGCTAAGATTTCCAGTATGAGGCTGAGTAGTAGTGGGGAGATGGAATATCCTTATCTTGTCTCTGATCTTAGGGAGAAAGCATCCAGTTTCCCATCGTTAGGTAAAATATTTGCTGAAGATCAGAGGCAAGATGGTGGAAGAGGCCCCCATTTCATCTGGTCCACCAAATTTAGCTAGATAACTTTGAAACCATCCAAAACACCTATGAATTCAACCTGACATGTGAAGAAAATACAGCTGAAATTCTACAAATATAAAAGTGACCACTTCCTACAAGGTAGGAGTGTGGAGAAGAGAAACAGGGGAGATATATCAGAAGATAAATGGTGGGGGAGGGATCTTCTGTAAGCCAGCTGCAGGAAAGTGTTACAGTCCTGGGGCTCAAAATCGGGACCTTTAGAAATCTGCTCCTGAGAGAGTCATCCCTGCCTGAAAAGTGCTCAGTGATGAAACAGAGCAGAATCACAGAAGAGACAGTGAGGTCTCAATATTTCTAGAGGCACAGAACAGGGGCATCTGAGCTGGCAAAGTTCCCAAGCATTGGAGCAGGGAAATGAGTTTAGGTCAGTAAACCCAGGAGAAGGCTCAACTTGTGCCATAAACTGCAAACCCCAGTCAGATAAGGGGACAGCTGTCAGTGCTGGGGTCCTGCAAACGACTGGAATGCAGCAACCCTCCACTTTCATCTGGGAGAGTCTGAGCGGGTGTGCACTTCAGTAGTGGGTGCTCTCTGTGCCAGGGCCCTGCAACACACAGAACCAGGGTGACCTTCTACTTCCTCTGGGAGGAGTGGAGCAGGTGCATGAACAAGCAGGTAAAACCACTCCTGTCTTTCAAATTCTGCAAATAAACATCTCCCTATCTGCCCCAGAGGAGGATCTGAGCAAATGGGTACTATACAAATTTGCAGTTTGGCATCCACTGGGAGCTATTGGCTCTGGGGCTGGAGATCTGGCCACTGCCATTTTTCCCCTTTCACCCTCAAGAGAAGTATGGCCTCCAGGGAACAAAGACCACACAGGGCAAGCTGCTTATACTGAGACCCACCAACTTTCTTTTTTAATTTTTAATTTTTTTTTACTTTTTAAAGATTTTATTTATTTATTCATGAGAGACACAGAGAGACAGAGATAGGCAGAGACACAGGCAGAGGGAGAAGCAGACTCCATGCAGGGAGCCTGATGTGGGACTCGATCCCAGGACCCCGGGGTCACAACCTGGGCTGAAAGTGGTGCTAAACCACTGAGCCACCCGGGCTGCCCCAGACACACCAACTTTCAAGGAGTGTGGCATCTCTGTTTAGGCACAGACACCTCAGAATCAGCACAGCAGGCCCCTTCTCCCAGAACACCAGCAAGTTTACTGACCAAACAGGAAAGAAGAATTCAGGACTCAGAGAAGATAGTATATAGAATCCGAGGTTTTTTTCTTATGATTTGTTTATCTTTCAGGTTAAAATTTTTTCCAATATTCTTTCTTTTTTTCCCATCTTAACTATAATATTTTAACAACTCTTCCTTTTTAATTTTTTTTCTTTTTTGACTTTCAGATTTTACAATTGCATGTTATAGATATATTCTTCATCTTTTGCTTCCTTTCACCATATTCAACTATATATATATAGTTGTTTTTTAATAATTTTGGAATTTAGTACCTTATAACATACCAAAATACACTCAGAACCAAGTGGATTGCTGTCTTGGTCCAATCTGTGAGATTATATTCTCTCCCCCCCCCTTTTTAAATTTTTTAAAATTTGTTTTTCTTTTTTGTTGTCTTTTTTCTTTTATTTTCTGGTCCCTGATTTCTTCAGAATTGTCTAGTATGTATCTTGCTTGGGTTATGGTTTTTATTTTTACTCTGCTCACTCATACAGCCATTCTGCACTGGACAAAATGACTAGAAGGAAGAATTCACCACAAAACAAAGAACCAGAAGTAATATTTTTTTCCACAGACCTAATGGATATGGATTTAAGTACAATGTCAGAGATAGAATTCAGGATTATAATTTAAAATTTTCTAGTTGGTCTTGAAAAAAGCATAAAAGACTCTAGAAAATCTCTTACTGCAGAAATGAAATCTAATCAGGCTGAAATTAAAAATACTCTAACTGAGATGCAGTCTACACTGGATGTTCTAACATCTAGGGTAAATGAGACAGAAGAGAGAGTAAGAGACGTAGAAGACAACACAATGGAAGGAAGGAAGCTGAGGAATAGAGAGAAAAAACAACTAAGAGCCCACTAGGGGGGAGACTCTGAGAATTAAGCAATAGTTTGAAAAAAAAAAAAATCTGTATTATTGGTATTCCAGAGGTTCTGGAGAGAGAGAGGACCAGAAAGGATGTTTGAACAAATAATAGCCAAAAACTTCCCTAATCTGGGAAGGAAACAGGCATTAATATCCAAGAGATAGGGAAGACTCATCCCAAAATTGACAAAAACTGATCAACACCCAGACATATAATTGTGAAGCTTGCAATCTTCAGAGATAAAGAGAATATAAGAGATTCCTAACATATAGTTGGGGAGGATATTAGATTAACAGCAGACCTATCCACAGAGACCTGGCAGGCCAGGAAGGGCTGGAATGATATATTCAGGGTACTAAATGAGAAAAGCATGAAGCCAAGAATACTTTATCTAGCAAGACTGAGATTCAGAATGGAAAGAGCGATAAAGAGCTTCCAGGACAGAAAGAAACTGAAAGAATATGTGACCATGAAACCAGCCCTGAAGGAATATTAAGGGGGATCCTGTAAGCAAAGAAGGACCCCAAAGAAACAGGCAATTTGCAGAAACAGGTACTGTACAGGCAATATATTTACAGTAAATTCATATCTTGCAAAAGTCACTCTGAATGTGAATGCGCCAAATGCTCCAGTCAAAAGACACAGAGTTTCAGACTGAATAAAAAAGCAAGACCCATCTATATATTGTCTTCAAGAGACTCATTTTGGACCCAAGGACACCTTCAGACTGACAATGATGGGGTGGAGAACTGTTTGCCATGTAAATAGTCCTCAAAAGAAAGTTGGGGTAGCAATCCTCATATCAGATAAATTACATTTTAAACCAAAGATTGTACTAAGAGATGAAAAGGGACACTATATCATACTTAAAGAGTCTATCCAACAAGACGACCTCTAAAATATTTATTCCCCTAATGTGGGAGCAGTCAAGTATACCAACCAATTAATAACCAAAGTAAAGAGACACATAGATAATAATGCATTAATAGTAGGAGATTTCAACACTCCACTCTCAACAAAGGACAAATTTTCTAAGCAGAAGATCACCAAAGAAACAGGGTTTCGAATGAGATTCTGAACCAGATGAACTCCATAGATATATAAGGAACACTCTGTCCTAATGCAACAGAATACACATTCTTCTCAACTTTGCATGGCACTTTCTCCAGGACAGACCACATACCGGGTCACAAATCAGATTTTAACCAATAACAGGAGATTGGGATTATTCCCTGCATATTTTCAGACCACAGTGCTTTGAAACTAGAACTCACAAGGTGAGATTTGGAAGGAACTCAAACACTTGGAGGTTATAGAGCATCCTACTAAAAAAATGAATGGGTCAGCCAGGAAATTAGAGAAGAACTAAAAAGATTCATGCAAACTAGTGAAAATGAAAGCACAAATATTCAAAATCTTTGGGATATAGCAAAGGTGGTCCTAAGAGGGAAGTACATTCCAATACAAGTCTCTCTCAAAAAATTGGAAAAATCTCAAATACACAAGCTAACCTTACACTTAAAGGAGATGGAGAAAGAACAGCAAATAAAGTCTAAACTAAGCAGGAAAAAATAATAATAAAGATTAGGGCAGAACTTAACAAAATTCAGACCAGAAGAACTATAGAACAGATCAATGAAACCGGAGATGGTTCTTTGAAAAAATTAATTGTTCTATGAGGCCAGCATTACCTTGATCCCAAAACCAGACAAAGACCCCACCAAGAAGAGAATTACAGACCAATATCCCTGATTAACATAGATACAAAAATTCTCACCAAGATACTGTCTATAGGATCCAACAGTACATTAAGGATCCAACAGTACATTAAGAGGATTATTCACCACCACCAAGTGGGCTATATCCCTGGGAAGCAAGGATGCTTCATCATTCATAAAGCACTCAATGTGATAGATCACATAAAAGAAAAGACAAGAACCATATGACCTTCTCAATAGATGCAGAGAAAGCATTTGACAGAACACAGCATCCTTTCCTGATTAAAACTCTTCAAAGTGTAGGGATAGATTGAACATATCTCACTCTCATAAAAGCAATCTATGAAAAACCACACTGAGTATCATTCTCAGTGGGAAAACATTGAGAGCTGTCCTCTAAGTCAGGAACAGGACAGGGGTGCCCACTCTCACCACTGTTGCTCAACATATTATTAGAAGTCCCAGCCTTAGAAATAAGACAACAAAAAGAAATAAAAGGAATTCAAATTGGCAAATAAATCAAATTCTTACTCTTTGCAAATTACATGATACTGTATATAGAGAGCCCAAAAGACTCCACCCCAAAATTGCTAGAACTCAGACAGCAATTCAGCAATGTGGCAGGATACAAAATCAATGCACAGAAATCAGTTGCATTTTCTATACACTAACTGAGATTGAAGAAAGAAATTACAGAACAGATTCAATTTACAATTGTACCCCAAACCATAAGGTACCTAGGAATAAACATAACCAAAAAGAAAGAATCTGTACTCTAAAAACTACAAAACACTTATGAAAGAAATCGAGGAAGACACAAAGAGATGGCAAAACATTACATGCTCATGGATTGGAAGAATAAATATTGTGAAAATAGCTATGCTACCCAGGGCAACTTACACGTTCAATGCAATCCCTATCAAAATACTATGGACTTTCCTCACAGATTTGGAACAAGTAATTCTAAGATTTGTATGGAAACACAAAAGACCTTGAATAGCTGCAGGGATGTTGAGAAAGAAAACCAGAGCTGGGGGCATCACAATCTCAGACTTCAAGCTATATTACAAAGCTGTGATAATCAAGACAGTGTGGTACTGGCACAAAAACAGACACATAGACCAAAGGAACAGAAAAGAGAACCCAGAAATGGATCCTAAACATTATGGTCAACTAATCTTCAATAAAGCAAGAAAGTATATCCAATGGGAAAAAAGACAATCTCTTCAATAGATGGTGCTGGGAAAATTGGACAGCCACACGCAGAAGAATGAAATCGGACCATTCTCTTACACCAGAAACAATGATAAACTCAAAAGGGTTGAAAGATCTAATGTGAGACAGGAATCTATCAAAATCCTAGAGGAGAACACTGGCAACAATCGTTTTGACCTTGGCTGCAATTTCTTGAAAAACGTGTCTCTAAAGGCAAGGGAAACCAAAGAAATAATCAACTATTGAGACTTCATCAAGACAAAAAGCTGCACAGCTAAGGAATCTGTCAACAAAACTAAAAGGCAACCTACAGAATGGGAGAAGACATTTACAAATAACATAACAGATAAACAGATAAAAGGCTAGTGTCCAAGATCTATAAAGAACTTATCAAATTCAACACCCAAAAAACAATCCAGTCAAGAAATGGGCAGGAGGCGTGAAGAGACATTTCTCTGAAAAAGAGTTACATATGGCCAACGAGCACATGAAAAAATGCTCCATATCACTTGTTTTTTCATGGATGAGTATTGGATTTTTGTTGATTTTTTTTCTGCAGCTATTAACCTGACCATATGGTTTTTCTTTTTTTGACCTATTGATATAATTAATTAAAATTATTGGTTTTCTAATGTTAACTAGCCTTGAATATCTGGAATATATTCTACTTGGTCATAGTGTATATTTCTTTATACATACTGTTGGATTCAATATTGTGTTGAGGATTTTTACATTTAGCTCACAAGAGATATTGGCCTTTCCTGTAATGCCTTTGTCTAGTATTAGTATTAGAGTACCTCATCATAGAATGAAGTAGGAAGTGTTCTTTTCTCTACTATTTTCTTTATAGATCATAGAGAATTGGTACCATTTCTTCCTTAAATGTCTGTAGACTTCACCATTGAAAACGTCTGAACCTGGTACTTTCTGTTTTGGAAGGTTATATTTTTTATTCAATTTAGTTAACAAATATTAAGATATTGGTAATTTGTGTTTTCTCTCTTTTTTTCTTGGTTACTTTCCTGGGGTTTTATCAATTCTATTGATTTTTCAAAGAACTAGCTTTGGGTTGTGTTGATTTTCTGTACTATATTCCTATTTTCAATGTCATTGATTTTGCTCTGACATTTTTTTTTCATCTTTTTTACTTATAACTTAATTTGCTCTTTTTTTCTTTTTTCCTAAACTATCAGCTTGCATTAGTTATTTTAGGTCTCTTTTCTTTTGTATGATTTACATTTGAACCTGTCCATTTACTTTAGTGCTACTTTCACTACATCCCACAATTTCTGATAGGTTGTATTTTTGTTTTCATTTAGCACAAAATATTTTTAGTATCACTTGAGACCTCTTTGGTGTAATTGGTATAGAAGTGTGATTTTTTTAATGTCCTCACATTTAAGGATTTGCCACCTATATTTTTGTTATTAATTTCTCATTTAATATAATTGCGGCCTAAAAGCACACTTTGTGTAATTTCTATTCTTTTAAATTTAAGTTGTATCCTCTGGCTCAGAATTTGGTCTATAATGGTCACTGTTCCATGTAAGCCTAAGAAGTATGTGTGTTCAGCCACTGTTGGATGAAGTACTCTATAAATGTCAATTAGATCCAGTTGATTGATGGTGCTGTTCAATTCTGCTATGTTCTTTCTGATTTTCTATCTGTTGGATCTGTCAATTACTGATAGAGGAGTGTTGAGGTCTCCAGCTAGGAGAGTAGATTCATCCACTCCTCTCTGCAATTCCATCAGTTTTTGCCATATGTATTTTGATACTGTGTCATTAAACAAGATTGTTATAGCTCCTTATAGAATTCACGTCTTTATCATTACAAAATTCTTCTCTTTATCTCTGACAATTTTCCCTGCTCTGACAGCCACTTTGACTAAAATTAATATACCTACTTCATCTTTCTTTTGATTGTTAATAGCATGGTATAGCTTTCTCTATCCCTTTACTTTTAATCTATATCTTATACTTAAAGCAGTTTTCTTACAGAAAACATATAGGTAAGTCTTTTTGCTATATTCCACTCTGATAGCCTCTGTCATTCTCTGTCTTTTATTTGGTATATTTAAATTATTGGTATTTTAATTGATTATTGATATAGCTATATTAATATCTACCACATATGGAACTGTTTTATACTCGTTGCCCTTGTTCTTTGGGGTGTGTGTGTGTGTTCTCCTTTTCTACCTTCTCTGGCTTTATCTTAGCAATTAAATAATTCCATTTACTCCTGTTTTAGCCTATTAATTATACTACCTTTTAATTTTTTCTTAGTGGTAGTCCTAGAGTTTGCAATAGACATTTACAGCCGAGTCCACTTTGGGTAACATTATACCTGCCTTACAGGTAGTGCAAATACAACAAGGCATTCCCAATGCTTCTTCCCACCCCTTAAAATATGGCTGTAGTTCTCACCAACAGTGCAGAAGGGTCCTTATTTTTCCATATTCTCACCAACATTTGTTTCTTGTGTTTGTGATCTTAACCATCCTGGGAGGTATAAGTGATATCTCATTGTAGTATTGATTTGCATGATAGTGATGTTGAGCATCTTTTCATGTGTCTCTTGGTCATCTATATGTCTTTTTTAAAAAAATTTATTTATTCATTCATGACAGACATAGAGAGAGAGAGGCAGAGGCACAGGTGGAGGGAGAAGCAGGCTCCATGCAGGGAGCCTGATGCAGGACTCGATCCCAGAACTCCAGGAACATACCATAGACTGAAAGCAGGCACCAAACCACTGAGCTACCCAGGTGTCAAACTGCTGAGCCACCCAGGCATCCCTCTAAATGTCTTATTTGGAAAAATGTCTATTCAGATGCTGTGCCCATATTTTATTTCTTTTGTTTATTTATTCATGAGAGACGCACTGAGAGAGGCAAAGACACAGGCAGAGGGAGAAGCAGACTCTCTGCAGGGAGCCTGATGTGGGACTTGATCCTAGGACCCCGGGATCACACCCTGAGCTGAAGGCAGACACTCAACCACTGAGCCACCCAGGCATCCCTGTGCCCATATTTTAATCAGATTTTTGTTTTGTTTTGTTTTGGTATTGAGTTGTATAAGTCCCTTACATATTTTAGATATTAATCATTTATAGGATATATCATTTGCAAATATCTTCTCCTGTTCAGTAGGTTGCCTTTTTGTTTTGAGAGAATAGATAGAGAAGATGGGGGGGAATGTGATATAGCTATATCTATATATCTATATATTTAGAATAGAATAATATTATAATAATGAAACCGTACCATTTGCAACAACACAGATGGACCCAGAGGATATAACACTAAGTGAAATAAGTCAGAGAAAGACAAATAGCATGGAATAGCACTGAATTCACTCATATGTGGTATTTAAGAAGCAACACAAATGAGTGAAGGAAAAGAGAGAAAGAGGCAAACCAAGAAACAGACTCTTAACCATAGTGAACAAATTGGTGGTTACCAGAGGGGAGGTGGGGGTGGGGAACAAAGGGAAATACTTAAAGGGGATTAAGAGTACACTTACTTTGATGATCACTGAGTAATGGACAGAATTGTCGAATCATTATTTTACACACCAGAAGCTAATGTAACACTGTTTGTTAATTACATTTCAATTTAAAAAAATGAAAAAAACTCTATTGTGATTCATTTGTCCATGTATTATTGTGACTGAATACATTCATGCTATTATTATTTGAACAAATTGGTATCTGTTAGGTCAATTAAAAATAATCTAAAAGATTTTCTTTTACTTTTATTTATTCCTTCTATAATGTTCTTCTTTTCTTTATGAATATCTGAATTCCTGACTGACAATAGTTTCATTCTGTCTAAAGAACTTCTAACATTTCTTGCAAGGCAAATATGCTGTCAACAAATTCCTCCAATTTTTGTTTTCTGAGAAAGTCTTTATTTGTCCTTCATGTTTAAAACTTTTTGAATATAGAATTCTAGGTTGGTGATTTTTTTGTTTTTTATCTTAACACTTTAAATATCTCACTGCACTCTCTTCTTGTTCGTTTTATTTCTGAGAAAATCTTCAATTTAATCTTTCTCTTTATCTCTTTATAGGTAAGGTGCTTTTCCCTCTGACTTCTTTCAAGATTTTCTTTTTTCTTTTTTTCCCCTCTAAAGTTTTTTTTTTTTTAAGATTGTTTTTTATTTATTCATGAAAGACAGAGAGAGAGAGAGGCA
Organism: Canis aureus; assembly: GCF_053574225.1. Classification (NCBI taxonomy): domain Eukaryota; kingdom Metazoa; phylum Chordata; class Mammalia; order Carnivora; family Canidae; genus Canis; species Canis aureus. Next base: position 53,663,024 of record NC_135631.1, read on the forward strand.
GAGACATAGGCAGAAGGAGAAGCAGGCTCCATGCAGGAAGCCCAATGTGGGACTTGATCCCGGAACTCCAGGATCACACCCTGAGCCAAAGGCAGATGCTCAACTGCTGAGCCACCCAGGCATCCCAACACCCCGAAGTTTAAATATGACATGCCTAGGTGCTGATTTTTGGTGTTTGCTTATCCTTCCATAAGCTTCTTGGATCTGCATTTTGGTGTTCGTCAATAATTTTGAGAAAATCTCAGCCATTATGACATCGAATATTTATTTTTTTGGTTTTTTGTTTTGTTTTTCTCTCTTCTCTTTCTGGTAAGCCTACTACACATACATTATACCTTTTATAATTGTAAGTTGTTGGGTACTTCATTCTATTTATTATTATTATTATTAAATCATATATGGAGAGAATCAGGGGAGAGGGGCAGAGGGAGACAGAGAGAGAATCTTTTTTGTTTTTTTTTTTTAAGATTTCATTTATTTATTCATGAGAGACACACAGAGAGAGGCAGAAACACAGGCAGAGGGAGAAGCAGGCTCCATGCAGGTTGCCGGACGTGGGACTTGATCCCAGGACTCCAGGATCACGCCCTGGGCCTAAGGCAGGCACTAAACCGCTGAACCACCTAAGGATTCCTGAGAGAGAAAATCTTAAGCTGGCTCCACACCCAGTGGAGACTGATGCAGGACTTGATTTCAGGATCCTTGAATCATGACCTGAGCTGAAATCAAGAATTGGCCATTTAACCCACTGAGCCACCAGGTGCCCCATATTTATTTTTTTTTACCATTATATATATATATATTTTTTTTTTTCTTTTGACATTTCAGTTTTGAATGTTTCTATTGATATGTCTTCAAATTCACTGCTTCTTTCTGGGGATGTTCTTACATGTTACCCACTTACTCAATTAGAGTCTATAATCATAGTTATTATATATTTTTGGTCTGCTGTGCCACATCTGAGTTTGTACTGATACTGAGTCAGTCTCTTCTCTGTGCTTTTCCCCTCCCCTTTTAACACGGCTTGTAACTTTTTATCGAAACTTGTAGGCGATATATTGGGTAAAAGGAACTGAGCTACATAAACTGTTGTGTGGTTTTATGATGATCTGGCCAGCAGTTAGGCTCTGTTTACTATTTACAATTGCTGTGTGTTCAGAGGTTAAAATATGCTCTGGTGTCCCGTTTTTCTCACTGTATTATCTATCGGTATCCTTAGAGACTCCTTCACTAGGATCTGAGGCTTGCAATTCTTTTAACTATAATCCTATGTTATTACACAAGAGCCCTGTTGATGTTGTAGGAGGAAGGGAGGGAAGGGAGATGCATGCTCCTAAGCTATGTGAAGTCTCAGTCTTCAATTAGCCTGTTTTGGGTATTTCCCTTTCCCCATGTTAAAGGCCAGATGAGGCTACCATTGGGTGTTTACCTTCCCCCAGGTAGGTTAGATTTTTATAACATAGTTTTGGCGAGGATAGGCCTTGGTAAGGAGAACAGAAAGCCTGGGTGTATTTCAAAATGATTGCTTTCCCATGGACCTGCATGAAGCTCCACGGCATCTCCTCTGACTATCACTTTGAGAAACTGGGTAAGTATTCTTGAAATCAATTCATGAAAGTGGGGAGGGGGGGACATAAGATTGGGGGCCCCTGTGGAGTTTGTTTTAACTCTCAACCACTCTGAAGCTCCAGCACTTTGTCAATCACAGTTGAAAGTGTTCTCATAGATTCTCATTTTAGCTGGAAACCCTGCTCCAGGCCTTCTCCCCCTATGCTGTGATTTTCCATATCTTCTTATCTGTCTTTTCAGTCTGAGGGGCAGCAATTTCCCCTGTGTCCTCAAATATCTGACAGATCTAAAATGAGTTGTTAATCTTTAGTTTCTTGAGGTTTTTCTTGGTTTTGTTTTTTCTTTTTGTTTTGTTTCTTGTGAGGATAAGAAGGAAGGCTTCCAAGCACCTTCCATGTAGGAATAGGACTTTCCAATTAAATGTCTATAACTAGTAACACTAAGAAATGTTTTCCTGAGTTAGCATTTCTGATCATCTCTGCAGTAATTTCACTCTGGTCTGAGGTGAGATCATTACACCAGCCTCAAAACCAGGTCTATAGCTTCCTAACTGAGTCCTAGTCCTTCTGTTCATTTACTCAGGTTTACTGGATATGTAGAATTAAGTCACAGAATCTGACCATTATGCTGAGATGTTGGGTCAAATGAAAGTACCAGTGGAGCAAATGGTCTATTTCTGAGCCCTCAGAGCATATCATCGGGATGCCATTATGTGCAAGACAGACACACATAGGATCTGGTGATATGTCCAACACTGTAAAGTTAGAATGATGCCTGCACCCTATCAAGACAAAGGAAAGGTTTCTCTTAATGAATTGTGTAAGGTGCACCACTGATCAATAAACCAGTAATATAGTGATTCCCCCATTCTACAAATCTCAAATCAGTGCTCATTTGCATATGTGTATTCTCCCAAAGATGAGGGCCATGTCTCTCATGGTCACTCTTCTATCCCCAGGACATAGTATCAGGATTGCATCAGCTGCTCATAGCTATTTGTGAATTAAACAGGTAAAAGAATAAGTTGTTATTTTTTTTTATCTAATCATAAGCCTATAAAGAGCCTGATGGTACAGCCTTAGAATTGTAGAAATTGTTAGAGTATCAGCATGTGAGTTTTTACAGCAACTTCATTTAGAAGGGGACATGGGGTGGGGGACGTAAGTGGCACAATGAATGTCACCAGATGAGCTTTGGGAGTCCTTGACCCCCAGACACTTTGTGAAAATATTTTGCGTAGACATGTGTTTGTGTGAAAAGAGCCATGATTCTCATTAAGACAACTATGTAACAAGCAAGAGTATAATAGTATAAAGAGCAGGTAAACGCTCTGAGAATTCATGCTTCACCTGCGAAAGTCCCCTTCTTCTAGTGAGTGGGAAACATTAGAGAGCATATATAGGGACCAAAGAGACAGACAGACCTGCACAGATCTAATGCTGAGCCTCACCCACCATGTTCACAATGACTCCCGGAGAGGGGGCGAACAGATCCAATAATTAGCTGAGGAAGCTTTTCTTTTTTCTTTTTCTTTTTCTTTTTTTTTTCTTTTTCTTTTTCTTTTCTTTTTCTTTTTTTTCTTTTTCTTTTTTTTAGGTTTAAGGTTGTTTGAGATACATCACTAGTATCCACTTATATAACAGATGATAAGTCCTTCCATTTTTATTTTTATTTTTTTCATTTTTATTTTGACACAAAGTATCTACTTAATGTGTTAAAGTTTATCAGCTAATGAGTAATTGTCATTAAACAGCTAAATTACAGAAATAACAGAGAGAAGATTCAAAACCCGTAATATTTTCATGTTTACCATAGTTGATTTAGGTACTCGTCTATGGACATCAACTCTGGCATTTTAAGTAACATTTCAGGGAGGTTGTTCCTCCCCACTGTCCTGCTCCCCTCCAATTGCTCACATGGCCTTTTCCTTTACCTTCACCCTCCGAGGCAAAAAAAAAAAAAAAAAAGGCCACTATGTCTTGACTCTCTTCACTCAGAAAAGGGTAAGACTGCAAAGAGAATTAGATATCATAAAGGTTGAGCATACAACTCGAGGCACCAGAAGAGAAGATATTTTTACAGAGTTAGAAGGAGGTGGGAAGCCATCACTCCAGGGAAGGTCAGCAGCATCCTTACCCATGGCAGCCAAATATCGCCTTCGTAATTGGACCATTTACCTCTCAGAACTGTGACAAGGGTTGCTCATCTGCACTTGTCAGACCTTTAAACACCTCGACTGATCAGGGAGCTTAAAACTGAAAGAGTCTATTAATTAGTGCTAATTGATTCCACCTGATGTGACTTTACCTTTAAACATCCACAGCATGCCCTGCCTCCTGACAGGTGAGGAATGCTTTGTATATTTGGTAGATAGGAAAAATAAAACGTCCTGGGCTAAACAGGGACAAATAATTTTAGCAGGGAAAATCAGCGTCTGTGGATTTTTTGTATGTCTCTCTGACTCCTTAAAGTCCACGGTCCGTTGCTGGGACAGTTTGTCCAGACATGGTTCTGAGAATTGCTAGCTGAAGCCAGGGTCCATTCTTAGAAGGGTTTGAAAAAACACAACTTGTCAGAAAGCTTTGATTATTAGACAATACTGTTTCCTGGGAGATTAAGAATTTTTCACTATGCATATTGTATATTATTAGGCATTATATATATTTTAATCAGAATATCATATTTTTAAATGAATAGCTCAATACATGTTATAAAACTCCTGCTCATCACAATTCTCCATCCCACCCCATATATTATTAAAAGCATAAATACCAAATTCTATTTATCTTGTTCTAATTTTCTCATTCATTAACAACAGTTTGCTCCAGCAAGACAAATCTGATGAGCAGACTGCACTGTGCACATTTGGCAAATGTATCCCTCTAGCATGACTGGAAGTACTTGAGGAGACCTTAGAAGTGAATAACATGAATAGCAATTGAGGAGATGTTCTAGAGAAAATTAGTGTGGAGACAAGTTCCCATTCCTACATTTCAAGAAGCACAAAGCTCTTTAGGGATCTAACAACTTGTCCAAAATTCCCAGCCAGACTTCATTTCTTTCTTGTGCCCCATTATGCTGCTGGCAATGTCTCAGACATAGGCTATGGCTCCCATTCTTCAGTCAGAGCATCAGCAGCAACTCTGTGGCCATACACTTCTCATAAAAGGTGTGAAGTTTGCATTCATCATCCACTACAATGAGTTTGTGGCAGCCAGTAGCTGGGAAAGAGACATTCAGCTTCATCCTAAAGCAGACTACCGCCTACAAGGTGCCACAAAAAAGAGTATTTATTTTTCTTTTTCAGAGGAAAACCGCACATATAGGACACATTTGAAATAGCAAAATAATGACAATCAAGCAGGCAACAGGAGATTTGAACTTCTACCCACACCTGGAGGTTGCCAGTCTAATAGCCTGCAGTGTGCAGAGGCTCTCCCAGGGCCTGGCCAAACACAAGTTTGCACAGGTCCTCACTGGGTACTCAACAGCCAGAGCTATTGGCTGGGCAGGCATTTGTTTTGAGGTTTGCAACTTAGCAACCACTCCGTTCAGTGATTATTCCTTTCCATTTCCAAGGTGTCCAATGACTCCCATTCAAACACCTGGGTAGTACTCCACTGTTTCCATGTAGAAAGCTATACCTGCTGAAAGAAATGATGGATTATGCTAAATAACCTTCCAGCTACGATAGCAGGGTAAGTGCCAGTCTGATTCCCATTCTGTCAGATAACTATTGAGAAAACAGAATAATGAGCACAGAGAAAATCCTCATGGATGCTGGAACTAGGGAAGTGAGACAGATCCTGCGAGGAAACAAGACATTTCAGCTGCATATGGTGTGGATGGGGGAAAGGCAAAGAAAGGAGAAAACAGCTTCCAAGGAAGGAAACAAAGGATATGTTGCAGAAGCCCAATTACCCCCTGTTTAGGAGAGTCCAGAACTAGAAATGAGGGGTCCCAGGAGCACGTGTGGGCCCTGGAACATTCCAGAGAATGCTCAGCCTGGACATCGCCCTGGGGGCCCACACATCATCCTGATTATTCCGTCTCTACCTCACGGTGGAATCTTATCCAGGACACAGAGGAAATTCACAGGAATGAAGATTCTGAGCTGAAATTAAATTTACAGCAAATTTAAACTCTTCTGAATCACAAGACAATCTGGACAGGACCCATCTGAGTCCTTGTCTGAGGTGCACAGAGGTTCTCACCTAGAAGTATACATTTAAAAAAAGACCAGCTGGGAAATAAGGCACTTCTCTCAGAGAACACACAATGTACTAATGTATTTGTTTATCTTATGTCTCTTCAGTTACTCCACTAGGGCAGACACATTATCTGTTTTACTCCCTAGCGTAGTGGTTCTGAATCAGGCACAACTTTTCCCCTGGAGCAACGTTAGCAATATGTAGAAACCTTTTTTGGTTGACATAACGTGGAAGGAGAGGGGTTGTTACTGGTACTTGGTGGGGGACTGCTGCCAAACATTCTACAATTCACAGGAGAGTGTCCCACAATGAGGAATTATCCAGTCAAAAATATTCATAATGTTGAGGTTGAGAAATCCTGCTGTACGATATCTCCAACACCTAGAATGTAATAGGTACACAGTAAATATTGTTGAATTAATGGATGGAGGGAAGGACAGATGGATGGACAGGACAGACAAATAAATGATTGGATGGATGGATGGATGATTGGGCAGATGGATGAATGGATCAATAGAAGAATGAATTGAAGATAACATTACTGAGCTGAATTTAACCTCTAGAGATTAAAAAAAGGTAACAGACTATTAATTTAAAATAATGGGGAGGAGCGGCACCTGGGTGGTTCAGTGGTTGAGCTGTTGGCCTTTGGAGCAGGTTGTGATCCCAGGGTCCGGGGACTAAGTCCTGAATCAGGCTCCTCACAGGGAGCCTGCTTCTCCCTCTGCCTGTGTCTCTGTCTCTCTCTCTCTGTGTCTCTCATGAATAAATAAATAAAATCTCTAAAAAATAAATAATAATGGGGAGGAAACAAATATATGTCTATACATATTTTAGCACTTTGAAATTTGACATTTTTATGTAACTATAGGCACTGAGGCAGGAAAAGACTTACCGATAGATAAATAGATATAGATTAGATAGATAGATAGATAGATAGATAGATAGATAGATAGATAGATGATAGATGATAGATAGATAAAAGTCTCAGGCACCTCCACAACACAACTGCCAAAGACAACATATAGGTGGCTACAGGTTTGGTGGGAAAGACAGGGAGCAAGGTATTTTAATCTCAGTTAAGTTTTGCAATGTGTGGCCATGTATGTAGGGATAAAGTGCTTGAACTTTTCAAGGGTTATTTCTAAGGAAAAGGTGTTATGACTAAATAAAAAAATAAGTCAAATCAGATAATTTAAGATTGGGAGGCAGCACTGGCACAGAAGATTGTCCCAAAGCAATGGTATAGTCATTTGACTAAGTACTGTTAACATGTAAATGAAACGTTCTGCAAGTGAAAAAAGTGATGCTTGAACCGGAAACATAGACAAAATCCACAATAAAATCTGCCTATGAGATTGCAGCAAGGAAACTTGGGTTGAAACCATTTAAACATAAAAAACATTACAATCATTGGAGACAATATGGTCAACATTTAACAGATCTCAAATAGGAAAACAGCTTTCAAAATATCAGTACAGAAAAAGAAGTAAAAAACGAAAATATGGCAAACCCAACTAGACAACGTTTTAGGACCTACATGAAAGTAAGTTTTACAAGAGCAAAGACAAATTACAAACTAGAAAACAGACGAGCAATCTATGTGCATGGTGTGTGTAGCTGGGAATATATCCCAGTATCCCTTAAACATTAGAAAAAAACCTCTTCAAAAAAAAAAAAAAAGAAAGAAAGAAAGAAGAAAAGAAAAGAAAAGAAAAGAAAAGAAAAGAAAAGAAAAGAAAAGAAAAAAAGAAAAGAAAAAAAGAAAAGAAAAGTAAAAGATGAGTCTCTCAGGAGAAAGCTGAACAGGAAAAATAAACGTGCACATAAATTCCAATGGCCAATAAATGCTCTCAAAATGTTCAACATTTACTTGTAATAATTACACTGTTCTCCTATATTATTTTACCCACATAAATGGAAATTTTTATAACAATTGAAATAACAATTATGCTCAGTATTGTGGAGCACAAGGATAGGGGCTCACCATGCTCCTTCTGCAAAAGTAGAACTTTGGACAAACCACCTGGAGGGCACTTAGGCAGCATGAGGAGACGACCTCAAAAAAAAACACACACATTGTGATGAAGGGGCTTTATTTCTAGCAATTTGTCCTAAGGAATCAATCACAGATGTTTAAAAAGATGCATGTACAGTGCTGCTCTTTGCAGCATAATTTATAAGAGTGAAAAATTGGAAACAATCTAAATGGCTGCCAATAAGAAATTGGTTTTTTAAAATATGGAACTATAAACGATGATGAAATTCAAGAGAATGATTAGCAGTCATGTGCAAGAATACCAAATGAGGGATCCCTGGGTGGTGCAGTGGTTTAGCGCCTGCCTTTGGCCCGGGGCGATATCCTGGAGACCCGGGATCGAATCCCATGTAGGGATCCCAGTGCATGGAGCCTGCTTCTCCCTCTGCCTGTGTCTCTGCCTCTCTCTCTCTCTCTCTCTGTGTGTGTGTGACTATCATAAATAAATAAAAATTTAAAAAAAAAAGAATACCAAATGAAATGGAGAATCATCAGTGAGAGAAATAGGCTCAAAATAACGTATACTGCGACCCAGGTTTGATTAAAATACGTGTAAATATAATGCTAACTATTTAGCACATATGAAGTATGTGCAAGGAAGAGGGTTGAAATTAAATATAACATTATGTTATTGGAGACTCTTTAAGTCAACTCTACAAAACAAGAGTGGAGTGGAACATTACAAAGTTTTGATAAAACACAAGCATTTATTGGCCCTATAGAACAGTCTGTAGGAGGACGCTCACCACTCCTAGCTAGATGGAGGCTGCCTGAATGAATCACTTTACAAAGCCAACTCAATCTTCATAAAAGAAAAAAAGAAAGAAAAAAGTGCCTGCAGGACAATGGAATCAGGTGGAGATGCCAGAGATAGACTGATCTGTATACAAAAAATTAGCATTCGATAAAGATGCCACCAGAACTCAACAGAAAAAGTATGGGTGGTTTAATATAATGTTGGGAAAATTAGTTCACTGAATGAAAAAAAATAAAAATGGTTTTCAACCGAACATCATGTATAAAGGGGGAGTTTGGCTTTATTAATGACTTAAACATAAAAGTAAATTTTTTTAAGTTAATAGGAAATGTTGTAGGAGAACATTTTTCTGGTGGAGAGAGGAAGATTTATGAAGGAAAACTTCAGATATATATACCTAACAAAGAAAATGGTGAATTTTATTATTATAAAATTTAATGAGATCTCTTTACTTTTGACAGCTTTCTTTGAGGCATAATAGACACAAAGAACCACATGGATTTAATGTGCATGGTTGGATAAGCTTGGGCACCTGCAAACACTTGTGATACCAACCGTTGCACTATCAAGGGTTTCCTAGTGTCCCTTTGTTTTTGTTTTTGTTTTTGTTCTCGTTTTGTGGGGAGATCTACTCTTTTAGTGAGTTCTGAAGCCCAACACCACATTGTTAACTACAGATCCTCTGCTGTATAGCAAATCTCTAGCACTTACTCATCTAGAACAATTAGAAATCCATCCCCATTCAATAACGTTTATTAAACAATGCCAAAGCAGAAGAAGATATTTGTCATGCCCAAATGAAAGGGATGCATCTCTACAATAGCCAATAAAATCTTGCAAATAGTAAAGAAAACAATTACTTTAATTTTTAAAAAGGTAAAGATCATAAAGATACCTCACAGACAAGTAAGCCTAGAAGTCTATAAAAATAGGAAAAGATGCTCAAATCAAACAGTAATCAGAGAAACACAAGTTAGAGCAGAAATAACACACCACTGTATACAAATCAGATCTGGAAAGCTTAGGAAGCTGGGAAATGCTGGAATGGATGCTCCTGCATTTGACATGCCCTGCCATGAGCATGTAGACTGGGAAGACATTCCAGAAACCAATCTGGTTGACAGCGGTGAGTCAAATATTTTTATATTTGTAACATAAGTCACAAAATGTTGGCTGCTGAGTAGAATTCCTTAAGATATCCTCACAGAAATGGATGAGTTGTTTATGCAAACAAAGCCAGGGAGTGGTTTTACCAAGTTGCCAAGTGGAGTCATACAATTGTACAACATGTTTTAAGATACAATTAAGGGAGAAATAGTCAAATAATAAATGCTGTGGTGTCAAGGGTAATAGGATATTGCTGTGAGGAAAGAAAGAACACAACGGATCTGATTTTCTCAATTCTTACTTCTCTCTGAGGACATCTGGAGCCCTGGCACTGTCACCAGGCCAAACTCTGAGAGCTTAATTCCTGAAATATTCAAGCAGTCTGTGAAGAGGATTCTGCTCTATATGCCCAAAGCAGAGTGTCAGGATGTCTCAGGCTGGCAGCATCATTTAAAGTAATCCTGAAAAGTCATCCTGAGCACCTGGTTTGGGATCAGCACGGTGACTGGTTGTACAGCTAGTTAAAAACTTTATAAAAACTCTGGACCCCAAGGCCTGAGTCGGCTTCCCTGGGTGATAACACATCTCACATCTGTCTCTATGTCTTGCAGCTGGAAAGAAAAGCACAACCGTGCAACTCCCACAGGGAGGGACTGCTTGGAAGCCTGTACTTGACTTCTAGTCTTACTTTATAAGTATATCCTTTCTGCTATACTGTATCCTATGCTGCAATAATCCTATTTGTGAGGTAAACTTTATGTTGAGGAGTGTGAGTTTCCAGTGAATCACTGAACTAGTGAATTGTCTAGGGCTCCCAAAACAATTTCAAATAACTTTACAATAATAAATGTGACAACCTGGAAGAAATAGATTCTTAGACAATATAGCTCAGAAAAACTGACTCAAAAAGAAATAGAAAACCAGAAGTCCTATAACAATTAAAGAAATCAGATCTGTAAATATTCCAGAAAATAAAACACGAATTCACATGATTTTATAAGTGATTTTACCAAAGCTTAAAAGAAAAAGATAAATTCAGAGACTAGAAAAGTAGGAACATGCCAAATTATTTTATGAAACAAAGCGTAAGGTTACGGGGCCAGGCCGGTATAGGTTTATTTCCCCAATATACAAGGTGATAGGTTTGTAACTCTGGCATAATTTACCTAACTTGTAATAGTTTTCTCATGATCCACTCAACAAATATTTATTTGGCACCTACTATGTGCCAAGAACATGTCTATGTAGTGGAGATACATGAGGGAACAGAATAGGCAAAAAAAGCCCTTTTGCTCATGGAGCCAGTGAAAGAGCATCCTAACCGGTAGGGAGCATTATTCACATGAAAGCCATGTGCACACAAATCCAGGAAAGGAAGCAGGGCAGAGACAGCAGGTACCCTGATAGGAGGGACCATTAGCAGGTATGGTTGGGCAGGTTACAGGGACCCAGGCTGCATTTGACTTTGTTTGGCAGGAATGACAATAATTAGACAGTGATGACTCCAAGGTTCTTAACTTGAATGAATGAAGTTGTCTTTAAATTATGGGGAGGAGCTTAGGAAAGAGTGCTTTTTTTCTTTCTAAGTACATGTTTAGGAATGGAGACTAAAGTAATAAGAAGTAAGGAAATCATGGGATCCCTGGGTGGCGCAGCAGTTTAGCGCTTGCCTTTGGCCCAGGGCACAATCCTGGAGACCCGGGATCGATTCCCATGTCGGGCTCCCAGTGCATGGAGCCTGATTCTCCCTCTGCCTATGTCTCTGCCTCTCTCTCTCTCTCTCTGTGTGACTATCATAAATAAATTTAAAAAAAATTTAAAAAAAGAAGTAAGGAAATCACAATAAAAGTGACTTCAAGAAGACCAGCCTTCGATTGTTTAAATAAAGGAAATTTAAAGATTTTCTTCAAGTTGGTACAGAAAACCAACAGTCAGTCATGGTAAATAACATTTGAGGGTAGGTAGAAAGGCATTCTAATGCTTTTCTGATCAAACATCTGCATCTCATAAAAGTCAGTAGGAGAAAAATGTTTCTGGGTAATTAGGAATCTTTGGAAGGACATCAGGCAGGCACAGGATCAAGAGGAAGGATGGAAAACCAGGATTACAAAAGATTGAAAAACAAGGAAGCTTCAGGTGTCTTGAAAGTAGAAATTTAATAATAATGCTCGTGGCAATAACAACAGTAATCTAGCTTTGTCTGTCGAGAAGATGCCACATACAGGCATCGTTCATGGACTAAGTCATGAATTCTCAGAAAAAATAACTCTGAGATGCTTGCAATTATCCCACCTGAGGTGACAAAACTGAGGCATGGCAGGAGGCCCACTTGAAAGCCACTGTTACCCCACAGTGACTCAGTTTCTCTCAGTGGCATCAGCCAAGGGATTGATTGGCTCCAACCAATGTCTCTGTTCCACCACAGCCTTCAAGGCGAACAGTACTGGGGGATCCTGGAAGCTAAGGTTGTGGGAGAAGACCCCCTAAACAGGGCTTCGGAGTCTACCCTACTTTCATGCCTACCTTATGAGGGTACATGAAACCACATGATTATTTGGCCCAATTAACTCCCTTGGTCCAAATAACTTTTGAATAAGTTCAAGGTCATTGATTCATTCTTCACTGAAGAAATTTGACTTCGTGCACACGTGCACACACACACACACACACACATGCACACAGCACACCTATCCCTAACCCCATGTGGCCATGCCTAAATTTACTGGTGATGGATAAAAATTCAAGGAAGAGCTGGGTATCTTGTCTACCCGAAGCACTGGGCATTGTGTTTCACAAAGACATCTTGATTCCATCCTCAGAAACACGTAGCAATTTAGCTTTGACTAACTTCATTTTATAGCTGAGGATATCTCCTTTAGCGGGGCTAGGAAGCTGCCCACCTGACACAGCCAGTCAGTGGTCCCAGCGTGATTTCCACCTGGTCCTCTCTGCTTCCAGAGCTCATGCTTCTGCTGCCCAGGTATGGCAGTGTGCGCATCTGTCGGCAGTCATAAAAAATTATTGCCACACGCTGTCGGTGGGACAGCTGGGTCAGCTTCTGCAAAAGGGGCAAAGTTCCTGTCCTAATTTATCATTTTAATTCTTCTACATGGAAACAAGCTGGGGGAAGTCATTGCAGAGCTACAGTTTTTAACCCAGATGGTCCTAGAAAGAGCCATCACAAGTGCAGAGTGAGCAAATTTGAGGCAATTGGTTTTATCGCACAAATACAATTTAACTCTCCTTGAAATAGCTAGTGTTAACTCCATTCATCCAACTTCCTGGGTTTTGGATTTGGTTTGGTTTGGTTTGGTTTGATTTCTTGGTTTGGGTTTGGTTTGGTTTTGTTTTGTTTTGTTTTGTTTTGTTTTGTTTTGTTTTGTTTTTATAAAGCTTGGTACCCAACACTTGCTCCATTGCTGCAAACTTTGATTATTTCTGAGACTTCTCAGCTGTATTTTATCTCTCAATTCTATCTATGGCACTGCTTTTAGATTAAGGATGTTGACACAGACGCAAGCTTCTAACCAAAATTGAAGCCAAAAAAAGAAAAAAAAAAGATGCATATGTAATGGTTTCCACATCAAGGATCCCACGGAGGTAAAGAGGAGTTGCAATCAAGAACCGAATTCCCAGGGTAAATCCCGCTGAGAGTGATGAAGGGGGTAGGACAGTGAAGGTTATAGAGGAAGTGTCTGAGTGGATTCCACATGGCCAGCAATGAAAGCAAAATAAGCCAAAGCCGGCCATCTGCACTTGAGAGAATGATACTGACTTCAAGCCGCGAGATGGGGGAAAAATGGCAATAAAATGTTGAAAACTGTAGAAGTAAACATTCAAATTGAGCCTATAAACCAAACTGCATTAGGTCTAAAGTGCATCTTTTTTTCTCTCTTCTCAATTTCACTCCCCCTCTGGCCTTCCAGTTGGGCTTTTTAAATTTAAGCGTAATTAGATATTTTCACTACATTTTTTTCCTGTAATCTAATTTTTCCACAGTTCTTTAGAGCTCCTAAAAAAATGTTTCAGCATGCAATCTACAGAGAAAATTATGTTCAGCCTCTCCCCACAAGCTGATAAAGGCTTCACAAGGCAGTGTACAAAGTGGCTAAGGCCCCAGGCGGTAGCGCGGGGAAGAGGCACCCTCCACAGGAGCACGGAGCAGGAACCCCTGGGTAAGGAGCCCCCTAGGGTGTCCCTGTGAGGGATGTTGGGCCACAGATTGCCTCCACCCCCTCCACACCTCTTCTGTGGGTCTTACTTACCACTAACTTGCCCACTGTCAGCAGATGAGCCAACTCAGGACTCCCCCCAAACACACTCCAATTCCCCCAATTTTACAAACAGAATAACTCATTGTCCATAAAGGAGAAAAACAAACTGCTTACCCCAAAATGCAGGGTTGTGCCTTCCCCTCAGCTGAAGTCAATGAAATTATTTGTTCTCATTTTCCAATCATTGCATCGAACCTCTGACACCTCTTCTCTTTCTCCTCTCCCTACAATCCCCTTGATGCCTCTGGTTCCTCCAGAACATTCTCTCAGCTTAGTCCCCAGTTTGTTGGGAGTTCTGGTCACTGTTCCCATCCTGAGGGTACCTAGGTCGTCAGGCCCCTTCAAATAAGGGGAATATCTAGAGCGGCGCTACATAACAAACACACAATGAGGGCCACATATGTGATTTGTAATTTTCTAGTAGCCACATTTGATAAAATAAAAGGAAACAGGAGAAATTCATTGGAATAATAGATTTAATTGAATCCAATATATTCAAACACCATTTTCATGTGTGACACCACCCATACTTCAAGTGCTTGCTAACAACTCATGGCTGGTGGCTGCCCTGGTGGAGAGGGAGCCCTACACCCTGCTGAGCTCTCACTGTGCCTGAGGACTTCACGTACATCCTCCCCATGGGTGACCATCCCCACTGCACACCGAGGAAGCTGAAAGTCAGAGAAGTCATGCGTCCTGCCCAACATCACCGGCTTGTAAACGGAAGAGCTGGAATCTGAACTCAGTTCTATCTGATTGCCAAGGGCAGGCTCTTTTCACATCACCATGAATCTCTTGTGACTCCAAGACAAGCAGACTCGCCAGCCGAGTCCTGCAGCCAGCTACATCCAACATGAGACATCCTTGAGAACTCTGCACGCAGACTATGCATCAATCACCTCCTTCAATCTCTGTGCTCTTGATACAGAGAGAAAAGAGGTGGAGGGAGAGAGGGAGGCAAGGAGAGCCTAATGTCTATAAACTCACTCTAGCCAAAAGCAGAAGGAAGCTCTCTCTGAGCACGTTGACAAGTTTGCTACTTCACATTGACACCCCCACGTGGCCTGAAGGTTCACAGCATCTCTAATCCCTGTGTCCACAGGGCTTCCTTTTCTACCCCTCGACTGGGGATCTCAGGTCATCTTCCTATAGGACACCAATGGTCATTTCTCAGCATTCAGTCTCAGGGGGACTCCTTTCCTCTTGCGGATAAATCCCATCTTTTTTTTTTTTCACCTTCACAACAAGAGCCCAGTGCCTTGCAAAGAAATTATGCTCAGTAAACATTTTTCATGAATTATTATTCATATGAAGTTTTAGTATTTCTACTGAAAGATACTTATTATGCTTCCATCTCAATCTACTTTAGCTGAAACTAGACCAATTATAGATACATCAGAAGCAGATTTCTGTTGTTGTTTTTTTTTAAATATGTTCATATATTCCCCCACATTTTAGTGGGAGATTTTCATTAACCTGCTTTGGTCTCTAAATATATTCATTTAGCGACCTCACTGGGGGTTTGTCTAAATAAACGGCATAATCATTTTTCATTTTAAATGTGTCTATTTCAACTAGGGTAATGACATACTAAATGGATTATAGTAAAAAAAAAAAAAAAGGAAAACACAATTATTAAGTTCCTGGAGCACAATAATTTTTCTTAGCATAGTTTCACGTATATTATTACTTTGAATCAAACCAAAGGCCAGACCCACCTCAAATCTTGGATTTCTCATGGCCCATGATTTGGCCTTGTCTACTTCTCTATCCCTCTTTCACAACTTCTGTCTAGATCCTTCTCATATTTCTTGGTCATTTCTTTCCTTCCCAGATATCAGCAGTTTTCTGGAGAGTCCCTGAAGGCCAGCAAGCTTCCCTCCAGCTTTGACTTGCTTTCCCTTTGTTTATCAAGTGTTTCCCCATCTGCTTCCAGTGCCTGACCAACTGCCTGGCATGTAGTTGGTGCTCAATAACAGCTCTGGAATGAATCAACAAATAAATGGATCAATGATGGACTGACTGAGTGGACACTGGTCTTATGAGAGTCTCAACAACAGACTTCCATGATTTGGGGACTGTTCCAGCCACACCATCTTAGGATGATGCACATTGGCACATTGAAGAAGCAGAACAGCAACCCCGGGTCAGTATGGCTGCAACCAGGAAGCTGTCAGGACCAAGATGAAAGGGATGCTGCAGTGTCTTAAATAGTCAGGGGTGAACCAGTGGACATCTGGGGTGTTACATTCATAGGGAGTCCATGCCACCCTCCCCATTGCTGTGAAACACAGAGATAAACCTACATCGTGTCTGTCCTCTCCTCAATAATCATCCTTGTCTCCCTAGCCCCACAGAGAAGCTTCAAGCCTCTGTCATCTGATCTCACCTACGTGGAGAGCCGGGACACATGGAAGATGCCGTGCTGAGTGCTCAAGCTCCAAAGTTCTCAGATTTTGCCTTCAGGCTCAACAGCAAACTCAGAGCCCTGAGGCCAAACTAGAGGGTAAGGTGTGTTCATACTTGGAAAGTCTTGGTATAAAGGAATTCATTTTTTCATCCATCAAGATGAGCAGTATATGTGCATAGTACATATGTCAAATAGTACATTATGTTATAACTGGTCTATATGTATACACACACGTACATCATATATGATACATACGTGTGTTCACATAGATAGTATATATTTTTAAAAAACAAGATCCCTGATTAACATTCTTATAACTCCATGATTATTTCCATTTTCAAGATTAGACAATTCTTTTACCATTAGCAGGGGTTCTCTTTTTTTAATAATAACTTTATTTTTTATTGGTGTTCAATTTGCCAACATACAGAATAACACCCAGTGCTCATCCCGTCAAGTGCTCCCCTTAGTGCCCATCACCCAATCACCCCCACCCCCCGCCCTCCTCCCCTTCCACCACCTCTAGTTCGTTTCCCAGAGTTAGGAGTCTCTCATGTTCTGTCTCCCTTTCTGATATTTCCTACCCATTTCTTCTCCCTTCCCTTCTATTCCCTTTCACTATTATTTATATTCTCCAAGTGAATGAGAAAATATAATGTTTGTCCTTCTCTGATTGACTTACTTCACTCAGCATCATACTCTCCAGTTCCATCCACGTCGAAGCAAATGGTGGGTATTTGTCATTTCTAATAGCTGAGTAATATTCCATTGTATACATAAACCACAGCTTCTTTATCCAACATCTTTCGATGGACACCGAGGCTCCTTCCACAGTCTGGCTATTGTGGACATTGCTGCTAGAAACATCGGGGTGCAGGTGTCCCGGCGTTTCACTGCATCTGTATCTTTGGGGTAAATCCCAAGCAGTGCAATGGCTGGGTCGTAGGGCAGGTCTATTTTTAACTCTTTGAGGAACCTCCACCAGTTTTCCAGAGTCGCTGCACCAGTTCACATTCCCACCAACACTGCAGGAGGGTTCCCTTTTCTCCGCATCCTCTCCAACATTTGTGGTTTCCTGCCTTGTTAATTTTCCCCATTCTCACTGGTGTGAGGTGGGATCTCATCGTGGTTTTGATTTGTATTTCCCTGATAGCAAGTGATGCAGAGCATTTTCTCATGTGCATGTTGGCCATGTCTATGTCTTCCTCTGTGAGATTTCTGTTCATGTCTTTTGCCCATTTCATGATTGGATTGTTTGTTTCTTTGGTGTTGAGTTTACTAAGTTCTTTATAGGTCTTGGAAACTAGCCCTTTATCTGATATGTCATTTGCAAATACCTTCTCCCATTCTGTAGGTTGTCTTTTAGTTTTGTTGACTGTATCCTTTGCTGTGCAAAAGCTTCTTATCTTGATGAAGTCCCAATAGTTCATTTTTGCTTTTGTTTCTTTTGCCTTCGTGGATGTATCTTGCAAGGAGTTACTGTGGCCGAGTTCAAAAAGGGTGTTGCCTGTGTTCTCCTCTAGGATTTTGATGGAATCTTGTCTCACATTTAGATCTTTCATCCATTTTGAGTTTATCTTTGTGTATGGTGAAAGAGAGTGGTCTAGTTTCATTCTTCTGCGTGTGGATGTCCAATTTTCCCAGCACCGTCTACTGAAGAGACTGTCTTTCTTCCAGTGGAGAGTCTTTCCTCCTTTATCGAATATTAGTTGACCATAAAGTTCAGGGTCCACTTCTGGATTCTCTATTCTGTTCCACTGATCTATGTGTCTGTTTTTGTGCCAGGACCACACTGTCTTGATGACCACAGCTTTGTAGTACAACCTGAAATCTGGCATTGTGATGCCCCCAGATATGGTTTTCTTTTTTAATACTCCCCTGGCTATTTGGGGTCTTTTCTGATTCCACACAAATCTTAAGATGATTTGTTCTAACTCTCTGAAGAAAGTCCATGGTATTTTGATAGGGATTGCATTAAACGTGTACATTGCCCTGGGTAATATTGACATTTTCACAATATTAATTCTGCCAATCCGTGAGCATGGAATATTTTCCCATCTCTTTGTGTCTTCCTCAATTTCTTTCAGAAGTGTTCTATAGTGTTTAGGGTATAGATCCTTTACCTCTTTGGTTAGGTTTATTCCTAGGTATCTTATGCTTTTGGGCGCAATTGTAAATGGGATTGACTCCTTAATTTCTCTTTCTTCAGTCTCATCGTTAGTGTATAGAAATGCCACTGATTTCTGGGCATTGATTTTGTATCCTGCCACGCTGCCAAATTGCTGTATGAGTTCTAGCAATCTTGGGGTGGAGGCTTTTGGGTTTTCTATGTAGAGTATCATGTCATCGGCGAAGAGGGAGAGTTTGACTTCTTTTAGCAGGGGTTCTAATAAATTTTATTTTTTTTAATTTATTTGAGAAAGAGAGAGAGAGAGAGAACACAAGCAGGGGGAAGAGCAGAGGGAAAAGGACAAGCTGACTCTATGCTGAGTGTGGACACTGGATGTGGGGTTTGATCTCCGGACACTGAGATCATGACCTGAGCTGAAACCAAGAGTTGGCCCCTTCACCAACGAGCCATCCAGGTGCCCCATAATAGATGCTATTTTAAAAGAAAGAGAAAAAAAAAAAGGACAATCTGATTTTACTAAACTATGATGTAATTATTTCACAAACAACAGTTCTGTTGATTTCAGCACATGCTGAACTGAACAATTCTAATATTCCGTTCATGGTGAAAGCACAGAAGGAGTCCACTGCAAGAGTGCCAAGTATTTGATCCACTTCAAACAGAAAGCTAAGCAATATGAGAAAGCTGGCGTAAAACCAGATGGTCCATAAGTTCCTTTCTCTTTCAGAGATAAACCAGGTAAGAAGGGTCCTTTTTTTTTTTTTAAGAATTCAATCTATAAATACAAATATAAGTATTTTTATTGTTCTCTGCTATAATTTCTGATTAGGACCAAAGCAGCAATAGCTCCTCTATGTGGAGGAAAAGAATAATAGAGATAAGGGAAGCAGTTTGGAGAAAAAAGCATAGCAAAGTGCAGAGAGATAAAGGGGATATGAGAGGGAGAGAGAGGAGATTTCAGCAAGAAGCTGCGTTTTTTCAGTCTCCAAATACTAGACAGTGACTCCCAGGAAATAAGGAATATGGTGATCTGTCAAGACAAAAGATTTTAAGCAACTTTGTGATCGATTGCAGCTCTCAGTTAAAAGGAAAATGAGAGAGAAAGTAAATTTGGTTTTCTCCTTAAGATGTACCTTAATTCTTTCAATTAATTGATTTGAGCGACAGTTGTGGATAATTAATGAGTTACAGATGTCCAACTCCAAAATTGCAAGCAAGAAAAAACATGGCTTATCGGTTCTTTTCGAGAAAAGATAGGGATTTATCTCACCTTCTTTTCTCATAAACTCTGCTGTCTTTGTGAAATATCTCTAGCTCCATCTTCAGAGAAGTAATGTGTGCGCAGCTCAGAAAGAGAGACGGATCTGTGAAAGCCCGGACTAGTTTATCAAAGCAATTCAGCACACTGCCTTCCTTTGCGATGCAGACCAATTCCCGGGCTGCCAAGACAACAAGAAACAGACTTATTGCCTGACGGTGCTTTTCTATGCTGAAATTTTTCTTGCAAGTTGATAATGTATTTATTTCCAGGATAAACACACAAGCTCTTTGGAAAGAAGTCGTATTGCGAGGGATGCTGTGGACAATGGGCATGCCCCCAGAGTTGACCTGATGTTTCAGAGGGAAAAAAACAAAAATGGAGCAAGGCAGGGATGGCAGGTGGATGGTCAGCTCAGTGTTAAAATGCCTTTGGATGGTTATGAATCAGCTTTGAATGCCAGAGGTGGAACAGCCAAGGGCCCACTCGGATTCAGGATTAGAAAGCTTCATTCCAACATCTTAACCAAATATTCGTTTAGAGACTCCCCGCATGACTGGCTGAAGGACCTGCTGGACCACAGATGACCCCCTAGTATTGGTGGGAGTAGAGAACGTTCCTTGTAGGAGACAGTCTGGCTGACACCCCCACAGCTTACTGCCTCCAGCCAATGGGAACCCACAGAAATCAGGCATTTCGACACAAGGGGTACGGTGCTATGCAAGGTCAGAGAATAAAAGCAAATAGAAATCTAGATATTTTCTCTTCTCCTCCTCAGGCCCATATCCAAACAGATTAAAACTGTTAAGCTCACAATTACAAGGAGAGTGTGGCTTTTAGTGGTGCCTCATATAACAGACCAGGGAACTTTTATAGGATATCTTTAAAAAGCCATCCTGCCGTGATTCACCAGACACTCAGGCGGTAATGAAAATGCCTCAATGCCTTAGTATTTCCAATAACCGAAATTTAAATCCAAGAGAGTCAATACTTACATTATTTATGCTTTTCAATAAAAACTAATTAAAGCTACTTAAGTTTTTAGCGATGGGCCCCGGAATGTAATTGAGCAAGCTCAGATTTAGCAGGCCATTAATTGAGTTCTCGATAAGGATCTGAATGAAGAATGAATCAGTGGCTTGTGGATTTGAGGGCATTCGGCCCCCCAGTCTATGAGCAGGTGGGGAGGGAAGCCTCAGATCCTCTCTTCCCTCTCAGCCTCCAGAGAGACAAAAACCAAGATTCTTTGAAAGGCATTGTCAGGAGTTCTCAGAGATGGAGCCTAGATGAGGTTTGTGTTTAATTTTTCAGCTGGGTCATTATTTCTCGAGACTATGAATGGAGGCAAATGCCAATCACCGCACAGGAAAAGGAGGAATAATTAGTCACAAGATGTTCAGGTCCCTTTTAGCTCCAACTTTTGTCTCGAACGCTGCCTAGAAAACACTCCAGTTCTATTTTAAAGACATCTTTACATTCACAAAAGGCTACGGCACATGCTCACTGCTGGCTGCTGTGAAGGGAAATTCAAATTTGGGCAAACTGCTGCTTTCATCTGGTCCTTGAACAAAGAAGCTATTTTGAAATTCTGATTGCATCTTGGGAAAAATAAGACATACCCCAAAATTTAGAAAATAAATTTAGCACATTCCGCGTGGAACAGTTAACACCCCCAAGGGAAAGGTAGAAGAGTCCTTGGTCCAGCACGATGTTCTAGAAGTAGGATGATCCATAGATCAAAGGCAATATCTCTCCGCTGGAGCTATGTGCACTCGCACAGGGAGCCACATGGTCCAACACTGGTCAAATGGGCACCAGTGATACCCAACCCAATGCAGACCAATGGAGGTCTGGCCACCAACTGAATTTTCTAGTAGCATCCTTCAGCTTACCTTTTCAGGACTTTCCCCTCCAAGTCACCTAGGTTTTCCTATAGGGAATATGCAGTTAGAGTCAGACAAAAATGATCATTCATCCCTCATTGCCCATTTTTACTCCCGTTCCACCAACAAGCACCGCTGAGGATGCATCTTTTCCCTTTTTTATAAATAATATTTATTTTTATTTTTTTAAATTTTCTAATATTGGAGTTCAATTTGCCAACATATAGCATAGCACCCAGTGCTCATCCCGCCAAATGTCTCCCTCAGGCGTCCTTTCCTTATTAACACCTTGTCTTCCTTGGCCCCCGAGAATGGCCTGCTCATTTTAACTCACCAGACTCCCTAAGCTTCTCACTTGGAGGAACCACAGGATGAGTTGTGATGCTCCTCACGTCATCTGACGATTGTTAGCAACACACAAAGCCAGGTGTGTTGCCACCCGAACACTTCATATTGCATGTTCCATGTCCATCTTCCCCACGGGAGGGAAACATGGTAGGAAAAGGACATTGAACACCCATTTTCATCCATTATCCCCAGAGCCTAGCACAAGAAAGTGAAAAGAATGCTGGTTGAACTTATGAAAGAATAAATCATTTGGTGGTTTTCCCACATGATTATATCATAACATCCTTGAGACTACAACTGTATGTAATAGCTCACATAATTTTGTTTCATTTTTCCAAACCAGTGCAGTGTTGTGTAATATTGTGTGCCTAGAAAGTGATTTTGATTGGCTATTTAATTGGAAATATTTCTCCCGTCAGATTCCGTGATTTTTTTTTCCAAAATAGTTGTTCCAATACAGTGGTACCTGGTGTCATAAACTCCTTGTGTTTGGAAATAACTCTAATCATCCATGGTATTTGAAATAAGAAATGCTGTTAAGGCACAAATTTAATCTCAGTGTCTGGGAAACAGCAAACCTAGTCAACAGCCCTGTGTTCATATCTCAGTGCGCTTTTGTTTTTATTTGATATAGGTCCTCATCTAATCATCACATCAAACACAGAGAATACAAACTAGGTGCTATTTGCAAGTTTGTTCTTGAAGGTCTGAAAATGTCAAGGTTCTGGTTCAGTTTGCCTCAAACATAGCTAAATAGCTAAATGCAAAAAAAAAAAAAAAAAAAAAAGCTACATTTCAAGTGTGTAACACTTTGCACCGGCTCTCTAAGACAGGAGCATGTTTTCATCACCTCGCTTTTGAAGGGCGTTACATACATACCCACATACATTACACACATGCATGCAATCCTCGTGCCACACGTGGCTCACCCTGAAATCAAGCGGAGCTTTACAGTGTTGCACAGGCTGAAATAGATAAGGCCCATAGGAGAAAAAGTCCCTTAATTAATGGCTCATAAATGCATATCCTACTCATCGAAGGTAATTTGGGGTAATTCTAATCGTATGTGGCTGACTTCCTCTAATGCAGGCTTTCTCAACCATGCCTCTGTTGACGGTTAGGGCCCAACAATTCATATTCATTGTAGGGTGGTTAACAGCATCTACAGCCCGTACCCCTGGCTGCCAGGAGCACCACCCCTGTCATGACACCCAAAAAGGTCTCCAGACATTGGTAATGGTCTCCTTGGGGGAGGGAGATAAAGTCACCCTGCTTGAGAACCACTGCGTTTTGCGGACTTGTAGAAACAATGTTTAACAATGGTCCTGGTAAAAGAGACAACATGGGCCACCGCGCAGCTCAGTGGTTAAGCGTCCGACTTCAGCTCAGGTCATGATCCTGGAGACCCGGGATCGAGTCCCGCGTCGGGCTCCCTGCGTGGAGCCTGCTTCTCCCTCTGCCTCTCTGTGTCTCTCAAGAATAAATAAAATCTTAAAAAAGGAGAGAGAGAGTCAACACGCTGTACTCAGCGTCTCACGAGTGTGGCTACCACGAACACACCCTGTTCCCACTCCCAGCAAAGAAATCGCGACCACCATCCATGGCAGACCCGCTTCAGAAGAGCAATTGCACCTAAAAGAAAGAAAAGTACATTTTTAATAGCTCGTAATTAGGATATTACAAAGCTGCATGGAGACGCTTGCTTGGTGGCCCTCGAGCAGAGCTTGCGTGGACTGCACGCTGTCGTGCACATAAGTAACTTCACTTAATCTTCTCCAAAACCTCACAAAGAAAATAGTGTCAGTCCTTGCTCCTCAATGGCACACAGGCTTGGAGATGGTAGGGATTTGTCCCTGGCCACCCGGCTAGTGAGGGACAAGCGGCTCGCTGGCTGCTGCTGGGGCCTGGTCTCCCACCCAAGCTTCTGGAGCTGGATTTTAACGCGGGATCCCCACTTGCCCTGGTCTGGGGGCCTCCCCACAGGGAGGTGGGGGTTCCTGAGGGCCCCTTCCTAGCACTGCCAACTGCCCCGGCCGCTCAGGCCTGCTCACCCCCGGGAATTTCTCCCCTTATTGGCATTTGGTCCCTCTTTTCCTCCAGCTTGGACCCCTTAACAACAGAGGAAAGCAGGAGCTTTCCTAGGAAGGCAAGGGGTGGCATCTCACCGCAGCCATCCCCTGGGTGCCCCGGGTGTCCTGAGCCTCAGAGCATCGGGGCAGGGGAGTCCCAGCAATAGGGCCTTGGGAAAAGGGCCCAGGGCCCAGGGCCCCCACCCGGGACGGAGGAGGCCGGGCTCCGTTGGCTCCAAGGCCTTGAGTTCAGCGACTCTGCAGCCGCTCATCAGGCTCTGCTGTCGTGCTAATTAGAGCGAGCAGCCCCGTGCAATCTGTCCGACTAATGACGTTATGTGAGATGGACAGAGAAATCAGGTCATGGAACGGGCTTATTAGCGATCATTAGCATATGTGCCTGCAGCTGGGTACCTGCTTTAGCTGCACGCAGACCAGCTTGGCATCTCTCCCCAGTATCTGAGCATCCGGGGCTCCTCTCAGCATCCCATGAGCACTGACTTTGCACAGCTGCTGAGAGTCCTGTTCAACCTGGGTGTCCCTTGTACATCTTTCTTTTCAGCCTACAGATGCTCCTGAGGGAGTAGAAGCCTTGGCTGCTCAGAGGGGTCCCTCAACCCCCAACATGGGCTTGTCAGAAATGCAGGCTGTCCATCCCATCCCAGAAGCACCGCATTATAACCTGCATTTTAACAGCACTTGCTGTCCATTGATGCAAACGTCAGGAGGTGAGCACACTGTGGTTAGGGTGGCGCTGTCCCTCTGTGCGAGCTCGGTGGACTTAGTACAGTTTAGCTCCCAACAGAAGCTCTTGTTACAGGTGAACTGTGATCCTCAACACTTCATGTGATAAAGTCCTAATGCCCGGTAAGTAAGAAAGTGAATGTACTTTGAAATTGGGTTGTGCCAAGTACAGTTAGTCAAGATGAGGTCAACCTGGGGGAGGTTGGGCCCCTAATCCCATAGGACGGCTGTCTTTATAAAAAGGGAAATTTGGAGACCGTCCCAAGGACAAGGACAGACAGTTGGCCACGTGAAGAGGGAGGAGGGGTTGGGTGGTGCTGCTGCAAGCCAAGAAACGCCAAAGATCCTCCCCACAACACACGAGTTGCTCAGGAGGGCCTTCTCGATGTCACCAAAAAAGAATCTCTCGACACGTCGTTCAGCTGCGTGCAGGTTCTTGGGTCTCTCCTGACTCCTCCGGGAATCACTTTCAGACACTGAGGCTTCTCCTTCTCTCTGCTCTTCACCTTGCCCCACGCCACTCTTCCCACTCCCCGAGGGGTGTCCCGGGACACAAAGTGGGATAAAGTGGTCCTGTTGTGCCTGACGCGTGTCCCCTCCAATTCACATGACGAAGTCCTAACCCTCAGTGCTCAAGAACGTGAACTTACCCAAAGGCAGGTTCCTACAGATGTAGTTGATTAAGATGAGGTCGTGTTGGGAGAGGGAACCCCTCACCGGATGCGACGAGTGTCCTTATACGAAGGGGGCACACAGGGGTGAGAACATAGGACTTACGTTGCCACCAGCCAAGAAAGTGCTAGAAGCAAGGAGACAGGTCTGGGGTAGATGTGTCCCTCGCAGCCTCAGAAGGAGCCAACCCTGTGGACACCTCGACCTTGGACTTCCAGCCTCCAGGACAGTGAATGCACGTCTCTGGGGCCAGCCACCCAGGCTGCGCGGCTTTGCGGTGCGGCCCAGCAAGCTAGTGAGTCACCCTGATTGGTATCGACACCCTGAGATAAGCAAAACGTACAGTTTGTCCTAGCAGTGCTCTATCAACATCAGACTGGAAATAAAGAAAACCCCCCCAATTTAAAGAAAATTTAAAAAAATCTTTCCTTGGACTTTCTGCTCGGAGTTCTCTGTGGCCAAACGGTCCCCGTCTTTGCCGTCTCCCCTCAGGCTGGTCACTGTCCCGGACGCTGCACTTGCTTTTCTACGTTATCCTAATGCCCGTATCGCAGGATGGAGTCGTGCATGGGAGGAAACCTCAATATCCATGAAATGCGGAGACGTAAGGTTAGGGCCAGAACCAGATTGCGTTAAAACAGAAAGCTCTGTATGTTTTAAACGAATTTTACGTGTGCAGCACAGGTGCGTTCCTTGCCGATTGCTCTTCCGCGGTGACACAGACCCTAATTTATTATTTATGTGGTTTGAAAGGTGACAGCTGTGTATCACTTAAAAAAAATAAGATTCACATTCTAGTATTGTGTTTGGGACCTTAAATTTTAAAAAAGAATAATAATCATCCTTTTTTTTAAAAAAAGTAATCATCCTTTAATTAAATCTACAAACCTATTTTTGTACCCATTTAAGACATAAGTAATTGAAGATCAATAAAGGTAAGTGAATCGTCTAGCATCCCAGAGCAGGTGCTTGAAACTTGGGTTTAATGTCTTCCCTCCCTGCTTTGTGTGAGCAAGAACTGCTCGCTTTTGTGGACTCCTGGCACCATTCCTCGCTCACGGAAGACTCAGTAACACAGTGGTCGAGTTCATGGAAATCAGTGGTGAACGTTCCGAGAATTAAGTGCCTCCCCCCATCCCTTCCAACCCCTACGAATGAATGACAACGTCTCATGCAAAGAATACGCGGAGTGGGACCCAGCACCGTGCACCTGCCACGTGGACCGCAGGCAGATGTGACAGTTCTGGGCCACCAGTGGCGGTAGCAGCCTCAAGGGCTTTGCACTGGGCAGTTTCAGCAAGCTATTCCCTTGGGAAAAAGAATTTTAGACTTTTTCTATTTAGAAACCCAACCTTAGCTTTTCCCAGACACCGTGGGAACCCAGACCCCCTAAATACCCTGGCCTTTGGGCTCCAAGGCTGCACTTGGACGGCTGCATTGTCTGTCTGCAACGTCACATGACCTCAGCATGTGTCCCATCTTCAAAATGTGCTGGGAAGATGGACTTAGGTCCATGCTTATGGCATAAATTACCACTAGGTAGCACTCGGCCTCCTGTGAGCATCCTCTGCTGCATCGTTTGCCATTAAGGAAAACCACCTTCTCTTTCCCTAGCAGCCTACAGGGGAGAGGGCGCTGCCCTGAAGAGTCCTGAGGGAGCTGGGTGTCTGGTGTCCAACGGTGCAGCCTCACCCTAGGGTCCGATTTGCAGGCACAGTGTGCAGCTGGTGCCTTAGGAAACCAGTGGGTTTCGGTCCCACTGGCTCGGTCCCTGGGGCCAAACTTCAATGCAAACAAAACTGTAGGCGCAGTCTGGAAAAATCGCAGGGAGAAGTGTCCCATTCTGACAGGGCCCCACATGCTTAGGTGTCCAGGAGCCACTTCGCCCTGGAAGTGGATCAGCATTGACTTCTCACAGTGTCACTCAACAAGTTTGTAAACATCCCCGTCTCCAAAAGAGTAGTTCAGTGTGTGTGCTTTGAATTTCCCAGTGTGTGCTTTGTACTTACATTTTATGAAACTTGTTTCCCTAGCACAGGAACATAAACTGTTGAGGCATAAAGATGCTTCTTAAGTAAAATGGCAAAAAAAAAAAAAAAAAATAGCATGCATCACGATCGCCTTGAATGTTTGTGGTCTTTCATCACGGCGTGTTCAGAAAGCATTTTTTCTTCATAGAATGTATCTAAGCTTGTCAGAAGAGGGACTCTAGTAATACTGGGTGTTATTGTGTTTTCCACGTAGACAATAACCTCAGCAGGGCCCGAATTTATATCCTTTGGCTCAGCCCTATCTGATGTGCACGGAGTCCTTATGTAAAAGAACAGTGTCCCATAAAATCAGATGTTTTCCTGAAAAGATCTGTTGGAACGGGAGGCCTATCTCCTCATCAATAAAAACATGTTCTCCAAGCCTTGTTTAGGGGCCCCCATCGTCATAGAAGGATCTGCTGGGCCCCCAGTTCTGGGCCCTCCCCTGAGCACCACACCCTTGGGGCTCCTCAGAAAGCATCCCCTGCAGGTACACACACTGGTTCCTCATCCTGCATCCACTTACACGGCCCAGCCCCTTAGTATAACAAAATGGGATTTCTGTCATCTTTACTGATGATTTTCTAGTTCTTTAGCAGGAATAAAGCCCTCCCTTGCCCCTGACTAGTTGTCACAGTGCCAACTTTTTCTTCCTGTTCCTCTTTGTAATCTTTAGGATATTACATGCTTCTGAGAGTTGTTTGTACTTGTTTGAAGTCCTCTACCTTTCTTTATTAACCCAATAGTCAAGCTGTTATAAAATTAATATACATTATTTAAAAAGATGCATTCTCGTTGGCTAAGCTTGCCAAGTTGCAGGAGTCCATAAACCCTCACAATGAACCCAGCATATAGAGGCTTTCTGCTGTACTAAAGCGATGGGAGCACTTCCCTGGAGCTGCTCATGCAGCAGGAGCACTTCCCTGGGAGCTGTAATGCAGTGGGAGCACCTATGCAGGAGCTACTAATGCAGTGGGAGTATTTCTGCTGCAGCTATTCATGCAGTGGAAGCACTTCCCTGGGAGCTGTAATGCAGTGGGAGCACCTCCGCAGGAGTTATTCATGCAGTGGGAGCACTTCCCTGGGAGTTACTCATGCAACGAGAGTAGTTTCATGGAGCCCCAATTTGGCTCAATCTCAAAGCCGTTACATACCTGGTGCAGGTTCTTAACCTTCATTTACTCTAATTCTCAGTTGACCAAGTTTTGGAATCCGTGAAACTATACATGAAATTCATAGAAATATTTTTATATATCATACAGATATAAAATATATATTTCACTACACAAATGTAAAGCTACATATGATACATACACCTCAGGATATTTATGTGTGTGTGGCTCTATCTAAGCATGCCAGGTAAATCCCTCCCCCAGATCTGGGATATTATCATGCCATGATTTAATAGGAAAGGCTGCAAATGAGTGGAAATCTATACAGCACCTAAGTCAAATGTTACTCCCAGTCAGGTTTCTAGATTTAACTTTAAAATAATATTGATGTGAAGTGCTCTGCTACCTTTGAAACTCGGTGATCGTCACAAAATAGCTTCCAAATGAGATGAGCCTAAAGCTTTCAATTTTATAAGTGCTAGGTTCCTGTGAAGGAAAACATTTACAAATAAAATGTGCATGCTCTGACCTAAATTTCAAACCAAGGCACATAATTAAGATATAAACTTACATTTCTACAAATTGTTTGCAAGTCTACAGATTGATACAAATTATTAATATTTTGAAATTAATAGCTTGGAAGATAGAAACATCTGTCAAGGTGTAACAACTGTGTTCTGAGTAAATGCTTTTCCTGGAGACAATAATTCATAAATGTCAGATGCACTTTTGGGGCCTTTCTTCGTCTGGACCACGATGACTGTCTCTGGGTATGTGACATTTCCAATCATCCCTCTCTGGCCTCTTAAGAAAATGATGAAGGAGATACAAATGCAATCAGAAATTTGATATTTAATAATGATATTTCCTTTAATTGTCTGCTTGTAAAATGTTTATATACAAAGTCTCTAAAACTGTAAATATGGGAAAAACTTTCAGTGAGATGGCATAAAACATCTGTAAATGTAACACTCAAGAACAACCCCAAGGGTTCAATCCTTGAAGGCACAGCCCAACCTGAATAAAGTGCTCCTCTCACTCTCCAGGCAACCGTTCCTAAATGTCTATCGCTCCATCAGGTAAATGTCATAAATTGCTCCGTAGACCTGAGCACTGATGTTGGAATAAAGCAATGACACACCTACTTCAGTTTCAGTGCCTCGGGGCTTCTGACCTCCTGATTAGGAGCAAGCCTCTCCCGGGGCGGGGAGGGGAGGGGTTGCAAATCTTGCTTCCAATCCTTTCTCTGCCATTTACTCCACATAGAAACTTGGACACACACACACACACAAAAAAAGAAACTTGGACACAGTTTCCTCTCAGTGAAGTAATACCTGGTCACCAGGTTGTTGCAAGCTGCAATGAGATATTACAGGTAAAATGCCTGGAAAGTTTTTAACAATCCTGATGCATCATAGTTATGAGTAGAATTGCCTGTGTCTCATGGATCCCCCATCTGTGGATATGACAAGTCACAGGATGGTGCTCTGTATTGACGTAGGCTTGGCTTCTTCCCCATGCAGCGCTTCTGCCCTTCTACAAAGGCTGCACACCTCCACAGAGAGTAGCTACTCAGCTCTTCTTCCCAAAGGCTCAGCCACTGTGATCACCCAACCACTCCAGACTGGAAACTTTCCACTCTTCCCAGTGTCTACTTCCCTGAGACCCAGAGACCTATGGCCTGAGAATAAAAGTTTAATGTTGATATATTATTTAGTGCAAAACAAAAGCTTCCCCCAAGTGGCTGATCAGAACAAGGGAGCAGCCCACCTGGAGGGTCCCATTATCCCAGGAAATGTGGACTGGGCCCTCAGAAGCCCTTTGAAGGCCACAGGCATTCTGACTCTAGCCACCTCACCTAACACAGCAAATGTATTGTGTCCCACAATAATTATAACTGATATGGTGTTACGTGAGTTGAGTTACAGCCAACTGGTCAAGCCACTGCTATATTTTACAGGCAGGTAAGCATCCGTTCTTTCTGATTGTGGAATCTCTTTCCATATATTTGAGCCATTTTCCAAAGTATTTTACATTTTTTAAGCCTTTCAGAAGACCACATGTCTACTGTGCCTTTGACTAGAGCTAAACAAAGGTCTGTCTGCAATGCAATCAGGAATTGGTGCCACGATGTAAATCTACATAGTGTTTCCTGCATCGGGAAAGTTTTACTAGTTTAAAAAAAAAATCAGCTGAATTAAGCATTGGTTTAGTGAAGTAACTGATTTATAGTCTGGCACAAGTTCCTTATTGCATTGCACACTGGTGACAAACAGATCCTGGCAGGCAGCTTCCCTTACTAAATCATGTCTGAAATACTCCTTGATTACCCCCAAGGCTGGTGCAATTACAGCCTATTTTATTCTTCATCCTGCATAAATATAAGTACAGGCACACTAAATATTTCCCAATCAATATTTCCCAAAATCGTGTGGACCTAAGAAGCATTTGGGGAGGTTGTTGCACATACGGAGTCCAGGGACTCATCCCCTTTAAATCAGTAGGGTTTACATAGGGCTCGGGTATTTGCATTTTTAACAATCACAACCAAGTAATTCCAATATTGGTGATTTATGAGAAACACTACACTTGAAGCTTTGCTATCAGAAGTGTCTCCGCTGCTTCACATGTAGAGATGTCTTCCCAGTCACAGGCAAAGACCCAAGGGGAATACTGAAGAGTAACAAAGACGTAGACACACCTGATACCATGAGAAGTATCTGATATTAGCAACCACATCTCTTCCTCTCATAGAATAATAATTCAATGGGAAAAAGCAACCACATTTTGTGGGACCTTTCTGCCAATTTTCAGGCAAGTTTAATCCACGTAGTCATCACCCAATATGACGAACCATCCTGAGTTCCCTCTCTCTATGTGCTCACTTCTCATTAGAACTTTTTTCTTCTTCCCCATTATTTCATCACCTTACATAATTTCCCTTGTGCTGCTCTGTTCTATGGATGGCCATCCCAGTAGGATGTTAAGTGATTTTAGAAGTATCTTTAAAGTATCAGCCATGTTGTAAGTATTATGTTGTATCCTAAAAATCTGGGCTGGTGATCAAATTCAAAATGCCTCCACCTCTGAACTCATCATGTGCCATCCCCTTTTAGGCTCTGGACACTCCAGCCACGCAGGAGTTTTGGAATTCCTTCAATCTACCTTTCTGTTGCAGAGCTGTTTCATGCCTCTGGTTGACTCTTCCTCACAAACTAGACCTTCCTAATCCCTATTCACCCTTCAGGTTTAAAGTGACCGTATCCTACTCTCAGGTTAGACACCCTTTTCTATCATTCCCAGAAGACACTGAATTTCCCATTGATCCTACTTATTAGGATACAAACTACTAGTTGGTTGTCAGTCACACAACCAGCTCTTAGAAAACAATGTAGTATGTCTATCTTTCTGACTGAATGCTTAGCCCTTAGTCCAGTGGCCATTACACAGCTGGCAATCAATCAATGTTGAGAGAAGGTAAAGATAAATAAACACATGGTTCAAGCTTCACAACATCTGGCTGTGACTTTGAAATTGGCACTTGGTTTCCCACCATCCTTTGGAGATCTTCACTCTTCAGAAGTAATATCCCTGAGGCCTACAAAGCATCTTGGGTGAGATACATCCCTCTGAAATGTCTCCTGAGCCATGCAGAAGCCCAATTGCTACAGCATCATGGACAGAAACCATCTTGGAGGCTACAGGACTCAGGTGACAGGAACAGGCTCAAGATCAATGGTCCTGAGCAATGTTTGAAAGCACCCAGAAGAACACTGATGAAAGCCTTTTTTTTTTTTTTTTTCATTTTTCTATCACATGTAGGGAACAACTGTTTTTGATAGTCTAGCAGGTTTTTAAGAACCCTGTGAACCTCACACTAATCCTCTGTTACAGATATCTGCAGGGAAGTATCTTCAATTTTAATTCAAAACCCTAGTAAATCAATGGAGGGATTGGAGAGACACTCAAATCAGGTGGAGACCTAGGGACAACAGAGCCTCCAGCAAGGAGACCCTAGCAATGGGAAAGACAAGAGTTCTCTGGCCTTGGAAAGTCTCATCCCCTAGCCCCCAGCGTTCCCATGCTCTCATCTATAAACAATGTGTGCATGTTGAGTTAGGACAGGGATGGGGGCTATGAATTCTAAAAGATGTTTGAGATTCTTTCTTAAACTCATATTCAACAATCTGCTACTCTTTCTATGAATGGGATCAAACTGAA
Source organism: Canis aureus (assembly GCF_053574225.1). Taxonomy (NCBI): domain Eukaryota; kingdom Metazoa; phylum Chordata; class Mammalia; order Carnivora; family Canidae; genus Canis; species Canis aureus. The sequence continues at coordinate 53,695,858 of NC_135631.1, forward strand.
TCGTGGCAAGTGAGTTGTCTGAGCAAATGCACTTTATGTTTCTGTTGTTTTCTCTTGTACACCAGAAAAAAAAAATGTAATGGTTTAAAATGCAGCAAGCTAAACAATTAAGGGCTCTCAAAAAAAAAAAAAAAAAAAATCCCTGATTGTGCAAGTACAGATATCTTGAATTAGAGCATCTTCACAATAAGATTTTTGGTGAAGACATGCCATCTCGGATTGCCATAGCTCTCCAGGCAACCCTCTTTACTCAACTTTGAGCATGCTTTCCTGGAAGAGATATGAAGCCAGTAGAAGAGACTTTAAAAGTACCACTACTACCAGAGAAAGGTATTAAAAAGGCATATCACTATACTGTATAGCACAATTTACATTTGAAAATGAAAATATTTGAATACTTTCTTAGCATGATTAAGAAGAGGCAAGCAATAAAGTGCAGTGTATGATAACCCATCTTATTTCATTAAAAAAAAAGCTATTTCTTATAACGATTTTCTGACAAAATTAATGAATGCCCAGGCCACTGCATTAAGAAATAATGATATTCTCACCATGATACTTTCTGACTAGGATAAGACTTTCCATGTGGCTTCGCCTATGGGGAGATGATTCATTGGCTGGAAGATGTAGGCAGTTATATTTTTCATTTTATAATAATTAAAATCATTTTTTTGACTTCTACAAAAAGAATCAATGGTATTTTTTATTAAATTTAATCTTGCAAAGGAAAGAGGGGAGAAAATCCTTTTATTACTACACCGCAATGCAATATGCTTCAAAAATATCCTGGTGTTTTCTCAGTACCCCACGGTCAGCTTGTGGAGAGTAATGAATGGCTGAGTATCAATCTCCCCCTTGTAGAGCCTGCACAGGCTGGTACAGGCAAAAGCCAAGAGATAGGATTCAAGGGTGTGCTTCCAAGAACACCCGAGGGTGGAGGAATATTTCAAAGTCAGCCCCAAGTAGGAAAACCTGACAATTCCATTTCACATCTAAGTCCTTGGGGGAAATTTGATTGAATGGTAATAAATACCATCTACTTTTTACTGTATACATAATCGATGTACTATAGAGTCATCATAAATCATAAAATTTTAAATCATAAAATTTAGAAAAATGAAAAATAATCATGAAATTATTTAAGTATGAAGATATAGAGGCTCTGAGAGGTTAGAACCTGCCATTGGCATGGGGAGTGACCCAAAGCTGACTTCCAGTCTCTCTGCCACTCTGGATACCTTTCCATTTTTCCAGGGCTGCTGCTCTAGTCCCTGGGGGAAGAGGCCGGACACAAGCTCAGTACACAGGAGGGAAGGACAGGTTTGCAAAGATGGGCAGAACCAAGCGTCAGGTGCGTACAGGATGGGGACTCACAGAAAACATGTAAGAAAGGTGGCGGAGATGCCTAGGGCAAGGGGGCTCTGAACCCCGGGATCACGTGAGGGATCCCGTGAGGCTCAGACTCCACGGGGAGGGACCAGAACAGGCAAATGTCTCCCAGATCTTAGAAGCCCAAACTCACCAGCCACTGTAGTCTTTTCAACTGAGCACGTAACTGGGGGGTATGAACCCTCACAGGAGTTAGGGTAGAGAGAAAGAGGAAAGGACTAGCAGTTCCAAACACTAATCAGTTATTGAAACGGGTTTTACCATCGGAGAGCCCTTCATCTTCTGGAGTGGGGAAGTCTTGTCTTTCCTGAAGCCTGGAGCAATTACTAGCTGAGCGGGCATGATTCTGTTCCAGGAGCATGGAAGGTTTCACATATAAAAGGCCCTCTTTTTCAAATTCTTTTATCAGACCCCCTGCTAGATTGCTCTCCTAAGACATTAAAAAAAAAAAAAAAAAACAAGAAGATTGAAACATGGAACACTTTGAGGTCAGCAATGAACAGCAAGGTAAGAAAGATTATTCTCGGCGCAGTTCCCTTGAAATAAGAGCTCTTTTACATTACTTCCTTTTAAACTAAAAATACTACTTCCCTTTTTTCTCCTTTTCCTTGCAATGGAAGCAATAAATATTCATTAGAGAAGAATTACAAAGCCTAGAAAACCTACAGGAATGACAGAAATCTGCATTTGTACAACTGTGATATGTGACAGTTGTGCTTTTAGTATTTTTGTATGTGTAGATCTTTATTTCTGAAGTGTGTGTGTGTGTGTGTGTGTGTGGTGGGTTCAAAAGAATAATGAGAAAGAAGAGGGCTCATCTCTGGTGATAGGGCTTGAGAAATACAACAAGGGAGAAATTCTGGGCAGCACGCATAGCTGACCGACCTCTAAGACCAGTGGTAGCCAATATGAGTAGGGTATTGGCTGTCTGTCTATGTTTGGTCGACTGGGTGATGTACACCCAAGTACCTTCATTCTCCTGCTTCCTTCCCCAAATTTTCTCTGTATGATCCCTTCTCTTAGTGACAATTTGGATGAAAAGAGAGGAAAAGAAGCCCTGTAATCAACCTTTTTATTGAATTCAGGTAAAGAGAATTCAATACTCACAGAAGCAAAGTTACAGAGTGGAGATGAAGAATTCAGTGGAAAAATCAAACCGGCTATGAAGCCCTCAAAGAATCCTTAATGGTTTGGGGAAAGAACCTAAGCTCCTTACTCTATAAAAGAACTGTCTCCAGACAGATTCCTAAAAACATCAGTGGGAGGAGAGGTGGAGAGGTACCTCGAGAATAGTATAGAACTTGGCGAAGCAAAAGTTGCTGAGAAATCTCATCTGGTCTCAAGCAGCCCCGGGTTGAGGATGGCACCCCATTCTGTAAGACACAGTCCAGCAACCCAAAGTAACTCCAAGTACTTTATTTTTTTTAAGATTTTAAAAATTTATTTATTCATGAGAGACACAGAGAGAGAGAGAGAGAGAGAGAGAGGCAGAGACACAGGCAGAAGCAGAGGGAGAAGCAGGCTCCATGCAGGGAGCCCAATGTGGGACTTGATCTCGGGTCTCCAGGATCACGCCCTGGGCCCAAGGCAGATGCTTAACCACTGAGCCCCCCAGGCGTCCCACTCCAAGTACTTTAACTGTTTGTGCAGTCTTTCAAAGCAATGCCCAACAGACTTTGATTTTGGGCTGTGATCTTGGGGGATTTAGTCTCTTCCCCCAACTTCACTTCCTGCTTAGGAAGATGGCAGTCCCACACCTGCACTGTGGTGCATACATACAAGGACCCAGGGGTAAGGAGACCAGCGCCATGCCTGGCACCTGCTCAGTAGCTCACAAGCACACATTCCCATCCCTCCTGACCTGTGCTGGGCTTTGCTAATACCGACGTGGCTCAGGAGTGTTCCCCAAATTGCCATTCCCCACACTGGAGTTTCCTGCATGAACTCTCTCAATTTAGATCTCACCTTCCTTGGATCAGTTGCTCAGTGCCCTGCAAGGTGGGAACGGCATGACTTAATGGGTTTGTTGGCAACAATTTGCCAGTGAAAGATTGCATAAGCGGGATGTCAGGACCCGTCAGCACCCACCTGAACTATTCTTCTGTTCCCTTTCAAAGTCCATGCTCCAGAGATGTCTAGACAAGCTGGGACAAGGGCAGAGGAAATAAAAGCGTCAGGGGAAGCTCCCAAGCATGCTACGTGTGAAGATTTCCAGGGAGTATATGAGGAGCAAAGAGGAGAGAAAATCCAAGGGACTCTATGATCACTGTCTTCAAGGAACAGAATCTTGGATCGATTCTCATCAGTAGTCAACGTTCAATAACTTTTCCATTGGACGTAGTGTGCGTCTTCCGTCAGAGGGCATTGTAGACTCACTGGGTCCCTCCAGAAGCCGCATGCTCGCTGTGGTTCCCAAGAAGTACAGCCACCGTCTCCTCGACACCTAAAATCAGGGGCTCTCAGAACCAGAGAAAATTGGAACTGAAAAGGGTGGCTGGTCCGAGCAATGCCGGGGAGCGCATGGGGCTGACAACACTGCAACCCGTGACACGGAAGCTACCCCATTACCTGACTGGCAGGGAGGGGCATGACTAACAGAGCAGGGAAATGAAGCAAAGCTCCTGTTGATTTTGATCCAAATTCTCCCTGAATTGTTTTTCTGTTTGGCATCCAAATGACTAAGAACTGAGAGGGGTGAGGATCTCTTATGCAGAAGAAAGAGTGATTTTAGCTTAATCTCGATTGCGTCTAATATCTAGAACGAGGGCCGCAAGAGAATATATTTATGGTCAGTGGAAGAAGGAGCCAGGGAAACAGGATGATGGGCTGAGCTATCTAAGTGGGGAGTGCACTTGTCATGGGATGCACGCCAGTGCTGGCTGGGTGCCCACGCGGCGGGGACGTGGGAGAGGAGCCTCCCTATGTGGCCTCACACGTACCAGCTAGACAACCCTGGGGTTTTCATCTATGTCTGAGAAATTATATAATCCTGAAAGAGGGACCTCAGTGGACAGAGCTTCCAAGCAGGCAGCAAGGGAGAACCACAGACTTTAGAGGTCAAGGCTGCAGGATCTTTGATCGCCAAGATACTATGGCATCCCCCGGACCATACAGCCACAGTTTATAGGATCGGGGGAATTTGACCTACTTCTATCGCTGCTGTCACTGGAGACCATATGACAGAAAGTCATACTCAGCATCTGCTCCAGGAAAGACCCTGACTCCCCTGGTTACGCCATCTAGAAACGTCGGGGCCGGAGGAGATGCTTTGAAACGCACCGGTCCAGTCCTCCAGAATGTGTGTCCTGCTGGGAAAAAAAAAAAAAAAAAACCTCATTGTGGATTCCAGCATTCTTCTCAATTAATCTCCAGATTGTCGCTTCTATAGAGTAAGAAGGCCACCGGGTGTCCTGTAGAAAGAGGACACTGGATGCTCCAAGTTATTCAAGTATCAATTGAAAAAACATGAAAGAACTGTGATTTCACTCCTTTTGATGAACAATGAGTTTGTCCTGATTTTTTCTCCGTGCCCATAGGGTCTGTGCGTCTGGATTACTCTTCGGCCTGTGTTCTCCACGCTCTCCGAAATGCCCACCCATCTCATGCAGGTCAATAAAGCATTTTTGAGTGTTTCCTTTTATGCCTAACTGAGATACTATTATTTTGCATCATCAGTATTTCAATAGCTCTTTTTTTTTTTTTACAGGTTTTATTTATTCTTGAGAGACACAGACAGAGAGAGAGGCAGAGACACAGGCAGAGGGAGAAGCAGGTTCCACGCAGGGAGCCCGACATGGGTCTCGATCCCGGGACTCTGGGATCACGCCCTGAGCCGGAGGCAGGCGCTAAACCGCTGAGCCCCCCGGGGATCCCCTCAATAGCTCTTAAGCTCAGCGCATGACCTTCTGCCTGGACAGAGGTGGAAACAGGGTCAGCGACCCCCCTGAGCTGGGGTGTTCCCTGGCTATGCCATCGCCACCGGGACGCTTCAGAAACGCCGATGCGTGGGCCTGTTCCAGTTTGCCCACTTCCAGACAAGCTTCCTCTGCTCTCCACGGGCGTGCTGACAGCCTCCAAATGCCAATGGCAACTGCAGGGACTCCAGGAGGAGGCGTGAAGGCGTCTGTACTACACCTTTGCATGTGCACGTTCGGGCCCGCAGAAGGCCAGCAGCGCCACCAAGCCTGCCTGCCGAGGCGCACTGTTCCAGGAAACAAAAAGCCATTTGCTGCCTCGTGTGGTATTTGCATAACTAACTCCACTTGCTTATGAAACGTGGCAGGTGTCCAGTGCCCGTTCCTTGTTCCCATGCAGCGCGATGCATAGATCATTCCATTAGCCCGAAGCTTAGATCAGCTTAAGCTTAATCGGCAGCTCAGAGCTGATCTCGCTATCATCACTCGTTCAGGACTAATAGTGTTTACCGAGGCTTCCACGGGGTTCTCGTGACAGGCAGCCGGAGCCAGCCCGCAGGCTCCCTGGCTCTCGGCATCGCGGGGCGGTGGCCAGCGGGCTCTGGGAGTGCAAAGGGCTCTGACCGAGCAAAGTGAACCGCTGAGGAAAGCACCAGGCCACCTGGAAGGAAGCAGGAGGGCTTCGGCAGCCTGGCCTGAGGAGGAGGAAGGAGGTGAGCCAGCCCACCTCTCAGATCCCAGCTGCCGCTGCCACCACCTGCACGCACCCGCCCGCCCATCTCGGCTGCCCTCGGCTGCCCCAGCCGCGCCCCCTCCTCCTGGCCTGGCCTTCCCTGCCCAGAGCCCAGGGCTCAGCAGCCAGGTCCCTGTGTCCCCAGCCTGCCCGGGAAGGGGGCTGGGCCCCACCTGGGAGGGCATCAGACTGCAACGCCCGTGTTCGCAGTGGCCGCTGGCACGCCCAAGTCCTCAGTCATGACTCGGGAGCCTTCTGGAAAATCAGACCTGCTTGCTTCTAATTTTACTTTTTTTTTTTTTTTTTTTGTAGAATTTTATTTATTTATTCATGAGAGACACAGAGAGAGAGAAACAGACAGACACACACACAGGCAGAGGGAGAAGCAGGCTCCACGCAGAGAGCCCAACGCGGGACTCGATCCCCGGTCTCCAGGATCACACCCTGGGCCAAAGGCAGGCGCCAAACCGCTGAGCCACCCGGGCTGCCCGGACCTACTTGCTTCTTACAGATTTTTCAGAGATGCTAGATTTTTCCAGCTCTTTGACCAGGGCCTGGCCTACTCCATTCTCAAGAAACCAGTCACTCTCCTTCCCATCTCTGCGTCCAGCATGGTGTGTTCAATGGTTGGGTCTCCGTCCTCTAGGGAGAGCATCTCCGGGGAGCGCAGCCGCCGGGCATCAGGGCTGCCCACACCGCCAGGGGCCCGGGCCCTGCTCTCTGCGACCGCATGGAGGGTGACGAGCTCGAGCGTCCAGGGAGAGACGATGTCCTGTGGTTCAGAGCCTCCAAGGCCTCCTCCGGGTGAGGGCAGCTAGGACCTACCATCGCTCTCATCCCTCTTCCTTCTGTTTGTTTCCCTCCTCTGGGTTTTGGGGGCTCATCGTGATTGAAGTCACCATAGAGCCCCCTTCCTTGAAGGAGGCAAAAGGAAGCAAATGGTGCAAACCCCACAGCCCAAACCCCAGCCTTTGCCTGGTGCTCCTACTGTCAGCTGCTGGGCTGATGGCCTCCGTCCTCACCAGCGATGCTGGGGACCCAGCCAGGCAGCAGCCACGTGCCAACAAGGGCCAGATGTGCTGCTCGCACCCTCTGACCATGCTCCTGACTCCATGGCCCAGGCTGTGTCGCCCCCCGGCCCAGAGAGGGGTTTTCTTACAGGCCTCGAACCCAGGGCCCTTGAGGCAGTCCTGCCTCTGTGAGGGTAGAGCCATGGGGTTTGGGGGAAGGAAATGCACTTCGAGGCTGGGAGGCGAAGCCCCTGTTAGAGCATCAAGAGAACCCCCAAGGCCTCCTCAGAGGGGATGAGCCAGAGGCCGGTGCAGATGGAGAATCGGAGCGTCGAGGGGACGCGCCGGCCAGACTGGCACCTGTTCCTAGCTGCCCCCAGGCTCCGTGACCCGGAGACCCGGAGAGCAGGGCTCCGCGCTTCTGAATTAATGCGTGGGGATCCGACAGGCAGCGTGCCAGCAGGGGGGTGGGTGGGCGAGGGATGCTGCTGGGCAGGCCTCTGACCCCCAGCCAGCACCCCGTAAGCAGCGGCGGCCACCCCCACCAGCAGCCTCATGCTAGGCCGGCACCCGGGAGGCCCACGGGGTGCCTCGTACGTGGGACGGATGCAGAGGGCTGCCGCGTGATGCATGGAGCCACTCAGCTGCCCCCAACCTTGGGACGCCACACATCGGTCAGCAGAGATCATCTGTCTGGCAGGAGATGCCACTGCTCTCGGCGCAGCCAGGGGCACGTGGGGCCGCGGGCTTTGCCCCTCAGACAGCAGATCCCGAGGCTGGGCTCCCCGTGCGGGCGGCTGAGGGCAGCACTCGGGGCTGGAGGGGTCGGTCTGGGGAGTGGGGGTACAGGCGGGTGCGGCCCACAGGTGCCCCACAGGCCGTGCACCAGCCGGCACAGGCCCACAGCCAGAGCTCCTGGGAAGCTGGAGGCCGGGAAGGTGACTGGCAAACGCACCAGCAAGGACGTGGGGCACAGGGTAGGAACAGAGATCCAGGCACCCCTGAGTTCCTGCAGGTGGCGGGGGGGCGGGGGGGCGTGTGGGCCCGCGTCTGTTATGAGTCAGCCGTGCCCCTCCCAAGCTCACAGGTGAGGCCCTAACCTCCACACCTTAGAACGGCCCCCTTGCAGGTGCGCGGACAGGAGGCCCCGCGGGGTCCAGCGGGCTCCTAACCCAATGTGACCGCGGTGCTTACACAAGGGGGGCGTTTGGAGACGGGGACACAGGCGGGGACAACGGCATGTGAAGTCAGGCCTCATGTCGCCGCAAGTGGGGGGACCTTAGGAGTGAGGGGAGAGGCTGGAACAGACCCTTCCGGGGAACCTGCACAGGGAGCCTGCCCACACCTTGACCTCAGGCCTCTGACCTCCAGGGCGGCCACGTTCGTGGTACCCCCCCCGCCCCCCGTTCAGGCAGCTTGACACCAGCCCACGTCCTTGGCCTAAAGAGTGGGATTGAAGCAGCGAAGTACACGGAGCAGGACATCCTGCTCCTGAGACGCTCTGATTTCTGGCTCGGAGGCAGGAAGCCTGTGCCCCGCAGTTACTGGGACGGAGGGAGGCGGGGGGGGTGGGGGGTCCGCTAAGCCTGTGTCTGAGCTGCCCGGCCACCCAGAAGCGCTGGGCGGCCGGGTCCTCTGGGTTTTGGGAGCAGTTGGCGCCGACCGCGAAGGTTCCAGGCTCCCCGCCATCCCAAGGCGCCTCCCGGGGCAGGTGAGCGAAGGCACCCCGGGCTCCTGGCCGCAGGGCCCCGACACGTTGCACCCGATTTCCCAGCAGTGCCCGGAGCTAAGTCGGCCCCCACCTCTTGTTGGCAGCGTGGCCTGGACCAGGCACCGCGCAGTGGGGGTGCACGAGCGGGGGGACGGGGGGAAGTGAGAGCCCGAGTGTGCGTGACCTCGAGCGGGCAGGCACCTGCGACGCCACAGGCAGGGGGACGCGGGCTTCTGCTGCCCCATCAGTCCCCATCGCTCTCCCTCACTCACCGCCTGGCTCCCGGGCTCAGCTGCAGGGGGGCCAGAGGGGGAGGCCAGGTCCCGGCCCCCTTGTCGCCTGCCGTCCAGTTACCTCGGCTGCAGGGACCTGCAGTCTTGGAGCTCAGATTCCCAGGGAGGCCCTTGGTGCAGACGAACTGCCTCACGGGCCCCTTATTCCAGGATACACCTGCTGTGAGCAGCCTCTGTCGGAACAGGGCCATCCGGCAGCAATGGAACCACGCACGGAATGTTCCAGGGGCCACATTTAAAAAATGAAAAGGAACAGACGGAGTTCATTTCAACGACGTGGTTTCAGCCACACGTGTCCGACGTGTTGCCGTTTCAATGTGTAATGACTGTAAAACGTTCATTCTCTTTCTCATAGCAGGTGGGAGTCCCGTGTGTCCTTTGCACCAACAGCACCTCTTGGTCCCGTCGGGTCTCCCTTCCACGTGGTGCCCGGGGACCGCCGGGAGGGATCCGCGTGCCCAGGAGCCGTGCCCTGGCTGGGCCACGGGGAGCACAAGCACACGAGCCCCTGCATCCCCCGGGCCTGGGTTGGAACACGGCCCCAGGCCACCAGTTACTCAGCCTCACTGAGCCTTTGATGAGCTCGTTTGGTAAAGGAGGCCACTAACCGTGCCGACCGCGTGAGGTTGCCGTAAGGACGAAGGAAGACGACACGTCCACACGCACGACCCCCAGGAGTGCCTACGTCTGGTTTGCTAGATGCCCCTGCCTCTGCACCAACCCCCAGTACCTAAGGGCTCCCCCCACCCCGTCCCACCTTCCTAAGGGGCGCGACTGTAGGAAACATAGGACCTGGGCCTGACTCCAAATGGCCTGATGCTACTGACCAGGAAAGTGTGTCAGGCACCCTGGAGACCCAGCCTTTGGGAGAAAGTGGGTGCTTTCCCCCCAGTCACAGAAACACCTTTTTTTTTCTTTTTTTTTTTAAGGTTGTATTTATTTATTCATGAGAGACACAGAGAGAGAGGCGGAGACACAGGCAGAGGGAGAAGCAGGCTCCATGCAGGGAGCCCGACGTGGGACTCGATCCCAGGACCCCGGGGTCACCCAAGGCAGGTGCTAAACCCCTGAGCCCCCCAGGGGCCCCCAGAAACACCTGTTTCTAAGAGCATATTTATAATATTGTTTTGCAGCTGGAGAGTCATGTGACGGCTTCCCCAGGGCCTTCCTGAGTGTTACTGGCTCTTGTGAAACTAGTTCTCCTAACCCTGGTCCTGGCATGAGGGACAGAGGGCTGCCTTGGGCACCAGCTCTGCCCCAGGAGGGGCCACCTCTCTGCCACAGGGAAGGGCCACTAGTCACAAGACCATCAACCCCATGGGAGGGAGATGTGGAAAGAGAAGAGAAGCTGTGCGGTGGCCCGAGTGAGGATCAGGGTAGGGGGCCCTGGGGGAGGAGCAGGGAGGTGAAGACCCCCCCCCGTTTGCTGGATAGAGGGCCCTGACCCTGTGCATAGGAGACCACTGCTCCCCCCGTCAGGCCCTCATGCCCCCGCTGCCCAGCCCTCAATAGGGCGACCTTGTCCCTGTCCTGCTGTGGACGCACAGGCCCTACCGACAATGAAGGTGCAACAGGGAGACTCTATTCAAGGCAAACAAGGGGATGTTCATGTCAAAAGAGTGGATTTTTTTTCCATGCAAAGCGTTCTGTCCACCATTCGCGTATGTCCTTAGGCTTCATGACGTTCTCTCCACAAAGCCTCTTCGTTCATGTCAGTGGCTCTCGCGGCAAACCTCAGAACGGCCTGCGCTATCCGTGAAAATGCAGACGGCTGGGCCCTGCCCCCAGAGTTTCTGATTCTCTGGTCAGAGGCGGGGGTCAGACCCCAAATTTGCCTTTGTACCAACCTCTCCGGTGCTGCAGATGCTGCTGCTGCGGGGACCGAACTTCACGATCTAGCAATCATCACCCCCGTTGCACCCCGGAGTTGTCTGCGAGGTCTAGAAAACAGAAGAAGAAGAGAAAAAGGTGCCCTCGGCGCATGTCTCACGCACCCAGAACAGCCAACTCGAGCTCTGGCCCTGGAACGAGCACAGGAAACATCTCAGGAGACCCTAAGATGTGACCGGTACTGAGAATACCCCCCACAGCGCAGGGGACACTGCCCACCGGCCTCCGTCCACTCTCCCGGAGATGCGAGGTCCTCGGGCAGAGGGCACAGCACATGCCAGACACGGACACCAGAACCCAAACGACAGAAGGCGGTGGGGAGAGGACAGCTGGGAGAGGACAGCATCTCCAGGGAGGGAGTGGGGTAAGGAACATCCCACACAGCTCCACTCTCTCTGCCCCACTCGGGATCCCAGGGGCTGCACCCCGTGTCTGCCTGTAACCGGGGCAGGGACAGTCACGGGACACTTGACTTTTGAGCTCTTTGGACTTTATCTCCTTGCATCTCTTCTTTTTCTAACAAGCCCGATCGTTTTTTTGATGAGGTTTTCAAGCAAATTTATATCTTGAGTAGACATCGGTAGACATCGGTGCATTTCTTCTCCTAAGTGTCTTCGACGTCTGAAACGCAATAGGATATGGAGCTAACATTCATCATCAAAATAGGAACATGGCCGTTGGTTGGGAACACCCAGGGCATTTGGGTGGCAAATATCTGTAGCAAATATATTAGGTGGCATGTAGTCAGAATCCTTCCAGAATTTCTAGGACCGTGTGAAAATCAGGGCAGTTCTCTTACAATAAGAATCATGTTGAGCACGGGATGATGAACTATAAAAAGGTAGGTGAGTCAGAAGTGTCGGTGTGACCCAAAACTTTGTTAGACCTGGGAACTTCAGGGCGCCTGGGTGACTCAGTCCGTCGAGCATCCAGCTCTTGGTTTTGGCTCAGGTCATGACCTCAAGGTCGTGGGACAGAACCAACGTCGGGCTCTGCACTTGGTGGGGAGTCTGCTTCCAGATTCTCTTCCTCTATCCCTTCTCCCACATGCTCTTTCTCTCTCACATAAGAAAATAAATTAAAAAAAAAAAAAAGTAAATATTAAAAAAAAAAAAAAAAAGAAACATAAAATTCTTGGGCCTCACTGAAACCTACCAAATCAGGAACTTGAGGTGAGGCTGGAGCGAGAGACGTTACACGAACGGCCCAGCAGGTCCTCAGGTCTCCCCATCCTCTGCTGCCGCCAACGTTCAACGTTTCCTTCTCAATGCGCTGCCTCCCGCCTCCTCCGGCCCCCCCGCCCCCCAGGTGCAGTTTTACTGGAAAATGTTGCCCCCATCCCCAGGGCTGTACATTATTGCGTGGGAAACGGCATTTCCTACTGCATTCTTCCTCTCCGCTTTCTAAAATCTTCTGGGCTAGGACCTCAAAGAGAAGCAGTGAAATGCCTACTTGGCTGCCCCCTCCTGAAACATCCAATTAATTTGTCCGAGTTCCATTCAGATTTTGCGTAATGCTGACTGGGATATAATAGCATGCACGTGGAAAATCTTTACAGACCCAGAGATCAGTTTTAAATTAATAAAAAGTGAAATAACGGGAGGGGGGACGAAGGCCTTGGGTTTCCGCCTGGGCTCTGCCCGCGGCTTGTTAGCTGATGTGGAGCAGCCACGAGACTTCTCTGCTCATCGCTCTCCTCACATTTTAGGAGAGAGGCTGAGTCGCACCCATGTGTCCAAAGCGAGTTCCGAGGAGCCTCTTAGGCTTTCGGAAGGATATTTGGGGAAGAAAGTTATGGAACAGAATGCAGTTTTCGAGCCCGCGGACCTGACCCTTCAGCCCAGTATGGAATGTACGGGGTTTTGTCGTTTCTGGGGAGGAACCTGCTAACCACGGGCACAGTGAGGCTGGATTTCAGCCTCGGGGACACCGGACAAACCCGCATGAGGCCAGAGGAGGCCGACGCCTGGACAGCTGGCCGAGAATAGAAATAGAGTCAGGGTTGGGACCCCTGCTGAACGAGTCTGAAGCGGGAGGATCGGGTGTAGCCCTGGGAGCGAGGGAGCAGGGGTGCGGGGAAGACCGGAGGGTTGCGGCAGGAGCTTCCATCAGGGCCACCCGGATGCCCACACCCGCCCTGGGCAGAGGTGCAGGGTGACTGTGTGGCGACGCGCGTCTCTGCGTGTGGCTGCTCCCCCTGCTAGTTCTGGGTGGGTGCTGAACCGTTCTGCGGGTGTAGACGCACCACATCCCTATGTCTCACATCAGGCATTTATTTGGTGGTTGGAGATATTAAACCAGCACCATTTGGTGGTGATTTGTATAAGCCAAGATTTGGGAAGCCTACATCTCAGTAATGACTTTATCGATGTTCCCATGTCCTAAGGTTCTTTATATTCAAGCAAGACTGATCATTTCGGCTGACTTAATCACTAAAGAAACTTGAGGGATGCTGGATACCTCCAAACAGACACACGCACGAGGGTCGCACAAGGGAACCCGCTGGGGTCGAGGTGCCGGGAGCAGGTGATGGAAGAGACCGTCACCCCAGGGCACTATCTGTGGAGGAGGGGACCCCACCGTCTCCGTCTCTGACCACTCCATACCACAGCCACATTCCTGGGAAGGGGACAGGCTCAGCCGTGCCGGGTCACAGGGGACGCACGTCCATCACGTCCATCCCTCACTAGGCTGGTGGCCCCGAGGCACCGAGCTATAGTTTCTCAAAGCATCCAGGTGAGAATGGAGCAGTTCACCCAGTAAATGCAGGGGGTAGGGATATTTCTGCTGTGGTTGGTTCAGGTGGCAGAGATGACGTGTCTGGTGGGAACAGCCCCCGGAGGAAGGCAAGCGAGGGGGAGGCGGGCCCTGATGGCCCTGTTTGCTCCGCCTCCCAGTGACACGATAGGTGAAGCGCTTGCCTTGGGAGATGCAGAACGGGGTCTCGCTAGTCACCCTTGTACACTTATCCCACCCACTGGGACAGAGGGCTCCTGGCACACCTTTATGTTCACGCTGGATTTGGCCAAGGGAAACAGTCTCCTGGCCTCCCTGCCAAACGCACAAATGTATTTAGAGGCTTAACCCAAAGTGCATTCAACCCACTGTCCTCTCCGATTTCTAACCTAGCCCAACAGTCGATAAATATCTTTCCTGGAAACCCCAACAGGTTGATTTTCCTCTTTCCCTTCTCAGCATGCATTTGTCTGTACCTCTGTCAATGCAGAGCACGTTCCAGGGACCCAGGAGTGCAGAGAGCAGGTAAAGGAAGTCTGTGGTGGTAAGAAAGGACCCAAGTCTGCAGGACAAAGTCCTGAGGCCCAGAGATCCGCTGTCGGCTGTGTAGGGCCTTGTATGACCTTAGCACATAGACTTTTTTTTTTTAGAGAGAGACTCTCAAACAGACTCCCTGCTGAGCATGGACCCCAATGCAGGGCCCATCCCACAACCTTGATATCGTGACCTGAGCCAAAATCAAGAGTTGGATAGTTGACCAACTAAGCCACTCAGGCGCCCCTGACCTTGGCACGCAGCCTTAACCAGGCACGGAGGAGAGACGTCCCCCGTGTGGAGGTCAGAGCTCATCCCTCGTAACCTGCCAACGACATAGAGGAGAGAGGTGGGAAGGGAACCTGGCTCCATGGCCCGCATCGGCTCCACCAGAGTTGACGTGAAGATGGATCCTGTGCCGTCACCATTAAGGCAAATCCATAGCCTCCTCTTTTGCAGCCGCACGGGGGGCTCAAACTTGGCCCACAGGTCCTGTCCCACAGTAACCCTATGGCCCACCTGGCCTGAAAAGCCTGTGGATGAGACAGTGTCTCTCTGTGGTCCCGAAACAGGTGGAACCTGAGAACGACAGGAGAGAGCAGCACCGAGGGACCAAGGGAAGTTACTTTTATTGAGCACTACTACGTGCCTGTGCACCACACCACAGCCCGTAGATTTCCTCACCTCCTCCTTAGAGTGTCCCTGTGAGCAAGGTGGCAACAGTCCCTCTTGGCAGATGAACACACACACCGTAGGACTCGCCCTACAGGAAACGTCCGGGTTTCAAGGAGGGGGCACAGGACCAGGGCTTGTAGGCCGGGCCAGCCAGATTTGCTGTCATCTATGCTGCTTACCAGGTGTGTCACTGCCTAGAGCCATTAAACACCCTGAGCCCCACGCCTCTCAGTTGCAAGACGACACATCTGTCTGATGACGTACGTTAACGTCTACCTTTCAAACTCTGAGAAAATGAGTCTTAGCACATATCGTGTGCCTGGCATGTGAGCATTTAATAAACGGTCCCCGTGTCCCCTCCGAAGACACACACCAGTCAGCTGTGTGCTGGGGACTGGAACCCGGCCCTGGAGGCTCCAGGCCCCCTGGCTGCCGGCCTCACTCCCCGTGTCACGATGCCCAGTGTCACAAGGTAAGCACCACTGCTGACGGGGACGGGCATCCTCGCTGCGGAGCTGCTGGCTACACCGCCCCACGTGGTGCCCCCTGCCCCAGGATGGGGGCATCAGACTTACATGGGGGTGGATGCCCCAGGGCCGGTGCAGGAGGCATTCCTGCCTGTGCTTGGCGACCATTGCCCGCAGCCTCATCCAGCTTGCGGCCTGCTCCATGGACACACGTGTCTGTTAGTCCTTGTAAGAGTTTCCCCAAACTATTATGAAGTAGGCACTGCTGGATAAATATTAATGATTCTTTTTTAATGATTTTTAGCTGTGAAGCTGGCCTCGGTCTCGTTAACACCAGCATCTACATCCTGACCACGGACTTCACTAAGTGTAACGTAGGCTCCTCTGTCGCCAAGCCTGAGGTCGCCTTGTAACTGAGGCACAGCAGGCATTGCTTCTGGTTTCTGGTCCCTTCGCTCATCTTCCACTGGGTTTGTTCGATCTCCACGGGTCCTACAAACTGGAAAATGCCCTCCCAGAACGCAGTAGCTTTTACTCGATCTTTCCAAGGCCGTGCTGATTTAAGTCTCTGACAAGCACACACGCAGGCACGTGCACACGTACACGCACACGCAGGCACATACACATGCACGCGGGCACACACACCCCACCTCTACTCATACAACAACACTGCCATGTGCAGACACCCTGAGCACTCTGGTTCGTGTGACTGGTGTGCAGCTCTCAACACTTTACGCCACTCAGTTCAAGTACTTAATGCTCTTGAATCTCAGTCCCCTTTTCTACTAAACAAGGATGGCGATGCATGTCCAAAGGGCCGAGGACTGGTTCTCATGACACAGGGAGGAAAACTCTTAATACAGCAGCTCGGTTATTCCCGGCGTGCAGTTAGCTCTTTTTTTTTTTTTTTTTTTTTGTACTATTTACTGGTGTTCAACTCCAACTATCCAACCTACGGAGTTCAAGAAACCATCAAACGAACTCTCAAAGTCTCCCTCATTAAGGCTCATCCTCAGACAGCTCTTTATTTTCTCGTATTCATTATGCGCCGGCTAAACTAAACAACAACAAACAAACAAGCCTGTCAATCAAAGGAAACAGAACAGGCCAGGAAGGGACACTTACTGTACAATGTGTTACCACAGTCAAAATCTAATTCAAAAACAAAAGCATATGGACTCATTAATTGGGAAAGCTGACAGCACACCTTTTTCTAAGTTCGCTTCATAGTGAGTAATTATCCAGATATATTTAGATCGAGATGAAATACGACTTTTGGCCCAGAACTTCTTTAACGAACTGCAGTGGAGCCTCCGCGCGCCGCGTGTCATTAGCCTGAAGTTCATTACAGAAATGTTGGTCGTGCAGCTTCCTCCAACACAGAAGGGCCACATAAGAACCGAGTAATATATAAATAAATGTGAACACCGCTCTTGAAAACGGTTTCAAGAAATCTGCCTCTCGCTGGGTAGGCTCGACTGCCAACAGGTGTCAGTGATCCATGCGTAGGCAGGAAGGATCCCCTCTCCCAAAATACTTCCCTACCTGCTTCCACCTCTTTATCTGTTCCAATCAACTCGGGCTCTCATTTGCAATGCTTCTCCGGGCGGTTCTGCTACTGAGTTTATTGGTGTCTGAGGTTGGGGCTGGGTGTTTGCACTCCTCCTAAATTTGTATGTTGAAACCCTAATCCCCAGTGTGATAGTATTTGGAAATGAGGCTTTCAGGAGGTAATTGCATCTGTGATGGCAAAACCTTCATGAATAGAATTAGTGTCCTCTTAAGAAGAACACAGGAGAGCTTCCTCTCTCTCTCTCTGTCTCTCTTTCTGTCTCTCTCTCTGTCTCTCTCTGTCTCTGTCTCTCTCTATCTCTGTCTCTCTCCCCCTATCATGTGAGCAGCAGGGACAAGGTCACCAGGAAGCAGATCCTTACCAGGAACCAAACCTATCAACACTTTGATCTTGGACTTCCCATTCTTCAGAACTGTCAGAAAAAAAAATGTCTGTTGTTAAAGCCACCCCATCCGTGGTGTCTGGTTATGGCAACCGGGGCTGACTAAGACAGTGGTCCATGAGGACATCTGTGTCATTCTCTGCATCCTCACAGGGGCTGGGCAGTCTCTTCTGCTCTTTCCATTCACTGCGCAAGTTCACAAAGACCTATCACAAGATCACTAAGGTGAAGGTTGGCCAAAGAACCCCATGTGTCCAACAGTTAACCCACTGCCTAGAAGCTGGGAGGGATGATTCCTCTGAAGAGACACAAGGTGGAGTGGACTTATGACACATGGAAGATTAGGGCAAGTAGTCAGCAGGGGGCCTGGCCCGATGGAGGCAAACAGTGAAAGAAGAAGCCAGACCCCTGAGCACAAAGCCCATTTGGAAGGTGGTGATGCTGCCAAGAAGCACCGGGAAATTTGAAGGCCACTTTTATGATCCAAATTCATGACAAATATATTGAAACTGGCCATCATGCAAATGTAGCCTAAGTGTCTTCAAAGCAGGCCCCAGCTTGATTCTGCCTCTGAACCAAGCTCCTAGCTGAGGGCTGACACCTAGAGGACCTGAATGTGCTGCATGAGCAAATGGATAAATCCACGTGCATATAGAAAGTCAAACACCAAGGTGATGGGATGAAGGAGCATGCTTGTGATGAGCACTGGGCATCGTATGGAAGTGTTGAATCACTATATTTTACACCTGAAACTAATATGTGTGTTTACTAAACTAACAAACTAAACTGTGTGTTAACTAATGGGAATTAAAATAAAATTTAAAAAAAAATCTAAAAAAATAAAATATTTTTTAAAAGAATAAAAAGTCAGACGCCATTACTTTCCTTGGTACTTAGTGAAAATAGTGCAAGAAAACTGCAGGTTTAAGCCAGCCTCTGGTCTGACCGGCAACTGTCTCCCTTGGCCGTTTCTTCCTCTTGGGTATTTCTAACTATAATATGTTATCGATTTTTCTTGTGTCAAGGTCTCGCTCAATAGTCTATAATATTTCTACAATTCTGGGTCATAGAAACCCTTGGAAAATTCCTGAGAACCCTGTGTAGCACCATGGCATGTTGTTCCTTTCCCTTTGAAAGTAGATCAAATTAGAAAAACTGTAACTACTCGTATTCTTTTTAAGTAAGTGGTATCAAGAGTTGTGTGGCCCTTCTTCATAACATAGACCCATAGAAAAAGACAGAAGGGAAGGAAGGAAGGAAGGAAGGAAGGAGGGAGGGAGGGAGGGAGGGAGGGAGGGAGGGAGGGAAGGAAGTTTTTTCTAGACTAGATGAGGCAAAGAATCTTGCCATTCCAAGCCCCAAACAAGAGAGAGTTTAAGGGTCCCCCACATATCCACCCAATCCTTCTGAAGGAGAAAGGTGAATACTCCTCCCACCCCTTAACTGTTTTCAGTTCTACTCACAGAGCTTAAATGCACAGAACCCCTACCCCTTGATGTCCAGCCCTTCAATTAACAGGACAGCGTGTGGCCGTGCCAAAGAATCCCACCCCGGGCACAAGGCCGGAAGGTTTCTATGAAATCCTGGAATTCTGCTTGGCATGGTCTCAGGGAGCAGAGGAGCAGCAAGAGCCCTGTGACTGAGCTCTGTCTCTTGGTTTCCAGAAACATCTTATTCCCTTCAAGATATATCCTCCCTAATGCAACTAATTATCACCATCGGGAAGCCTACCCCTGAAGCTCAAGCCTTCCCTTCCCTCACCTAGACTATTAAAATAGTGCCACGAGGGTCTCCCCGGGCCATTTACGCACCCTGTGGGCAGCAGCATTATTTAAAGCTATGACCCAGGTTGTACCGCTCATCTGCTTAATTCCTCCTTTGACTTTCCGTCTAACTTGGGCGAGAAGCCATCCACCTTCTTCAGACTCTGCCTTTTCTAAGACCCCACGGGATTCCTGTCTCTGGCGGGCCCCTCGCTTCCTGTGCTCCCACTGCACTGGCCGTGCGGAGCTTCACACAAGCCCACAACAGCCCTACTGGAAGGCCTGGAATGTTCCTGACCACAGGCTCACACGGCTTCCCCCCACCCCCCCAATCGCTCTCTGGTCTCTGTGCAAACGTCATCAGACTTCCAACCACAGATCTCTGATGGACACATAGCCCCCAAGGGTCTTCCTCTCTGAAGAGGCACCCGACACTGTTCCTCTTAGACATGCTTTCCTGACACCTTGCCCTTCCTGGCCTCTTGCATCAGGTAATGACCCGGGGGTTTCCACCAACTGACTATTTCCCCTGGGATATTCCCCCGACATCTCTGATCTCAGCTCACTCATCATCAGTCCCTTGGAGATTGTAATAGCCCTTCTCTCTATGCCGATCTCTCGGAGTCCACGAATGCACCTAGTGAAATAAAGCATAAATCAAGAGAGACTTTCAGAAGGACAAAGTATATAAAGTGCAAGTATTCATTGCTTTTATTTAAGGCAGGGGAAAACGAAGCAACAGGAGAATCACAGGGGCAGTTTGGATGGAATCCATTAGCTGAAATTTTCCACTTGCAGCTCTGTTCATGTCAGCAAGCTGAAAGGCCTTCTTTTTGTCATTTTTCTAAATTTTTTACCATTTACACAAGACCTTAGGTCCATAATGTAAAGCTTCACATAAAATTTAGGAGTGTTCCTGAAGTACACTGACATCTTTTATCACATTTTCTTTCAGGCTTTACCAAACAGAGGCAATGAGGACCAGAGTAGCCTCATAAAAATGTCACGCAACTTCAACCCTCTACACTTAACTTATTGAAGGAATTAACAGATTATGGTCATTTCATTTTTTATGACAATTTCTAACTGGTCATAGTACATCCACAAAGGGCAATGTCATGCACCACGAACCTTCACTTTTCACAAAAATGCTGTGCTCCGGGCAGCGCGCCTTCAGGGATGTGCCTATTATTTGGTACTGTCTTCTGGGAACAACACATCTATGGCCCATTCCATCTCCCCACAGCCCCCCAGCTACACCCCGTGCACCGGACACTACAAACACCTGACACTAGAAACAGCAATGTGAGAGCGGCTCTCCTTGTTGGAAGAGGTTCTAGAAGGGAAAGATGGCTCTAGCACCTATCCCTCTTCCCCCTAATCCTACCTAGTCCCTAAGTTTAAAAAAAATTACTCTGGGGTCCTGGGGTGGTGCAGTCAGTGAAGCATCTGACTCTGGATTTGCAATCAGGTCATGATCTCAAGGAGGTGGGATCGAGCCCCACGTTGCGTTCCCCACTCAGTACAGAGTACACTTGAGGATTCTCTCTCCCTCTCTCTCTGCTCCTACCCTCCCCCACCATGCTCGCTTGTTCTCTCTCTCTTTCAAATAAATAAATAAATAAATAAATAAATAAATAAATAAATAAATCTTGAAAAGAATTTAAATTACTCTGGACTTCTTTATTTAAGGGAATTTGCCTAAAGCTCCTACAACACTGATCCTCCTGACCAAGAGTTGGCTTCTTGATCCAAGGGGCCAGTGTTGACCTCGAGGTACCACCTGAACACCTGGGTGGCCTCTCAGCTGTCCAGTGCTGCACACCTCAGAGTCAGAAGGCGGGATCCCCCTCAGTCTCTGCTGCCCAAATCTTACTGGGTAAGTGAGGTGGTTTGGGCTGATGTCCTGTCCTTGGCCCGATGGCTTTATCTTGCTTAGGGTTGACAACTTAAAAATATAATTGTTTTCTGGTCTGATTGGGAGACTTTTTCCATCAACCTGTCTCCCTAGATCCTGAGCAGAGCCTATGCTTCCATTTCTCAAGGGAAAAGAGGAACAAAACCATCCTGCACAGTGAATACTCTGTAGACCTGGTAAACATGTTCCACCTCTCCTCAAAGCACAGACCAACGTATCATAAAGTAACAACAATGAGGAACTTTGAGAAATTGCCTCTACATAAATCTCCAAAGCGAAGGACACCGTCTTCCCATCTCAGGGTATCAATTTCCAGGAAAAGTCGGCTGTGATGCTTCCCAGAAGGGAAGCAAGCGGGAGCGGACCCTGTGGTTCCAGCCCCAGAGGGCCTGAGAGTTGATGCTGAAGCAAAACGGCATTCATTAAAGGTCGTTCAGGCAAAGGAAGAATTCTCCTTCCAGAGGTTCTCCTGGCTTGCCCTGTTCCCACCACCCTGGGATGCAGTGAGCTTGTGGGATGCCGCCGCTGGCCGGAGTCGTGTTTGGCGGCCAATTAAACAGACTCATTTAACAATTCAGTGAGCAGAATGGCACTGGCTGACAGCAAGGGAATTAGTGGGACCGTGGGTCGGTCTGAAGAGGCACCAGCCACCCCCGAGTGAAAGGTCTGTGAAAGGTCTGGCCACAGTCCCTACCCAGCGTGGCTCCCGGACACCTGGGACGCCGCCAACCTGCCACCACGACCGTCCAGGCCCAGCCCACAGGCGCCCCACCGCAGGTCACAAAAGGCAGGAGGCACCTAGGGAATGCAAGTCCTGGCTCGGTTTCGGGATTGGCATCACGGCACATTGTTCTGACGTATTTCTAGCAGGTGGATGGCCTTCTTCCTACGACGCAGAGCCTTTAGTGGGTGAAAGCGTGGATTCTGACTTTGTTTTGTTTGTTTGTTTTTGTTTTTGTTTTTGTTTTGTGGATTCTGACTTTGAAAGATGCCTTGAAAGGCATCGAATTCCTGCCTACGGAGAAGGACAAACATACGGTCTCATTCACTTGGGGAATATAAATAATAGTGAAAGGGAATATAAGGGAAGGGAGAAGAAATGTGTGGGAAATATCAGAAAGGGAGACAGAACGTAAAGACTGCTAACTCTGGGAAATGAACTAGGGGTGATGGAAGGGGAGGAGGGCGGGGGGTGGGGGTGACTGGGTGACGGGCACTGAGGGGGGCACTTGACGGGATGAGCACTGGGTGTTGTGCTGTATGTTGGCAAATTGAACACCAATAAAAAATAAATTTATTGTTAAAAAAAAAAAGAATTCCTGCCTTCTAATCGCCTCTCCAGCTCCCCAGCCAAGACCTCAGCACATACGGGTGTTCTCTCCACTGGGGCCCTGTCTGCTGTTGCTTTCAGAAAACACGCTCCCTTGTATTGAATTGAAAATGCTGTCAGAATAAACCTTTTTTTTCTCACATCAAACTCTCTCCTTTCATCATGTTTTTTTTTTTTTTAAAAAAAGCTATTTTTTAAAAATGTTCCAAGGTGTTTAGTATTTGCTCATCGAGCTCATTCAGAGATCCCTCTTTTTGACGTCGTACCTTAGTGTCCCTCCGATCTCTCCTGGGACTTGTTGGTTATGTTCATTCTGTATGCTTCTTTCCCTTTTTTTTTTTAAAGATTTTATTTATTTATTCATGAGACACACAGAGAGAGGCAGAGACACAGGCAGAGGGAGAAGCAGGCTCCCTATGGGGAGCCCGACGCAGGACTCGATCCTGGGACCCAGGATCAACCCTGAGCCAAAGGCAGACACTCAACCACGGAGCCACCAGGGGCCCCCCATTCTGGATGTTTCCTTTCTAATTCAGAGGTTAATAGTTTCTGTGCCAAGAAACAGAGTGATTCAAGGAAGTTTTCTCTACAAACAGGACGAATCACCCACGTGTAGGCGTGGAATAGGGGAACCACGGCCGGGCCACTTCAGGGGGGACAGTGCCCGGGGCTGGGAGAGCCACCAGTCCTGGGAGCAGAGAGCTGGGGCTGGGAGAGGAGCAGTGACCCCCGCCCCCTGCACAGGGAGGGAGTGTGTGGGAGCCCCAAGGAGCTCCACCCCGAGGAGTGGGTCTGGGCCAAGTGCCTCGTGCACATCCTGCCCCTGGGAGCACCAGCCCCATCCATGCAGCCCATGCAGCATTGCAGGAATGAGCTCCTCTGAGCATCTTCTGGTCCCTGAGCGTCCTGCCGCTCCACGTTCAGCGTCGCCCTGGAGAGCCTCACCTGCCTCTTCTATGAACAGCTTCAGTGACCCAGCAGAGGGTGCCCCCCTCCCCCCTCGATAATCACAAATCACACTTCCCGTAGCTTCCTTCCATCTGCTCTCCTATTGTTAGCGGGGTGGGACCGCGGAGCCCCAGGGGGACCAAGGGCACAGCGCCCATTGGCGGGGTGCAGTCAGGGGGGAGGGGCTCAGGAGAAAGGCGGAGGACCC
Source organism: Canis aureus (assembly GCF_053574225.1). Classification (NCBI taxonomy): domain Eukaryota; kingdom Metazoa; phylum Chordata; class Mammalia; order Carnivora; family Canidae; genus Canis; species Canis aureus. Next base: position 53,719,332 of record NC_135631.1, read on the forward strand.
CAGGGTCGGCCGGGAGCCTGAGGGCGGCCTCCGGTGTCGAGAAGGCCTTTCCAGAAGGCCTCACTTCCCTGGGTCACCCTATCCGTGCACTTTCATTTTCCTGGATTTCCAGAGCTCCTTCCTCCCTGGGAAGCAAGCCCGGAGCTCAGCAGCAACCGCATCCCTTGCGTGTCACGTGCAGTCCTGGGTGTCTGTCCCCATCCCCACCGGCCCCGCCGAGACCCGGCTCTGACGGGCCCCTCCGTCCTCCCTGACCTTGGCCTCCCCCAGCAGCACCTGCAGTCTGCCCACGGTTCGGGCAGGGACCCCCCGACAGGCTTTGCCCCCCCCCCACGAAGCTGCTCACCTGCCAAGCTCCGAGTGTCATCGCCGGGGCCCGGACCGCCCCCTGGGACCGCCACACGGACACGTGCCCATGGTATTGAGGACATGAGCCGCCCGTGCCTACCTGCGCCTGCTGCTCCGCCTCGCCTGCCAGCCTCCGGCTCCTGGGGCCGCCTGTGGGGCCGAACGGGCACCAGTGGGGTGACCCCACCCCAAGAGGCAGAAGGCATGCCCCGTGAGTCGTGCACCCCTGAAACCTGGTGCTCCCCATGAGGTGGCCACTGCACTAGGCCCCGACGCCCTCCGCAGGGCCCCCTGCCGGTGACCGTGGCCTGCAGCAGACGTGCCCTGCGCACCACACAATCGCCGTGCGGGGCTTCATCCCACAACCTGGCTCCGGGCCCAAAGATCACGGCGCTTTCCCTCAGGGCCTGCCGAGCACCCACATCATCAAGCCTACCGCTGGCAGCAGGGAAACTTGACCAAATAAAACAAAAAAAAAAAATTTAAAACCCTCTAAGTTCCAACAGAAGCAGAGGCTTCCAGGTGTAATGAAGGGGTGAGATCTTAGCATTTGAGACAACACGGGTGGACGTCGAGGACATCACACCGAGCGAAGGAAGTCAGACAAATGCCTTCTGATTTCACTTGTATTTGAGATCTAAAGACCAAAATGAAAGAAAAAAAAACAGACAAAAAGGAGAAACTGACCTGTAAATACAGAGATGGAGCACCGGTGGGTGCCAGAGGCGGGGGTGGGCACCATGGGTGCTGGGCGCAGAAGGTACCAGCCTCAGAGCGGCAGGCCAGCATCTCGGGAGCTCTGCAAGCACCCAGGTCCCTGCACGCAGCCGCCAGCACCGCCAAGAGGCTTGGGGCTCCTTCCTGGGCCCCCGCAAGGTCTCTGAAGGAAGCCGGGCTCCTTCACCCGGGGCCACCCTCAGCCCTCCAGAGCACAGCCCTCGGCCCCGGCTTCCCGGCCCATGATGCCTCGACGTCCCCATTTGCCCGGGTCAGTCCTGCTTCCCGCCCATGGCTGCTTGCTCTTTTTAGCCCAAGAGTGGGCAGTGGGCAGCGTAACAGGCTCCTCCGCTGGCTTAAGGTGCCCCTCGGTCACCAAGCACATGCTTTTTATTTTCATTCTCACCCCTCCTTTTTATTTTCATTCTTTCTCTTTCTTCTCTTTATGACTGGCATTTAATCAAGGGCTTGCTGGGGCCCGCTGGCTGTTCTGCGCCAAGTTGGCCACACAACCTACAAGGTGGTTTCTAAGAGCCGTGTGGAGAGCTGAGCTCGGGGACTGAAGCATTTCTCTGCTGTTTGTATGTTTGGGTACAATGAAAGCTCTTGACAAGAGGCAGGACTTTCCAAGCCTGGCATTTATGATCAATTTCTGTAGCTACTCAACAAGGTCGCAAGCTTTCTGGAAAAGTCTACCCACCTGTGACTTTTTTGCTGTTGTTTCTCTAACTGATGCAGTTCCTGGTTGCTGAGTGTTCTTTCCTAGAATCATGAATAATACTCCAAGGATAATAGACTGGCCTGGTCTCAATTTTTTTATTTATAAACCTTGGATTGGGGGGGGGGGAGCAGGAAAACGCAGAGCTTCGTTTTTCTGCAGAAGGACTGTCCGCATGGGTGGGCCTCTGCTGTGCCCGGGCCCACGTGTGGCTCACCAGGAAGACCAGATGCAGGGCACGCAGGGTCACGGCCTTTGTGCTCCATCCGTCGACGGCCCAAACAGCCCTGCGCTCTGGGAAACTCCCCTGAGATCACTCTGCACCAGAAAGGAGCTTTGTGCAAATGTTGGAGACAAGGAAAAGCAGGTGATTCCACATTTTATCACCTGGACCCGTTAGAGCCAACAAGCCACACTTGTATTTGAATTCACAAACACGGCCATCACCACAGAGGTCACGCTTCAAGAATAAAAATTAAGCAGAAGATAAGCTGTAACGCTGCTCAGCACAGGAAGATGTTTCTGAGCGCCGGGTCAGGGGCCCATTTCTGTCGTCCAGAGGTGACTCAGAAATCACCGCACAGGCCTGATGGATCCAAAGCCCCGTCCACACCCGCTCGCTGAGACCATCACACCCTCGGTTTGGAAGGCATCACAGCCAAACTGCAGGGATCTTTCTGTGCCTTAATGATCAAGGTAAGTGGACAATCCTTGCTGGCCCGAGGTTTCGCTTCAACTGGCCCGAGGAAGCCGAGCTGGCGGGTTGTTTCCGCTCTCCTGGAAGCTCATAAACAAACACAGAAGGGTCTGTCTTCCTGGGCCTCAGCTTTGCTCTGTTAGTGGTTCCTCGGGACCAGAAAGCGAGGCGCCGAGCCAGACTCCGACAGCGACTCAGAGCCGTGTGCCACTTGGCTCACCAGCACTGGCAAAATGTTTGCTTAGAAATTCAAGAATTCATCAGGAGAAAAGCAGCCTTGGACTGCAGGAGCGATGGGGCTGGCACAGGCCCGCGGATCGGCCTGCCCGGCCTCCCCGCACACAGCCGCCGGCTGAGCCAGAAGAAGCTAAAATGCGGGGAGCGTTGTCTTCACTGCTCCCAATGCCCACCCCGTCGGACACCAGGATCCACACGGGCTCAGTTGTGAAGCAGGTGAGCGAAGGCACACGGGCCACGGGGCCCACCAGCTCCAAAGGCCACTCGGATCTACACTCCACTGGACAGAAAGGGGGTGTTACACCACGAGGTCGGCTGCCTTTCGGGCGGAAAGTCAAGAACTTCAGGAGGGTGGAACTATGCCTCCTGTGCTGTCGAGCTCTGGGGAGAAAGTCTTGGGAAGATGGAGGGAGAAAACCAAACTGGGAGAGCCGCAAGAAAGATCAATCTGGGGACCCCTGGGTCACTCAGGGGTTGAACATCTGCTTTCAGCTCAGGGTGTGACCCCAGGGTCCTGGGATCGAGTCCTGTGTCGGGCTCCCTGCATGGAGCCTGCTTCTCCCTCTGCCTGTGTCTCTGCCTCTCTTTCTCTCTGTGTCTCATGAATAAGTAAATAAATCGTAAAAAGAAAAAGAAAAAAAAAAAAGAAAGATCGGTGTTTGCTGGCTTCTGTGTCACATGCTCACCCCTCCCTTGCCTGCAATGCCACACCTCCAGGAGCCCACTCTGACCCTGACCCTGGGATTGCATTCCAGCCTGCTCCCCGTGGTCTGTTGGCACATTCGAAGCTAAGATGCCTTCCTAATGCCTAGATTCCTAACAATGACTCCTTAGGTTCTGATTCCTATTTCTTACTGATTTCTCCACTTCCTCTTGGAGAAACAATATTTAGTAGCTCTAAAACCAAATTAGAAAAAAATAAAAAAAAAAAACAAATTAGGAAGCACGTGCTGATTAGCACAAGAATTATCTACCACAGTTAGGCAAGACACCGCCTTCCAATACTCTCATTCTCTCCTCTTTTTCTCTGTCTTAGGTTTTTCGGATGAAGGTCTGTGTGTGTCCTGGGAAATTCTGCAGATGTCAAGTCAATGCAGTCCTCACCAGAAAGGAGCCTCTTGAAAATTTTGAAGAAAATGATAAACAGATTTCCCTTTGATTTGACTTGTTTGGGGCTACTTGGTTACAACGGGCTGGAACCTGGCCTTCAATTCACAGCCTGATATCATCACCGCTGTATCATATCGTTTCCTCTATCTTGCTGTTTCAAGAGTGGCCACAAAGCGCCTGCAATAGGTGCTGGAATTCAAAGATAATTAAGACAGCTTCATCCCCATCCCAGGAGCTCGCAGACCCTAAAGCAACGTGGCAAAGGGGGGCCAGAGCCTTCCTGGGAGATCGGGACAAATAAGTGTGAGATAATAATCAAAGCATCCCCAAATGGGAAGTAGCCCATATATCCATCTGCATTCAAGTGAACACATAAATTGTACCATATTCATAAAAGGATGTAATTCAGAGCAATGACGATAACTGACAATGATAATAAACGACAGGCAACACCGTGGGTTAGGCTAGCAGAAGTAACTAATGTGGGGATGAAAAGCTTCCCCAGATAGCTTCACTTCTATAGCAGAAAATCAGTGAAAACCATCCATTGTTAGGGAGATGCACAGGGAGGTAATGAACTGTAAAAAAAAAAAAAAAAAAAAAAAAAAAAAAAAAAAAAAAAAAAAAAGGCAAGGAGTTGATTATTGTTTTTGGTTTTTTTCTTTATGAGAATATTTATTTATTTATTTATTTATTTATTTATTTATTTATTTATTTATTTTTACTGACAAATTTATTTTTTATTGGTGTCCAATTTGCCAACATATAGAATAACGTAGATATTAGAACAGTGATTGTCTCTAGTGAGAGGAAGGATGTTGTGATCCAGAAGGAACCTGGAGGGCCAACTTCATGGTGTGAGACCTGAGCACGGACGGGGCTCCAGGCTCAGAAACCCTACGCTCCGTCTAACTCTCTGCCGCTGGTGACTCTCCAGACAAAGATGCAGAGCCATGGCTCCCAGCGCTCTAAGCACCTCCTTTGTGGCTTCTTTTAGCAAACAAGTGAGTCAAATGCCTCTGTGTCTGGGCCAATACTGTATGTCTCCTGCTCCCATTCGTACTTGGTCTTCCTCACCCCAATTGCTAATGTCATTTTTCGTACCTCTTCTGGGCGAAAGATGGCTTCCGTGCATTCTGGGAACAAACTGGGGAGAAGGTTCAGATGAATAAATAATTGACAAAATAAAAATCATGAGGTCCCTACGTTGCTCACAAGAGACCACGTGAAGCATCGGAGACAATTCTCGCCACCGTTTATCAGGTCAGTGATTTTACCCTAGAAGGTTCAAGAAGAGTAAGTCTAAGGAAATGAGTCATTGGACAGGTAGCGTTCAGTAAGGGTCCAAAGAGAAAGAGCCCCCTGCAGCAAGAGGTTCTAGATGACTGATGGAGGCACGCTGAAAAGGCCGTCTACAGATGGGCTGTCCCTGGGTGGATGCGAAAGCAGCGAGCGACTGTGATTGAGCCAGAGCCAAGGAGTGGTGACACCCCAGAATATGAAGGCGTGAACCAGCCTATATGTGTTCCTGAATTCAGCATCAACCTCCCTAGTTTTTTTTTTTTTTAAGATTTTATTTATTTTTTCATGAGAGACACAGAGGGAGAGGCAGAGACACAGGCAAAGGGAGAAGCAGGCTCCATGCAGGGAGCCCGATGCGGGACTCGATCCCGGGTCTCCAGGATCACACCCTGGGCCGAAGGTGGTTCTAAACCACTGGTCCACCGGGGCTGCCTCCCTGGTTTTAACCTAGCGACGAGGAGCACATCATCTTTACCTTCAGTGTTAGGTACCAGGGATCACTTGGTCCTGGCCTGAGCTTAGATGCAGCCCATTCCTAGGACTCCTGCCTGCCCAAGCCTCTGGGAAGCGTGCTGGAGATCACTGCTACAGCTGGCGGGTAGACTGACCGGAATGGGGACAGGTCCCCCTGACATCCCCTCCGACATCCCTCTAGGAACACTGGAGTGGCACAAGCCTTCCATGGGGTCTGTTTAAGGGTTATTTTGATTCTCCTTCACAGGTCTGGTTCAAAGGATCTTAAAACAGAAAACCATCAGGAAATGTTTTAGGCACATCCCTGCCTTTGAAAAAGTCCTCCTTGCTGGGCTATAAACCCTTGGAAGGCTGGTTTCTTTTTAATCCAAACTCCCAGTGCCTGGGACCTGACAGCCTCTTAATAAAGATGTGTTGGAGAGGAGGTAGGAACTCTGAGCACCAGGCCAGGCGCTGCCCCTAGTGGGCCCGGCACGATGATTCCTGAACCCCTAGTCCCCCCGATGGTAGGAGGCAACCAACCATATGAAAGGCCCTCCTACGCTGGACATTTCCAGATGCATTTTTCTAGAAATGCTGATGAATACTTACCAGGACTTTGGTTTATACCTAAATGTGGATAAAGAAACAAAAGAAGCAACAACAACAAAAAAAGAGTGTGTGTGTGTGTGTGTGTGTGTGTGTGCGTGCGTGCGCACAGTGGGGCCCCCACTGCATAGAAAGAAAAAGTCTGCCCGAATGGAACGACCTGGAACTCAAACACTTGAGGGATGCGATGCTTGTAGCTCCCCATGGAGGTGGTGTGAAATAGAGTGAAGCCGTGGGAGTCATGAGTAGGAGGGAAATAAAGTAAAACAAGGAACTCTACTATTTTGGCAGCTTATAAAATTCCGTCTTTAAAATCTTTTGCGACTCTAAAATCAATACCCGAGGAATGAGTCTGTGGAGGGTCAGGAGACATTTAGTGAGCTGAGAGCCAGAAGACCTTGCTTCCTACCACCCGAGTTATACCTGCGAGGCCACTGAGCCCACGTCTGGATTTAAAACGAAAAATTTTAATTGTAGTGACACCAGCTCCTCAAATACTTCAGTGTAACAGGGTGTCCCATCTGAGATCTACCAGACTTCCCTTGGCACTGCTAAGGGCCATCCAAGCAGGGCAGCAAGAGGACAGAGCCCTCCTGGGTGTGCATCCTGGTTCCTAGACTAAAGTTCTTAAACTCTGACCCTCATTTCCCACATGTGTAAAATGAGGAAGCTTCTAGCTCCTCATCGTGACTCTTAGTCAAGATGTTTCCCACGTCTGGGCCTACTCAGCTCCACCTTTAATGCCAGCCAGACACCTGCTATCCCCCCCCCCTTTATTTAAGCCCAGAGGTACCCAATGCAGGCACCAGGCTTCATACGAGCAGCTCCAGTGCATCCCCTGGTATATTTTCTGTCCCCTTTGGGGGTACTTTAGAGTCTAAAAAGGGAACCTCGGAAGCTTACGCCCTCCCCCAAAATAAAAGTACCGATGTTAAGCTCACTGGAAAACGAGTTCAAACTCTTCTATTCGCTTCAGCTCAATTCTCGTATCTTGTAAATGGGACTAAATCATTATACTGCCTTTCTCCCAGGTGGTTGTAGAGGTTAACTGAGGCGATGCCCACTGGAAAGGGCCTGGTGCCTGGCGCACTGCACACATTTGGTAGACTAGTTCTCTCATCGCTGTGCCGTGTGGTTATTGAATGACTACCCATCTCTTGCCAACATACTGCTAGCTGTTCAAGGACAAGGACTGCCCTCCTCATTAAGCACTATCTAGCTTAATGCAGTAATTAGTTACTATTATACTATAACATACTTAAATTGAATAGTATATTTTTATACTCTGTCCTATTGGCTCTCAGCTCCAATACCTCAAGTGTACATTGAATCACTCGAGTAGTTTACGAAAATACCTACGGCAGCTCTTCACTCCACGTCAACTGGATCAAGAATTCTCCGGGAAGGTCACAGGAGCGGGTATTACATAAAAGCTCCCCGGAGATGTCGTAAGCACAGCCAGAGCTGTGAGCACTGCTCCTGACCTGCGCTCACCTGTCCCTTCACTGATGGCCACCTACTTTGTGCCAGGCACCCCCGTGGGCCATCATGGCTCCAAAGTTATCAAGATGGTCCTCGTCCTCACAACCTACAGAGAAACATGAATAAATCAGTCACTAATAAGTCACCGAGGCCCCAGGCCGGCAAGAGAGCCCTGTGCAGAGGGGGCCACACAGGCTCAAGGAGATCGGAAGCTCATTTAGAGTCGGAGGCATTTAGAAATGAGGGAAGGAATTGGGGAAAATGACCTTCAATTAATTGAGTTTCATTGCTATGCGCTCAATATTTATTCAGGATCATTGTTATGAAATAAACATTTCCACTGTCTGACTCAGGGACCCGATTAAAAGATTGTCACGAGAAACTTCTTTAGTTTCCTCTTGTTTGGCAGAACAGAAGCAGCACTTCGCTCTTCCCTCCAAGTGTGATTTCTTAACACATCTCCCAACTCCCCTTGAACTCCAGAAATGTTATAGTTTCTGTTCGGTGGTGAATCTTGTATTTGCAATCACGGCTGAACTAGAAAAGGTTTTATTTTGTTTCCTTGTGGACAAATACTCTTACTTTTAAATTACCCCAATTTCCCTTTTTAGAAAACATGGAGAGAAAATAATTGAATTTAAATGTCATTGCTCTGTGATCCGCTCATAACCAAGACCCACAGTTTGCATGTCTTAGTTCCGCTGAGTTAGAATGGGGGTGGGGAAATACATATTTATTGAGGGCTTATTACGAGTCAAGCAATTTGTTATGCGTTTTACATACATTATCTAAATTATGTCTCCCAATAATATCATGACTTTGGTACCAACCTCCCATTCTACAAATGCAAGGAAAACAAGACTCAGCCAGTAGGGCATAGACAATTGTTAGGTAGCCCTTTGAGGGGCTGGAAGATACCATTGGTAATACAAGGTCTACTGCATTTCTGATCAGTGTCTCTTTCTCTCTCAAACTTTACTGTTTGATTGTCAAAGATCCCCAATCCCTACTCAAGTGACTTTTTAAATGCAAATCCCAAGTCTCAGCCGTTCTACATCATGTTCATGCACTTGTTAATTTAATAAATGTAATGTATTGCTAGCTGAGGCCCATCAGGGGATGAATCAGAAAGAGATGAATCAGAAATTCACTCTTTTCTGAAGGGAGTTTATAAACTATTAGAGGAAGAAAAACACACACACGATAATTAAAACCAATACATCAGTGCATCCCTATCCAAGACAAGGCTCCACCGAAGTGTTCTCCACTCACCATCAGAGGATGAAAACTGTTCTCAGATAATTCCCAATGAGAGTCTCTGTGGGATAGGAGCTGGTGATGAGGTGGGGCCCCAGGAGGATCAGGACCTGGAGCCAAAAAGAGACAAATAATCCCACGGCCCAGAAAGACAGTCAGAACTAAGATGTGGGCACGACCATCGGGGAAACTAGTTCCAGGGCTGGTCATGATTCTCAGATCTGTGTTTACAACAAACTCAGAGGCTGTTAATTCAGGACCCACAAGGATCTAGGGTCCTGAATTAGGGTCCACAATTGATCAAAATCATAATTTCCGCAGAGTGAGTATGGTTCCTAGAAGAGAAGGACAGTCTAAAGGTCTAGGGGCGGGACAGACCAATGAACAAAATGACAGACCAATGAACAGAATGACAGACCAATGAACAAAGACAAGGGCAAAGCAGGGAGGATCGGCAGCGTACCCAGTTCATGCTGACCAGTGCATCGCAATGCTGCAGAATCACTGTCCTCATCTTCTGGAGGCTGGAAGGTGGTGGGTCAGGAAACTTAAGTTATCATAAGGATGGATGGATGGCCACTCGGTGCTCTCTTAAAATGGTGAAGCAACCAGAAATGGGGCCATAAATAAACTGGAAATCCATTCAGGCCTCATTAAGAGACCTGAATTAACACACTTCAAGATCAAATCTGGGTAGTTGGGCTTTGTTCACTTTGTTAGCTTCTTGGTTGTCTGTTTCTGTGGTAGCTGTTGTTTGATTTGTGGTGGTTTATTTTTAATCACAGAGGAGTTCTGACATATTACTGAGCCCATTGTGGTTGATGTGTTTGGAGCCAACAAAAATCTATTTCAAGTAAAAGAGTTGATATGAAAGCGCTGTGTAAATACAAGTCATGTGAATTTTTCAGAATACAATTTAGAGAGCTCATAATGTCCCTCACTTTTAAGAGAAAGAATATCCTAAAAGTCCCATCTTAGCCCAAAACCCAAAATTCCATGATTTATTTAGCATTACTACCTTCTGGTGTATGCCCTACCAAGAATTTGGAATTTTGAATTCCAGTTTTGAATTTGTTTCTCTTATTGCTTTGGTTTAGACATGAGTATGTAGGTTGATAACTTTCAAAGGAATCTGACTTTTCAGTTCTGAATCATAATATGAAAATGACAGCCAGGATCATTTGACAAGACGGGCCCTTGCATAAACTTCATGCCCTGTCATCTGAAGTAGACTGCCAAAGGCTGAGACTTTTCTCCCAGAGGGTTCTGAAAATCGGAGCCAAGGGTACAGAGACTGAATAAGTGAAGGGCCCCTGTTCTGAGCTAATTAGTGCCCACTGGGTCAATACCGGTGTAAAGGTCAACAGTTGTTGGCTCTCTGACAATTCTGGGGAAGCCAATCTGCTGATTGAGTCTGGTTCTCAGTAAAATAGAAGACAAGATGCCTGCATAAACAAAGAAAGGTTGCCCAGTTCCAGAGACAAGAGCCACTCAAGCTCATGATAAGAGAGGTCATCTACAGAGAAGAGTTCAAGGGTTCATTCCAAATCTAAGTGGGAGACACCTGGCCAATGGAGACTTTGGGGTCCTGGCAACTTGACTAACGTGAAAACTGCACATTGACCCTCAAATGATTTTCATCCTCCCCAAATGATGGGACACGTATATTGGAAGGGGGTTCACAGCAATGAAGACAACCCCATACAACTACATTTGTGGTAATACTTGGAAACACTGGATTTGACATCCACACCAGAGATGTGTGACCGCATCCCCGACTGGCAGGGCAAACTAGCCCAGGGTCTTCCATTACCCCTTCTCCATCATGCAACCAGGCAAGAATGGGGTGAGGAAAGGGGAAAATTGATATATTTAGTCCCTTTTCTCAGTTCGACCAGGGACTATCACTCTCCAGACTCAGCAGATGGCAGACCAGACAGTTTTGTCTGATGAGCTAATTAGTTTTCAGCTCCTCATTATCACCTTACAATGGAATCTAGAATAAAAGCTTGAAGTGCAGGATGTTTAAAGGGCTTATTTGAATGCAGTGAAGTGCGTTCTTTAAGTTAAATTCTTTCATCAGAAATGGACTTTATCTGCTCAGGAGGCATGAAGATTTAGGAGAAAACTGCTAATAGAGTAGCTTGTCTCTAATGTGGAAATGTTGTCAAAAGTGGGATGTGCCTTCCACAGAACCACAGATAAGCCATATTTTGTAGTAAAAGGAAAGCTGGACCAGAAGACCTGAATTCTAGTTTCATCTCTGCCACTAATTAACTTCATGGCTGGAGGCACATCAGTTTCCTTGAGCTCCATCCTCCTATCTGTGCAGTGAACTCACGGGATGAGGTCCTTCCGGGGCTCAAATTCTATCTTGCTAACACTTCGTTAGGGTCAACCCTGCAGTCTTCTGAGGCACATTTATGAGACATCTTTTTTTTTTTTTCAGATAAAATAATATTCAGAATTGCTAAGCATTAGAAGCTTTTTTCTAACAGAGCATAATTGCCTTGGCAGATCCATCTGTCTCCAGAAACAGCATTCAACACACCATGTGCCCACATGCACTAGTGAAGCTGGCAGATGCCGAGCCTCAGCAAGAGAAAGTTAAGTCTATGGAGGTTAAATGACAGCCAAGCTTCAGCCCCTTGCTGGACAACCGCATTAAAGAGGGCTGCTAACGCCCGGGATTCCCAGGACAGCGAGGATGCTGGCTGAGCTAGTGAGAAGCTGGGAGGCCAGGTTCCCCGTCTTCGATGTCTAGCTCCCACTTGGTCCTTGGTAATTACTGCAAACAGACCGGATGCAAAGCCTTTCTGCGCAACAGTTAAATACACCTGAGATCTAGAATTTTTCCTGATCAAGTCCTTTTCTTTTTTCTTACATGACATAGAAGCTATGAATACTTCCAAACAGCAAACGTCCCTCCCCTTCATCGTGCCAATGCTCCAGACCTGCACGGCCCCAGTTGGTAGCCACCAGTCATGTGTATCTCTTTGAATTTTAATTTTAATTAATTAACATTAGATGGAATTGAACATTCAGTTTCTTAGTTGCACCTGCCACACATCGAGGATCCGATAGCCACATACACCTAGTGGGAACCAGAGGGGACAGAGCAGGTCTAGACCATTTGCAGAATCACAGAAAGGTGCAGTGGACAGTGCTATTCCTGGGCGAGCATTCCTAACACCCTGTAAGTCCCTTCTGGTTTTGACTTAGAGTACACAACCACTACCGACACATTCTCCATGTGCTAGCAGCACTATTAAGCACTGCACTGTGGGTCATCTGGAGGCTGGGAAGGCGGGACGTCCCTCTTGGTATAGCTGAGCAACTTCTCTCATTTGTCTTTGGAAAAATACCAAGTGCTCTTACCAAAACAACCCTAAGAGAATCTACCATGGGGAACCTCAGGTCACAGTGAGATATGTTAAAGGAAAAGAATCCAGTGAAGAATCTTTTCATTAATTCATGACTTAAAGCATCACACTTATTTACATACTTCATATACTTGCATTTATATCCTTTACACAAGTAGGTTTATGAGGTGCTCTACTCGAAGCATAACACGCACACCTTAGTAACCTGTATTATGTGTAAGAATTGCTCCCTGTTTCTACAAATGCTTCCTTTCCCAAAATACAGAATGAGAATGACAAGAGTACTGATTTATATCAGAAATTATTCAGCACTGGATCGCCTAGCATCCCTCTAGGAATACATAATGGACATACGTGTGGCTTGCCATCAGCTTCTGGGGCCTTTCCTTTAGGGCCAGACCCTGGTTTTCTCCCAGGAGTCCTGCCTTCTCTCCTCTGGGCGGCCGGTCAAGAAGCCCATCCACCTGGGCCCAGGCATTGGCACAAGATCGGCCCACCTGACGATGAGGAGGATGAACAACTGCAGGGCTCACTCTTCGACCTGCCCCAGAAGGACTCAGACCAGCCCTGCCATCGCACACCGTGGCCCTATGGGGAGCAGAGCCAGGGCAGAAGAGAGACACGGGAGGTGGAGTCAGAGAGACTGCCGGCTGGGGACACCTCTGAGCCCTCCGCCAGCCTGGTGTTTGGTTGGGCTTCTCATTCCAGGATCCTCTGCACTCCTAACAGGTGCATGGGGTTTCTACGTATCTCGTCTCCAATGCGTCGTACAATCCTTCACAGTGTGCGGCTTAAATTGTGAACGTCTTCTGGAAAACATCTTAATTTGGTGCTAATGCCAAGCAAATTACTTCTGAAAACTGACAAGGATTTTAACCGAGAAAAACTTTCCTCAAACTAGCCAATTAGCAGCAGTGCAAGAAGATGGTGGCGAGATTCGCCCATAATGAATAGGTGCATTGTTAAGTGAATTATGTAATATTAAAATATCACCGAGGGGACAAAGCTGGAGACAAATGTCCTCATCTGGGCTGGATGGAGCTCTTCTGGAGAACCACGTTATAAAGTTCTTTAATTTAAAAAATTACATTTCCAAGGCCTAATATTGTCAGAAAGACAAATAATCTGGCTCAGTAAGAAATATAGATTTAGAGGATTGTACTTAGGGCCTAGCGTGGTGGCTGTACATCATTGTCAAGTGCGAAGCAGTGAGGCCATGGAAGCCGCATACCTTGTTTCACGGGCAAATGTGGTAGAAAAGGCGTCCTTGAACGTCTCTAAATCTGAGATGGCTGAGAGCCCCAACCTCTTGCTGATACACGGCCAAGCTCTTGGGCTGTTTTCTTATAGGTTTTATGATTATTGAGGTACGGGGAGGTCAACAGATCAAGAGATGACTGCCATTAAAAAGATGGTTTGTGTCTCACAGATCCCAACAGGAGGGGACAGACCGTGGGGGATCGTCAGGGGAGCACCAAGGTCAGTCAGGAGGCAGAGGGAGACGGGGAAATGTGGGGAAGATCCTTCCTCGTGGTTTCCATAGTAAAGAACAGGCGAGGCAGGATGAACAGGCTTAGCATTGGCTACTTTGTGTAGCATCTGTGGGGTCTGTGGGGGGCAGGGACTGTCCCCAGTTGTCTGGTCCCTAGGCCTGGGGCGTTTGGAGCAGCCACAAGAGTGGCCCAGAGTGCGACAGAGGAGGTGGGGGCATTCGGGCTTTGGGTCGGTTGGGTTGCATCTCTAAGAACTGGCTTCCCCTGGAGAAGTAGCAACTCCAGTGTCAGCGAAGGCCCAGGTGTCCGAGGGTCGGGATACAGAAAACAAAGGGCACGGTGAATAGCCACACGGTTCTTGGCTCAGGCTCACTGCCTGATGGGTGATGGGTGGTGTCGCTGGGGACCGTCCCGCTGGGAGTGACCAAAATATGCAGACGGAGCTGAGAACCAAAGCAGAGCCAGCTTGTTCTTTTTTTTTTTTTTTTTAAGATTTTATTTATTCATTTGAGAGAGAGAGAGAGCATGAGTGGGGGTGGGGGGGGCAAGCAGACTCCCTGCTGAAAAGGGGGCCCAATGCAGGGCTCGATCCCAGGACCCTGGGATCATGACCTGAGCCAAAGGCAGACACTTAGCCAACTGAGCCACCCAGGTTCCCCTAGAGCCGGCCTGTTCTTGTAAGGTGTCCCCATAAAAAAGGTTTGCCGCTCACCACCAATACGTTTCCTTTCCGCATTATCAGTACCTGCAATGCACCAAGGGGGTTCTCTAAACTATAATGCTGTGTGCATTCTGGAAGGCACAGCCCTTCATTCTGTCTCCCAAACCCCTTTTGAGAGGAATCTAATAGCATCTGAACTGGACGGATGGCTGTGGCCTCCCCGTGACGCCTCAAAGGCTCTCCAGCTCTTTGGAAACTCCAGCTTCTCGTGAAGACTGGAGGCCCAGAAGGAAGCCCTCTCAGCAGGCCTAGGATGGGCTCCTGGCCCCCTGAGCATCCCCGCGAGGAGCTTGTCCACTGCAGACCTGGGCGAGGGGCCGGCAACAGCCCCTGCTGTCTGCCCCTGTCCCTGTGCCCGGGAAAGGACTGCTGTCCCCCTCATCACCCCTGCAGTGCCCTCTGCATCTCTCGACCAAAAAGCAAAAACAAAAGTCAAAACACTGCAGCCTATGAGCCCATGAGGAAGAAAGCAAAAAATTAACTTTCTCTCGCTTCAAACCCACATCGGCCCCAAAGGCCCAGGTGGCCTGAGCAAAGATGCAGAAGGAAGGAGGGAACCCGTCCTGTGCCAGGGCTGCTTACCCGAAGGGGAAGGGAGCGCCGAGGACCAGAGGTGGGCACGGGTGCTGTGCTGCAGGCAGGAGAAGCTGAGGGGTCTCCCCATGAGGCAGCACCGAGCCAGGCTCTGAGGACAGCTTGCCGGGCACCCCCACCTCCCGACCCCCCCGCTATGGACCCTAGTCTGGGCGGCGGGGCTTGTAAAGGTCCCCCCAGGACTCCAATCTGTAGCCAAAGTTAAGAAGCACCTCTGTAAGGAGATATTGCAAGACTTCATTGCTGATTTTTTTTTCTTAGCCCCACGGTGCTTCACAACAGGCCCGGCGGTGGCGGGGGGCGGGGGGTGTGACACAGGATTTGTGACCACGGGATGGGGTTTGCTGAAAATGGCTAAATTCACAAAACTGAGTGAGAAAACCAGGCATTTCGGGGCATGTTGACTTACCCACGCCTCGTGATTCTGGGACACCTGCAAAGTTTAGCTCCTTAGACTTTCAGAAATTCCCACATTTATGATGCCCCACGTGCTTGTGAAGTCTCCTGGCTTTCCCTGAAAAACTCACTTCTGGGGACAATCATCTCTCCCCGGGGACTCTGCACGCACTGCCTGCCAACTATCTTTCAAGTCAGGTTAGGCTCTCTCTCCCCTTCGAGGGGCGTGGGGTGGGCAGGTCAGAGGGTGTCCTAGGCACTTCGGGGTCAGGGGGCTGTCACCTGTGGGCTGGTGGCCAGAGTCAGGCGGGGGCCCTGCGGGGTTCGGGCTGCCCTGGGAAATGCTCAAGTCATTGCCTTGGTGACACGAGGCTCCCCCACTCCCACCCCATCAACCAGCCTGAACCCCAAAGAGCAGTCACACACAGAAATACCTGGCCTGTGGGCAAACAAGAGCTGCCCTGGGGTCGCAAAGGGGAGAAACACACTTTTTTTTTTAAGATCTTATTTATTTATTCATGAGAGACACACAGAGAAAGGCAGAGATACAGGTGGAGGGAGAAGCAGGCTCCATGCAGGGAGCCCGACGTGGGACTCGATCCCGGGACCCTGGGGTCACGACCTGAGTCGAAGGCAGGTGCCCAACCGCTGAGGCCCCCAGGCACCCCCCCACCAAGCAGACTTTACGAAAATGGAATCTAGCAATCTGCTTCAATTCCAGTCTCTGCCAAACGCACTCACGCTATTGAGTTCTTCTGTCCAAAATATCAACAATTTGGACATATGAAACCTATCAAGCCAGTTTGAACCACTTTTCTTCTTCTTTCACGTTACTTGGGATGAAGAGGATGGGTAAGCCTCAGAGAAACAGTCCATCACCCAAAGCCGGTGGATTCTTCTCTCAAGCACACAGCGGCCCCCGACCAAGCTGTGCTCCCTCCACCCGGGGTGTCCGGCCATTGAGCAGCCGCCTCATCTGAGCACGCTGGACACACCGCCAGTGCTCGTGGACAGAACAGGAAAGAAAAAGCATCAAAACAAGGGCGCCTGGGTGGCCCAGTCGTTCCGTGTCTGCTGCCAGCTGACGTCATGATCCCGGGGTCCTGGGACTGAGCCCCACATCAGGCTCCCGCTCAGTGGACACTGCTTCTCCCTCTGCTCCTCCCCTTGCTCATTCTCAGTTTCTCTCTCTCCCTCTCTCTCTCTCTCTCTCAAATAAATAAAATCTCAAAAAAAAAAAAAAATAGCATCAAAAGAGCAGAGCCCCTCTCTGGGGAGGGCAGGGCACACACCCTCCAGCAGGCAGTACCGCAGCCTGGGGCAGGTCCCACTTGGAGCTGCAGGGCTGACCCCACGTGAGCACAATGCTCACTTTCGTCTCTGAAGACAGATCAGATGTCACCACCTGGTCATTTTCCGGTTACTCTTAGCCCTGCAACCCTCTAGTGTGGCCTCGTCACATGGTTCCTCAGACCCTGCACTGCTCTTCTGTGCTGGGTCTGCTGTCTCAGTGAGCGCTCTACAGGGCCACCTGGGCCACGGGCACTTCAGGGGAATGGGGAGCATGTGCAGTGAGCCCACAATCACGTGCCACCCAATCCCTTGGCTTTGCAAGTGAGCCTCCGCTAAATAACCGTAGGGACAATGATAAAATACTTCATCTGTATTAACTGCTTGCTTTGGTGCAGTTACTCTTCTAAATACTTAAAGGTTGGTTAACTTAGACCTTGAGTGTTTACTACTCCATCACAAACACAGTAAGAGTCAAATGAAGATTTCCAGAACAAAAGATGGGCCCTGGGCCGTTATTTGCAGGCATATGGATGTAGGATAAGCTCAAAGGGCCCCAAAGAGGAAAAGGTACTGATTCCGGGGCTAGGCCAGTGTGGCCAATGGTCTCAATTTTAGGAAGCGGGGGGCATGTTGAATTGATTCCAAAACAATATTATCTTACTAAATATGTGTTTAAAGAACAGGCTTGATGTATACTCCAAGGAATTGCGAGCCACAGCTCAGACCATCTGTTGAAAGTAAGAGATTCCAAACACTGTAGTTGCTGCCCTGGGATGTCACAAGCTCCCGTAAGGCCGCCCTGGACGCTGACGGCTGGCACGACACTGTGCTGTGTGTGTTCTGTGCTGCATGGCTGGAGGGGAAGACAGAGAAAGCTCTACTGATTGTGCTTGTTCGGGATCTTTCTTGCAGTTCTTTCCTCTGCCCTGTTTCAAATGCTGTTTTCTTCCAAAGCTATCTTGCAGACACACTCATCTCAATTAAATGCTCTCCCTACATGATCTCACTTCTTCTCTGGCTTCATATAGTTAAATTTTATATGAAAATACACCCCAGGGGCACCTGGGTGGCTCAGTCGGTGAAGCGTCCGACTTCTGATTTCAGCTCAGGTCATGATCTCATGAGATCGAGCCCCACATCAGGCTCCACACTCAGAGGAGGAGTCTGCTTGAGATGCTCTCTCTCTCTCTTCCCCTCTCCTACTCCTACTCCTACTTCCTCTCTCTCTCTCTAAAATAAAAATAACTAAATCTTTTTTTTAAAAAAAAAGAAAATACGCCCTAAATAAACATACCCACCCCAGATTAATCTCCCGAACGCCTCACGTTAACATGTGACAGCTTAGTGGGCACCTCTATTTGGATGCCCCTCAGCTCTGCAGTCTCACCACCTTCTCTTAAAAGACAGTGGTCTCATTTCTGTAGGCTCCACCTCTTTTGAATCGTACTCACTAAAGGTGGAAATGCGGCAGCTTTGTTCTTCATCCACAATCACCAAAGTCTTGTAAAATACACTTCTCTGCACCTCTCAGGGTGCCTCGCTTCTTTGCCTTACTCCATTGTTCACCATTTGCTCTTCGTTTACTGTTCTGCTTTTTCCCAGCAGTGAGCTCTCCACGTTGCCAGAATGGTGCACTACTGACTTGTATATCTGCAATCACACCCTTATTTAAAATCCTCCTCTGGAGCCCCAGAGCCATCAGAATAAAATCTGACACCTTTGGTTGACTTCCTAGGTCCTTCAAGATCTTGTCCTGGGGATCCCTGGGTGGCGCAGTGGTTTGGCGCCTGCCTTTAGCCCAGGGCGCGATCCTGGAGACCCGGGATCGAATCCCACGTCAGGCTCCCAGTGCATGGAGCCTGCTTCTCCCTCTGCCTGTGTCTCTGCCTCTCTCTCTCTCTCTCTCTCTCTCTCTGTGTGTGACTATCATAAATAAATAAAAATTAAAAAAAAAAAAAAAGATCTTGTCCTGGTGTTTTCTCAGCCTCACAGTGAGCCTCCTCCTACGCTACCTTCCAACCACTCTGATGGAAATACACCAGCCTGAACACGTTTTGCTCTGTTCTACTTTCATGTCTAAATTTCCCTCACTAAGAGGTTAAGCTCTGACTAAGCTCTTTTCATCCTTCAAGACTCAGTTCCTCTTTCTCCACATCTGCTTCTCCTATAACAAGATGTAGTTACATCTACTGATGAGCAATTGAAAGCAGTCGATGAGCTAGATGGAGCAGGGAAGCAAGTATCCCCAAACTTGAGCCATGTTTGCCTCTGACTGCCTGCAAGGGGCTGCAGGGGATAACAAGGTCAATCCATGAGTTTAATATAACCATGTAGATATGATAATTTTAAACACATAGGCACCTAACTACTTACCTTCACAATAGCATGAAGCAAAATTAACAGAAAAGAAAGGAGAAAGAAACAATTCAGCAGTGATCAGAGATCCCAGTATGCCACTTTTCAGTAATATATAAAACAACTAAGTACAAGACCAACAAAGAAATAGAAGATTTGAACAATACCACAAACCAACTAGCCCTAACAGAGATCTACACAAGACTCCACTGAACAGCATCACAGCACACCTTCCTCTCAAGTATGCATAGAACATATCCAGGATGGGGATCCCTGGGTGGCTCAGCAGTTGAGCATCTGCCTTTGGCCCAGGGCGTGATCTCAGAGTCCTGGGATCGAGTCCCACAACGGGCTCCCTGCATGGAGCCTGCTTCTCCCTCTGCCTGTGTCTCTGCCTCTCTCTCTCTCTCTCTCGAATAAATAAATAAAATATTTTTTAAAAAGAACATATCTAGGATAGACAATAATTTAGGAACCTAAAGCAAGCTTTAACAAATTTCAAATGATTGAAATCATAAAATGTGCACTTTCTGACCACAGTTGTAATGAAATTATGAGTCAATGACATAAGATAATCTGACAAATTTTAAAATGTGAACATCAATGAGTCAAAGAAGAAAGTGCAAGGAAAATTAGAAAGTACTTTGAAATGAGTGAAAACAAAAACACAGCATACCAAAATTTATGGGAAGCAACTGAAGCGGTGCTTAGAGGAGAATTTATGACTATAAGCACTTACAGTAAAAAAGAGAAAAGATCTCAAGTCAGTATCCTAAGCGTCCATCTTAAGAAAATTGAAAAGGAAAAAAATGAATTAAATTCAAAGCAAGAAGAAGGAAAAATAATAAAGGTGAGAGTAGAAATAAATGAAAGACAGAAGAGAAAACCAATAGAGAAAATTTTTGAGACCAAAAACTTGTTCTTTGAAGAGATCAACAAAATTGATAAACCTTTACTGAGACTGAAACAGAAGAGCGGAGACTTAAATTACTAAGGACACGAATGAAAGAAGAGAGATCATTGCTGACCATACATAAATAAAAAGGACTAGAGAGAATACTATGAACAGTTGTATGCCAACAAATTGGCAATCCAGGTGAAATGGACAATTCCTTAAAAGACACAGATGACTGAAACAGACTCAAAAAGAAAAGAAAAATTTGAAGGTATCTATAATAAGTAAAGGGACTGACTTAGTAATCAGAAAAGCTAACCACAAAGAGGAGTCCAGAATAACATGACTTTACTGGTAAATGCTACTGAATGTTAAAGACTTAATTAACATCAATCTTTTCCAAATTTCCTTTAAAAAACAGAAAAGGCAGAGACAATTTTCAACTCATCCTATGAGGCAGTATTACTAATATCAAAACCAAGCAAAGACATCACCAAAAAAACTGCAAACCAATATCCTTTATGAATATAAACACAAAAATCCTCAATACTATCAAACTGTTTACCAAAAGGATTCTATGACATGACTAAGTGGCCTTTAACCCAGAAATCCAGAAATCCAACCATAATTTAACATCCAAAAATCAACCAACATAATAATTAATAAATTAATATAAAAAGAACAAAAACACATAATTACGTCAACCGACACAGAAAAAATCTTGTGACAAATTTCAACATCCTTTCATGATAAAAACTCTCAACAAACTAGTGATATAAAGGAATTATTTCAACCTGATAAAGATCTATTAAAAACTTACAGCTAATATTATCATAATTATTGATGAAAAACTGAATGCTGTCCCCTAAGATTTCAGCACTGCTATTCAATGTTTTACTAGCCAGGACAATTAGGCAAGATAAAGAAATAAAAGGTATCCAGCCTAAAAAAAGAAAAGAAGTAAAACTCTATTCACGGATGCCACAATCTTGAACACAGAAAATCTTAAAGAACACACATGCACACATACACAAAATTTATATAACTAATAAATGTGTTTCAAATGATTGTCAGATACAAGCTCAATATACAAAAAACAATTTTATTTCTATACACTGTAGATTAATAATCTACACATGGAATTAAGAAAACAATTCTAACCAACATCAGAAAGAATAAAATTAGAAAATAATATTTTAAGTGCGGGCAGCCTGGGTGGCTCAGCGGTTTATTGCCACCTTCAGCCCAGGGCCTGATCCTGGAGACCCAGGATCGGTCCTATGTCGGGCTCCCTGCCTGGAGCCTGCTTCTCCCTCTGCCTGTGTTTCTGCCTCTGTGTGTGTGTGTGTGTGTGTCTCTCATAAATAATAAAAAACAAAATGTTTAAAAATATATATTTTTTAAGTGCAAAACTGTACACTGAAAATTGCAAAACATTGTTGAAAAAATTAAAGAAGACCTAAGTTAATGGAAATACTTCGATATTCATGGACTGGAATGCTTAATATTGTTGAAATTGGAAGAGTAACCAAAGTGATCTACAGATTCAGTGCAATCCCTTCAAAATCCTTGCTTGTCTCTTTGTGGAGCTAATGCTCATATTCATATATAAATGCAAAGGACCCAGAATAGCCAAAACAAACTTGAAAAAGAATAAGAGAACTTGTTCTTGGAGAATTCTCACTTTCCATCTTCGAAGTCTACTGTCAAACTGTAGTCATCAACACAATGTGATATTGGCATCAGGACAGACATAATAGGTCAAAGGGATAGAATAGAGAATCCAGATAAAACCCTTAAATTTCAACAAGGATGCAAAGACATCCTTTTTCAACAAATTATATGAAAATTAGATCACTCATGCAAAACCATGGAGTTAGAACCTAAAGTCACACTGCACACAAAACTAAATTAAATCAAAGACTGAAGTGTAAAAACCTAAACCATAAAGGTCCTAGAAGAAAACATACAAGTGAATGTTTATGACAATGGTTTGGGTAGAGATGACATAAAAAGCATGAGCGATTTTGGTAAGTAGATAGATCGGACTGCATCAAAATGAAAAATTTTGTACTTCAAAGGACACTATCAAGAGAGTAAAAAGGAAATTCGAAGAATGGGAGAAAGATTGAAAAGCATGTATCTGATACGGGTCTACTATCCAGAATATCTTAAAGGACTCAAAACTCAATAATAAAAATTGCAAATTACCTTATTTTTGAATGGACAAACGATTTGAATGCATATTACCTCTAAAGAAGGTATGTACACAGATAATAAAAACGTTTTTTTAAAAAGCTTGACATCATTAGTGATGAGGAAAATGCACACAGGAATAGGGATACAGTGAGATACCATGTTGTGTGCGCTAAGACGGCTGCAATAAAATGATAGAGGGGAAGTAGACCCCCCCCATGTTGCTGGTAGGGCTGAAATATGATGCTTCACTTTGGAAAACAGTTGAGCATGCTAAGCCTGGAGTTACCATGAGACCCGAAACTTCCACTCCTTGGAGTGCACCCAGGGAATTAAAAACATGCACACAAAAATTTTTGCGTGAATGTTCGAAGAAACATTATTATTCACCAAAAAAGTATGAACGACCTAAAGGTCGATCAACTTATAAGCGGGTAATCGCAATACGTTGCATTCATACAAAGGCAATCGTATTGAGTCCTAAAGAAAGCCGTGCTAATGCAGGCCACCGCGCGGGGAAATCCATAAAACCTTTATTCTAACGACAGCCAGACACAGAAGACCCCATACTGTAGAAATTCCATTGTAAGAAATGTCCAGGAGAGGCAAACCCATAGAAACCCAGAGTCTATTAGGGGCGGCCAGGGGACAGAGAGCTACAGGATGCTGGTCGGCAGGGAGGGATATCCCAGACGCCACTGATTCGCACCCTTCAGGAGCCTGAAGGTTTGGGTACAGAAATCACATCTCAGTAAGATTGTGACAGAGAACAGAATTTGCCCAGTGACGCAGCCAGGGCCTGAGCCCCGGAGGTGCTGCCCGCACGTGACACGTGTAGCTGGCTTCCTGCGCGCGTGTTTGTGCTCCGTGATTCCGCGTCCCTCCCCCCAGTCCCTTTCCTCCCCGTCTTCCACTCACAGTTGAATCTGCAAGTCCCTGTGGTCTAGCGGCCTCGGGCCGTGTCTGTGATGTGCCACTGCCAAGGTCAGCCGGTGGCCATCTGTGCACACGGAGGCCGCACCGAGGCCCGCACGTGCGCGAGCCAGCTCTGAGTGTGAGACGGAAGCCGGAGGCCTGGCCTTGGCCCTTGTCATGCAACAGCTTCGACAGAAGTTTTAAGCAAGGCTGTGTCCCTTTGCCTTAGTATTTATCATTCCGTCAACGAGCGGGTCTATTTTTTACTCGTGGGATGCCGACAGGTATCCCGACGTGACCGTGTTGACACGTGGGGCCATTTGCACACAGGAGAGACACCGCAGGAAAAGCAGGTGTATTAGGCTGCGTGGTGTCCGCGTCGTCCTTGGAAGGTGAGCTTGTCCCGCCCTGCACCCCCAGGGCCCAACACCGGCCTCCACACGCTGCGTTCACCTCACATCTGTCCAGTGAGTTCAATGACCACATAAAATCATCCTTTCGAGGTCCATCGTGATATGGAGCTAAAACCTGCTTCCTTATCATCTCGTACTATCACGGACCACACGTTTGGGTGCCCCCCAAATACGTGGGCTGAAGCCCTAGCCCCTGAGGTGATGGTACCAGAGGGGACCTTGGGGACCTGATGAGCTTTCGGTGAGAAAATGAGGGTGGGCCCCAGCAGGCTGGGTGTCCAGATGAGATGACAAAGACCTCTCCCTCCCCCTTCCTGCCCTCCCCTTTCCTGCCGCTCCCTCCCTCCTCCTGTCCTTCACCTCTCCCCCTCCCTCCCTTTCTTCCTCCCTCTCCATCCTCCCTCCCCTTCCCTCTCCCCTCCATCCCCCTCCCTTTCTCGTCTTTCCTTTCCCTCCCTCCCCCTTCCTGACCTTCACCTCTCCCCCTTCCTTTCCCTCCCTCCCCCTCCCTTTGTCTCCCTCCCTCTCCCTCTCTCTCCCTCCTCCCTCCCCTTCCCTCCCCTCCTCCAAGTAAGGACATTGCACACCAGGAAGAGTATTCTTACTGGGAACTGACTGGCCAGGATCCTGAACTGTAAGGAGTAAGGTTCTGTGGTTTGAACCACCGAGCCTGGGGCTTCCTGCCATATCAGCCTGAACAGGCTAAGACTCCTGCCTGGACCCCCTTTGGCACATCACCCTCCGGTGGCAAGGATGCTCTGACTGGGAGGCGGCCTGTTGGTGCAGATTTCCTGGCCTACACAGGGAGTGCAGGCCCACAGGAGAGTGCAGGCTCACAGGGGAGTGCAGGCCCACAGGGGAGTGCAGGCCCACAGGAGAGTGCAGGCTCACAGGGGAGTGCAGGCCCACAGGGGAGTGCAGGCTCACAGGGGAGTGCAGGCTCACAGGGGAGTGCAGGCTCACAGGGGAGTGCAGGCTTACAGGAGAGTGCAGGCTCACAGGGGAGTGCAGGCTCACAGGGGAGTGCAGGCTCACAGGGGAGTGCAGGCCCACAGGGGAGTGCAGGCCCACAGGGGAGTGCAGGCTCACAGGGGAGTGCAGGCTCACAGGGGAGTGCAGGCCCACAGGAGAGTGCAGGCCCACAGGAGAGTGCAGGCTCACAGGAGAGTGCAGGCTCACAGGGGAGTGCAGGCCCACAGGGGAGTGCAGGCTCACAGGGGAGTGCAGGCTCACAGGGGAGTGCAGGCCCACAGAGGAGTGCAGGCTCACAGGAGAGTGCAGGCTCACAGGGGAGTGCAGGCCCACAGGGTAGTGCAGGCTCACAGGGGAGTGCAGGCTCACAGGGGAGTGCAGGCCTATCTGCTCCCATTGGAGGGAACCATCCTGATGCTGAATGCCCCTCGCCTCACCCTGCAGCCCCAGAGGCTCCTGAGCGGCCCAAACTTCCACTTTCCTTCCTTTCCTTCCTGCAGGCAGCAGGGCCTGGCAGGCGCTACCAGTGCTCAGGGACAGGTACTGAGAGTGGGATCTGCCTGTGATGACAGGGCCTTTGTTTCAGGATGAGAGGTTTGCTTTGGTGAGAAGCCAGTACAGGGGAGCCTTCTAGAATGCATGCCACCTACGTGGGCTCTCCCTGACCCCCTACTAGCTCCCCTCCGTATTCTAAAAGGCATTGTTGGGATCCCTGGGTGGCGCAGTGGTTTGGCGCCTGCCTTTGGCCCAGGGCGCGATCCTGGAGACTCGGGATCGAATCCCTTGTCGGGCTCCTGGTGCATGGAGCCTGCTTCTCCCTCTGCCTGTGTCTCTGCCTCTCTCTCTCTCTCTCTGTGATGACTATCATAAAAAAAATTTTTTTTAATTCAGATTATTAAAAAAAATAAAAAATAAAATAAAAAATAAAATAAAAATAAAAGGCATTGTCATCAGGCAAATGCTATGTTTAGTTTGGACATGGGCCTCTAGGCAATTATGACCTTACAACCGGCCAACTCCGTGAATTCATGTTAGCAGCTCCTCCAAGTCGCAGTGTTGTCTGAAAACTCTTTGATACCAAATTTATGACCTTGGAGGTGGAGTCGCTCTGGATTATGACCTTGTGGCAGGTAACCATGACCCTGAAAGATAGAAGTAAAGTAGAAGAAAGATCGCTCCCTTTGAGTAGCTGAAGAATGGGAGTGCCTGCAGACAGCCGCAAGAAGATTGAGGAAATTTCCAGACCCCTAACAAATGTATGAGGGAGCGATCCTAAGGGTCTTTGGTGGCAGGGATGAGACAGGGATCCCAGAATCTGTGAGATGGGGAGAAGATGTCTTTGCATAAATAGGGATGAATCCTGGAGATGACAAAGGAGAAGCAAGGAAGCCACCATGATTCCCACCAGGTTGTGGGTTCATGGGGTGTAGACAAATGGTCAGACATCTCAAAAGGACCGCCGGAGAGGGACGCCTGGGAGGCTTAGTGGTTGAGCATCTGTCTTCGGCTCAGGCCATGACTCTGGGGTCCCGGGATCGAGTCCCGCATCATATCTCACCCTCTCTCTCTCTCTCTCTCTGTCTCTCATAAATAAATTTAAAAAAAAAATCTTAAAAAAAAATAAAAGGACCACCAGGGAAAGGTGTATTCCAAAGTGGCCTGGTTCCCACTCAGGCAAACCCCTGGGAGAAGCCTGCTGGGAACAAGAGGAAGAGAGGAGACGGCTGTTTGCAGTGGCCAGTGGAAGGTCGGCGAAGCCAGCCTGACCCACACGGAGGAAGTCTGGCGATGTGTGGAAATAAAGGGACAAAGGAAGGTTGAAGAGCAACCAAAGAAATTGCATTCGGGGAATCCTCCAAAGATTGCAGGGCTCAAGGCTTCCGTATCGTCCACAGGCTCTGAGTCCCAAACCCAAATGCACGGGTGGGTTGGCATCGGCCACGGGACTGGAACCCCGGTGCCCTGCCCGGTGGTGTGGTGGTGGGGACGGCGGAGATGCTCAGTGTCTATTCCATGTTTACTCGACAGTGAAATGAAAGACACCTTTTTGGCGGGTGGAGTCCCCACTCCCTACTGCTCAGTCTCAAAACTCCTTTTTCCCTGAGCCTCTCATCCCTGCGGGAAGGCTGAGTGACATCCTACTGCAGAGTCCAGTGGCTGATGAATGACAATTCCTGTTGCCATGGAACCTTCGATAATCTGCAGAGTTCAAACTTACCTCGTGGAAGGAAATCATACTAAGCACAATGTTTTGTTGCCTTTATCATAGAGCTACCAATACAACCAATTTATACAGAGCTTATGAATCCCAAAACCTTTGTATGCTATTTTGTAGGACCGTCTTCCCCTTTCTGAATGGCTAAACTTAATAGGATCTTCACATAAATAGCACAACAAGAGCCCCCATTTGCTGAAGTGCAATATTATGCTCCACCACGTCGCCGTTCAGATAACCCCACAATAACCCCACATGAGGTAGGTACGAGTCTCCCCATTTTACAGGTAAGAAAATATTCTATTGGGGCAGCCCAGGTGGCTCAGTGGTTTGGTGCCTGCCTTTGGCCCAGGGTGTGATCCTGGAGTCCCGGGATCGAGTCCCACGTCGGGCTCCCTGCATGGAGCCTGCTCCTCCCTCTGCCTGTGTCTCCGCCTCTCTCTCTCTCTGTGTGTCTCTCATGAATAAATAAATAAAATCTTTAAAAAAAAGAAAAAAGAAAATATCTTATTGTCCAAAATCAAATAGCTGATGAGCATCTCCTGACTTGTAACTCTATTACTGCTCTGTTATTCCTTCTATATGTTTCTAAAATGTGCCACCGAAGGAACTCTCCCCACTGTAATCTGAAATGAGATGAAAAAAGTATTTTTCATTTGAAATATAGTCAAAGTCCTTGCATGGGTTATGAACGACTTTAACCCTAAGTGAAAAAAATAGCATTTCCCATCTGCTGGATCCACGCTGTGAGGCAGGCACACCTTGCCTCCCCGGCCTCCCCAAGCATGAGCCCAGAGTCCTGCTTTCAGGGAACACGAGGTAGCGTCCCCTCCACCTCCACAGGAAGGCCCTCAGATTCCCCCCGAAAGTGGGAACATTTTCTGCAGATCCGCTTCTTTGCAAAGTCTTTTCTGACCATTGCAGACACAAGGACCGGTGTGTCCTTCAAAGCCACCCAACAAAGCCAGATAACGTATTTGGGGAAGGCTTTTCGTTTTAAAGAGAAACAAAGACATTCAGACAACCCTCCTTTCTGCACATCTCACCTTGTGTGGTTACCCTTCAGCAGTTCGTGTGACGTGGAAAATCACAGAAGCAGAGTCACCGCTACAGAGAAAGGCTCTGTGTCCGGCTGGGTGACCAGAGTCGGGGCCTCCTTTCAGCTGTGAAACGTCGTGGCCCGCATGTCACCCTCCTCGCTCCCAGGTTTCCTGGGACTCCAGCCCAATTCTCAAACGTTTTCACTATACAACTGCCCTGGCCTGGCCTGTCTCATTCACCATCCCGTGTCCCTCTTGCCCCCCCTCCCAGAGGCTTGGCCCCCATCCCTCAGGCCCCCCATGTGGAGGACGCACCATGAGTGGAAGAAGGAGCCAAAGCAGAGGCAAATAGATAAGAGGCAGCCGTGCATCACTGTGAGATTATCTGTTCAACCTCCCATTTTTATTACGAATAATTCGATTGGGGGGGATCCATCTCTATGGTCCTTAGTGGAGCTACTAATGTGCTGGGCACACATTGGAGTCTCATTAAATATGAAGTAATGATGAGTAATGAACGAAATGTTCCCAGTTAATACAAGAGAGACCGTCCTGCCTGTCGTTCGGCGTGTGTGGCCTGCCTCAGGCTGCAGAGGCAGAGCTAGGAAAGGGGGTCCCTTCGCCCTGGGTGCCCTCGGCCCCAGCCCTGGGGACCCACCTCTCAGCACCTTGGTCATCCGTGCCAGGCAGATCCCCCAGGTCCAGCCACCTGTGGGTGGATGTGGTGTCCCACCTTCTGGCCGCTCTGCCCAGCCTGTGATTCACTGCGACCTAGTGAGTGGACAGGTGTCCGCTTCTGCAGGCCCTGCCTCTTTGCGACGTGAGACGAGATCTTGAGGCTAAACCCCGGTGGTCTGTCTGGCTCCTCGTGAAAATAATCCCGACAAAAGGCAAAGCCTTTCCCCTAATCCCCAGGACAACTGCTGTTTTTAAAAGTGTGGTGTAAGGTCCCAGGGGATGGGGCAGGATCAAGCCTGCACAGCGGGCAGCTCGCGCCGGGAAGCCTATCAGCTGAGACCGGGTGACAGTCACGGGTCAAGACGGCCCACTTCCCGGGCTCCCCACAGCCACGAGAACCCCGAGGAACACCGTCTTATGTCTTCCAACCACAAAACAGAAAGCGAACTAGAGCGAACCATGGAGACTTCTTGCTTGCATGCTTGGAAAAGATGCCGGATGGAGGTGAAGGGAGCTCCAGAGGAACTGAAGCTTCTGGAGCTGGAGCTGGGATTCCGGGCCGTGAGGTTAATCACTTCCCCTCCCTCCCCTTTGCTCCCCTCTCCACCTCCTTCTGGTCCCTCTCAGCCTCTTCCCCTCTCTGTTCTCTGGTTTTCTAGGCTTGGTGTTTTTCTATAGAAAATCTCACCCCATGGGGTGGCCAGGACGGTCACCAGCTGCTTCAGCATCACAGGATTCCAGATTGGCAACCATTTGATTCCAGATGCAAACATTTTTCCAACATCTACACCCACTCATTTAACAAATATTTACTGAAAGCCTCTGTTCTAGGTGCTTGGACTCTGTCAATAAAAAACAAGGCAAAAACCAAACCCAAATGCAACTAAATTCCATGGGATGAAACACAATGACCCTGCCTGGGTCACGGTCCCAGCCGCTGGACCAGTCCCTTGCTAAGGATGCTGTGATTGGCCAGGCCTGAGTCATGTACCCATCGCTGAGATAAGCTTTGAAGGAGTCATGAAGACTGATGACCCTACCAGGCACAAGGAACTTGGCAAAGGGAAATAAAAACTAGGACATCAGGGCATCACCTGGCTTCCTAACCCCTCCCTTCACCCCCAGGCACAATGCCATCCCTTCCTGTGTGATGCACCCACCTACTCCCAGGGCTTTAACTCCTGCCACATTTCCCTGCCTTCCCCCCCTATTGACCTG
Source organism: Canis aureus (assembly GCF_053574225.1). NCBI lineage: Eukaryota > Metazoa > Chordata > Mammalia > Carnivora > Canidae > Canis > Canis aureus. The sequence goes on from NC_135631.1 coordinate 53,749,039, forward strand.
CCCCTGCAAACTTCAGCCCCCACATGGGGACAGATAGGATGCTTGTCATCTTGAAGGCTGTACTCCTCTGTTCCCAGCCACCTTTCAGCAGAACTACAATCTCCTGTCTGAACTTGGAATTGCCTACTTCACCCACGGAAACTTGGAAATCTCGGCCCTTGGCTTCAATCAACCACTACATGCATCTCCCGTTCCTATCGGCCTCGTTCTTGGTACTCATCGGTACTGTCATCTTACGTCCTAAACTCAAGAATGTTCCTGGGTTCAGTTGCCATAACCCCAAGGCACTGCTGCTACTCCACCCAAGAGTATTGTGCGGCCAGGTCACCTGCCGTTCTGTATTCTGTGTGCTCCTGGGAACTTCCTGGGCCCCATGGAGAGATTCTGGAGCAGCCACTGACTCCTCTGGGACCACTGTTCTCTTCTTCCTCCTTTTTTTTTTTTTTTCCTCTTGCATCCTATTTATCCCAGCCTTTCGGTCTTGCTCCCTTCTTCCCTCTCCATGTTTCCAAACACAGTTCCCTCAATGACTTCCTTTTGCATCTGAGGCACCCACCTTCTTCCTTGCTCAGCACTTTGGAGGCTGCGCCCCTGGCTAGTTCTTGAGCCCTGGTGTCCTCCAGTTCTGTGGCTGCCCAGGAATGGGACTGAATTGATGCCCATTAGATGGCTCTCACTTGGGGAATTGAATGCAAGGGTAACAGTGCCTGGCGTCACGTCTGACACACGAGCGCCATAGAAATGGTTGAATGGAAGGAAGTTGAATCGCATCTAGTTTGAATTGGATTAAATTATAGTGTATTCTTTTGTGCCAGAATGGGAGTGCAAGGGTGAAGATAAATAATAAAAAGGGGACCAGGGGACAGCCTCTTATAAGACCATAAAGAAAAATACTGCCTGCAGCCTCAGCAAGAGCTCACCGAAAATAGACAATACGCCGTAAGTCCTGTAGTCTTAGACTCAGAGGAGTTTGAGAGGATGTGGGACCTGCTAAGCCTGGTCATGCGCAACTCTGCCTTTAGGAACCGGATGTTCTGAAAGAAGAGAAAATTGACAAGGGCTCTAACTGGTGAGCAGCAAAATACCAGTACTAAGGAAAAAGAACAACTTCTCCAAAGTCTACACCCACCCACTGAAAATGACTCATGAACACACAAAGAAAGAAGCCAAAGTAGGAAAGAACTCATTGGCGTCAATTGATGAAGCCTTCCATGCACTTACAGCCCACCCTGCTTACTCCGCTGCCCACTGCCTTTCTGTCGAAACATTTTCTCATTGGTCTTCAATGCCTGAGTCCACTGAAACTCATGGGATTCCCAAGCTAGATGTATGATTTAATTTTAGAAGCTCCCATTAAATGCCCATTAAGAAGGAGAGCAGGGCAGAGGCTGTGGGTGGAGCTGCAGTGAGCAGACCAGGTTCCTGCCCCCCGGGGCTCCCTGCTGGGGCACGAAGCGACCCCATCCCTGCGCCCTGTGCTCTGCAGAATCTCAAAAACAGACCCTCCTTTGCCTACGTCACACCTTAAGGACCCTCATTCCAGATTTATGGGGTGTGAGGCGGGATTAGATGTGTGCTTTCCAGCAATCTTCCTGCTCCAAGTGTGTATCACCCTGGAAAGATGGCAAGACACATGTTCCCCCTCTCAGGGTGCTAAGTACTGTCAGAGGAAATGGTATTTTCCAGCAGGTGAGCAATAGACGAAGCATAGCTGACAGAAGGTCAAGAAACCTGCTGAGCCGGAGGTGCCTCCGGATGGGCTGGACTGGACCGTGGCCATGGCGGGGAGGGGACGGCCATGGAGGGGGGAAGGACAGAGAGTCCGGTGCAGGAAGAGGACACAGGGCAGCCCCAGTACAAGGAGCAACAGGCCCCCCATCCCTGCCTCTCCAGGGCCATTCCTACCACGTCTACTGGAAAGGATCCAGGGAATGTGGGTTAGCTCTGGAAGAGACACGAAGACTGTCCACAGACTGGAGAAGGAGCTTGTTGTCGAGGACTCAGTGAGCTGGGGGTAGAAGTTGACCAAAATCCAACTTCATGCCCTTCAGCCCATGCTCCTTGCACAACATCTAGTGAACATCTGCTGGGACACACCTCTGCTCTGCTTCCCAGGCTGCTTCTCCGGGGGTCTGCACAGCAGTGGTGGACCCTCTCCAGGGGCTTCAGCAACCTGACATGGAAGCACCCAAGAATAATGTGAAAGCTTGTTTTGACAAATAACTCTTAAAAGCGAGAGCAAGGGCTTGGGGATAGGGATGATAGTGCGACCCTTAAGCAAGGCAGTAAAGTTCGTATTGGTGCCATGATATGCTTATTAATTGAGGAGAAAATAATAATGATGATGAAGAGGATGAGGCTGTCTAGCCAATAACATTGAAAATGCTAGAAACCACAACAGCCATAAATTGGCTCTTCCACCGTATGGGTGGGGCTGTGAGCTACATCAACTCCTGTGTGGGATTAATGTGTCCTCAACAAGTTTGGCGCCTCCTCTTTTCCAGCCAATCCCAGTGAGCCCTTGACCCTGTGTGTCAAGAAGCACATGCCTAATGCCCCCCAGGTTTTCTGAGTTGCACAGGGAAAATAATCCTGAGGCCCCAGAGCATCAAAAGCAACACTGCATGAAATGTCTCCTTATTTATTTCCTTGTTATGTTTTGTTTTTAATAAGCTTCTAGCAGAAATTCATGTGTGTCAGTCAGGGTTCTCCAGAGAAACAGAAATAATGGAAGATACACACACACACAACACTGGGAGAGACAGAGACAGAGAGACAGACACAGAGAGGGAGAGACAGGGAGATCTATTATAAGAATTGGCTCACATGGAGGCCAAGAACTCCCACAATCTGCCACATGCAAACTGGGGAATCAGGAAAGCTGTTGGTATCACTTACTGCAAGTCCAAGGGCCCAGGAACCAGGAGCTCCGGTGTCCAAAAGCAGCAGAGGGTGGCTATCCCAGCTCAAGAAGGAAAAGGAAATGTTCTTGTCTTTCTGTTCTTCTTGCCCTTCACCCGCTCGTTCCATTCGCACAGAATCAGTCAATGCAGCCCACGCAGGCCATCTCTTGACTCAGTCTTCTGAATCAAATGCTAATCTCCTCTAGAAACACCCTCACAACACACCCGGAAATGTTTCACCAGCTGTGTGGACATCCCCTAGGCCCATCGAGGTGACTCATGAAATCAACTATCACATCACGTAAGGAACCAGCAAGTGTTAAGTAAAACCTCAGGACCAAGGGGAAAAGCCATAGGAAGAGCAGAGCAGAGGGAGATAACTGATGGCAGAAATCAAGGCCCTTATGCCCACACAGCTGGTACAGACGTGGCACCAGACGGGCTCTGAGGTTCCTCGTGGGCAAAGGGAAGAGAGACAGCTCTTGGAATGAGTTGGGCACTCTCTAGATGGATGTTTAATTTTTTCAGCAACTCTGTGAAGGAAGAATTACTATCTCCTTTCTTGTAGATAAGGGACCTGAGGGTCAGAGAAAGCCTGACGGGTACTGAACACTTGGGTTCCAGTGCAGGCCGGCCTAACCCTGCAGCGGAGGATGGCATCTCATGGTGGGAGAAGACGGTTGCCTGCCCATTCTGTGGGTCACGCTCATATATGATACCTTTCTCCTCGCAGTGCTCAGAGCTGCATCAAAGGCATCGAGGCACTGTACCTGCACACAGCTCTCCCTGCCCCAGCACTGGGCTCTAGCACAGGGTCCCATGTGGGACTGGAAACAAGGCGGCATGAATGAGCACAGGCTTTGGAGCCCTCCAGCCTTGGGTTAGAACTATAACCCCAGGGCGCCTGGGTGACTCAGTCAGATAAGCAACCAACTCTGGATTTTGGCTCGGTCATGAACTCAGGGTTGTGGGATCCAGCCCTGCATCGGGCTCTGCGCTCACTACGGAGTCTGCGTGTCCTTCTCCCTCTCCTCTTCCTCGTACTCCTCCTCGTCCTCCTCCTCCTTCTTCTCTATCACTAAAATAAAAATTTTTGATGACCACAGCTTTGTAGTACAACCTCAAATCTGGCATTGTGATGCCCCCAGCTCTGGTTCTCTTTTTTAAAATTCCCCTGGCTATTCGGAGTCTTTTCTGATTCCACACAAATCTTAAGATGATTTGTTCCAACTCTCTGAAGAAAGTCCATGGTATTTTGATAGGGATTGCATTAAACGTGTATATTGCCCTGGGTAACATTGACATTTTCACAATATTAATTCTGCCAATCCATGAGCATGGAATATTTTTCCATCTCTTTGTGTCTTCCTCAATTTCTTTCAGAAGTGTTCTGTAGTTTTTAGGATATAGATCCTTCCCCTCTTTGGTTAGGTTTATTCCTAGGTATCTTATGCTTTTGGGTGCAACTGTAAATGGGATTGACTCCTTAATTTCTCTGTCTTCAGTCTCATCGTTAGTGTATAGAAATGCCACTGACTTCTGGGCATTGACTTTGAATCTTGCCTCACTGCCAAATTGCTGTATGAGTTCTAGCAATCTTGGGGTGGATTCCTTTGGGTTTTCTATGTACAGTATCATATCATCTGTGAAGAGGGAGAGTTTGACTTCTTCTTTGCCAATTTGAATGCCTTTTATTTCCTTTTGTTGTCTGATTGCTGAGGCTAGGACTTCCAGTACTATGTTGAACAGCAGTGGTGAGAGTGGACATCCCTGTCGTGTTCCTGATCTTAGGGGAAAGGCTCTCAGTTTTTCCCCATTGAGAATGATATTTGCTGTGGGCTTTTCGTAGATGGCTTTTAAGATGCTGAGGAATGTTCCCTCTATCCCTACGCTCTGATGAGTTTTGATCAGGAATGGATGCTGTATTTTGTCAAATGCTTTCTCTGCATCCAATGAGAGGATCATATGGTTCTTGATTTTTCTCTTGTTAATATGATCAATCCCATTGATTGCTTTATGAGTATTGAAACAGCCTTGCATCCGGGATATAAATCCCAGTTGGTCATGGTGAATAATCTTCTTAATGTACTGTTGGATCCTATTGGCCAGTATCTTGTTGAGAATTTTTGCATCTATGTTCATCAGGGATATTGGTCTATAATTCTCCTTTTTGGTGGGGTCTTTCTGGTTTTGGATGGATCAAGGTGATGCTGCCCTCATAGAACGAGTTTGGAACTACTCCATCCCTTTCTATCTTTTGGAACAGCTTTAGTTGAATAGGTATGGTTTCTTCTATAAATGTTTGATAGAAATCCCTTGGGAAGCCATCTGGCCCTGGACTTTTGTGTCCTGGGACGTGTTTGATGACTGTTTCAATTTCCTCCCTGGTTATCAGCCTGTTCAGGTTTTCTATTTCTTCCTGTTCCAGTTTTGGTAGTTTGTATCCATTTCTTCCAGATTGCCTAATTTATTGGCATATAGCTGCTCATAGTAAGTTTTTAAAATCATTTGTCTTTCCTTGGTATTGGTGGTGATCTCTCCTTTTTCATTCGTGATTTTATTAATTTGAGTCTCTTCTCTCTTCTTTTTAATAAGGCTGGCTAATGGTTTACCTATCTTATTAATTCTTCCAAAAAAAACCAATTCCTGGTTTTGTTGATCTGTTCCACAGTTCTTCTGGTCTCTATTTCATTGAGTTCTGCTCTAATCTTTATTAACTCTCTTCTTCTGCTTGGTGTAGGTTTTATTTGCTGTTCTTTCTCCAGCTCCTTTAGGTGCAAGGTTAGCCTTTGTATTTGAGTTCTTTCCAGTTTTTTTTATGGATATGTGTATTGCAATGTATTTCCCCCTCAGGACTGCTTTTGCTGTATCCCAAAGATTTTAAACTGTTGTTATCTTCATTCTCATTAGTTTCCATGAATCTTTTTAATTCTTCTCTAATTTCCTGGTTGACCCTTTCATCTTTTAGCAGGATGGTCTTTAACTTCCACGTATTTGAATTCCTTCCAAATTTCTTCTTGTGATTTAGTTCTAGTTTCAAAGCATTATGGTCTGAAAATATGCAGGGGACAATTCCAATCTTTTGGTATCAGTTAAGACCTGATTTGTGACCCAATATGTGGTCTATTCTGGAGAAAGTTCCATGTGCACTCGAGAAGAATGTGTATTCAGTTGTGTTTGGATGTAAAGCTCTATAAATATCTGTGAAATCCATCTGGTCCAGTGTATCATTTAAAGCTCTTGTTTCTTTGGAGATGGAAGGAGCCTCAGTGTCCATAGAAAGATGAATGGATAAAGATGTGGTCTATGTATACAATGGAATATTCCTCAGCCATTAGAAATGACAATGACAAATACCCACCATTTGCTTCGACGTAACAGGTTGGAGGGTATTATGGAGGGTAGCTTATGATAAAAAGCTGGAGGGCATTATGCTGAGTGAAGTAAGTCAATTGAGAAGGACAAACATTATATGGTCTCATTCATTTGGGGAATATAAAAAAGAGTAAGAGGGAATAAAGAAGAAAGGAGAGAAATGAGTGAAAATATCAGTGAGGGAGACAAAACATGAGAGGCTCCTAACTCTGGGAAACAAACAAGGGATAGTAAAAAGGGAGGTGGGCAGGGGGACAGGGTGACTGGGTGACGGGCACTGAGGGGGGGTACTTGACGGGATGAGCACTGGGTGATATATGTTGGCAAATTGAACTCCAATTTAAAAAAATAATAATAAAATAAAATAATTTTTTAAAAATCTTTAAAAAAAAGAGAACTGTAATCCCTTGGATAAGATATGAGCCCATTTCCCTCATGTTTTAGGCAATAGCATGAGCTCTGCTGATTGGGCTTTGCCATATCTGACACAGGCAGGTGTTCAGTAAGTGCTGTTGTTTTCAACATAACATCACCAGCTCTGTCACACATTGTTGGAAAATCATTTCAAAAACAAACTATTAAGATAGTTGCTAGAGGGAAATTATAGAATGTCTCCACAGGGTTTTCAAGCTACTCTTTCACTAAATTAAATTTTAACTTCTCCATCAAATCATAATCCAGACTCTTCTAACCTTTGCTTGCAGAAGAAAGAGGGATTCTGACTCTCTAGAGCCAAGCCTCTATCTCGTTCTTTGTCCACCCTGCTATGTCACCCGCCACAACCCCACACTGTCATCCCCTGACACCTCTTACTCTCTGGTCATTGTGGCAGACGCAGGAAGTCCTTAGCAAGACCATCCCTTTTTGCAAAAATTCTGCTTCTTGTGAAAGCTTGATTCAGAAGACAGCCAGTTGCCGGTCCCTTACAAGACAGGCCTTCTAGGCACAAACTCTCAGTAAACACCTGAGAAAGAGAAGATTCTGTGCCTGGCACTACTGAATCGAGCTCACCTGCTTTGGAAGTGGACTCAGAAAACAGAAGCTGGGGCACCTGAGTGACGCAGTCAGTTAAGCATCCAAGGCTTGATTTTGGCTCAAGTCATGATCTCAGGGCTGTGAGACTGAGCCGCACACCGGGGTCTGAGCTCAGCACAGAGTCGGCTTGTGGATTTTCTCTCTCCCTTTCCCTCTGCTCCTCCTCTGACTCACACTCTTTAAATAAATAAATACATAAATACATAAACAAAATGTAAAAAAAAAAAAAGAAAACAAAACAGAGAAGAAAACAGAGCTGCTCTCATCCACATACTAGATCTCAAGGTGGGAAGATAGGAAGCCTGAGATGCTGCTATCAGGCCTGACTCAGAGCTTGCTGCAATTCTGACTCCACCCTGCCTTCCCCAAGGCAGGGTCAAGAACCATGGCAGGACCATATTCAGTGATCCTCCAGACAACCTCAGCTCCACGATGCTCTGACACAAAGAAATAAAATGAGAAAGAATTTAGGTTCAAAATTCACCATTTAATTATTTTCCTCTTGCATCATAGCATTAGTTCTATCTCAGTGTGTTGACGTCCAAAATGTTTCCACAGAGGGAATCCATCAGGAGAGAAACAGGGCAGTAAGAGTCTCCTTCCTATCTTGGTTCAGAACTGACAGCCTGGTTAAAAATGGACATAGACTAGTCCTGCTGCCCCAGCCACGGTCTGCCCCCTTTCCACCACCTTCTCCAATCACCCAAGTCCAGGTATGCTTTCTAAGGCTTTGAATGCAAATTCTGTGTTCCCTATACACCTTTATAAAGGATTGACTGATTTAAGAGAGAGCATGAATGAGAGGGGGAGAGGAAGAGAGAAAGAATTGCAAGCAGACTCCCCATTGAGCACAGTGTGGGACCGCCCCATTGTGGGGCTTAATCTAACAACGCTGAGATTGTAACCTGAGCCGAAACCAAGAGTAGGGCACGAAACGGACTGAGTCACCCAGGCACCCCAGGCCCCGAACCCTGAACACCTTTCACTGGGTGTAGTAGTGTTGGGATTTCCAAAGGTGCTGGATGCATTGATGACATAATTTCCCCATGTTCAAGTAATTTTACCTTCAATGTCTACATCAATTTGTATCATTGTGAACACTAGTTTCAATAGATGCTTAAAAAAAAGACAAGAAATAAAGGGAAACAGGAGAAGGAGAGTTTAAGCAAGACAGGAAGAACGTTTATTGTTAAATAAACACTCTATCAGAGACTCAAGATTCGTACGTACACACATGAATGGTGAAGACATAGAACATCCTGTGCTAAGGAAATCTGCGTCACTCACACATACCTGAACCTACTTCACCAGTAATTTTGTTTGTGTAACACTTCCAAATGGAGGAACAGCCACAGATCAATTAAAACCAGGAGTTGGCTGGCAGCTGGAGTAGACTATGCCTTCACCTTCCTTATACATAGGAAAACACGATCAGAACTTGGCTGACACTGGGCTGAAAATAAAATATTAAAAAGAGCAACACCTCTGCTGGGTCTTTGTCACTCTAAGTAGGTACTGGTTGATTCTCTAACGAGTTCATTGCTTCTGCACCACTAGACCCCAGACACAGCCTGAAATCACATCCATGCAAGAGGTTGTCTCTTTTCTGAGTATTGTGTTTAGGAAAATAATGTAATGGTTCCACTCAACATGCGTATATAGCTGTCCTAAGGCAAGAGGGGTGTGTGTGAGAAAGAGAATGTGCATGTGTGAGAGCGAGTATGTATTTCTGAGAGTGAGTGGGTTTGAGAGCATGGGAGTGTGTGAAAGAATATGTGTGTATTTGTGAGAGTGAATTGTGTGTGTGTGACTGTGTGAGAGTCTTGTGTGTGTGTGTGTGTATGAGAGAGTGTGTGAGTGTGTTTGCATGAGCTCATTTGATTCAGAGGTAGCCGTCAGATAACTTGGAAGGCTGAGAAGCTATATATACACATGTATCTCCCAGAGGCAGAGAAGCTCAAATGTGACCAGTCTTGAAGTACCAACCCCCAGGTAGCCCGTTATTGTCAACTGGGGGTTGGCAGACTGTTCTATAGAAATGGCCAAACAGTACCTACTTTAGGCTTTGTTGACCATACGGTTTCAGTTGCAACTACTAAACTCTGACAGTGGTGGGGTGCCTGAGACAACAATCGTAACTGAGTGAGCATGGCTGTGTTCCAGTAAAGCTTCATTTACAAAAACAGGTGGTGCATTGGATTTCGTCTGCCTCTGCCATAGACCACAACTGCCCAATAAGCCTTTTTCTAATGATGAAAGTATTTTTTATCTGCCCTGCCCAATGTGACAATCACTAGTTACCGTGACAACTGACCAACCAAGAAGCTGAATGTTTTATTTCATTTAATTGTAGTTCATTTATATTTAAATGGCTACATGTAGCTAGTGGCTACACTCCTTGTTGAACAGGGCAATTCTAAACTGGATAATTAGTTATAAATACTACCTATGATTATTGGGCCCCACCAATGGCCTGGAGGTGAGAGTATCCTTAGGTTAGAATATCTCCCATTAAGTAGGGGGAGGAAGGATATTCAGTACAGGGCTTTGAAGAAGGAAATGATCTCTAGGAGGAACCCGGACCTCAGAATAGAGGGGCAAGGACTGACATCAAGGTGTTCAGCAAAGCTACTCTTAAAGGGCTTAATATCTGTTGTTTTCCCATGGTCTTGGGGGAGAGCCATATGAAAAAAACATTTAAACTGTTTGTCATCTTTTACAATGCAATTTTTTTTTTTTTTTTTAGATATTGAGAGTGCTTGCATATGCAGGCAGGGGAAGTGAGGGGAGGAACAGAGAGAGAGGGAGAGAGACAACCTTAAGCAGGCTCATTGATCAACATTTAGCCCAACAAGATTGACCCCACCACCCATGAGATCATGACCTGAGCCAAAATCAAGAGTCGGAAACTTCCCAGACTGAGCCACACAGGTGCCCCTTGATGCAATCTCTTTTAATCAATCTCTACTCTCCAGTGAACTCATGCCCAACACATCAAACTGCATGATGGTGCTGTGAGGGTTATAGGGCTTGACCCACTGCAATTACTCCCCTTCTGATGGTCACATGAAGGGAAATGGCCTCCTAGCAAGGAACAATCAGAGTCCGGGCAGTCTGGACTCTGCACTCTGTAGGCAGCAGCCAAGTTAACTTTGGCCGCAAAGGGGATGGAAGTGAGTAAGGAAGTCACAATGAGGAGGAGCAGTGGCTGGAGGTGATATGAAGGCCTGTGCCCAAGGAGTCTTGTATTGTGGATGCTGATGGTTGGTTTGAGTGCAGGTTGACATCCCAGAAATTTGGTGTACAAGGAAAACACTTTGGGAAACAACCCACAAACTAAGGGAGTAGGGGTAGGATATAAAAATCATTTTCCTTTACTCAGTCTTAGAAACTCAAGGTTGAAATAAACACAAATGTTACCCATAATATTCCCTTCTCACACTTTCTCTCTTTTTTTTTTCCCCAGAAGAAAGAGAAGTGATTAGTTCTTCTGCCAATTACAGAGCCAGTGGAATTTCCAGACTCTGAAAATGCCCCATTGCCAGTGGAAAGCCAGGACTGCTCTCAAAACCTTGGCCTCACATCCTGGATCTGGCGTGATGCATCTGCAAGACAGCTTCCAGCCCTCAGCCCCATAGAACCCTGTGACCCACCCAGCATCAAATACCATGTTTGTGACCTTAATTCTGACTCAGCAAGCCTTCAGGGACCACTCTGTGCTTCAGAACAACTATCTCCTCCTACCTGACTTCCTTTCCATTTGGGTCCCTCTTGCCCTGAATCTCAAACCTTGGCTCTGCCTCACAACAGCAAAGACACCTCAATCACCTCCACTCCCAGGTAGCTCAGCTTCTGCCACTGAAGAACAAATAGACAAAGAAACAAACAAACAAAATCCTTCTTCTCTCAACAAGCAGAAGACAGATTCCCCCATAAACTGACCCCACCAGAACTCCCCTTAAGCAGCCAGGCAATGTTCCTGGGGCGCACAGCAGTGGCGGAGAGCCAATGTGTAGCGTGGGATTAAGCCAAAAACTCTAGCCCAGTTTGGGAACAGGACTTTCCCAGAGCTCAAGCTTAATCTGTTAAACATTTGCTGGACTTTAGCTTGTAAACTTTGTTCTGCTGGGCTGCATTCAAAGAAAGAAGGTTGACTTCAAAACCAGTGTTGACCTATTCATTAATTTGTTCAACAAATATTCATTGCATGTCTAGTGGTGTTGGGGTCTGGGCTCATAGCAGTGAGGGAAATACAGACCTGCCCTCAGGGGATATATAGTCCAATGGTAAGAATGGGAAGTGGGTGCACACTGCAAAAAGCAAAGCTAACCTCTGTGGTGGTCCACCCGGTGAGAACTGGGTAAACAAGGCAAAAGCCAAAGATTAAAATGAAGTGTCACTGTCATAAGTAATTACAAATAAGGTCTATAGAGCAAAAGGTACAGTTTGTTTTAATGAGAAGTCCTAAATTCAAAGTCTGGCTTTACCACTAAGTTGTGACTATCAGGTTATGTATCAAAAATGGATATAATCACTCTTAACTCATGAAGCTGCTATAAATGATCAATAAGTGCTGACAAGAGATTATCAAGTCATGTTATAAGAACATCACCATATTTCAATCATCATAGTAATAATTGATTCAGGCAAATATCATGAATCAAAACTGAAATAGAATTAGCAGAGGAAAGTTCAGAGGAACAAGATATTTACATGGCCTCAAAATATTTTTAACAAATTATGTGTTCATCTTTAAAAATAGTAACTGTAGAGTGGAGAAACAAGGTCAAAGTTAGCATCACCAAAGTTGGGACAAACTGACTTCATGAGCCTCACAATATGATGTTGAGGACGCAGCATCACTCACGAAGCCTTTCTGCCCAAACATGCATTATCTGAAACATTAGGCCAACCGGAGCCAAGAGAACATTCTAGAAATAACTAGTCTATGCTCCAACAATGTCAGTGACATAAAAGACAAAGGCTGAGGTTACAGGAGTCTAAAGGCACCTGGCAACTCACTGCAACGTGTGCACCTGGATTGGATCCCTGCCAGAAATTATATTGCCATAAAAAAATTATCAAAAACAGTTGAGAAACTAGCCTATTGGCTGTAGTTTTCATGATAATATTGTGTTGATGATAAATTTCCTGAATTTGATAACTGGACAGTAGTTATGTTAGAAAAGGTCCTTGTGGGGCAAGGTTAAGTGTCGGACTCTTGATTTTGGCCCAGGTTGTGATCTCAGGGTTGTGAGATTGAGCCTCGGGTCAGGCTCCAAGCTGGGTGTGGAGCCTGCTTAGGATTCTCTCTTCTTTTCCCCCTTCCTCTCTTCCTCCCCATATACTCTCTCTCTCAAAAAAAAATAATAATAAGTTTTTGTCCTTAGGAGATATCATCTGAAGTCTTCAAGGATAAATGATATGATATATGTGATTTAGACTCAGATGGCTCAGAAAAAAAATAGATGTATAGCTTCATACATACATACATACGTAGATGGTACAGACACTGACACACGGATAGAGATGGTTCCTAGAAAATAGGGCAAATACTAACAGTGGCAGACCCTTATAAACGGGAGACACATGTTCTTTATTCTACTCTTGCACTTGTCTGTAAGTGAGACTATCTCACAATCTAAAACTTAAAAAAAGAAAGAAAGAAAGATTCTATGGCAAAGCATCATAGAATCGGTTCTGATAAAATTCATTATTTTTGTTCCTCTCAGAGTGTCAAGTTTCTTTAAAAGCACAACGGGGAAGTAACAACGTGCCTCTCACGGGCTGGTGAGGAGTAGCACGTTCAATGTGCACCGATGACGGGACCTCCCTCAGAACAATGGGCATTTGGCGAGGCCGAGTTGGCTCTAACATGCGGAGTGATTATCCCCGCAGGCCGGATACAGGAGGACTGATGGGTTGCATGCAGCTCACCCTTTGTCACTCCGAAGACTCTTGTGCTCCCAGACTGTGCAGCCGAAGTGCATTATGTCCCCTTGGTTAGCACATTTTCTATCCTTGCTCGATGTCATTCTAGGTACAAATGTGGTTTTGCACTGATGCTGACTTTAAAAGACGTTCACCCTTTGAGTAGCCTCTACATTAAAATAACAATAAAAACCCCCTGACGTGTACTGTGGTAGGCTTGACACGTAATCACACCTGAACTGAAGCCCCAGCAGCAATCCAAACACGAGTGTGCTCACTAGAGATGGGTACCGGGGTCCAGAAAACATTTTCTCCCCACGAAGTTTTAGAAAACCAAATCAAAAATGAAATATAAAAAAAATATATTAAAAAAAAAAAACAAAAAAAAAGAAAATGAAATATATTTTCAGGTGTAAAAGAGGATAAAGTACAACGAATCCTAGCAAGGGTGTGAGCCCATAAAGGCAGAAAGGATAAATGGAAGTAAAACCTGTCTCAGCGATGCTTCCATCCAATGTTTTGAAACTGGCAACCATTTACTGAGTGTCCCGTATACGTGAGATGATTGCACACTGTCTTGCAATGACACGTGATTACTCTCCTTTTCTAGGTGAGGAAATTACTCTGAGTTACGCAGTTGTTCAGGTCTCTCTAGTCACTTGAATAGGGGTCTCCTAAAGCCCATGGCAGTTATCTTTTTCTGATCTCCGGAGGAGGCGTCCCATATCAACATGCCATCTCTGGTACCTGTGGGTTCACACACACCCTCGTCTCCTGCTGGGCCCCTTGCTCTTTCCGTAATGCCATATCATCCGTCTGCTCCCGCTCAGAGGGAAGGTGCAGGCTAGGAAGAAGGAGGGATCTATGTCATGCTGCCTGCTTTCTTTGCCTCCAGCAGGTGTCCCTAAGTTTTCCTGGCAGCAAAGACCCAATGTAGTGAAAATAAGACTTCAGTGGAGTTGGAAGATTTGAGTGATGAGGCCCCATCCACCCACCATATTGACTCTGTTCCTCTGCAAGCACTGAGAAGTGTATCCACTGAGTCTTGGAAGGCTTCTGGCTCGGTATCACTAAAAGATAGGACAGATAACATCACACCAAGGTCCCCTGAATACTTGGTTCTGAGAAATCCTCTGCTGGTTAAGAAAAAGAAGACAAAAAGATGGTTCTGGACCACAAGGTCATGAGACAGACTAGAATTCTTGAGCCTATATGTTGAGTCACTGAAGATTAATCAATCATCTGAATGACATCGTTTCTCATGAGACAGTGAACCACAAGGGCTAGTGAATAAAACAGATGGAGAATGGGTAAGTATTTCCTTAGAAATATTGCTTTGAGTGTTTTTCACTTATCTAATGTGTAATTTTGACCCTCTTGAGAGTTGCAAAGGAATATTCAATAACATTCAGGAAGGTGGTGAACATGGTCAACTCACATCTGTCCTACTGAAAGTCATCATCCACCTGGTGTTTTGCAGGATTCCCTGTGTTTACCTAAACCCTGGTTCACTTGGTACTCCCGACAGATAGAAATAATTTCCTTTTCTAAGAAAACTCAAGTTAGTGGATCATGCTCAACGCCGCTCAGCCAGCAAGCTAGAGCCATTCCTGTGTGCATTTCTATCTCCAGGGTTCTCCCCGGTTCTCTTGAAAGCATCTTTAACCAAGTCGAACTCCAGCATTATCCCAGGATGATTTGTCCACCATCTTGCCCCATATTAAACCATAGCCCCCCTGGGGTTGCCCTGTAGGTCCTTGGGGTAGGATGCTGCAGCATCGTACACACACCTCGTCAGTCCCCTTGGAGAGATGCTGACAGACTGCCTGAGGAAACTTGGTCGACCTCTTGTCAAGCTTATGTGGAAAATCTGATTTCTCCTGTCCTCTTATTTACTTAAATCCCCTGTGTATCAAAAATGTTTTTAAAAGAAAAAAAAAAACTGACAATGATTGCTCTTTTCATAATAAAGTAGCAGCCAATGATGGCGACAGCTCCATGTGTACATTCATCTTGACTAATTAGCCACAAGCAGGAGAAAACAGCCCCACTCAGATGACTGATTTTAATGTGTTTCTCAAATTTGACTGAATGCAGGAGCACATCATTGAAAAATATTCATCTTGCTGTCAAAATGATAATGGTGACACAGGGCTGTTTTATGACCAAGGGACAGAGCTAGGCGGCTGCAGGCATGGCATGTGATGGACTCTACAAAGACTCTCTACAAATAAAAAAATCCACCTGCCAGCACCACTGAAAGTCTGCTTCCAAAGGTTCTTAGAGTCTCCTTAAGACAGGTGGAATGAAGTTTCTGAAGCAGTTAGATGCCCCTGATTCTCAGATGCAGCTGCCGAAGTCCATCCCCAGGGGTAAAGCAGAGGATAATTTCTCTGACAGTAATATTATCCCCTTCCCCAGTGTGAAGCATAAAGGAGTAAATATTCAAGAGCTTCAATAAAACAGGACCTAGTATTTCCCAACAGATGGAGAAAAGAAGCCTTGGGTCCAAAGGCTTTCCGTGTCAATGGAAGCCAACCAAACAGGGGGTGTGCCCCAGTATTCACCTGCCAGAGTCAGGCCACTTCCTCTGGGCTCCCCTAACACTGGAAAACATCTGCCCTGTGGGCTGAAGAGACCTAGCTGTGTGTCAGGACCCCAGTTGTGAGGGACCTGAGGGTAAAGACCAGCATGGCAAGCCTTTGGCACAGAGCCTTATGCAACGTGCCCAGTGCATGTTGGCTGAGACTAGAGGAAAGGAATTGACAGGCTCACCGATGGCAACGAATCTGGCAGGTCACATCATAACCCATCCAGTGGTGGCATTTGGTCCGAGGGAAGGAATTCTCCTTAGTCACCTACCAAAACCACATCATGGCTCCAAGGGAACCTACAAGCTCGAGGTGGACCTAAAATGGAAGAATCACAGATGGGAAGCCAGAAGGCAGGTGACAATGGAGGTAGTTGATGATGTTCTACTGAAGGTGAAGCAGAATTAACCTAGAGTTTGTGTGGCCCAGAACCAGATGGCACATCCTGCACATGAGAGAGAGCTACTCCCCGGAGAATTTGCTGTGCCTGAGGTGCCAGCCAGCCTCCTGGGAAGCCCCAGGGCTCTCCTCCCACAAAAAGCATAGGACAGATGTGACCGTATTTTAGTTGTAAGGGACCTGCAGCTTCCATCTTGGACTTTGCCTGTCTTTGCCTGCCCGGACTCACTCATCCTCTCTCTCTCTCTTTCTCTCCCTGTCACCATTTGCTTTTGGGAAGCCACCCTGTACGTACCTGTGGAGGCACCCACACAGGGGACCTGAAGCCTCCTGCCTGCAGCCACACGGATAAGCTTGGCACTGGCTCCTGCAGCCCCATCTGAGATGGCCATGCCAGCCAACAATCAGCCGGCCCCTCCATGAGAGACCCTGAGCCAGAAGCAGATGCTAATTCTGTAAGGCAATACCTGGATTCAGGTAAGGGTTGAGCCCAAGCGTTGCAGAGGAATAGATAACCAAGACCTCTGACAGTGAAGACAATGCGCCTGAGTGTGGGTGAGCACAGGCCTCAGGGGTGTGTAGGGGCCTCCTACGATGCATCCTGAAAGGCGGCCATCAAACAGGCCTGCAGGAATGAGGGCGGGCCTCCAGGTAGCCCTGAGGTCGCCCTAACAAAGCACCGCAGACTGGGCAGCTGGAACCACAGAAGTTTAGTGTCTCATAGTTCTGGAGGCTAGAAGTGGGAGAGCAACACATCTTCTCGGAAAGGACCTGTGCAGGCCATATAGACGGCCCTCTTCTCCCTGTGTCTTCACATCATCCTCTCTCAGCAGCATCTGTTCGAAATTCCCTTCGAGTAAGTCACATTTAATCAGGGCCCACCTAATGACCTCGGTTTCACTTATTACCTCTGTAAAGCCCCCATCTCCAAAGGCAGTCACATTCTGTGGCCCTAGGGGCGGGAATTTGACACATGAACTTGAGGAGGTGGACACAATAAAGCCCATAGCACTCCCCTACCCTATATGCTCTGGCACCTGCATCATTATCAGGTGAGGAATGAGCGCCCCAGTGAGCAGGTGTGTTTTTCAGAAAGGGACCTCCCCTTGCCCCCCACCCGTCCAGAATCCTAACACCTCAGCTTGAAGTCACAGTGAGAATAAGGGCTGCACCATTGTCTTTGTGACTTTGCCCAAGGAAGAGCAAGAATTTAGACGGTTGTCCATCTCCCTTCCTCCATGCTCACTTTTGAAACCATGCCAGTCACACAGAGGTGACATTCAGCCCCAAACCGGAGCTGGTGGGTGATCTGTATGTATATGAAGCCCTTTTCCTGTAGTTGCCTTAGATTGAAATCTGTATTATCTTTTATTCTATCACTACTGTTCTTCTAAATGTAGACCCAGAGGCTATTTCCTGTGATGGCCACCTACAAAATTTAGAACAAACGTGTTTCTGGGGCTGTCGCATTATTCAAATGTATGAGAAATACACACTTGGCTGAAAGATTAAACCTTGAAGTACATCTTTTTATTTTTTTAGTATCTGAAATTCGCCTTCAAATGGCCATAAAAGATACCAGTCTTCTGCTAACGTCTAAGGGAAGTGAGATACTCTTTAATGTCTGTCATGATTAGATTCCTCTGGAGGCTGCCTGTGTACCTCGAGAGCATGCGCTCTACTGTCGGTGGTAAGTGACCGTATCCCCCCACACTCGAGATATAATATCCTGAGCTGGAGGTGGCGTGAGAGAAACGACTCCTCCTGCCACTGCCCACCCCGCAGCCTTCCCGCTGGTGGGACTGGTGATGTGGGATGGCAGCTGGAGGAAGGAAGATTAGTTTCTCCAGGGCACATGAGCAGTATGTGAGCAGTTTCTTTATAGGAGGATTCATGATAATTAACATAGGCCTCAGAGAAAATATTGCAGACCCTTGAAAGAGCATAGGATTTTAAATATTTAAGGAAACTCTAGGGCAAACAGAAAACAGATATTAGTAAGGGAAGTGACAGATTGGGAACACAGCTTATCCCAGCTGGGTCTCCGAGAAGCTGGCCTGAAATCTGGAGAAAGTGAGAATCGTTAAGTCCCCTCCAGGTCTGGTGCTTAAGGGAGGGAGCGGGAGCCTCACTCCAGTGTCCCCAAGCCCTGGCTTCCTCCTCCACCACACACACATGGCACCTCCAATGTGACAGCCACGTGCTGGGAAGTGAAATTCTAACTTCCAAGAAACCAGAGATCAGAAGGGAAGATTGTTTTCACCCATACATTCAACAAGTAGAGTGGAGTCAAAGACTGTTCTAGGCACTGTCATACCCAGAGACACAAAATGAAGACCTTGTGAAGCTCTATAATCCAGGAATAAAGGTCTTTGAGACCAAAGTACAGGTCCTTAAACGAGACCAGGAACTGGAGACCGCCGGGGTCCTCCATCCATTCCCTTTTCTGAGCGCCTGAGAACCCCACACAGATCAATGCTTGGCCAGTACCAGCCATGCCCCAATGGAGAGAAACACCTTGTTTCTGCCACGGGGGACGTAGGCCTAACTGGGAGGAGAGGCAATTACACAAGCAATTAAAGCAAAGTATTCCTCGCAGTGAAGCTAAATTTCGATGCAAGAAATCATGGTAATTAAATTACATGACAAGGTGCCAGGCACAGAGTAGACGTTCAAAAACTGCGTGTTGTTTTTAACAAACTAAACAGCTTCACTTGTGTGCAGAGAGAACTTATAAACAAAGGTAAGTTATGATGATTTCGGGAGCAAAGAAGGTTAACACCGGAAGTCTTAATGGATCCTGTAACCTTGAGTTAAGTACAAGATCCTTGCTCCCCATCCCTGCGGATTCCTGTTTGTCCAGCCAGACTAATTTTTCTCCCCTAATTTCACTGTCTGGGAGAGCTCATTAAGAGATTTACCTTGATCAGGCTAAACGTTTCTTTCCTTAATCCATCTCATTACGCTTCCGACACCCCCGATACTGGCCCAAACATTTGAATTTCATAGCTTCCATTAATGCAAATAGAATCTCATCAAGGTCTAAAGATTCCTAGGAGAGCTGAGATTGAATGTCTTCATTTGAATGCATAAGATAGCAGCCTCCCCTTGGATACTTCCCTTGTTTACCATGTTTCCTTTGGTCAGAGGTGAGATCATCTGAGCTAGAGAAAGGAATGAATACATTTCAGATCCTCTAAGTGCCTGATTGAACCCGGGTCCTTTGTTCAACTTCAGACCCGTCCAATAATATGCTCCTGATGAGATGAAGGAGGCATGAAGTAGGGAGCAAAGAGCATAGAATTCGTAACGTTCAATAGGGTGGCTGATACCCAAGCCAAAATGAAGGAAAATTGTAAAAGAGAAACAGAGTAATGAAGACAGAGAAATCCCTATTAGAAGTGTGGGACCTGTAACAAACCTCTGCTCCTGTGCAGGAGGGCTGGAGAATCACCAATGTGGATTTGAACCCTCATCTCAGTGTTCACCAGCTGGAGACCTTGATGGCCCCGTAGGCATGTATTTGCCTCTGTTCTTCATGTAAAAACAGGGGTAACTATTCTGACTTCAGAGATGTAGGAGGACTAGGAAGAGCAAGAATGAATACTTTACTTGCAGAATAAAGTACAAAGGAACAGAGATACAATGGGCATTAAATTTCTGTGAGAATGTTTGAAAAACCCTACTGCTAATTAAACAAATTTTTAAAAACTCAAGGGTAGTGGTCAACTTGTATAATAATAGAAATTATTATAGTTAACCCAAGAAAAAGCAGACAGAAATTAAGTTTATAACTGGGGCTCAGACACCCCGGGTGGCTCGGCGGTTTAGCACCACCTTCAGCCCAGGGCCTGATACTGGAGTCCCGGGATCGAGTCTCGCGTTGGGCTCCCTGCATGGAGCCTGCTTCTCCCTCTGCCTGTGTCTCTGCCTCTGTGTGTGTGTGTGTGTGTGTGTGTGTGTGTGTGTGTGTATCTCTCATGAGTAAATAAATAAAATCTTTAAAAGAAAATTAACTGGGGCTTATGGATGGCTTAGTTAGTTAGGCATTTGACTCTTGAACTCAGCTCAGATCTTGATCTCAGCATCATGATTGCAAGCCCCACATCAGGCTCCATGCTGGGCATTCAGACTACTTAAAAAAAAATTTATTATTAAAGAAATTGAACAGTCTACATACACATACACAAACACATACAGATATAAGCAATTAGAAAAAGGTGATTCCCTTATATATAAACTGAAATAAGAGAATTTTAAAAAGCTGAAAACCCCCAACTCATTAATCAGCTATTATGAGCTTAATACAAGAATTGAAAAAGGATACTGCAGAAGAGCATAATTATAGGTCAGTCTCAATTGGAACAAATAGGCCAAAACTCTAAATGAAAATTCCCATAAATCATTTTCTGCAACATATTAGAAAAACACATGATGATCAAGTAGGGTCTCTCTCAGGAACACAAAGGCACTACAATATTCAAAATCTTAATAATATTCCCTATTTGCAGGTAGGAAAAGAAAAATCTATGGTCATTTTAAATGATGCCCAAAAAAGGTGAAATTTGATGTATATTTATAATTAAGAATGCACTTAGCAAGCAAGCTGGAAATAAAGGAGATTGCCTTAGCCTGGCAAATGATAGGTAACAAGAACCTAGAGAAAATATCATGAGTAATAATAAAATATTAGATGCATTCTATTTAGAGGCAAAACAAGAAAAGAATGGAAATTCTCACCACTTCTGATGAACAGTCCTGAAGATCCAGGCGAACACAATGAGAAAAATTTCCTTTAAACATAAGAAGAATAAGAATGAGAAATGAATCAAATTCTCATTATTTGCATGCAATATTCTTATTTGCAAATATGTCATCTCTAACAGAATCAACAAGGAATTTATTAAAAACTGCTTAAAAAGAAAATAGCAAGACACCTGGATGTAACAGAGATTCTCTCCTTGACCAAACCCTTCACAAGATCCCTGAACTTTTCAGTTGGCTCACTTCCATGTTGCCTTCTTCACTGTCCAGTTTTACTAAGAATCTTGATAAGTCAGTTTAACCAGCATACCTCGCTTTCTGTAGCTCATCACCCTCTTCATCTGATGGGACTCCTCATCCTGCATCCTTCCCCCGGGAAGTCTGATTGCCCTGGCTTGTCTTCAGCAAGGACCCTATTAGGTTGGTTTTGCCAGAATTTTCTCAACCCTGGTGCTTCCTTTCCTATTTTCCATCTGCTGACCTCCCTGCTTCTTGGTTACAAATCCCCACTTGCCCACACTGCGTTCCAAGTTAAGTTCAGTGTCTCTCACCCACTGCAGATCCCCTTACACTGGTCCAACACCCATAACGATGGTGACCCTTTAAATAAAGTCTGCCTTGCCTTGCGTTTACAAGCATCATGGAAGAGTTTCTTCTTTAAAGATACAAGATGGGCATGCAAACACCAGCAGTATTCTTACATACCGTGCAAAAATTAGAACAATAAAAATTTAAAACATGGGTCCATTTACAATAGCAACAGGAGGCATAGGCTTTTGGAATTAAAAAAAAATGTCTTTTTTAAGAAAAAGGAAGAGAGAGTTGGGGGCAGAGGGAGCAGAGAGAGAAGCAGACTCCATGCCTAGTGCAGAGCCCAATGCAGGGCTTGATCTCACAACCCTGAGATCACTACCTGAGCCAAAATCAAGAGTCAAATATTTAACCGACTGAGCCACTCAGGTGCCCCTGGAATAAATGTTTATAAAGATATTTAGAAATTCAATGAGATAGGCTGCAAATTATTTCTGAATAAAAAATGAAAATCTGTGAAAATGTGGTATATCTTTATAGCTATTGATAGTTCTAGAGGTAGGCACAGGACACAGACATAGAAGTGAGATAGATGTAGATACAGATGCACATGGATACGGATACAAATGCAGGGATAGAGGAAATAACAATGGAAATGCAGATACAGACAGATATAATGAAAGGGAACACTGAATACAATGAACATATCAATTCTTATTGCCCATTTTATTTACAAACTAATTGCGATTATAGTCAAAATCCAATCAGCTAATTTGTGGGACTTGGCAAGCCAAAATTTATATGGAGCAGAGATCCAGGATTAGCAGAGACAATTTTGAAGGAAAAGCACAAAGAGATAGACTTCCTTTATATTGTTTTATCATTAAAGTAAAAAAAAAAAAAAGTGTGGAATATAAATCAATAGGAAAAGAGAAACCCAAGCAGAAGCACCATAGATATAATATACCGATATACAGCAAAGACGGCATTACAAGTAAATAGGATAAGGATGAATTATTCAAGAAATAATGCTGGAAATTGGCTATCCAAATAAGAAAAAATATACAGTAACTCACAACACAGGGAAAAACAATTTCATAAAGAATAAAGTCCTGCACATATAACAAAGCCTTCACACTGTTAGGAGAAAAAAAATATCATTATGATTTCAAGCACAGAAAGATTGCTTTAAAAAGACACAAAAAGCACAAGCAATGAAGAAAATATTGGTAAATATGACTATGTAGAATTTTATTTTTTTAACTTTTTATATTGCTTTATTGAGGTATGATCGATATTTTAAAGGTTGGTTGAATTCTTCTTTTTAACATTTTTATTCACATATGGTTGACACAATGTTATATTCATTTCAGGTGCACAACATAGGGATTCAACTTCTCTATACGTTATGCTGTGCTCACCATGGGGGACTTACCAGCTGTCACCATACAGCACCATTACAGTGCCATTGACTGTATTTGCTGTACTGTCCCTCTTATTCCTGTGACTTACTCATTTCCTACTGGGAAGCCTGTATCTCTCCCTCTCCATTATCCATGTTGCCCATCCCCCCACTACAGTCAATCTTCAAACTTCTATTCATCAAAAGACGAAGAACTAACAAAATTATAAAATAAGTCACAAACAGGTTTTTAAAAATGTTTCAGAAACATGCATATGTAAAAGAACTAGTACAAAAATATATAAGTAGCTATATATTATATACAACTTATATCAAATAATAAAACTTGATAAAAAATTGAACAAATGATATTAACTAAAGAAAGATGAAATCCAGATAGCCAAGACACATAAAAATTCACAAGTGACATAAATAATAAAATAAGAATGTACCATTTAATATCCATGAATTTGGCAAAAATTCAAAAAGTCTGGTAGTGTGCCAGAGAGAATGTGGAGATAAAGTATTGGTGGGAAAATACATATTTGCCTTTTACTTTAAGTTCACTTCTAGTATTTATCCCCAAATAACTTTGGCTTATTTGCTCAAGGTAATATGAAGAAGAATGTCATTTTAGTAATAACAAGAATGACAGAAAAATAATCCAAATAGCCCTCAACAGGGCAGGATAAATAAATTTTGGTCTATTTGGACAATAAAATACTATAAAGAAATTAAACTGAATGAAACAGTTGTGTGTGCTGACACGTGTGAATTGAAAACTATAATAAATAAACAAGAGCACATTGCAGAAGCAAATGTGGAATATCCTATCACTCAACAACAAAATAAACAAAGCCATACTGTATATTATTTATAGATAATACAACATGATACACAGGGGACAGTCCTCTTTCTGGTATGGCCACTGCTTCCTATCAAAAAACAAAAAACAAAGAAACAAAACAAACAAACAAAAAACCTTGCAATGAGAGCAACTATATACTCCTAGAAAAAATAGAAAAGAATATAAACGTATGGCACCAGATAGTAATTAAAAGAGAGGAGTTGACACTTGGAAAAAAAGAAAGGAAAAGTATGAATTTCTGTTTTAGGCAAGTCTGTGCCAGGTATCTAAGAATCTAAGACTTCAAAGGAAAAGTCATGATCTCTCTAGACCAAATAATAACAATAATAAAATAAATGGACATGGTTTGTGGATATTATAGCTGATGAAGAAATGAAGGAGAAAAACGTCAGAAAGGAAGAAGCCAGAGAGAGTCCTTTATTCTTGTAAAAACTGCCCAAATGCCTGGCTGACCATCCATGTAATGATCATGGGCTAAATACCAAGTAGCCTTACAAGTAACACAAAATAATTAAACTGAAAGTTGAACTGCCATCATCTCAATAGTTCCAACCAATTATCTGCCTGCTTAAAAAAGAGTAATTATGCTTCCGGAAGAACTTAACAGAAATCAGGATTTCTACAACATATCAAACCAACTTCTGAGATAAAATTCAAATTTACCTCCCTGATGCAGAAGGAACACATAATTACTCTCAATCCCAAGATGAATCAGATGTTGCATTAGCCAGTGAAGATTTTTAGGGATTTTAAAATTTTGCCTAAAGACAAAAAAGAAAAACATGATCACAATGAATAAAAAAGATGGGACCTCAGTAAAGCAAGAGAGATAAGAAGAGAGAACAACTGGAAATTCTAGAACTGAAACCATAACATTTGATTTTTTTTTTTTTTTATCCCCAGAGGGACTTAGCTGCAGAATGAAGATGACAGAGGAGAGTGCCAGTGTCCTTGGTACCCCTCTGTCCATATAGCAATCACCCAACCTGAAGAACAGAGGCCAGAAAAAGTGAGCAGAGCCACTGGGACCAGTGAGAACAATATTGAAATGTCTGAAATACTCACAGTTGGAATCCCGGTGTGAAGGAAAGGAGGGAGAGAAAGAAGACAGGAGAGCCTGTGGCAGAAAATGTATTTGAAGAAATACTGACCAACTGCCTCAAGTTGGTGAAAGACATAAATTCACAGGTTGAAAAAGCTCATGGACCTTAAGCCAAATTAACCCACAGAAAACTACACCCTGACCCTATAGTCGTACAGTAGCTCATTGTGTACAGGAATGACAACTTGAATGACCACAGGCTGCTCCTCAAGATAAAATAAAAACCAAGAGATTGCATCAACTTCTTACAGATCTGCTGTTAACAACAAAAGGGTTTATAACGAGGGCTTTACTCACACTTGGAATGAAATCCACAGCAAATCTGAACCTGTAGTTGGTTTCAACGGAATAGAATAGTAAGGGTCTCTTAATGCTTCTGCTATAATTACTTATAATAATTAGAAAATCAATTTAAAAAAAATGAGGTGCAATGCAGGAAGTCACAAGTGCAAGGGGGAGGACAGATCAAGGGGACAGCCTACACCATAGGAGAGGGAAATGCACCGTGATTCGAAATGGACGCAAAACGAGTTATTAGTACATTTGTGGGGGCTATGTGTCAGCCCCACCTATCTGCAGTGATAGGAACGAAAACAAGCCAAGGAGCAAAGAGGTTGATGGATGAACAAGGAGCTGAATGTGGGATAAAGTCAGGACTTACAATATCAATTGAGGAAAGCAGACCCTGGAAATGTGAGCATGCACTGTGCGATTCTCTAGAGGGAGTCTAGAATGTTTATACTCTCCTGGTTAAAAAAAAAAAAAAAAGAGAGAGAGAGAGGACAGCAAGAAAAAAAAAAAAAAAAAGGCTTGACAATGATGTTGAGGTTGTGTAGAGAGCTTCCCAGCCTTCCTTGCCAGAGTAGCATTGTCCTCACCCCAATAAATAGGATCCTGGGCAGCTTCATACAGCAAGCTTTCCTAGGGTACGTTTTAAGCGTCAGCTCATCTGTGGTGTGGCCACATTCTCTGAGTGGGGAGAAGGACCCGCGGCGGAGGGCAGTACTGGAGAAGGCAGGAGTGCGTGAGGCAGGGAGAGAGGGAGATGAAGGCCTTCCCACTCTGCTGAGGCAACCTGGAGGCAGAGAACTGACCGCAGCGCAGAGCTGCACACAGCACTCAGAGCACACCGAGCCACAGGAAGCCAGTCTCTTCGAGGGCCGTAGGCCTTGGGAATTCCAGGTTCTCCTGGAAAGGGAGCGGAATTGCACAAACCTCAAAGCCACAGTCACCTTCAATTAGCACTACCGCTCTAGGGTGAAATTATCATCTTGTCTATTGGTTTCTTTTTCTTTTTTACTTTACTTTTCTTTTTTTTTTTTTAGGTAAGTCCATACCCAATGTGGAGCTCCAATTCATGACCCCAAGGTCAAGAGTCACATGCTCCATCCTCTCAGGCAGCCAGCTGCCCCTCCTTTGGTTTCTTTGTTACCTGCACACATGGTCTCCTGATTGCTGTCTTCTCCCTACAACTTCCCGAGTCCTCCTCGGACGCTCACTGTCCTGCCTCTCTGCCTCTTCCCTCCTCCTCTCCCACACCCCATCCTTCTAATGACCTCTTCTTTTCATCTTCTCCCTGGAAGAATGACAAACTGAAAGTATTGAAGGTCTCCAAAGTATTGAGGTCACCAGCATGCACACATACGCTGGCAGGACAGAAACACTGATGGCAGGACCCTCCGTGTTACTTTGATAGAAGCCTCCTAGTAACCAAACCTAAGGATAGGGCAGGAGCCCACAAGGGGAGTCTTAATCTGAGGAATTTTATCCACCCACTCTTTTGAGATGGCTCATCCTAGGCCTGAGGGACTTACGTGATTACAGAAGGCAAAGCACAGCCACATGGGGACCCCAGTTTTCTTTCAGCTGTGCATTTACAATCTGCAAGCGCCATCTCAACCATCAGAAGGTTGTTGTCCAGCTTCCAGGACCCACAATAAACAGAGTCAGGACCCACTTCTTAGGAAGACAGCTGGGAACCTAGGGGACAATGAATGTCCACTGCGTATGTTTTATGTTGTACCCAAGGACCTGCAGTGCAGGGGTTGGTTAACTACAGACCTCAACCTTGGGCTTCCCTTAATGTAAAATGCCATGATTTTACTAACATTTTGGCCACAATTTCTGTTCCAGAAAATGTGTGCTATCAGTTGTTACTTTTAGAGGATAGTTAGATATTGAAGGGTAGATGAGTGTGAGGCTTGATACTTGCCCCTTCTCCGTGCCCCCTGCCCAGTGAATGGGATGGTGAAAATGTGGAAGGGAATATAGGAAAGTGTTGAGAGCAAGGACAATGGGGACAGAGAAAGGCCAGCTCCAGTGAAAGTTCCTTGGCCTTTACTGGCCAGGTTGCCCCCAGCCATTAGTTTCACCTTGTATTTGCTTGTTCATTCACATATTTTTAGCAAAGTGGCATGTGTATGTCTGCGTTCATATACACACATGCGTGTACATATACGTCTATGTGCACATGTGTATAAGCTCATGCATATACACATATATTTTGTATGTCAAACAGGTACTTGCCCCTATAGTGAAAGTACAAAGATAATCACTTACATTTTCTGGTATGGCTACAATCATGTTTCTGGGTTTTTGAGTTTTTTAAATGTGGACACTGCTATATTTGGCATTTTTGCTTTAGATGCTATTCTACTGTGAGCATGAGAATTTTAATCTCCAATATTCCACCCCAAAACACTCACAGAGCTTTCCTTCCTCTAGCACCCCAGGACAGTGCTAGCAAAAAGTGTGGTTATCTCTGCATCTGTTTACTGTTTTAGGAAGATGTCATGAGTCACAGCTGAACCATGGAGGGAGTACCGCTACATTTGATACAACTTTGTGCCTTCCCTAGAGTAGGTAATTTCTCTCTCTCTCTCTGATCCTACTCCTCAGCCTTTCTCCCTCTCCTTTCCTTTTAGTGAACACAAGGAAGCTTCTCACTCTTTTTTGTCTTCAGTAGGCATCACTAAACTCTTGCATGTTAAGGGTAAGTCCCGGTTCAGCACATCCAAGCATATGAGATCCTTCTCAGGGCAGCAAAGCTCCAGTCCTGGGACCTCCCTTCACCACCCTGTTGAGGACACCCTCACCTCTCCGGGGCAGGAGCCCTATCTATCTTGTAGAGCCCATGCCTTCCTCATCATTGCTTAAGTCCTCAAAATGTGGTGGAACACATTCTCCAGGAGCCTCCTGAGACATTGTGAAAATTAAAATTTTGAGATTCATATGCCTGCATAGATCTTTAATCTACTCCCATAACTGGTTGGGCATCAGAATGGGTACAAATTTCTAACTTAGAAGCCATTTTCACTTAGGACTGCTAGGGCTTCTCTCACTCCGTCCAGTGCATGTTTCCATGAGTGTCCAGCACTCTGTGGACAACTCTGGTCCCATATTGATCTTGATTCTGTAAAAGTAAACCATGTGAGTATCTGGGACTTTTCACAACCTTTTTGTCTCCAGAGTTCTAGAAGGTCACCATCTCACTACCTGGAACACTTCTATTTTCACCCGTTTCGCCAGGCAACCAAGCAAAGCACTTAATCTGGAGACCCATGTCTTTAAGTCTAAGAAATTATTCCTTAAAAATGAGTTGCTTTGAGGGCACCTGGGTGGCTCAGTCAGTTAAGTGTCTGACTCCATTTCAGCTCAGGTCATGATCTCAGGGTGGTGAGATCGAATCCCGCATCAGGGTCCCCCCACTCAGTGTGGAGTCTGCTGGAGAGTTTTTCCCTCTGCCCCTCCCCACACACTCTCTCTCTCTTTCTCTAAAACAAATAAATAAATTTCTTTTAAAAAATGAGTTTCTCTGGAATCTATCACACGGATGTTGGACCTCTGGGGCTTCTGCTCCAATGTTCTTATCTTCCTGTCTTTCAGTTCTACTTTTGAAAACAAATCTATCTTTGACTTTATCTCCCATCTGTTCTACTTAATTTTTTATAACTGATATTTGTCTTTATTTCCAGGGAATTTTTTTCATTCTTATTCTCTGTTTTAATAAGCTCCCATTCCTATATCACAGGTGTCATATTTTAATATGCTGAACATTTTATAGATTTTTTTCACATTTTCCATTCTCTATGTATGTTATATTTACTCCAAATATGCTTATTTGTTTCATTTTGTGTTTCTTCTTTGTCTGGGTTTCTTTATTTTTTTAATGTCTTTCAGGTTAGAGGATTTCTGAAAATATCTGGATATTTTTTACTGTCTGCTTACATTAATGAGTGAGGGCAAAAAGCTTTTTCAAAGTGCAGGGTGTGTGTTGGGGCACCTGGGTGGCTCAGTTAGTTGAGTGCCTGACTTTTGATTTCAGCTCAGGTCATGAGATCAAGTCCCGTGTCAGGCTCCGTGCTCAGTGGGGAGTCTGCTTAAGTCTCTATCCCTCTCTCCCTCTCCCTTTGCCCCCCACCCATTTGTGCTCTCCCTCTCTCTCTCTCTCTCTCTCTCTCTCTCTATATATATATATATATATATATACACACACACATATATATATAGACACCCACATATAGATTATTATGTACATATATATAGTGTAAATGAATAAAATCTTAAAAAAAAAAAAAAAAAACAAAAACAAGTAACAGCAACAATGAAGTAGCCTCTGTGTGGATGGGATTTAGCCACTACTGGTGGCATCACCAAAGGAAGACCTGACCTGATTTTGGGGGGGGGCGGTTTCCATTCGTCAGTATCTGCAGGGTTTTCTCATTTGTTGATCAATTTTGTAGGGGAGGAATTCTTTCATCTTCTACAGGGAGAGGCGAGTGGTGGAGAGTTGAGTTCTTTGTAATCCTGGATGCTAATGCTTTGCATGGTCTGGGAAGATCACATTGTCCCTTAGTTTCCACCTTTTACCATTTCCAGTGCAGATCCTCTGCCTGCAGCTGAGCCTGGAGACCCTGGTGCAGAACACCATAGAATTTCTTCTTGCAAAGAGGACAACTTCCTCTCATGTTCCACTAAGGTTAGAAAGAGGCAGTTGCCAGTCTTCTCAAGGTGGGAAGAGGGTTCTGGGGGTCTAAATATCTTTATAGAGCATTTTTTAAAAATCATTATTTCAGCCTCCACCTCTAGTCCCCATTTTTGTAAATGCTTATTTTCTCCAAATCCTGAATTCCTGGGATTATAAAAATGAATTTGCCTCTGCTGGGTTTTTTGTGTTGCTAACTCAGATTCCAACCCATGCAGGCTTGCTATGCTTGGTTTCCTTTCATCCATTACTGCTAACTTCTGTCCCTTTTCACCAGTTCTCTCTGATCTGGTGTGTATATGCCTTTTAAAAATCAGTTTCCCATGACCGTGGTGATATTTCAGGAGCCCAAGGCTTCATACATCGTCATACATGGTTCAGGAACCACATACTAGATCTGTCAAGCTAGTAAACCTCTCTGTGACTCATTCTTTACCTCTAAAATGGCTGTAACAACTTTATGAGGTCATTTTGAAGATTAGATGGATACCACCCATGAAGTGCTAGAACAGGAAATTATGTAATCCCAGGGGAGAAGTGTGGGTCAGTCCTTCCAAATGTACCAGGAGTTTAAAAAGAACCAGCCCAAGGTGTTTTCCCTCCACACAGAGGGCCTTCTGCTTCTCTGGAGGAGGAAGCCTCCACAATTTTGAATTGTGCAAGTTCAGAGGAATGTGCCTTTAAATAGAGGAACAATAATAAGATAAGATGAGTTGATAGATAAGAAGATAAGATAAGATAAGATAAGATAAGATAAGATAGAGGGATAAATACAGAAACAATCCAGTTAAGTTGCATATTAACTACAACTTAAAGAAACACACAAATACATCATTTGAAATGCAGATGGGAGTCCTGATGCTTCCAGTAGCCAAGGGTTAGCAACTAGAAGTCAGTGGTACCACACCCAAGATTGCTTAGTTAGCATTGTTTTGTGTCGTTTGCTGGTGCCTCTTTTGGTAGCACAACATGCAGTTTCAGAGTATGATTTCAATGGCTCACAACCTGGGTCAGGTGCTGGTCCAGCCATTTACCAGCTCAGTGAATTTTGGTGAATTACTCTCCCATTCACACCTCCATGTCATCACATGTGAGACAGAGAACACAACAGCCCTGCCTCACAGAGTCCTTGCCAGGAGCACAGGGAACAATCTGAAAAGTACTTAAGAAGCTCCCTGTAGCAATTAAGCTGTGCTGTCATTTTATTTTAGTAAACGTAAACATATTTCTAAATAATTTTAACTCAAAATCTTAGTTTTCTTAAGCTCACCTGTTCTAGAAAGTTCACGAGGTTCAGGAAGACAGTCCAGGTGGTTTGGAAGGAAATGAAGCATGTTCGGCAGGCATATATTTGTTCTCACAGTCTGCAAATGTGGCAAGCAGCCGTTAAAGATGGCAGTGGGGAGAGGCTGATGGTGATAAATATAATGAATGGTCCCATTGCAAATATTGGGGCCAATGAGATTTTGGCAGGTCTGGTGGCACTTCGGAATTACTTCTAGGTTTTGCTTTATCACATGAGTAAGTTTAGAAAGTTGGACAAGCAGGTCAACAACTGCATGAATAAATAAGTTGCCAAAAGATCCCTGGACTCCGAGACACCAAGAGGAGTCCATGAGTGTAATTGTGAAAAATGAGACAAAGATATTTGGGGAGGACAGATGGGAAACACATCACACAATAACTTAAAAGTTTAGAAAAAAAATTCACAGAAGTGGTTGTCAAACTCTATCCCTGGGGGCACAGTGTTTTATGAGCTGCTCAGAAGTGTCCTGCCCCTGGGATACTACAGTAGCATTCTTGTCACTGAACACCATCACTCCGTTGACCGAGTCCATCCTTAAATTTAAGTTTTTCATCCACTAATATATAAAAACATTCAGTGCCTATTCCTGTTTCTGGACACCAGCCCTCCTGAGTACGCCTCCAGGGCAAAAATTAAGTGAAACACCTCTGAGCACCTGACACCTTTGCAGCCCTGGCTCAAGGCCATTGCTTTCTGCTGCCACTGGTGGCCAAAATCTTGTTAACCTCTGTGTTTTGGGGTCACCTTCACTTTCATCACCCCAGGATGGGAAGGCAGCCTGGCTCAGGGAATTCTTAGCTGATTGGCCACACTTCAAGCTGGTGCTTTGCACTTGAACATCCTTGCTTATCTGTTAGTATTATGAAAGGAATGCATTGTTGTGTTGAAAATATGGAAAGTGTAGAGGAATACAAAACAATTCAAATCACCTCCAGAGATAGCCACAGTTAATAATATCTAACTTTCCAGTAATCGTTGTACATATTTTTGTAAAAATGGTTTTTTTTTTTTAAGAGGGGTACTTACTGTACAGTGAGTGAATGCTTTCTTGTTTTTCTTCTTCTTCTATCATATAGCTTCCATGGACCACTGTGGATTTTATCTTTTACATGCACCAGAACATGGTGAATGAATCTCTCTATGCGGAAATTCAGTATGTTTCAAATATCTCATCACTACAAATAATGCCAAGAATATATCAATGTCTCCTTTCACATAAGCAATGTCTCTTTAGGTCTATCCAACATCCTATGTCATAGGAATTAAAAAAAAAAAAAAAAAAAAAAAACAAGAGTCAATATGCTGTGCATTGGGAGGGAGAGAACTATAGCTTTAGGAAGATTTTATGAAAGAATTTAGAAAGGTTATTATTTTAAATGGTTAATATTTTTATAGATGTTTGAAGTGGGGTAAGTTTTATTCATTTACATGGAAATGTCACTTCAATGAACTGCCTCATTCCCCCTAAATGTCAAGGAATATTAAGAACCTTTCACTGGATAGTATCCAATATAGATGAAATTAGTTACAGCTAACAGATAACTGTTCTTTCCCCCTGTATTGACTATGACTTTTACTCTCCATAAAAACCTTGGGAACAGGAGAGGATCAACACGGGTGTAAATACATAGGGACAGTAGTAGCCCCAACCTTGGTCATTTTTTATGTGATAAAATTGAGGTTCTAAGAGCAAATGATTTGCTCAAGTTTACAGTCAAGGCCACAGCAAACCTTGGAGCTCCAGACTTGTATCCTAAACAAAATTTCCATTCTCTAGAACATTAGTATTGTCAAAGCCACATGCACTGCTACTGGCCACCCACAAAAAGAGTTGAGTAGTTCTTTCATCAAGGAAAGGCAAGGTTATTAGTCCTGTGATATGAGAGAGCACCACCTTCCCAGAGTCTTAAAGGTGTCTCAGAGTAAAGTGATCAGGAGAGGGTATTTCCAGGTGTTTGGGGTCTGGCCTCAAGTGGTTTGAGTGGGTCTTTAAAGTGGGGAGCTGATTGGATAAGGGGAGGAGATGACTTAGGATTGGAGAACACAGTGAAGGGAGTACCTTCATCCCATCTTAATAAGTAAACTATTGTGTGATAAGTAAACTGTTTGCTGAATACTTCTTGAGAGAAGAGTTATCCACAATTGAATTGGTTTTCAGGAAATTCCTAAGGCAACTGTTGAGTTACTGGTTGGCTTACAGACTTATGTTTCCAGGAATTCCAAGAATATCCTGGTACGGAGTTGAGTCATGATGGTTTTAATTCTCTGCCCTGACAGTTCAATTATGAACTGAATGTAAGTGACTTCAATTCTCAGTCACTTCAGGAAGGGCTATATGTGGCTTACATGTATTTTAAAAATAATAGGTATAGAGTGGTTTTTTTTTGTTGTTGTTGTTTACACTTTTAACTTAGCATGTGGTGTTGAAGTATTACTGTAGATCAAGTTTGTCTCCGCACTGAGATGTGAGGAAATTGTGATTTGTTCTCTCCTCCACAACTGAATTACACATTATCTTCTGTCATTTTGAAACACTGCAGTTTACCATGGGACACTGTATATATTTCTTGCCATAATGGTAAATGACTGATTGATATATTTAAGAGTTAATAAATTTGTGATTTCTGCTGAAAAAAAAAAAAAAAAAAAAGCCTGTAGTGAAGACACAAGTGGTTGCTCGGTCATCTTAAAAGGTCACTAAGGAGTCTGTCCCCAGCATCCGGTGAATAGGAAAAGATGCAAGGCATCATAAGCCCCTCGTACAGTTGCTGCCACTACCATCAATTCTTATTGCATCACAGATTTTGAAGAAAACAAGATGTGAGAAGACCCTTGCTTACCAGCTGAGCTGCCCTAAGATGATTATTATGATCTGGAGATCAGGGTTGGGGGTGAACTTTCAGGATCAGTCAGGACGAGTCAGGATCTTCTTTAATCCAACCTCCATTATTTTTTTTTTTTATATATTTTTTGTTAAGTCCCCACAGAATTTCAAGCACTGAGCTAAGAGTCAAGATCCATCTTAAGAGTTTTCTGAGGTAGTGAAGGATACAGGAGAGTATATAAATATCTCCATTTTATGGAGCAAAGTGGTTAGGAAGTATCACAAAGAGGATGACATTCATTGTGGGCTATATGTGTCCTCTCAAAGTTCTTATGTGGAAGCCCTAACACTTAAGTGATGGTATTTGGGTGTGGAAAATTTGGGAGGTGATTAGGGTTGAAGCTATGATGAGATCATGAGGGATGGGATTAGTGCCCTTATAAGAAGAGGAAGAGACATCTTTCTCCCTCTCTCTCGCTCTGTCTATAGTCATTTGCTGAGGAAAGGTGATGTGAATTCAGGACAAGAAGGCTGTGGGGTACCAGCTATGAGTCAGGTCCTCAGAGACACCAGATCTGATGGTGTCTTGATCTTGGACTTCCCAGCCTCCAGAACTATGAGAAATAAATTTGTTTTTTTTTTTTTTTAAACCATCCTGTCTGTGGTATTTTGTTATAGCAGCCTGAGTTAACTAAGACAACATTCAAAGTGGATGTTAAAGGACAATGGATCATGCCTGATGAAGATGAGTGGGAAGGTCATTTCACAAAAAGCATGTCAAGTGACCTACAGCAATGATGTATTTTTAAAACATTGGAGGACTCGGGGTATATGACAAGGGTGAGCAAGCTGAGGTAGGACAGGTAAGTGTGGGTCATGTCTCTTATGCCCTTCTAAGGAACTTACTCCTTAAGTACATGTGAGATAATGAAGATTCTTAAATCGAGATTTAATATGAGTTTTATTCAGATATATCTGGCACCTTAGTGAAGGATTGATTGAATCAGGAGACAGAGAACTTGACCAGAGGCCCCTTGACTAGAGGACAAAGATGCACCACAGATAAGGCTAGAAGGGACCTGCAATGGTCATTAGAAGCAGGGGAATATCCCAGTCCCCCAAGTCACAGTTGTGTGGCTGCATTTTGCTGGGACCACATGTGAAGGACATGGGAAAATGTCAGTTTTTGACTCAGAGGTAGGGGAAACGCTGGCTTTTTTTTTTTTTTTTTTTTTTTTTTTTTTTGCAAATGCCCCCTCAGCATGGTAAATGAGAAAAATTAAGAATGAAAGTAAAATTTTTCTTATGCAACATGCTTTTAAACTCAGTGAACTGGTGAATTGGTCATCATCCCTTACAGAATGACTCACCAGTTACTGCATTGGTCAATCTGACTTTGGGCAAGAATGTTTCAAAAGTGGATTCTCATCTTGGTAATAAGCAGAAGTTCTTGGCACCATTTGTAGCCATTGAGGATTGTCTCTAGAAATAGGCTAGGCTCTCCCAAGCCCCACATTCAAGAATGACGTCTTCTAATCAGCATGAGACTACTCACACTCCTGCAGGACAATACAGAGCAGTGGGAAATAATGGGAAATTTCAAATGAGGGACTCACATAATTAGGGGCAGCTGACCTAAGGGAGAGAGTGTTCAGTTGACCTTATTCAGTTGAGAGTCCTTGTTGGCCTACATCTTTGCCTTTCGGCCTCCCAGCTCCTGTAATTTTGCTTCTGAAAGAAGAGTGCACATACTCTTCCCATTTATGGGTTTATGATTGGGTTCTAGTAAGTCCACAGTAATGTGTTTGAGCCTGATGACAAATTGAAAATATGCCAAATATTCTTGAAAGACACATTTATAGAAGAGCCTCCTCAGAGTCTCTCTAAGCAAGTCCACTATACACTCGTGATGAGAAGTCTGGTCTACTCAGTAGTCTTCATACGAAGCCTTATAGGATGCCCCATGTGTCAGATGTTCCCAATGCTAACGGGCAGTTGCTATGTGCCACAAGATGTCAAGGACCCACAAAAAGGCAACCAGCTAAGATTTCTGAGAACATACAAATGCCCAGCGAAAGCAAGATCACACTTTAAGTCTTAGACAACTGTTTTCTCATATAGGTGCCCAGTTGTTCATGATAGGCTGAGTGTTGTTAAAGGATGAGAGAATTGCTCAGCTGTACCCAAGACTCATAATCCTGGAGTGCTGGGGATGCAGCTGGATACACTACTGTGCAAGGTTAGCTCTTCTTAGACTGGCTTTAGATGTTGATTGTGGAGGCTGAGAAAATTAAGGCCATTCCACTTTAAGTTCAGCATTAGCACAAGTCCAGCCATCCCAGGCCCCGGTGAATAAGAGCTGGAATTTACATCACTTCAGTTACAGAAAAAAAACAGCTTACAGCTTAATGCCCCAGAAAGCCCCACATTAGAATGAGAACAGAGCCCAAGCCAAGGGCAGGAACCCCCTTATTAGAATGAGAACAGAGCTCAACGCCCTTGAAAGCCCCATATCGGAATGTAAACAGAACTTGGCAAATTTCTCCCCCCCTTCTGGAGGTCCCCTAGACCAGCCCATAAAACTAAGCTGGAACCCACCTCGGGGTCCAAGTCCCTGCTCCTCTGTGTCGGGTGTACTTGGACCCAAGCTCGAGCTTGCAAATAAACCCTCGTGTCTTTGCATCAGTGTCGGCTCCTCGGTGGTTTCTCAGATTTGCAATCTTGGGCACAACATTGATAACATCACTGCTACTTCTGAGCATGTCAGTGAATTCTCCTGTGTCCATCTTCCATATAGTACTGGAGGCCTGGGGGAGATAATGCTACTAAGGAGGGCCACTGGGCGGTCCTGGGCTGACACAGGACCAAGTGCAGGCAGGCTGGGAATTCTCCTTAAAAGATGAACTAATTAGGGCAGCCCGGGTGGCTCAGACGTTTAGTGCTGCCTTCAGCCCAGGTCGTGATCCTGGAGTCCTGGGATCAAGTCCCACGTCGGGCTCCCTGCATGGATCCTGCTTCTCCCTCTGCCTGTGTCTCTGCCTCTCTCTGTGTCTCTCATGAATAAATAAATAAAATCTTAAAAAAAAAGAAAGATAAACTAATTCTAATTTGGGGCATTTTACTGAGTGCATGTCAATCTGTTTACCCATCTATAAAATGGGAAGTCTTATGAAAATTATCTATAATGTATGTCAAACACTTCAAAAAGTTACCAAGAATTACCACTTATCATATTAATTCTGGCCAAAACACCTGAGATGCACAATCTGGAGAAAGTAATTCATAGAGATAAAGGTAAATTCTGTTTAATGACACGATTTCTTTTAAATGTCTTTAAACACTCACTGTGGCTTTCTCCAAAATAATGCAGTTAATTTCAACATATGTGAAAGGGTCTGTTCCCAGGCCGCACTGTGGTCATTGCCCCACCAGGATGACCCATTCTTCCTCTGGCGACCATGTAGTACCAAATCCGAGGGAAATGGGCGGATGTGCCTGGCCCCAGGGTGGTCACCGCAGCCTCCAGGACACACGATGTTGTAAATACCCTGAACCACCACGCTGGAATTGCTATCCAGTGTCGGTCTGAATATTTGGGTTTATGACTTCCACAAGCCAGAAAAAAAAAATGAAACTATAAATTGAAGTCCCTGGGGTAAAATCATAGGACTTGCTATGCCCTCAAGCACTCGGGGGCTGGTTAGCCATTGTGGTAATAAATGGGGCCCCCTGAAGTCCCAAGTAGGAGGCTTTACTTCAAAGGAAAGACGTTTGCTCCTGCCTCCTGCCTTTCCAAATAACATTCTGTTGGAAATGTGCAGATAATCTTTTAGAAATTAGGCACTTGGTGACTGAATTTAAATTGAGATGTAGCTGTGAGGTTCATATCCATTAGCTTCAACGCACCTTGAGAAATCTGAATTTAGAAACCCAAAGCTAAAAAAAAAAAAAAGGAAAAGGAAAAAAAAAGAACCCCAAAGCTGCGGCCTTCTCTGGCACGCAAATAATTTAAATCACAGCTTTGTCTCACTACCATCACTGTTCATGTTTTCTATCACCAAGGGGCAAGGAGAAAACAGAGCTATGAAGGAAGGACAGTTGCTTCTAAAGCTGGCCCTGGACAGAGCTCAAAGCTTCCCGCGGCCTCTGCTGACTCGGTTTTAAAATTCACAAAGCAGGTGCATGACCTATCGTGTGGGGTAACGGAGCCTCTTTCTGTTCCCATTGCACAGATGGGCAAACTGAGGTCGCTAAACACCATGAGCGATGGAATATAGGCAAGATAAGTCCTGGTTTTCTGAACTAAGAGCTAGTTGAGGCTAAACGTCTCATGATGGGAATGAAAGGTTTGGAGGCACAGCTCTTTGTGACTGAGGTTAAATTCAAGGGCCTGGCTCCAGGGTGAGGTGGCTTCATGCAGGAACCCCCCCCCCCACCGCAGGGGATCTCAGGCACCCACACCTCCCAAAACCCTGCATCCTGCAGCTCCAGGGAGAACGTGTCCTCGACTCCAACTCTGAGGAAGAAACGGGAAGGAAAACAGTGCTGGGGTTGCAGCAGTCTCAGTACTGAGCTATCCCAGGAGCCGTTTTAGAAATGACTACATTAATTCAGTTTAATTAATCCCCCTCTGGGTTATCTGCAGATGGGAGAAAGATGCTCTCCGAGGTCAGAGGGTATCAGACATTTAGAGCTTTTGCCAAGGAAAAAAAAATCAGAATATTTTTCCTAATTACCAAAATTACTGTAATTCACAGAATAATCTGAAACAGCTGGTCATCTGTTTAGGAGACGATTTCACATCATCACATGAAATAAATGTGTGCCAGGATCCCTGCATCTGCCCATCCTTGCCTGCATGAACTCACAGTCGGAACAAACGATGTTAATCCCAGATCGCTGTCCTCGACTGAGCCGCGGCCTCCTTCCTAGGCCGCTCTGTGCATCTCACAGCAGGAAATCCCCACAAACTTCTAGTCTGTAGAGCAGCAAAGTCATTTCAAGACTTTGAAATACAAAAATATGTACTTCCTCCTATAACTATGAAAAAAAAGACGATTGATGGTTCTTCTCAATTTCTTTGTATTAAGGCATTCGTGATTTAAAACTCTTGAATCAGGAGGGATTGTAAATTCTGCACAAGCAACCAGGATGTTGCACGTCTGAGGCTCTCAGATGTTCCTCCGACCTGCGTGAAACCCTTGAACAAGGAGAGCTTTGCTTCAGTGTTTTAGTGTTCTGAAAACTTAGCTGGGAACTATAAAATCACGTCTGGACGAACGTGTCCATTATAGTCAAAAGCTGTGTTCCTAACACCGATTAGAAAGGTCAAGAAACACAGTAGAAACTTCCCCAGAATCCACCTTGGATGCGTTTGCCTTCTCCCTGCAGGTAGGTCAGCCTCATCCTGGTCCCATGCCTGCTCACTCCCTGCATGCTATCTGCCCACTAAAGACCAAAGGGCCATGGGATTCTTTATTCTAAATCCTTCTCTTGCACAGATATCGTGTGAGTGGCCTTAGTGATCACTGTGTGTTTATACTTGGCCCCATTGAATAATGAAGAAATAAATCTACGTGGCAAACACTAATTCACTGAAAGTGTGCTCTTGCCTCTGATGTAGTTGGTGGGTCCCCTGAACACCCAGTGGTTGGCCGCTGCCGTGAACAGGGCAACGCCTAACTTAGTGGTAGAGAAAAATCACAAGATCCATGAATTCCCTGAAATCTAAGCTTCTGGGGTAAGGAAAACAGTCCACGGGGTTCCCGGAGAATCCTAAGGGAGGGATGTCAGACTTGGCGAATAAAAACAAGGATGCCCAGATACATCTTCATTTCAATATGTGCAAATAATTTGCTGGTGTAAGTACGTCCCGAATACTCCAGGGGCTGAGTATAAGCACCCAGTGGTCGGCAGAGCCAGGGCGTATGGGCGCTTCATCTGGAAGGCAAGTCCAAGGGAAGGGCCTGCAGTGGAGGGGAGCATGCATGCCCCTACCCCCGCCAAGGCGTGACCGCTTCAGCCCTGTCTCCCGCAGCGTGGCCACGAGCTGGGCCATCGGCCTCCGCAGCGTGTCTGCAGACACAAGCAGTCCGTGGCCAGTTGGTTCAATGATACGCATGATTCAGTGGTGCAGATATGAGCCTCACCACCCAGTGTAGACGTGACACCCAGATGGAGGGGGTCCCACATGGTTCATGTTGATGGTTGCCAGCCTCCCCGGCCCAATGTATCCGCATAAGGCCTGTAGGGCTTTATAAAACACTCAAGCACACACATCTCTACCTTCTTTTTCCCTCCAGATTCAACTCAAGGAGCTCCATCTCAAATATCAAATCTTAAATTCTGGGTGACAAGCACTGAGGGGGGCACTTGATGGGATGAGCACTGGGTGTTATGCTATATGTTGGCAAATGGAACTCCAATAAAAAAATTGTACACACAAAAAAATAATAAGAATAGAATACGGGATCCCTGGGTGGCGCAGCGGTTTGGCGCCTGCCTTTGGCCCAGGGCACGATCCTGGAGACCCGGGATCGAATCCCACATCGGGCTCCCGGTGCATGGAGCCTGCTTCTCCCTCTGCCTGTGTCTCTGCGCCTCTCTCTCTCTGTGTGACTATCATAAATAATAAATAAAAAAAAAAAATTAAGAATAGAATAAAATAAAATAAAATAAAATGAAATAAAATAAAATAAAATAAAATAAAATAAAATAAAATAAAATAAAAATAATTTAAAAAAGGAAAATATGCCCAGTAGAGACAGTTGATTCTGAGGAGAGGCTAAGCTACTAACCAATCCCTCCCTTCTGAAAACCCTCTGTAGTTTGTGCCTTAATCACCAAAGGTAACAGAAAGCTGTGAACTGTAGGTGCACCTGCTCATTCTTCTCTGGGTACAAACGCTCTCGCACACGCACACATGAGTATCCTCACAGGCTCACGACGTAGGTCACATTGGGTCCTCATCTTTTTTTTGCGTTTGTGTAACACATAATTTTTATGTTTCTGGGACAATTTTAGATTCACAGCAACTTTGAGTGTAAACTACAGAGAGTATATGTGCCCTGTCCCCACAACTACATGGCTCCCCCACTACCAACATTCCCGCCCCCCACCCCCGCAGGGTGGCAACATTCGTTACAATTAATACTACACTGACACATCCTCCATTACCCCAAATCCTACATTAGGATCACCCTAGTGCCTTCTATAGGTTTGGAGAGATGCGTAATGACATGCGTCTATGATTATAGAACGCCACTGTCCAAAAAATCCTCTGTGTTCGCATACTCACCTTCCCCTTACCTCAAATA
This sequence comes from Canis aureus, assembly GCF_053574225.1. Lineage (NCBI taxonomy): Eukaryota > Metazoa > Chordata > Mammalia > Carnivora > Canidae > Canis > Canis aureus. The sequence goes on from NC_135631.1 coordinate 53,790,370, forward strand.
ACAAGCAACCCCTGAACTTTTTGCTGTTTCCTTTTATTTTAAGATTTTATTTATTTATTCACGAGAGACACACAGAGAGAGAGAGGCAGAGACCTAGACAGAAACATGGGCAGAGCGAGTCCTGCGGGACTCGATCCCACAACCTGAGCCAAAAGCAGACACTCAGCCATGGAGCCTCCCAGGTGTCCCCTATGTTGCTGTTTCTATAATTTCCATTTTCCAGAATGCCATAGAGCCGGAATCACACAGTACAGAGCCTTTTGATGTGGGCTTCTTTCACTTGGTAATATGCAGTTAAGTTTCCTCCATATCTTCTCATAGTTTGATACCTCCTTTCTTTTTAGCGCTAAAAAATACTCCATCGTCTGGTTTGCAATCATTTATTTATCCACTCACTTATTGAAGAGCATCTTAGTTGCTTCCAAGTTTCAGCAATTATGAATAAAGCTGCTATAAAAATTCATGTGCATGTTTTGGGGTGGACTGAGGTTTTTTTTTTTTTTTTTTTTTTTTTTGACAGAGGTTTTTTTTTAACTCGTTTCGGTAAGTACCGAGGGGTGCGATTGCTGGATCATATGTGAAGAGTATGTTTCATTTTATAGGAATCTGTCAACCTGTCTTCTGAAATGGCCGTACCATTTCTCATTCCCAGGAGCAATGAGTAAGAGTTCCCGCTACCCCATACACTTGCCAGAATGTGCTGTTGGCAGTGCTTTTTAGATTTTGGCCATTCTAATGGGAGTGTAGTGAAAACTTGTTTATCTCCTAATGCTCTTTATTATCTTATTGCTAAATTTTAAGAATGTATTGCTTATTTCTTATTGCTAAATTTTAAGAATTATTTGTATATTTTGGATAACAGTCTTATGGATCTTTTACAAATATTTTCTTCCTGTCTGTGGCTTGTTTTCTGTTTCTCTTTACATTGTCTTTTACAAAACAAAACAAAACAAAATTATAATGAAGCCATGCTTATCAATTCTTTCTTTCTTTTCTAAAAAGCCATCCTCATACCGAACCAAGGTCATCTAGGTTTTCTCCTGTTATCTTCGAGGAAGTTTTATGATTTTTTTAGTTTTATGCTCAGGTCTATGATCCATTCTGAGTTAATTTTTGTGAAGGCTACAAAGTCTGTGTCTAGATGCATGTTTTTGCATGTGGGTGTCCCTTTGTTCAATTCATTGAAAAGCCTTTCTTAACTCCATTGTGTTCCCTTTGCTCCTTTGTTAAAGATCCGTTGACTCCATTTGGGTGGGTCTATTTATGGGCTCTCCATTCTGTTCCATCTTTCAATTATTTTTTTTCCGACAGTGATTCCTTCCACTAAGTCTTATGGTCAGGCTTGTTCCTTAAATTTTTGGTAGAATTCATTAGTGAACACATCTGTTAAGTGCTTTCTATTTGGGAAGATTTTTAATTATTGGTACAATTTCTTTAATAGATTTAGCCCAGATTGTCCATTTCTTCTTGTATAACTTTGGTTGATCGCATCTTTCAAGGAATTTGTCCCTTTCATCTAGGTTATCAAATTTGAGAGCATAAGAGTTATTCATTCTATTCCCTATTTTTTTTAACATCCACTGGGTCTGTGTTAACGTTCCTTCTTTCATTTCATTGACGTTAGTAATTTGAGTCCTCTCTAATTTTTTCTAGTAAGTATCAATATTATTGATCTTTTCAAATAAACAGCTTTTCATTTCACTGATTTTCTCTATCATGCTCTTGTTTTCAATTTCATTTATTTCTTCTCTGATTTTTATTGTTTATTTTCTTATGTTTACTTTTATTTAATTTGCTCTTCTTTCTCTAGTTTCCTAAGGTGGAAGCTGAGATTATTGATTTTAGATAATTCTTTCTAATAGATGCAGCCAATGCTATAAATTTCCCTCTAAGCACTGCTTTTGCTGCATTCTGCAAGTTTTGGTAAGCTGTATTTTCCTTTTTAATTTGTTCAAAATATTTTTTTTAATCTCTCTTGAGATTTCTTTGTTGACCTATGTGTTGCTTAGAAATTCTGTGTTTGTCTCAAAGTCTTTTGGTATATTCCAGGTACCTTCCTGTTATTTATTTGTAATTTAATCCATGGTGGTCTGAAAGCAGACACTGTCTGATTTATATATATATTTTTTATATTTGCTAAGTTGTGATTTTGGCCCAGAATGTAGTCGATCTTGATAAATTTTCCATGTGAGCTTGAAAAACTCTTGGGTAATCTTCTGTTGTTGGATGAAGTAGTCTATAGATGTCAACTATATCCAGTTGATGGATGATGGCTTTGAGTTCAACTGTCTCCTTGTGATTTTTCTGCCTAGTGGATGGGCTCTGTTGATAAAAGGGTGCGAAGCTTACAAGCTATAATAATGAATTTATCTATTTTTCCTTGCAGTTCTATTAGTTTTTGACTCCTATTTTGATGGTCTGTTGTTAAGCACATACACACTACAGATTATTATGTCTTCTTGGAGAATTGACCCTTTTATCATTATGTAATGCTTCTCTTTATCCCTGATAACTCTTCTTCTCTAATGTCTGCTCCGACTGAAATTAATATATCTACTCCAGCTTTTTTTTTCACTACTGCTAGCATGGTGTGTCTTTCTGCATACCTTTGCTTTTATGGGTATCTTTGTATTTAAAGAGGATTTCCTGTGGATAAAATATATTTAAGCCTCTTTCTTTTTTCCTCCTTTGGATTCATTCTAACATTCTCTGTCCTTTTTGTTGTTGTTGTTGTTTAAGAGAGGGAGAGGCAGGGGGAGAGGCAAAGGGAGAGAGAAAATCTTAAGCAGTCTCCATGCCCAGCATGTAGCCCAATGCAGGGCTCAATCTCATGACCCTGAGATCATGACCTAAGCCAAAACCAAGAGTGGATACTTAACCAACTGAGCCACCAGGTGCCCCAGACAATCTCTGTCTTTTAATTGTTGTATTGCATCATTGATATTTAAAATGGCTATTGTTACCATTGAAATAAAATCTACCATATTTGTCACTGTTTTCTATTTGCTGCCCTTGTTATTTTTTCCTATTTTTGTCTTCCACTCTTTTTCTGCTTTTTTTTTTGTTTTAGTTGAACATGTTCTGTTAATTCCATTTTCTCTCCTCTTTTAGCACATTAATTATATTCCTTTTTTTTTCACTTTTTATAGTAGTTGCCCTACAGTTTGCAATATACATTACAACTAATCCAAATACACTTCGAATACCACTAAACTGGGCTATCCCTAGTGCAAGGTATTTATAATAACACAATATTCCTGATGTAATCATACACACATATGTGCTTACCTACATAACTGAGTACACTATTGCTATTATTTTGAACACACTATTATATATTAGATCAATTAAGAATAAGAAAAATAAATGTTTTCTCTTTTACTTTCACTAATCCATGATTTCTGATGGTTTTTCCCTTTCTTTCTGTGAACCTGAGTTTCTGACCTATATCATTTTCCTACTCTCTAAGAGACATCTTTTTTTTTTTCTAAGAAACATCTTTTAACATATCTTGTAAGACAAGTGTACTGGCAACAAACTCCCTTGATCTTTGTGTGTCTGTGAAAGTCCTTAATCCTCCTTAATATTTGAAAGGTAATTTAACAAGACCAGTGACTATTTTTATCTTAGTACTTTAAATATTTCGCTCCATTCTCTTTGTTTGCATAATTTCTGAGAAGACACCAGCTATAATTCTTATTTTTGTTCTTCTAGAAGTAAGGTGTATTTTGTCTTTAGCTTCTTTCAAAGTTTTTTCTTTATCATTGATTTTCTGAAGCTTGAGTATGATATGCCTAAATGCATCTTTTTTCTTTTCTTTCTTTTTTTTTTTTTTTTTTGGCTTTTATCCTGCTTGGTGTTTCTTGAGCTTCCTCGATCTGTGGTTTGGTGTCTGACATTAACTTGGGAAAATTCTGGATCCTTGTTGCCTCACATATTGCTTCTGTTTCCCTTTCCTCTTGTCCTGACATTCCCATTATACTTATGTTACACCTTTTGTAACTATACCCCAGTTCTTGCATCTATTCTGATTTATTTACTTATTTATTTTTTTTATTTTATTATTTTTTAATTTATTTTATTTTATTATTTTTTTTATTATTCTTTTGCTCTGTTTTCAGTTTAGGAAGTTTCTATTGTCATAGCTTCAAGCTCAGAGATTCATTCCTTAGCTATGTCCAGTCTACTAATGAGCCCATCAAAGACCTTCTTTATTTCCTTTGCAGTGTTGTTGTTGTTGTTTGTTTGTTTCTGTCTCTTCTCTTTGATTCCTCCTTAAAGTTTCCGTCTCTCTGCTTACATTACTCACTCTTGCATGTTGTCTAATTTTTCCAATAAACTATTAAATTATTAGTGTACTAATCATAGCATTTAAAAATCCTGGATATGATTATTTCAACTTTCCTGCCATAACTATCTATGTTTTTTTTTTTTTTTTTTTTTTTTTTTTTTTTTTTTTTTTAATAAATGGCATGTTGCATTTATTTTAAGTTTTGTTTTTTTGGTTTTTTTTTTATTTATGATAGGCATACAGTGAGAGAGAGAGAGAGAGAGAGGCAGAGACACGGGCAGAGGGAGAAGCAGGCTCCATGCACCGGGAGCCTGACGTGAGATTCGATCCCGGATATCCAGGACGGCGCCCTGGGCCAAAGGCAGGCGCTAAACCGCTGCGCCACCCAGGGATCCCCTATCTCTGGTTTTAATGCTTGCTTTGTCTCTTCAAACTGTATGTTTGCCTCCTAGTTATTTGTTGAAAATTGGACATGATGTATCTCATAAAAGAAATAGCAGTAAATAGGCCTTTAGTAGTCTAGTGGCAAGGCATTGGAGGATGGGAAGCACCTACACTCTGATGATTAGGTCTCCATCATTTGGTGAGCTTGAGTCCCTAGACTGTGAATTTCCCCCAGTGTTTCTCACTTTTTGTTTTCTCCCTTCAGGTGAAATAGGATGGTTACAGGGGCCTGGAGTTGGGTATTTCCCTATGCCCAAGTAGGTTAGGCTCTGATCAAACCCCAGTAGGTTAAGTTCCGATAAAACAGTTCTTCTAAGAGCAACCCTTTTTTAAAAGAACAAAATATTCTGACATATTTCAAAATTGTTCCTTTATCTTTCCCACTGCGGGAGACACAAAGAGACTTCTCTATAAACATCACTATAAGAACCTGGTAGGGCTCCTGGCAGTAAAATTCACAAAAATGTGGGAACCTCCCCCATGACTTGGTCCCCCTGGAGTTTTAACTCTCAGAGGTGTCCACACTGAGCCTCCAGCAAGTCGCCAGTCATGGTTCACGTCTGCCTGCCCTGGCCTGCATTCTTTTTTTTTTTTTTTCTTTTTTAAAATTTTTAAATTTATTTATGATAGTCACACAGAGAGAGAGAGAGAGAGAGGCAGAGACACAGACAGAGGATGAAGCAGGCTCCATGCACCGACGTGGGATTCGATCCCGGGTCTCTAGGATCGCGCCCTGGGCCAAAGGCAGGTGCCAAACCACTGCGCCACCCAGGGATCCCCCTGGCCTGCATTCTATGGAGGTTTCCGCTGTGGTGAGTTAGGATTCCCTGTCTCAGCTTGTCTGTCTCTCTGGTTTTGGGGTCAGCCATTTTCCTGTGACCTCTCTTCTCTGGCAGATCTAAGAGGAGTTGTTGGCTTTTCAGTTTGTTCATCTTTTTACTTGTTAAGACGAAGAGGTGACTTTTAAGCTCCTTACATGCCTGGTCAGAAAACTAAAGTCCTCTGTTCAACTCTTATTAAGACAAAGAGCTATATGGAAAAAGCCTTGCGTTAGGACGCCAGGGGGGCTCAGTGGTTGAGCGTCTGCCTTCAGCTCTGGGTGTGACCCCAGGTCTGGGGATTGAGTCCCACATTGGGCTCCCTGCAGGGAGCCTGCTGCTCCCTCTGCCTGTGTCTCTACCTCTCTCTCTCTCTCTCTCTCCCTTTCTCTCTCTCTTTCTGTGTATGTGTCTCATGAATAAATAAAAAAAAAACTTAAAAAAAAAGAAAGAAAAAGCCTTGTGTAATTCTTAAATTTCTTCTAAAATATTGATTACTCTGTGGTTCAGTGTGGCTTATCTAGTCTTAAAAAATAAAAACTCTTCTGAGCTTGAGCTGAGAAAATGGTGATTCTTGTGACAATCCTTCACAGCTTCCGCTTTTTCTGAGAGAGCGACTGTGTGTGAGAGAGACCATGTGCATGCAAGCAAGGGACTGGGGGAGGGGAGGGAAAGAAGAAGCTCAAGCAGACTCCATGCCCAGTGCAGAGCCTAACATGGGGCTTAATCCCAAGACCCTGAGGTTATGACCTGAGCTGAAGTTAAGAGTCAGATGCTCAGTCAAGAGACTGAGCCACCCATGTACCCCTACAGCTTCTTTTAATAAAATGCAAGAGTTGCCACCTGTTTTACGCCTCTGTCTTTACACAAATTGCCAGTAAATGAAGAGTTAAGTGGCCACTGCTTTCAGGTGGGATTTCCAGGAGATCCCCCGCACCCCTTGCTCAGGCTTTCCTTTCAAATGTACTTTTTTACCTCTTTCCGTCCTGAGGAAATGAGTTCTTTATTATAATTTGCCTCAAGTCCTTTTGTTCTAGCTGCTATGGTATGATCTTTTCCAAAGCTGGTTCCCCTTTTAAAATATCCTCTTGATAAGTTAAGAGTTCTTCAAGGAGATCCTTAAATAAGTCAGTGCCTGTGTCAGTACCAACAGAGTCCTCTTCTCTGCTGGTTGGAGCCATCATTAAGACTAAGGGTTCCGACCCAGAATTTAGGACCAGCCTCGCTGAGGCTAGGACACGAATAAGGATATACAGAAAGGAGGGCAAACTTTGCAGCTGAAGCACTAAACTGAAAAGTTTTATTGACTGACCTTTAAAGAAGAACCTAGTTAACTAAGGATCCTTTTCACTGAAAGCCTCTGTGCCAGAACCACTGAATTCCATGATCTGATTTAATCCCCAGCAGGAGCAGTAGGGCCTGAGTGCTAATGGACCCAGACAGCAGCGTGAACGTCAATTCTGGCTCCTGGGAGAGCACTTTAGAAAGGGTCCATCACCAGTCAGGGCTTAAAATATGCACAGAGGAAATCCAAGAGCCCCTGTTCTTCTCAGGGGGGAGGACCCTCTAGTAGGACATGCATGGAGATTCTAGGACTCTACGGAGAAGAACAGCTGGAAATGACCCCAAATGTTGGCTTCCAGTACCAGAGAGAGGCCAGTAGATAATGCGTGTCCTCAGGCTGCCAGTACTGCCTGCCACATTCATCCTCAACCCACCTCAGATCAGGATTCTCCCCACGACACGGCCTCTGGTCTGGTCGAGAGATGTATGGTCTTTGGAGTTGTAGAGAATAATAGGATAAGTGAGAAAGAAAGTCAGAAGATACCCAGCTATGGCATAGTTACATGAATATACCTGGATTTGAGTGAATCACTAAGTTCAATTTTCACCTAATTTTTCACTCTGTCCTCTTGAGCAGAAACTGTATTCTTACTTCTCCAGTCTGGACACCAAGAGTCTCATGTCTCCATTGTTCTCTTACTCTTCTCTTCCAGTGGGATGGTGCTCAAAAAGGCAGGGCCCACACCACAACCTGTTAGAAACTACAACTCTGTGGCCTCATCCCAGACTTACTTAGCCAGGAACTCTGGGTTTTGGGCCCAGAAATGAGTGCTGTAATGTCCTCCGGGAGGTTCAGAGGCACTACCCTGTGGGAACTTCTCACCCTCCCACTCCTGGAGAACATCCGACACCATCCACAGGAGGTGAGCCTTTGACCAGCTCTTTACAGGGTGTTCCTTCTCTGGAATTTGGCCTGTGCTGCTGTTCAGTGGGGCAGGTTTCTGGGGACACAGCTGTGTGAGCACTTCCCTAGCTGGTAGCCCCCACTTCTAGCTCAGGGACTTGGGGACAAGTATCCTCCCTGCCTGACAGTCAGTTCCTCAGAGGTATAGTAGCAATAACAAAGCTTCTCTCAGAGAGTTGACATGAAGTACCATCAAGCTAACATATACAAAGCCAGGTGCATACGGAGAAGGCTCAGTAGATGGCAATCACTTCTTTCCACCTAAAAGAGATCCTCGTCCCCTGTTCTGGATAATTGTACTTTGCATCATTCAGCACATGCCACAAATTCTGGGGGCGGGGGAGGGCAGGTTCCAGGAAGCATTCTTAATGCCCAGCAGCAGGTTTAACTCCGACCTCATCCTGCTCTGCTCTGCTGTCACAAAGGTGGTTGTCCTATCCCACAACTCAGTCGAAGCGCGTCAGAAGCAGGGCACATCTGCTCAGCTCTGTGCTGACTCCAACACCTTGCACCGAGCTCACCGCACAGAGGGTGGGCAGTGTCTGCAGTACAGCCCACAGAGATGCCTGACCTCACTCTCCTTCTGGTCTCTGATGGGGAAAACACAAGTGTTTCCATATGACCCCCCCTCCACGGGAATATTGTCCAGGCCCTCCTTAAGACTTGGGAATGTCGTCCAATGGATGCACCTCACTCTGAAAGTCCAGCGTCACTGTGGGCTCCACGGTCTCCCCCAAAATTCATACTTTGAAGTCTTATCCCCACTTCCTCAGACAGTAACCGTGAACACAGGACCTTGAAGAAGAGATTAAGTTCAACTGTGGTCTTCGCAGTGGGCTGTCATCTGACATGAGAGCTTAGGACACACATGTACAGAGGGAAGACCACGTGAAGCTGGGAGAAGACAGCTGTCTACACACCAGGAAGAGAGGACTCAGGAGGAACCAACTCTGCCAACATGTGCATCTCAGACTTCAGCATCCAGGACTTCGAGGAAATATCAGTCTGTGGTTTAGACCCCCAGCCTGTGGTACTCTGTCACGGTGGCCCCAGGACACGCACGCGGCTCTGACCCAGGGCCCAATACACACCATCCTCCACTCTGACCCGACACACAGAATGGGACACGGAGACCATGAAACAGGCTCAGGTATCTCTGGGAGGGAGAGTGGAAGTGAAGGAGGTAGGTCCTTCCAATCTGATAGGAACGAGGAGGCTGAGAGCTAAACCACCCCGGGAGGGCTGGCGAACGGCTGGCAGGACCTGGACCGGAGCATAGAGTAGTGACGGCACTGAAGTTGCTCCCACCAGCCCTCACCTGGCCTCTTCATCTTTCGGCTTGAATATTCCTTCCTCTCCACACCTGCACACACAGGCACCTACACGCACACACACGTACCCACACACACCTCAACAGAGGTTCCGCAGGCTCACGACACCAAGTGGTAAGCCTCGAATGCTGTGCTGCTCCCTGAGGTCCTGGAAAAATTACGGGCACCTACGTTATAGACTAGGTGGGCCAGCAAGGTCTCTACTCCACATTCGATATCCCTTTATTCTAGGGGCCATACTTCACGAGCTCTGTGAGGACCTCTGTCCTCTCAACTGTCTCACAGCTCATTGGCGGGGCCGCTGGCCGTATCTCCCATGCACTGGCAGCCCAGCTTTTTCCCCCGCTCTCAAAAACTACAAGTGACTGTTCTCTGCCTGTCTGCTTGCAGAAAGCCTGGGGCAGCCCCATCCTGTGTCAGGGGCAGCACAGCTGCTGTGACGCTGAGACCCCATGGAGTAGTTCGTCTTCTAATAGTGTCTTGAGGGGAAGGAAGGGACCTTCACCCAACCCACACTCACTCCTTAGTGCTGCATGTTCGTGTGCCCCCAAATTCAAATATCAGAGCCCGAGCCCCAGGGGGATGGCATTTGGAGGTGGAGATCTTGGGAAGTAATGAGATTTAGATTAGATCAGGAGGGTGGGGCCCCCAGGAGAGAATTAGTGACCTTAGAGGGAGAGGAAGGGACCGGAGCTCTGGAGCTCTGGAGCTCTGTCCCTGCCGTGTGAGGACACAGTGTAGGTGGCGTCTATGAACCAGGAAGCAGAGCCTCACAGACCTTGAGCGTGGACTTCCAACCCCTAGAATGGGGACAAATATGTCTGTTGCCAACGCTCCCCACCCGAGGCACCTCTCAGATGAGCCCTCATGCAGCATTGCCTCCTTCTGCCTCTTGCAGGTGTTACAAAAACTTCTCTTTACCACTGTTTAGATCCTTGTTGGCCTGCTCCAGGCTCGGGCACAGGTGTGCTGCGGGGGAGGAGGGCCGTCCTACACGCAGAGGCACCCCTTCCCCTGGTCCTTAAGGCAAAGGGCGTCTCCGCCCCGTCTGAGCAGGGAGGCTCTTTCCTTCCTCGCAGGCTGGCCGCCTTCACATCCTGCCTTTTGGACCAACTCAGCCCCAACCGAGAGCCCCATTACCTTCCCTCTGGAGTTACTAAGCTTTTCTGCAGGCCTGTGACTCCGCTTCACCTCAGGGAGTGGCGTAGTGGTTAGATTTACCAACCTCTGAGGGAGAAAACTTCTCCAAGAGCCCTACCAGCGAGACCTAGCACCGTGGCTCTGTGTTACCTGAGGGGAAGGTTATGGTTCAGCAATGGGAAGGAACCCTAAGGTCCCATCTCCAGAATCAAAACCTGCCCCGGATTTGGCAAGATTTTAATCCACGTTATTTCAATCATCAGAATGGGAGGAAGAAAATTCAAGCCAAACACGGATCCCACCTCCACCTTTCTGGGATCTTAAAAAGGTGCTCACCAAGTGTGGCACGAGTGCTCTCAGCCCCAGCCGAAGGACGGGTCCTCCTACGGCCACGGTCCCGCTCCGGGCATCACCATTCACCACGGTGAGCACCATGCTCCCCGGGTGCAGCTGACCTCAGCCTCCTAAGGGTTCAGGCGCTCGGGGTTCCTCCTTCCCAGCCTTCCCTGGCTCCCTCTGGCCCTCCCTGGCCCTCCCGGGTCCTTCCTGGCCCCCTGGTCCCCCTTGCCCCTCCCCGACACCCCCTTCCCCAACCCTCCCCGGCCCTTCCCGGCCATCCCTGCCCCCCTACCCTCCCTGGCCCTCCCCTAGCCCCCCCAGCCTCACTCCCACTGGCGCCCTGGCACATCCTCAGCTGCTGGTCGCCGGCGCCCGCCCGGACCCCGGGTTGATGCCTGCCCTTCGCAGGCCGGCTGTAGGCCAGAGCTCTCTCCTCCAGGCCCCCCTGGGCCCGCATGGCTTCGGACTCTGCGCAGAAGCCCCGCACTTCGCAACTGCTGACTCCTGCACCCGTGTGGCGGACCCCGGGGTGCCCCGGAGCTGCACCCCAGGTTGGTGCATGGCACACCCTGTGGGCCTCGGCAGTGCAGGTGGCCCCAAGTGGCCCGAGGCATCCGCAGCCCCGCGGCTTCCTACAGAACCCGAAGGCATTCTGTGCATCCCCGGGCCTCAAATAAAGGGATGGTGCGGGAGGACGGCACGTTGGGGAAGTTCACCTGGAAACGTCTATGGCCTTCAGTTCATGCAAGAGGTGCATGTCCTGACCAGCGCAGGCTGAGCCTGTGTGCCCTGGGGTGGAGCAGAGCCCAGGAGGGCCGGCGACTGTCGCTTCCCCATGAGGAGGGCGCCCTGGGGGCCAGGCCACAGCTCGGAAGGCCCCGGGTCCTGTGGGCGCACCTTGAACCCAGGCCCCAGTGATTCCTGGCCCGTCTCTATCATCCCCGGAGGAGGCCGGCAGTGCTGTAGGGCTTTGGAGACAGAAGGGTCTTCCCCAGGGGCCTCAGCTCTGCTGTCATCTCCCCACGGCCGGGTATCCCCCGGCCAGGTGTCCCTGTGGCCCGGTGTCCCTGTGGCCAGGTGTCTCCATGGCTTGGCGTCACCACGGCCAGGTGTCCCTGTGGCCTGGTGTCCCTGTGGCCCAGTGTCCTCGCTGCCAGTTGTCCCCGTGGCTTGGTGTCCCTGCACCCAGTGTCCCCGTGGCCTGGTGTCCCTGCACCCAGTGTCCCCGCGGCCCAGTGTCCCTGCAGCCAGGTATCCCTGTGGCCCGGTGTCCCCATGGCCTGGTGTCCCTGCACCCAGTGTCCCTGTGGCCCGGTGTCCTTTCGCCAAGTGTCCCTGCAGCCCCGTGTCCCTGCAACCCAGTGTACCCACGGCCCGGTGTCCCCATGGCCAGGTGTCCCTGAGGCCAGGTGTCCCTGTGGCCTGGTGTCCCCGCAGCCAGGTGTAGGGGGAGGGGACAAGGCCGGAGGGCAGTGGAGTCAGCAGAGAACGGGAGTTCAGGGAAAACCAGAAAAGCGGTTCCTGGGAATTGCAGAAAAGGCAGCAGAGTTCACAGCTTGTGTGCACCCGTGTGCAAGGGGCAATTTCTGACGCAGGAGCAAGAGCATGGGTGGGGGGTCCCCCGGAGTCCAATTCTCCCTTAGGCCAGAGGATGAGAGAGCAGCATGGGAGGGACCCAAGCGGTGTCGGTAGCCCAACAGAGAGGGGCCAGAGGCAGAGGTGTGGGTCTGATGGTGCAGAAACGAAGTGCACATCTTCCAGGTGATTCCATTGTCTCCGTGACTCAAGGGCCTCAAAATGAGGAGCAGGAGGGCTGGGGGGTGACTAGAGGAGAGGCTCGAAGCAGCGTCCCCAGAGCAAGGGGGACACGAACCGCAGGGCTAGTGGGGAGGGGGGCACCCAGGGCTGGGCCTGCTGACCCTTCTGGAAGAGTTGGAACAAGGCTCGTGTCTCCTCGGGGTCCCGCGAGCACTCCGTGCCCTGAAGACACAAAAAGCCTCCAGGGAAGGGCCGAAGGACACGCTCCTCGTATGAACTCCTTCCGGGGGCACCTGCCGCAGGTGCTGGCGCGCGAAGTAGACAGAGAGCAAAAGAAGCAAATACCTGACCTACGGAAACACAACCTGCTCCCCTCGCCGTCTAAGAGCCCCCCATCATTCCACTCGCCTCTCCTTTTCCAGACGTCCTGCAGCAGAAGGCATGGAGCGGGTGCCCCGGCGTGCAGACCACGGCCTTCCTAAGGGGAGCACTGCCAGCCGCGCCTCGCGGACTCGGAGCCACGTGCACCTGCCCCGACTGGAAAGATCCCCGTGGTCAAAGGGTCCTTCGATTGCGGGAAACGGTGGCCTCAGACTTCCAGAACGTGTCCTGTCCTGTGCGGATGCCTGCGGCCCCCGGGGCTCTTGTGGGTCCAGAAAGGGGGCACTGGGGGCCTCAAGTCTGTTTTGCAGATGGCAGAGGCATCGCGCAGAAGGGGGTGTGAATCCAAGAGGACACCAGGCCTGGAGGTCTGCGACAGTGGGATTTCAAGGGAAAAGCAAACACACCATGAAACGGTCCCTTAGCTGGGATCCGATCCTTCACCTGCCCTTTGGAACACACATTTCTGGTTTTTCCCCTACCCAGGTAAGTGTTTATATTTATAAAAGTAACTGTATTTCCTTGGCCGTCGCACTTTGGGTACGCATTCCAGAATTTGCTTCAAGTGATATTCCAGCACCGTGGAGAGAAATGGATTGTAACACGTTGCAAAGAATTAGGTCCCCAGTTTAAAAAGCAATTATCCTCATTGACATCTTATTCGGCAGGAGCCAGGGGAGGTGGGGTCCTGGGGGCTGTAGGGCCAGAGCTCAGGGAATGTCAGGCCAGAGAGGGGAGAGGAAGACCCTTTGGCTGGAGGCAGCCGGGACTTACACCTGGAGCTCTGGCCCCGCTGGGGACAGCCGGCCGTGACCTCAGACCCACTCTGGGGGCGCCTGGCTATAGAACGCACCTGTGCCAATTCTGACCAGCTCTGTGGATTTTTTTTTTAAGATTTTATTTATTTATTCATGAGAGACAGAGACAGAGAGAGAGAGAGAGAGAGGGAGGGAGAAGCAGGCTCCATGCAGGGAGCCTGACATGGGACTCGAACCCAGGTCTCCAGGATCAGGCCCTGGGTTCAAGGCGGCACTAAACCACTGAGCCAGCCGGGCTGCCCTCTGAGGATTCTTTTAAGAGAAAAGTTTGCGTTACTATGTGGAAAATCTCCAAATGTGCAAATATACCAACTATTTCAATTCCTTTCAGCTCACCGTGTGGACCAAACTGAACCCATCTGCACACCAAACCTCTTGGGGCCTCCAGTTTGCAAACTCTGTATTAGATCAATTTCCAACTGTAAAAACAAAACAAAACAAAAGAAAACCAAAAAACCCTCTGTATTGGATGAATCCCCATCCATAATGCTCTTTGGTGTTTGGTGGTAACGGCATTTTGTTCCAAGAGGCAGATGTTGGTGAAGGGGGCTGACGGCCACCCTCCTATGGGGAGTCCCAGCTGGGCCGTCAGCATTAACTGTTGCAGTGTCCCTGTGATTCCAGTCACCCGTAGGGCTCCTGGGTTGGCTCAGCCCTTGGCGCTGGGGGCACGAGAACCATGCTAATAAGGACCCTTTCCTTTCCCTGATGCTTTAGTTCGGCTCCTGCAGCCACGTTACCCCCAGCTCCCTGGTGGACCACAAACTTCTAATCAAGTCCGTTGCACTCCCCTGTCCTTCACCTATGAAAACTCAAAGGCCACAAGAACTCCCAGGAAAGCAAAACGGTCCAAAGTCAGAAACCAGAACCATGGCGACCCCGACATACAAAAACATCCCTCCTGACCTTGTCAAGCAGATGACAGGAGCCACAGACTCATCTTTTCAACATAGACTCAGAACAGACCAACCTTCTTGAGCTAAGTTGCCAGTGCCCTCCCCCGGGCATGGCTCCAGCTCCACGGGAGGGCTCACTAGGACTCCTGCATCCACACAGTAAGCCCATGCCAGCCTCGCAGGCCTGTGCTCCGAAGGGCCCACAGTGCTTACTGCTCTGCTGGCACTGTCTCAAAATGTTTAATAATTGGATCTTTGAATTTGCTTTTTTTGTAAGTGAAATCTGCTCAGAGGATGGAATATGTTCACGAGCAGAGGAGATACCATATCTGCACCCCGTCATGGTATAGTACCTTAATATTATAGTTCAGTACCTTTCACAGCACTTTCCTCTTCCTGGGAGCAGGAGGGCTCACGTTTCCATGTTGCACTGGTTAAAAATTAGGCCTCAGGCCCCGCCTGCAGAAACTGCCTCGTGCCATCCAGCTGCAGCAGGAGGGGGAGGCTAGGGGAGGAGCTGCTGCTTCATAAACCCAGACCACAGGCTTGGGGCGCACCTGCTGCCACCTGGAGTGTCTACCCTCCCACCTGAGAGGGTTAGGTTTTTCTTTCTTTTTTTTTTTTTATTTATTTTTTATTGGTGTTCAATTTGCCAACATATAGAATAACACCCAGGGCTCATCCCATCAAGTGCCCCCCTCTGTGCCCATCACCCAGTCACCTCCACCCCCTCCCCACCTCCCTTTCTACCACCCCTTGTTCGTTTCCCAGAGTCAGGAGTCTCTCATGTTCTGTCTCCCTCTCTGATTTCCCACTCATTTTTTCTCCTTTCCCCTTTATTCCCTTTCACTATTTTTTACATTCATTTGGGGAAGTTAGGTCTTTCTAACGGCAGTTCTAGACCCAGGCCCCCTCAAGCTGTCTCAGTCTAAGCTCAGAAGGTCCCGGCAAGCCTGGGCAGTGGGCCTCCATCCCCACCTTCTCTCTCACCCCATCAGCAGAATGTAACACAGAGAGAATGGGGGGAGGGGGCCCCTAGAAAGCCTCAGGAAGAGCAAGAACTTTGCCTTGGGATTCAAGCAGGTACCTGAAGGTGCTGCTCTTCGGGACCTAAGTCCCAAGCCAGCTCAGGTGGACACCTTTCAGAATGAATCACAGCAAACCTTTGTTCTGCGTGAGACTCCCAGGGGCCTCTTACGGCCCCCTCCTGTGGACTCGTGCAGGTAACTCTTACCTCCTCCAGTGCCCCGCACCACCGCCCCCCCTCAGTGTCCCCTGCATTGAGCACGGCCTGACTCAGCTCTTTCCTTTGTGAATCCCCTGAGCTCTGCCTACGGAGCCCAACATAAGCACACGCCCATCCTGGGCTGTCTCGACTTTCACCATCCAGGGTGAGAGGGACACACCATTGGTGAAGAGCCCAACTCAACTACTGTGCTAATTAATTACTTTTTAAAAGAAATTTTATCATCGAAGTGTAGTTGACAAACAATATTAGATCAGTTTCAGATGCACAGCGTAGTGATTGGACAGTTCTCTGCATGACTCAGTGCTCGCCACAAGGGTACAGTCACCTGTCACTACCCAGTGCTTTGTGTTGTGGTTGTTGTGGGGTTCTTTTTAAGTTTTAAATTTTTATTTCCTCCTGGTTTTAGGAAGCAGGAAGAATGCCTAAAATCTTTAAAACACAGTTGTTTGATCTTTTTTTTTCCATCATGCCAGGTGCCCTCCTTAATCTCCATCCCCTATTTCCCCCATCCCCCCACCCGCCTCCCATCTGGTAACCATCAGGGTATTCTTTAGAGTTAAGAGTCTGTTTCTTGGTTTCTCTCTCTTTCTTTGTTTCCCTTTGTTCATTTGTTTTGTTTCGTAAGTTTCACATATGACTGAAACCATATGGTGCTTATCTTTCTCTGACTCATTTTCTCTGACGCATTATACCCTATAGCTCCATCCCTATTATTGCAAATGGGGAGATTTCATTGTCTTTTATGGCTGAGCAATATTCCATTGTATATATACACCACCTCTTCTTTATTTGTTCATCTGTTGATGGACACTTGCACTAATTCCAATTTTTGGCCATTGTAGATAAACTTTGGAATATATGTACCTCTTTGAATTAAATACCCAGTGGTGTGATTACTGGGTTGTAGATTAGCCCTATTTTTAGCTTTTTCAGGAAATTCCATCGTGTTTCCCAGAGTGGCTACACCAGTTCGCATTTCAACCAACAGAGTTGAATGAGGATTCCCCTTTCTCCACATCCTCGCCAACACCTGTCGTTTCTTGTGTTGTTGATGTTAGCCATTCTGACAGGTGTGAGGTGAGAGCTCGTAATATTGATTTGTATTGCACTTATGATTAGTAATGCTGAGCATCTTCCCATGTGTCTGTTGGCCATCTGTATGTCTTCTATGGAAAAATGTCTGTTCATGTCTTCTGCCCATTTTTATTTTTTTTTTCTTCTCCCCATTTTTAACTGGATTATTTATTTTTGGAGTGTTGAGTTGTATAAGTCCTTTATGTATTTTGGATACTAACCCTTTATCAGATATGTCATTTGCAAGTATCCACTCCCATTCCATTGACTGCTTTTAGTTTTATTGACTGTTTCCTTCACTGTACAGGCACTTTTTATTTTGATGTGATCCCAATAGTTCATTTTTGCTTTTGTTCCCCTTGCCTCAGGAGACATATCTAGAAAAATATTGCTATGACCAATGTCAGAGAAATTACTGCCGGTGCTCTCTTCTAGGATTTTTATGATTTTAGGTCGCACATTTATGTCTTTAATCCGTTTTATTTTTATGTATGCTGTAGGAAAGTGATCCAGTTTCATTCCTCTGCATGCTGCTCTTAGTTTTCCTAATAACGTTTGCTGAAAGAAACTGTCTTTTTCTCACTGGATATTCATTCTACTTTTTCAAAGACTAGTTGACCATATAATTATGGGTTTTCTGTTCTATCCTATTGATTTGTGTGTCCATTTTCATGCCAGTACCATACTGTTTTAAAAACTACCACTTTGTCATATAGCTTAAAATCTGGAATTGTGATGCCTCTAGTTTTGTTTTTCTTTAAAAAAAATTTTGTTAAGATTTTATTTATTTATTCATGAGACACACAGAGAGAGAAGCAGAGACATAGGTAGAGGGAGAAGCTGGCTACACACAGGGAGCCTGACACGTGACTCAATCCCGGGACCCCAGGATCTCACCTTGGGCCAAAGGCAGGTGCTAAACCGCTGAGCCACCCAGGGATCCCCTAGTTTTGTTTTTTCCTTCCCAAGATTACTTTGGATATTTAAGATCTTTCATGGTTCCACACAAATTTTAGAGTTGTTTGTTCTAGTTCTGTGAAAAATGTTCTTGGTATTTTGACAGGGATTGCATTAAAGCTGTAGATTTCTTTGGATAGTATAGATCTTTAACAATATTTATTCTTCCAACCCATGATCACATAGACTGTCCTTTCATTTCTTTGAACCATCTTGAATTTCTTTCATCAGTGTTTTATCATTTCCAGAGTACAGGGTCTTTCATGTCTTTGGTTAAGTTTATTCCTAGATATTTAACTGTTTTGGTACAATTGTAAGTGGGATTTTCATAATTTCAGTCCCTACTGCTTCATTATTAGTATATAGGAATGCAACAGATTTCCCTACATTGATTTTTTATCTTGCAACTTTCATGTATCAGTCCTAACCTTTTTTTGGTGGAGACTTTAGTGTTTACTATATATAGTATCTATCATGTCATCTGCAAAAGTGAGAGTTTTACTTCTTTCTTACCAACATAGATGTCTGTTATTTTTTTATGTTGTCTAATTGCTATAGCTAGGATTTCTAGTACTATATTGAATTAAAGTGGTGAGAATGGACATCTTTGTCTTGTTCCTCCCTTAGGGGAAACATTCTCAGTATTTCACTATTGAGTGTGATGCTGGCCATGGGTTTGCTGTAGGGGGACTCTATTATGTTGAAGTATGTTCCCTCTAGACCTACTATGCAAAAAGTTTTTATCATGTTTGGGTGTTGTATTTTGTCAATTTTTTTTGCATCTATTGAGATGATCATATAGTTCTTATTCTTTCTCTTGTTGATGTGTTGTATCACATTGGTTGTTTTGCAAATACTGAATCACACTTGCATCCTGAGAATAAATTCCATTTGATCGTGGTGAATGATTTTTTTTAATATGTTGGATTTGGTTTGCTAGTATTTTGTTAAGGATTTTGCATCTATATGGGTGAGAGCTATTGGCCTGTAGTTCCATATTTTGGGTGATCTCTATCTGGTTTTTGTATCAAGCTGATACTGGCCTCATAGAATGAATTTGAAAGTTTTCTTTCCTCTTTATTTTTTGGAATACTTTGAGAAGAACAGATGTTAACTCTTCTTTATATGTTTGGTAGAATTCCTCTGAGAAGCCATCTGGTGCTGGACTTTTGTTTTAGGAATTTTTTAAGTTACTGATTCAATTTCACTGCTGATAATTGGTCTATTCAACTTCTCTATTTCTTCCTGCTGCAGTTTTGGTAGGTTATATGTTTCTAAAATTTATCCTTTTCTTCCAGGTTGTCTACTTTGTTGGCATATAGATTTTTATAACATTCTATTACAATCATATTTCTGTGGTGTCGGTTGTTATTTCTCCCCTTTCATTAGTGATATTGTTTATTTGGGCTCTCTCTCTCTCTCTCTATCTATCTATCTATGTATCATCATCATCATCTATCTATCTATCTCCATCTCTCTCTATGAGTCAGTCTAGAGGTTTATCAATTTTGTTGATCTCTTTAAAGAACCAGCTCCTGGTTTCATTGATCTCTTCTATGTTTTTTTGTTTTGTTTTTTTAGTTTCTGTTTCTTCTCATGCTGGATTTAGACTTCACTTGTTGTTCTTTTTCTAGCTCCTTTAGTGTAAAGTTGGGTTGCTTTTTGAGATTTTTCTTGCTTCTTGAGGCAGGTATGTATTCCTATAAAATTCCCTCCTAGAATGTCTTTTGCTGCATCCCAGAGGTTTTGAATCCTTGTGTTTTCATTTTCACTTGTTTCCATGTAATTTTGATTTTGTCTTTGATTTCCTGATTGACCCATTCATTGCTTAGTAACATGTTATTTAACGTCCATGTATTTGTGGTCTTCCCAGCATTTTTTTCTTATGGTTGACTCAAGTTTCATAGCATTGTGGTCAGAGAAGATGCATGACATGACTTCAGTCTTTTTGAATTTGTTAAGACTTGTTTTGTGGCCTAATATGTGATTCTGAAGAATGTTCCGTGTGTCCTTGAAAAGAATATGTATTTTATCCATTAGGATGGAATGTTCTGAATATGTCTGCACCATATAATGTTATTACAATATCATTGACTACATTTTCTGTGCTTTTCATCTTTGTAACTTATTTAATTTTAACTGGAAGTTTGTACTCTTAATCCCTGTCACCTATTTTCCCCACCTTGCCAGTCTCCTCCCTTCTGACAAGCACCAGTTTGTTCTCTGTATTTATTAATCTGTTTCTGGCTCTTGTTGGTTGGTTTGTTAATTTTTAAAAATTAAATGGAAGATGAGGAAAAGAGAAAAAGACAAAAGTCCTAGAAATGACTCCTGGTCCCACAGGGATAGCCATTTAAGGCAGGAGTATTTATACTATTATACTACAGTATACTACAGTATACTATACTATTTATCCTACAGTATGTGAAGTTTGAGAATCCCTGAATGTGTTTGTATAATTTTCTTAGAATCTAATATTTACTGAAGACCAGGAACGCTCCCAGCACTGGGCTGTGCATTTTCCAGAAAATAAGAGGTGAGTCTGAATAAGCCCCCACTGTCTTGGCCAGAAGGGGAAAGCTGGGGATAGAAAGCTATAAGAGTTCAGAGCATGTGATCTTCAGGAAGATCTTAGCTTCTCAGGATTTTTCGGGAAGACTCTTAATCTATTACCCTGTGGTTGTGGGGAAGTTAGATTACCTGTCTTGGGCTGTTTCCTCATCCATAAAACAGGGATGTTAACATACTTCACAAGAACTGCTGTGGAAATTCAAGGAGATAATATGTGCAAAGCCCTCAGCTCAATGCTGGGGCCACCACAGCCCCCTTGCCATCACCGCAACTGGCCTTCTCCTGGGTAATCAATTCTCACTGCCCGTGTTATCCATGTCTCTGAGCTATGCAATTTCCGGCAGTCTCAGGCATGACCCTCCAGCCCAGAGATAAGATGTCACTGAAATGGCCTCTGCTACTTAGATCCTTAGTTTCTATAGGATGCATTACCCACTTGCCAACATTAACAATTCTTATCCAAATCCCTCCTTCACCCAACAGCAGCCTGGGGCTCTGTAGAGCTCTGTTCTCCCCTGACCTGGCTGTGTGTCCAGTCTGCTCATGACATGATGTGCCTTCAACCCTAAATACAGGACTTGGCCTTCTGGGCTCTGAGGGAGATCCTGGCTCAAGCTTCTGTGGGTCCCCCAATAAACTGTGGGGAAGTCTTTGTGCCTGCTCATGGAGAACTGGGTGAGGAATAAAATTATCAAATCAGAACTAGCCTTATTTCAGTCCAGAGTTTAAATTCCATTTAAGCAGAGTTGCTTCCCCACAACCAGGTGCAGAGTCTCTCCCTCTGTTTAAGACCCTACAATTTCCTGTCTGCTCCCCAGACTCCCAACATCAGCATCACCTGGAGATTTTTTGGAAATACAAATTCTAGGACCTCACCTCAAACTAACTGAATCAGAAGCCCCCAGGTTTGTTTGAACACATTCTCTCAGTAATACTGATGTCGAAGACTCAAATTGTGGTTCTTCTCACCTAGAAATATTCTAGTCTTCCTCCAGGGTTCAGCTCAACCTTTAACCCCATTTGAAGCTTTCTGGATCTCCCCATCTCTCTCCATACTTGAGGAAATTAACCTTTTCTTGGTCAGGGTTCCATAACCTTTTAATATCTAATTTATAGTTCTTCTCACAGACTGGTGATGTCTGACTTTAGGCATCCCACCCAAAGTACACAGCACCATGCTCCTGGTGCTGGAGATGAGGCACGAAGGAGACAGGTGGGCCCCACCTCTCTGATGCTCACCCGCCCTTGGGTCCTCAGACCTGGGCTCCCACTGAGAGCCAGGAAAATTCCAGAAAGTAAATCACTCCTCAAAGCAAGCTACACAGGAGCAAATCTTTGCAAACCCATTCTGTAGGCAAAAAATAAGAAACTAGCAGAGGCCCAACCCCAGGATCAGCCAATAGTAAGTGGTGGAACCAAGACCTATTTGGCTTGACCTTCTCCTGTGGGTTCTTCTAGGACAAGAACTCGATCTCCTCAATCACCCTGCAGTATTCCTAATGCCACCACAACAGCAAGAAAAAGCACATGTCCTAAAAGGATCATATTATGCTCCATGATAGATCTATAGACAATCCACAAAATACATCACTGACAGTAATCCTTCCCGCCACTGGCCTTTGAGCATAGCTAGAGACTCCAGCCTCACCACTATGCCTTCTTCCTCTCGGCATTGCCGGCACTCTCCCCATCTCAGCGTTGTCTTTGCACCCATATGCACTGCTCAAGCATGCTTGCAGGGGCGCACACACTATGGGGCACCCTCAGATCCCAGGTCCTGTTCCGTCCTCTGCAGGAGGACAGTCTTCCAACCCTTCCATACAGAGCTCACCCTTTCCTTTCAATGGAGAATTAAGGGTCTTTGTCTTATCTCTCCAACAAAAATTGGGCTTTCTAAAACTAGGCCCCCTGTGGTCCCCTTTCTTACTTTTTCGGTGCGGGCCGGGGTTTTGGCTACATGCCAGCCTTAATTACATAATGCAACATTTTGTGGGATCCTGCAATGTAACATTACTGATCATGAGTCTATCCACTTCATTCATTCATTCATTCATTCATTCATCAATAGCCATTGAGTATTTTCTGTATTACAGGTTTATGATAGGATAGTTCAGACTTCTAACTGTGTAACGTCTTCTATTTGTACTAAATGAAATTAATCAGTATGTCAGATCAAACTAATTTCTGTTATTTTTACTATAAAATCTTCTTGGATCAGGTCTTTATTTGATTATTTCAATAAAGAAAAAAAAAGATAATTTGAGAATGGGTAAAAGCAATTTTAAATCCAAGCAGTTAGAGTTAACATTTTAAATAAGCACATGAAATCTGTACAGGGTTAAGCAGAGTAGGTGGTCAATGAGGAGTGTCCCCATGCAAGCACCCCAAGTCTAAATCTTGTCTCCAGTTCTGTGGGGTCAACTGATGTCTACTTCTCTACCCTTCTGTATATTTGAGTGTTTTGCCTTTTAGCATGTCTTGCAATGGGCTTACAAGACCCTTCTGAATTTACTTAACATCTAATCTTAATTTAATAAGTGTTCTGCCCCTGTGCTTGCATAAGAGCCCTCCGAAGACCAATTAGGACTTGGCTGCCTACATTCTCAAATTTACCTTCTATTACCCGTTCTGGTATCTGAGCTCACATTCACCCCTAGGCTCTTTTCTGCATCTGTGTTCAGTGTCGCCCCATCACCTTGTTTGTGGAGCATGTGACACTGCTAAAGAGTGAAGAGCTTGAGGCTAATGCCCTTCTCATTCCACCCTTAAATATCCGACTGCATTGGCTCATCTTCTTGGGTCCTGCATGCTTCCCTGGGTATCGTGGGGATTCTGTGTGCCACGGTATGTGAGGAGACAGCATCATCATACCTGGCCACCGGCTTCCCCTGGACAAATCTACGCTCTGCAAAAGCCAGTGGAGGCACCTGCCACACTCGCCACCCCCCTGCAGAGATTCTCACACAGTGACATTCACGGTTCACTCTGCGTCTGGTGGGAAATGCCATCCCCCCACCTGTAGGCTTCAGGGCAAAAAGTGGTACCTCCCAGAGGAGAAGTGTCCCCAGCACACACACAGAACGCCTGCATGCTCTGTTCTCTTTTCTATTCAAAATGCTTCCTTGTAGGAGCTGCAGAAGAAAGAGCTCCTTCCCACCCCTCAAATCCACCAGTCTGCTCTTGTGCAAAAGTGTCCAGCACTTTTAACCTGCATTGTGCTCATGGACTGGGGGCACACATGCACCTTTGTTCTCATATAATTCGTCCTATAGACCTCACCTCAGTTCAGAGAGGATTTGACACAGCTCTCAACGATGTCTATGTTAATCAAGAAATACAGGCTAAAAATTAGGCACAAAAAATAAGACTGTTGAGAGTATGACAGTAGACTAAGCAAAGTGCCTGACCGAGGTGGCCACTAGGAGCGTCCACAAACGCTTGATGCTCATCTCCCAGCAAACACCCGGAGCTCCTCTGGTATAAGGAGGGACACTGTGATAGGCTTCCCAGGATCTATCAGATGAAAACCCTGACTGATGCTGACAGTTCTAGAGAATTTCTTCTGTGGGCTCTCCGGAAAGGATGTTGTGCAAAATAATTCATACCTCCTGCTTCTCCTCTGGATTCACTACATATTTATTGATTACAGTCTCTCACTCTCTGATCTAAAAATATGAAAATGAGAATAAAGAAGGGAGTGGATTTTTTCCTCTGTTTTCTGTATAATTCCCTATATCTCTTTTTATAAAATTACTAGTTTTAACCTGGAAGTATATATTTTTTTCAAACTGTATTTCCTGGATCACATCTTTTCAGCTTAAGTCCACGTTCAAAGTCTAGATGACAAATGCATTTGGCTTCTGATGAGGTTTTCAGGATTTATGTTATATAAGTAAGATATCCTCTTAGTTTTAATGCATGTGAGCATTTTTCTCAGACTAGACTGTCAAGAAAAGAAAAAAGAATGAAACCAAAGGGATAAATTGGCAATCTAAGAAGCTCAATATTAAATTTGGATCCATACCTATTTGGATCTCTGAGTGGAGTCTTTCAGAATTCTGTATTTCCAAAGCATCAGTGCTGTTCCTTGTCTTGAATCCCCCCCCCTCCTCCTTTGGGGTAACTCCACCCAAGCACTGCAGAACATCTGCACGATGAAGATTGCAGAAAGCAGATAATAAATAATTGAAGGAAATCACTAGTAAAGGGTTAATACATATACCTTAGAACAATTTCCTTTTATTTGGGGCTGCTTAAATCCACTAATTTTTTTTATCTCCCCAAAGTTCAGTCCACCCAGGATGTCTACTAACAGAATAAACCTGAAAAAGTAGTATAAATCACTTTAATTCTCAATCTGTTTACCCATTCCAAAAAAAAAAAAAAAAGAAAGGAAGGAAGGAAAGAAGGAAGGAAGGAAGGAAGGAAGGAAGGAAGGAAGGAAGGAAGGAAGGAAGGAAGGAGAAAGAAAGAAAGAAAGAAAGAAAGAAAGAAAGAAAGAAAGAAAGAAAGAAGAAAGAAAAGAAAGAAAGAAAAGACTAATCTTTTCTAAAGTTGTGTTCAAATACTGGCCTCCTTGTGAAGAGCCACAGCCCAGTGAGCACTGCAGGCCACAGACCACCCAAGTCCCCCAGAGCGCCCTTCATACATTCAGACCTGCAATCCTTGTGGTTTAGGAGAAAATATTTTTGTTGAACAGGTGATTAAGTATTTCCAAGTGAAACACTTTTTGAAAACATAATGATGAGGTTTTCAGTTTGGGGAATAAAATGCCATTCCAGGATTCCATGATCCAGCAGTGACACCCAGTGGTCAGAGGCACTCGCAGGCTCTTTTCCCCGGAATCAGGGGAGGGAAACGTGAAAAGTCTTTGAGGATCGGGTGTTCAGAACGAATCCACGGAAGAGAAGGTAACAAACACAGGATGGG
The DNA here is from genome assembly GCF_053574225.1 of Canis aureus. Classification (NCBI taxonomy): domain Eukaryota; kingdom Metazoa; phylum Chordata; class Mammalia; order Carnivora; family Canidae; genus Canis; species Canis aureus. The sequence continues at coordinate 53,815,614 of NC_135631.1, forward strand.
CGATGTTTGTGGAGATGTGGGTAAGACAGGATCCAGATCCAGGACTACCCAGTGTCAACCAGCACGCCAGCACGATCCAGAGAACACCGGCCCACAAGAACGATGCTTGTGAACCAGTGTAGGTGGGACGATGACGGGCCATTAATGCTGGACCAAACCAGAGGTCACCCAGGCAAAGACAGGCAAATATGGTGGGGCGAATATGGCCTCTGATTGCAGAAGCAGCTCTGGGTCCCCGACAGGGGACTGTCCTTCTTCACAAGAACAGCTTACCATCAACCAGCGGCAGCCTCTGGGGATTTCCAGAGCTCCATATTTACACCTCCATTCTCCATCAGATTAGGACAAACCATTCCTGGCACTAGATTTTATCTCCAGCTTGCTACGATTTATGGCACTGTGCTAATTCTCAGGGTCAAGTGTTTCAATATTAGTCAAAATCCTATAAAGATCAGAAGCATAGTCTTTTTACATCTTCCCACACACTTCTTTGCATTCCCTCAAACTCAACGTCATGGAGAAAAATGGTGGGCCTCGGTCATCCACGTTTGTGTCCAAGCTGCAGAGCCATTGGCTGAAGATGGTTTGCTTTGCAATTAGTAGAAGGCAAGAGTCTGCAATGGAAAAACCATCAAACTCAGACCCAGAAAACGTGGGGGTGGATATGTGTTCTATTGCCCATTAATTATGTAAGATTGGCCAACTTCCTTAGACATTCTGAAAGCCAGTTTCCTAAATTAATAGCAAAAAATTTTTTTAATTAATTAATTAATTAATTAATTGCAATACTTACCCCGTATATGGTGCTAAAACTGATGACATGAGCATGTTTAGAGTGCCCACCGCTTAATACAGAATTTTTTTTTCTGACATCTTATTGCAAACTTTTCAGACACCGAGAAAAGCTGGAAGCATGTCACACTGAACACCCATATGCCCACCATCCAGATTCTACAATTAATGTTTTACTGTACTTGCTTTATGACTTGCCTCTCCATCTTTTGCGTCTCTACATATTCATCAATCCATCTCATCATTTTTGGTGCATTTAAGAGCAGCAGCCACCTGTTCGTTTCCACACACATCGTTAGCTAGAATGCACTACTTGTTTGGGATCCTATGCTGTTCTTTGGAAGTAAAGTTCACATACAACAAAATGCACAAACCCTAAAATGCTCACACCCTGAACCCAAGATTCCTGTCCTAATAGAGAACATTATCGTCATCCCCCCAAATCCCTCATGATGCATTCCAGCAAGTTCCTGACCCACCCCCAAGATACAACCACCCTTCTGATTATTTTTTTGTCATGTGGTCTTGCTCCCATCTACTACTGACCCAAAAGAACCCAGAATCTATGTCCCATGACTAGAGCTCTTGCCTTGAGTAGAGTTAAGCTACTAACTAGCAGTTATATGCCCTCTTCATTACTGTTGGCGTCCTGGTTTCTAAGAAGGGGGGCATCAATGAGGTGACAAGCACACCCGCCCCTGTCCAGACTGCACCGAGCTTCCTACAGCGGCAGTGAGAAGCGCCACCACCAGATGGCAGCAGGCCCCCGTCGTGCTTCTCAGACCAGGCCGTGGATTTGCAAAGTTCACTTTTCCTTGGGAACAAGATGCTAACAAGTGAAGGGCACCTATATTTAGGGCCAGAATTTGTAAGCAGGTCAACAAGCTGGAAGCAAGAAATTTGCAGGCAGAAAGAGTTAGGAGTTCCCAGAAAAAGAAAGACAGACAGAGCTTTCTGGACATAAGAAAGGTCATGTTAGGCTCCAGGGGTCTTATAAAGATTACGGGAATCAACAGCTGTACGAGGCCAGGCCACAGGGGTCCGAGCTCACGTACACTCGTGAGTTACCTTCGCAGGAGGTAACTCTGAGCACCCAGACGCTCGACTCTCCAGAGCCTGAGAACTGATGATGCCCACCCCTGATGGCCTCCGATTGGGCCTGGGACTCAGTCACCTTGAGATGACCTTTGCCCCAGTTCCATGCTGCATCCCCCTGAGCGAGCCCCTGCGTAACTGTGCATGTTCCCTTAGCCCCTTCTTAACTGTGCGTGCATCCTTAAAGCTTCCCCAACCTTGTTGTTTCAGGAGACAACTCTGTGGGAAACTTCCCTGATGTTTTCCTTACTTATTGTAAAGAAAATCTTACCTTTTCCTATTCTTTGGCTTGGTTGTGTCTTTTGGATCAACACCCACCAAGAGGGAACCCAATTTCAGTAACAAGCCCACAAAGGAGACTGATGAAAAAAAGATGTATGGTTGAGACCAGATCTCTGGCCATCCTTGTGGGTCTCTGGTCAGCCCTAGACCCGGTGTAGGATTTGCTGAGCACAGCTGCAGGAGACACACCCCATGGGCTGGTTTTAGAGCATCAGTCACTGCAGCAGTTCCCAAACACTCATGGTATTGAACAAGGATGAAAGAAAAGGCCTTCCCTGGACCTTCAAAAAGCAGGTGCCCGGCATCGTGGGAGAGGGTGGCTGGGGGCACATCTCCATCCCGGCCCTCAGATTCTCATGCCAATTCACAAAAGGATGTGAGAAGTGGAGAAACCTGAAGTGAGAGTCAGGACTGGGAGGATCCATATCCAAGAAACACTGGAGAGTATTTTAGAACAGCCAGGAGAGTGGTTAGAGGAAGGTCCTAAGGGCCTATTCAATACTCACTGGGTGTGTGTATGTGTGTGTGTGTTTTAAGATTTATCTATTTATTTTAGAGAGGGAGGAGCAGAGGGAGAGAGAGAGAGGGAGACTCTCAAGCAGACTCCCTGATAAGCAGAGAGCATGCCCAGACCTCAATACCTGGAGATCGTGACCTGAGCTGAAACAGAGTCAGATGCTTTTTTTTTTTTTTTTTAAGATTTTTCATTTATTCATGAGAGACACAGAGAGAGGCAGAGACACAGGCAGAGGGAGAAGCAGGCTCCCTGTGGGGAGCCCAATGTGGGACTCGATCCCAGGACCCCGGGGTCACGACCTGAGCCAAAGGCAGATGCTCAACCACTGAGCCCCCCAGGGGCCCCAACACTCACTGGTTTTTTAATGGAAGTTTGCAGTGTCCTGGAACCAAGAGGCGGTCACACCAGTTACCAACTGCATGACCACGGAGGAAAGAACGAGAACAACCTGAAGACACAGACATTACAGAGCCGTGAAGGTTGGCTTGGGTTAAGACCTTCCGATGACTGGAGGTACTCCACGGTGCAAGGAGCATCTTTTTCATTTTTATCTCCTGTATCCCCTTCAGGAGATTTTCGAAGCAAAGACAGCACCACTCGGGAGATACCGAGGAGGCAAGTCCGTTTGCCTGACTTCAGCTAGAACAGATCGGCGCTTTGCCAAAGCGTGGGGCTTGGGCTGAGAGCCAGGAGTAAAAAGAAATGATTTTAGGAGACGCTTCAATGTCCATTACAGAACAATAACGCACGGTGATGCACCCGATTCTCAGAAACCAGGCGATGGGCCGCATGGACCCTGGCGCGCAAACCGCAGTTCGCACCCACAGCCCAGGGGAAATGAAACACAGGATTCTTCTAGTTCTGGTGGGGGTGCTCCCCGGGGTTAAGGCATGTCCCGCCTCCCCGCCCCCCTCCTGAGCTTCTCCCACCGCACCAAGCCCACCTGACGGGCCCCCAAGCCTCATGCCCTACAAAGACTTCCTCACGTGGGAATGCCCCGAGCTTTGCCCCCGGGTGTCCCCCCAACCGTGTGACCACAGGCCCGCCCTGGTGCTGTCTCTCAGGGGCTCCTCGGCCGCTCTGCTCCCCCTTGCAGACCTGCGATGCCCAGGGACAAAGTCCTCGCGTGGCGACTCCCGCCCTGCGCCCCTTCCCCGTCCGGCACAGTCCACGCCGCTGCCAGCTGTGGGTCAGATCAGAGCTTTCGGGTCCTCTGGCAGGTCCACAGACGGCTCGTATGAATGCTGAGAACGGTGGATGTGCAGTCACAGCGGTGATACGCATTTTTCTGATCAAATACATGTATTTAAGTAAAAAAAGAAAAAAGAAGTCTTAAAGGTGATCAGTAAAAATTAGCATAAGGGATACTCGACTGGCGGAAAGATGTAGAAGATGGACGAACAGAAAGTCAGAGGAATAATGAATTAAATGAGCTCGCCAATCAGTTTTTTGAAAACATAGGGCCAATATTTAAAGAAATAAACAGGTAGGACACCTGGGGGGCTCAGCAGTTGAGCGCCTGCCTTCGGCCCAGGGCGTGACCCCAGGGTCTGGGGATCGAGTCCCGCATCGGGCCCCCCGCATGGAGCCTGCTTCCCCCTCTGCCTGTGTCTCTGCTTCTCTCTCCCTCTGTGTCTCTCATGAGTAAATAAATAAAATCTTTAAAAAAGAAAGAGAAAGAAGAAAGAGAAAGAAAGAAAGAAAGAAAGAAAGAAAGAAAGAAAGAAAGAAAGAAAGAAAGAAGAAAAGAGGTGATTGTAATCACCTCTATAATTATAAGCCAGGACTCTTCTCACCAGTGTAAACTCTGAATCAGTTCTGTTACTACACTTCTCATTTTTCACAACTTCAATTATATGCACATTTTTGATATTTTCTCTACTTCTAAAAGCCATCATAGGATGAACATGACCTATCGGCAGGGTCTTCTCTGTTGCAGTCAGGTCTGTGAGAACTGAAATCTGTTCAACACACCTTATTTGCCCAACGCTCCGCCACTGTGTCCGGGTGATAGACGTCACCTGTCACCTGTCACCTGCGAGGTGCACCTTGCGCTGATGCATAAACGTCCTAACTGTTTGCCTCGGGGACTGAGCTCACCTTACACTCGCCCCGTCCCAGGACGGATTCTGTGGGCTGACCAGAGGCACAGAGTCAAGACCCCACGGTTAGCCCACGGCAGGACCGGCCGCCCTCGCGCGGACGAGGAGAAGCGAGGGCCGGACGCGTCGGCCCGCATCCAACACTCGTTCACAAAGACCACGCACAGACGGTCCAGGGCAGGCCCTCGTGCCTCAGAGTTAGATCCGAAACCTGTGTCTGCCCCTTACTCGGCCACTGCGAATTTTTTTTTTAAGATTTTATGTATTTGTTCATGAGAGACCCAGAGAGAGGCAGAGACACAGGCAGAGGGAGAAGCAGGCTCCATGCAGGGAGCCCGAAGCAGGACTCGATCCCGGGACCCCGGGGTCACGCCCCGGGCCCAAGGCAGGCGCTCCGCCCCGAGCCCCCGGGGACCCCCGGCCACTGTAACTACTGGGGGAGATTTCTCTCTCGGCGGCAGCACGCGGCGCTGCCCAGGACTCGGGAAAGTCGCTGGATTTACTGTTCTCTCCGGGGAGGAGGACTCGACGGGCGCCCAGTGCTCTGGACACGCACGGTGTCATCTCATCTGATGTTATGTCACAGCCCCAGGAGGGGAGGGAGCCGGCTCCCTCTGTGCACTCGAGGAAACTGAGCTGCAGAAGGTTCCAGAACGCCCCCCCGCCAGCAGCTTCTCCTCCCAGTGCCCCCCACACAGCTGGAGGCCACGCGGGCAGTGCTCCTCCGGCCTGCGGCCAGGAAAGCAGTCCGAGCGGCCCCAGGACTTGGCTGAGGTCCCAGGGCCCCCAGAGCCACCTGGCGCAGAACCGGGGTCCCAGCGTCCAGACCCGCCCTGCGTGTGCCACCAGGCGTCACCCGGCGCTGCACCTTCCACGGCCTCCTCCCTCCTCCGGCCCCCCTGCAGCCCCCAGGGAGCGTCGCGGCCCACGCTCTCCCCGAATCTAGAAGTGATGCTCCCCGTAAACCTCCCGCCTGGCTTCCTCCTGCGACTGCCCCCGAGCAGCGCCCCCAGGAACAGGGTCTGCCCCGACGGCCCCTGTGTGTCCCTGCCCCTCCACCCCCATCCCACCCCCCCACCTGCACAGTCCTGCCCCCCAGCACTGGGCCAGGCTGCGCTTCCCACCCCCCGGCATCTCGGGGCCCCTGTGCCCACTGGGCCGGGAGCAGGACGCTGTGTGGCTTCAGGACCCGGCGGTGAGGACTGCGTGTCCTCCCCTAGCCTGGATGCAGCCCGGGCCGGAGGCCAGTCCCCTGGTACCAGGAGGGTGGCTCCTTCGTCCCGCACTCCTCCCTCCTTAGCCTTTGGCCTCCAACCACCCCCTTGACAGAAACCCAACAAAACAAACTAGGGGTGGTGGAAGGGGAGGTGGGCGGGGGGTGGGAGTGACTGGGTGACGGGCCCTGAGGGGGGCACTGGACGGGATGAGCACTGGGTGTTATTCAGTATGTTGGCAAATTGAACGCCAATAAAAAATAAATTTATTAAAAAAATCTAAAATAAAATAAATAAAATAAATTTTAAAAAAAGAAACCCCACAGCCATTAGTCTCCCAAGGGTCCCAGGGCCTGACCTGCCCTGACCTGCTCATGACATCGGTCCCCAGGCCCGTCCCCTGCCTCTTCCGGCCTCATTTGCTCCCTTCTTGTCTTCATCCCTCCTCCACCAGTTAAAGCTTTGATCTCAGATACACAAGGTCCAGGGCCTGGGTCCTCCAGCATTTGTTTGACCTCAGGCAAGTCACGGACAGTCCCTGAGCCTCTCTTTCCTTACCTGCAAACAGAAAAAGGTAAGTGAAGGGTTATAGGGGCCTAAGTGGGCAAAAGGGCAAAGCGTAGGCCGAGGAGAGGTGTCAAGGGAGGTTCGTTCCCTGACCACCTGCCCCCTTTTCACCTCTACGTCCCACAGAGATCCTGGCACAGACAGCGCTCAGCCGAAACTCGTGGACGCACACGGGGCCAGTGGTCACGCGTGGTGACGGCTCCCGGCGTGAGCAGCGCCAGCTAAAGCTGGAGAGTAGAGAGGACCAGGGAGGAGCCTGGTGTCTTGCCAGGGAAATTCCTTGCGGGTTTCTCATCTCTGACCCTCCCTCTTCTGTACCACCCTCCCGCACCCCGACGGCGTCTGCAAACCCACTTGTCAGCAGCCAGTGGAATCCACAGATGTGAGAGGTTAATCGAGCTCTTCAAAAATAGCACAGAGCTCAGCTGTGGATGCCAGGGTTAGAGAGGCAGGCAGCATATTTTTGTCCTGCCTGCAAAAAAAAAAAAAAAAAAAAAACAACGCCCCATTTTTCATGAACATTACGTCCTCGCAATTGTACAATTGGTAAGATGATCATGTTCGACCCAGAATTTGTAAGTTGTTTTCCTTTGACCCAGAGTTTATGCTCCTGTGTTTAAACCACTTAAAAGGCCTTGGAATTTTGTCCTGGGTCACAGTACATTTTTTTTTAAGAATTAAAATAGCATCATAAATTCTTAGAAATCATGACTGTGGATTATTCTCAACGGCAAATTCTGGAGGAAGAAATGACTTATTCCAAGAGTCAACATTCATGTTTATCAAATTTCTGAATTGGTTTAGAAGTGCTTTGAATATAACAACAAAAAAAAAGTGTTGATTTCCAATAGATGTCAATACTTTCCACTGAAAATTGGGCACCCTGTGAAGTCCGTTTTTTGTCACTCCACAGATGTAAAAGCACCCTGGGGCACTAATGAAAATAATTGGTAAGGGCTTTATTGAAATATAATTCGCGTATCATAAACTTCCTCATTTGAAGTGTATAGTTCAATGGTCTTTACTTTCTTTTTTTTTTTTTTTTTTAATGGTCTTTACTTTCGTCACAGAATTGTGCAACCATTGACATGGTCTAATTTTAGAACATTTCCTTCACCCCAGAATGAGGCCCAATGGCATTCACTCTCTGAATGGGTTGAATTGTGTCTCCTCAAAGATGCTATGTGGAAGTCCTCACCCCCCAGTACCTTAGAATGTGACCTTCTTTGGCAAAAAGATCTTGGCAATTGCAATTAATTAAAATAAAATGAGGTCATTAGAGTGGGCTCTAATCCAGTATGACCAGTGACCTGACACAAGGGGAGAATTTGGACACCGGCGTGCACATATACACACAGAAAATATCATCTGAAGACGAAGGCAGAGCTTGGGGTAATGCCTCCCCAGGTCAAGGAACACCAAAGATTGCCGGGAAATTACCAGAAGCTGGCGAAGAGGCATGGAATAGATTCTTAGAGCCCTCAGAAGGAACAACCACCTCAACGTCAGTATCAGACCTCTGCTCCAGAACTGGAAAAGCATATATTTCTTTTGTATAAGTCACCCATCGGCCGGCACCCCCATCTGACCCCAGCCCCCTGCAACCACTAACCTGCTTTCTGTCTAAATATTTGCCTATTCTGGATATTTCCTATAAATGGAATCCTGTAATATGTGGTCTTTGGGACTGGCTTCTTTAGCATATGATTCATATTATTTATAGTATAATGTTTTTAATATTCATTCAACATTCATCAAAGACAGGAGCACTTCTTTCTTTCCATTGCCAACTTAAATTCCATTGTATGGATACATTCACTTTATTTATGCATTTACCAGTTGATAGATACCTAGGTTGTTTTCACACCTGGACTATTAGGAATATGCTCAGAACATTCATGTACGAGTTTTACGTGGACACATGTTTTCATTTCTCTTGAGTATACAGCTAGGAGTGGAATTCCTGGGTCATATGCTCTTAATATTTTAAGGAACTTCCAGACTATTTCCTAAAGTGGCTGCACCACTTTACATTCTCACCAGCAAAGCACAAAGTTCCCAATTTCTCCACATTCCATCAACACCCGCCATGTCTGTCTTATATTTTAGCCACCCTAGTGCATGTCAAGTGGTATCATTGTGTTTTTATTTGCATTTCCCATATGACTGATGTTGTTGATCGTCTTCTCATGTGCTTATTGCCCATTTGAATATCCTCTTTGGAGGAGTGTCTATTCAAATTCCCCACCTATATTTTATCTGGGTAATTTGTCGGTTTATTACTGAGTTTTGTTTTTTTTTTATGATAGTCACAGAAAGAGAGAGAGAGAGAGGCAGAGACACAGGCAGAGGGAGAAGCAGGCTCCATGCAGGGAGCCCGATGTGGGATTCGATCCTGGGTCTCCAGGATTGCGCCCTGGGCCAAAGGCAGGAGCCAAACTGCTGCACCACCCAGGGATCCCTTATTACTGAGTTTTAAGAACTTTTTATATATCCTGGACATCGATACCTTACCATATATATGCTTTAAAATATTTTCTCCTAGTCCACGGGTTATCTTTTTGCTTTCTGGGCCATGTCTTATGCAGCACAAAAGTTTTTAGTTTTTATGAAATCCAATCTGTCTACTTTTTTGTTGCTGTCGTTGCTTGCACATTCTTCATGTTGTATCTAGGAAACAATTGTCTAACCAAAGGCCATGAAGATTTACTCTTGTGTTGGTTTTAGGAGTTTTATACTTCAAGGAGTTTTAAATATAAGACAGAACCTCTTTCATTTTGGCCTATAAATCACTTAGAATTAATTTTTGCATATGATGTAAGGAGTTGAAATTCACTCTTTTGCATATGGACATCCACTTGTCCCATCACTATTTTTGTCTGGAAACAACCATCCTTTCTCTAGGGAATTCCTTCATATCATGCAAAAATTCAGTTGACCATAAATAGTTATGAATGATTTATTTGTGGACTCAGCCCTATTCTATTGATCTATATACCTACACTCATGCCAGCAATGCAGTCTTCCCATAACTTTGTAGTAAATTATTTAATTGGGAAGTGTGAGTTCTCTAGCATTATTCTTCCTTTCAAGATTGTTTTGGCTGTTTTGACTTCTCCGCATTTTGATATGAATTTTAAGATCATTTGCCATTTTCTGCAGGAAAGCAGGTGGAATTTTGATACGGATTGCATTGAATCTATAGATCAATTTGGGAAGCGTTGCCATCTTACAAACAATTAAGTTCTGATTCATGTTTGTAGTTTTGCTGTACAGTTTTACACACTTTTGGTTAAATTTTTATGTATTTTATTTTTTGATGGCATTGTAGATGGAATATTTTCTTAATTAATTCTCAGATTGTTCATCACTACTTTATAGATATATAATTGATTTTGACCTCAAAAATGTCTGACCACCTCGGTGGTGCAGTCAGTTAAGCATCCAGCTCTTGGTTTCAGCTCAGATCGTGATTTCAGAGTCATGAGTTCAAGCCCCATGTCAGACTCCATACTCAGTACAGACTCTGCTTAAGACTTTCTCTCCCTCTCCCTCTGCTCCACTCTCAAAATTAAAAAAAAAAAGAAAGAAATATAACTAATTTTTATATTGATATTGTATCCTGCCACCTTGCTTAATGTATTAGTTCTAATTATTTTATATTGGATTCCTGGGGATTTTCTAGGTACAAAATCATGTCACCTGCAAATAAAGGTAATTTTGCTTTTTTTTCTTTCCAATATGAATGGTTTTTATTCCTTTTGTTTGCCTAATTGGCTTGTCTGGAACCTCCAGGACAATGTTGAATCAAAGGGGTTAAAAGTAGACATCTTTCTCATTCTCAATATTAGGGGAAATCACCAGGTTTTTCACCTTTAGGTATGAGGTGAGCTGTGAATTTGTCACAGAAGCCTTTTATCAGGTTGGGGAATCTTACTTTATTCCTCATTTGTTGAATACTTTCAACATTGAAGAGACAATAATTTTTTGTCACATGCTTTTGCTTCATCTATCTAGGTAATCATGTGCTTTTTTTGACACATAGATATAGTACATAGCGATGACTGATTTTTCCCATGCTACACTTACCTGGTCTCCTGGGATGAGTCCCAGCTGGTTATGATGTATCTCCTTTTTATAAAAGATTTAGTTGTATTTTGTTGAGGATTTTGGTGTCTTTGTTTATAAAAGGTATTGATCGACAGTTTTCATGTGATGTATTTGTCTAGTATGGGCTTCACGGTTATATTGCCCCATATGATGAATGAGAAGTAAATTCTCTCTTCTTTTCTGTGTTTAGGGAGAGTTTTTGAAGGATTGGTGTTCATTATGATCGAGGATTCGCAAATAAAACCACCTGTGCTTGTGCTTCTCTTTGTGAAAAGATTTAAATTACCAATTCAATCTATTTATCTGTTATAAGTCTATTCAGATATTCTATTTCTTCTTCTGTCACTTTTAGTAATTGGTGTCTTGGTAAGGATTTGTCCATATGTCTGCGTTATCTAATTTGTTGGCCATTCTAGCAAAAGTTATTTGATGGTGAATTCTGTGAGTCTTACCATCTGCCAGGAACTATGCTAGATGTTGCAGATCCAAGATCTTAAAAGATAGTGTGTTTGCCTTTAAAGAACTCCTTATCTAAGGAGGGAGAAAAACACAAACAGGAAAATCCTGTGGAGTGAGAAGTTCTAGGTCAGAGTTTGAGAAGAGCTTGGAGCTCAGATGGAAACGTAATGAACACTGTCCGAATAACCAGGAAAAGAAGAGGAAGCCAGCTGGATTTTAGAGAAGAGGCATCTGCCTGAATACAAGCAGCCAGATCATTCCAGAATGAAGACATTCCCACGCTGGCACCCTTCAAGAGCCATTCCCCAGTATGCTGCAGCAAGAAATTAATTCTGGGCAGCCTTTGCAACACCAGCCCACCATAAATCTCATGGCACAGTGGTGCCTCCAGTGGTATCCAAATAACTGACGAAGCTTGACATCAACCTGCTTCCCCTCCTCCCCCTTTCCTTATCTTAGTAGATCACTCCAACCAGTTATTTCAAAAGCCAGAAAAAGTAACAATTTCAGGAGCAAGGGTGCAGATGGAGGCTCATGCACCCTATGTCTAAAATATCAGCACTTACAAATTAGGCTAAATAATTATTAAACAAAATTCACTTTCTATCCTCTTACTTTGTAAAGGTAGCTTGGTAGGGACCTCAAGGGTCTTAGGGCTTATCAGGTATCTTGTCATTCCACATCAGAATGAGTCACAGGTATGGCTGGCGGGCAGCCCTGGACACCCAGCCTTAAGCTGGGCCAACCATCTCTCTTCTTATCCCACTGCTGTTCCATCCCACACCAAGAGACATCTTGCGTACCACTATGTAGACATCATGGTTTGATGAACTGCCCACAGTTCCTGAAATCAACCATTCTTTGGACAACTCTAAGGCTCATGGGCACTCACACAGATGGTATGCTCCACCCCCTGGAAGAAAAACCAGGACAGAAGGTTCAACATGCCCTGGAGTTGGACCTGTGGTTGCTTGTGAAGGCACCCAGAATGTGATCTAGAAAGGAATTTGGATTCCAAATGGGCATAGCTCCCTTGGCTCTGTGTGTTTTTACCTCTGGGTAGTCAGTAGCACAAGCAGCAGAGGCAGCGCCCACAAAACAGAGGCACCTCCAATGGTGTGTAAAGGTGATACTGTCTTGGAGGCCATCTCAGCCTCTCCTTTACCCTCATGCTGTCTCCAACAGAAATCAAGTCTGTCCATTCCACCTCATCTTTCCTATTTGTTCCAATGCCACCTCTCAGCCATCTGACACTTCATGTGACTGGAACCTGCAAAGACACACGGCATCGCTTCACAGAAGAATAGCACCTCTGTGAATGCGCTGCATTGAGACGTTTCACGTGCTTTCCATTCTGCAAGGTTATTAATCCTTTAAACCCTTAGCCCGTGGACTTTATCACATACTTAGGGGCAAAATCAATCATATAAATGAGGCATCTGGGGATCCCTGGGTGGCTCAGCAGTTTAGCACCACCTTCACCCCGGGGCCTGATCCTGGAGACCAGGGTCGTGTCCCACATGGGGCTCCCTGCATGGAGCCTGCTCCTTTCTCTGCCTGTGTTTCGGCCTCTCTCTCTCTGTGTCTCTCATGAATAAATAAATAAAATCTTTAAAAATAAATAAATAAATGAGGTATACAGGACTTAAATAAAATGAAGAGGTTCATTACAAAAATCCTATGAAAATTAATTTTGTTCGTTAAATATCTGAAGCCTCCACTAGCTCACATCCTTTAGGGTAGCTACTATCAAAACAAAACACAACACAACACAACAAAACAAAATAGCAAACGTTTTCAAAGATGTGGAGAAATCAAAAGGTTTGTGCACATGCCACAATATAGATGAACCTTAAAGCCCTGATGCTAAGTACATAAGCCAGGTACAAAATGTATACATATATTATGATGTATGATATAAGTATAATATATGTGCACACATATAGTATGATTTCCATTAATGAGGCAACAAGAGGAGTCAAATTCTTGGACATAGACAGGAAGTAGAATGGTGGTTGCCTGGAGGGGGAGGGGGAATGAGGTGCTTTTGTTTAATGGATGTGGAGTTTCAGTTTTATGAGATACCAGCGTTCTGGAGATGGATGGAGTAGTGCTCACACAACAGGGCAACTGTGCTTAATGCCACTGAACTGCGTAATTAAAAATAGGTAAGATACTATATTAATCATGGTTCTTTGGAGAAACCACATTGCGATGGGATGTGTCATATATATTTGTATATAAAGAGATTTGTTATAAGAAATAGGCACACAGGGCAGCCCGGGTAGCTCAGCAGTTTAGTGCTGCCCTTCAGCCCAGGGCGTGATCCTGGAGACCCGGGATCGAGTCCCGCATCGGGCTCCCTGCATGGGGCCTGCTTCTCCCTCTGCCTGTGTCTCTGCCTCTCTGTTTCTGTCCCTGTCTCTGTCTCTCTCTCTCTTTCTCTGTCTCTCTCTCTGTCTCTCATGAATAAATAAATTAAATAAAATCTTAAAAAAAAAAAATAAAAGAAATAGGCACACACAATTATAGAGGCAGACAAGTCCCAGATTCTGCAGGGTGGATTGGTGAGCTGGAACCCCAGGATCACTGGTGGTGTAGCCCTAGTCCAGAGGCCCGCAAGGTGTAAGACACAGGGAAAGCCAATGTTCCACTTTGAATCTGAAGGCAGGAAAAAGCCGAGGGCTCAGTTCAAGGGCACTCACGCAGAGGGTATCCCTGAGAAGGGGTCAGCCTTCCCCCGGCCGCATCCACGTTATGGAGCGCACCCTGTTTTCCTTGGTCAGATGCTAACCTCATCTAGAAACACCCCCATGGAAACACCCACAAGAGTATTTGACCAACTATCTAGGTACCTCGAGGCCCAGTAATGGTGACACAGAAAACTAACCGGCCTGGATAATGAGTTTTATGTCACACATATTTTAACTCAATTAGCAGCTTGGCTGGTTGGTTGTTGTGCTTTCCAGCCTCCCCTTTATCTTTCTGCTAGAAAGAAGGCTGCAGACTTCAGCCACAATTTACAAATATTTGGTAGTATTATGTTGCAAGGAATGGTGGGGCAGTCCCAGAAGAAGGTAATTCTTAAAAGCTTTGCCTTCATTCATGCACACAAATTTGATGCTTCTCAATACATTTGTTTTGTAAGTGGCCAATAAAGTAACAGATCATTTGATTAAAATTCTATATTCTTTTCACAGTAGTCATCTGGAGTTTCAGGGAACTTCCACATGTGGTCTTGGCCATGATGTCACTCAGTTACAAGGTTTGGGGTATCTGGGTGGCTCAGTCAGTTGAGCGGCAGACACTTGATTTCAGCTCATTCATGATCTCAGGGTCATGGGATCCAGCCCCACTTCCAGCTCCATGCTCTACTCCAGAATCTGTTTAGGAGTCTCTCTCTCCTCTCTCCTTCTGCTGCTCCCCCCACTCACTCTCTCTCTCTCTCTCTCTCTAGAATAAATAAATGAATCTTAAAAAAAAAAAAAAAAACAATCAGAATGTTTTACAAGTTAAAAAACTTTGAGGTCCCCAGAAGGGAAAGAAAAAAACTAAAAGGTAAGTTAGGAAAAGTATTTGCCAAGAAGGAAGGGACCAGAGACCAAATTCACCAAGTCCCAGCAGGTCTGGCCTTTATCTTGACCTCAGAAATGCCAAGCATGTTCCCATTTTGCAAAAGACATCAGCACCACCTTGTTCTTCACTGGCTTTCTCACCCTTTAAGCCTTTAGTTGGATCTCAGACTGCATTACCAGGAACCTTCTAGTCACTTCCTATCACAGCATCTTGTTTCATTTCCTTTAGGCACTTGGCAGTGTCGAAAGTTATCTTTTTTTGTTAACTTACTGGCTAATTTTCATTCTCTGCCTCCAGGAGTCAAAGGATCCCAACCATCTTGGATCCCGGTGCCTAGAACAGTAACTTGCGTAGAGTGATTATTCAGCAAATACCATATAATGAATGAATCAGTGCATGAACAGGGTAATTTCAAAAGGGAATGAACTGGGAATTTAATGTTTCACTTCTACAACGTTAAAAACCACATAAAATTTGAAATTGCAGTTTGTTTTTCTGGTATTTTCCCTCCTAATCGAGAAGTCAAAGATTCCCAAAAGATTCCAGGACCAAGTTGTAGTGCCAATTATGGCTCAAGGTGCGGTGTGCTCTCCACCTCAACCCTGTCCCAACCAGCACCTCTGGAGACATGCCCACCTTTGTATTAGTCACTTAGGTTTTCTACCAACAAAGTAGGACTTTTGGTGGCGGCAGCTACAGAAACACAGATAATAAACACTTTATACTTGGAGCCTGAGCCTCACCCCCTAGTGACCTGAGTGAGAATAATCTACATGTAATATAAAAACCCGACATAAAGAGGTGGGGGGGATTCTAAATTGACCCACAATGACCAGATCCCTTTAGAATTTTCTGCCTTTGACTGTGGGTCTGACATTTAAAGCTGGCTTCTAATCAGTGTAATGTGGCACAGATGATGAAGCTCACGCCTCTGAGTGTGTTACATGACAAAGGTGAAGGGATCTAGCAGATACAATTGAGGTCCCTCAGCAGGTGGCTCCAAGCCATAAAAAATGAGATCAGCCTGGGTGGGCTTGTGGGCTTGGAGGTCAGAGAATGGAAAGTCAGGCTGTCCCCCCGCTGGGCTTGAAGACGCAAGCCACCGTGAGTTGTGTAGCTTCAAGGAAAGGAATCCGTCGTGAGCCTGGAAGAGGAGCCCAGACTCTGGGGAGACCCCGACCTGGCCGGTGCTGATCATAGCCCTGTAAGGTCCTGAGCGGAGGACCCAGCTGAGCAGTTCTCCAATTCCTGATCCACAGAAACTGCGAGTTAACACAGCTGGGTAGCGTCACCGCGGCTGCTAAGTGGTGGCGATCTGTTTCGCAGCAGTAGAACACCCGGACGAGAGTGGCGACGATCGGGGCCCTCATGGTAGGAACCGCACTTTAATATCACTAAACTCACGTGCGCAGAAACGTATCTTCCATCACCCAAGCTCTCTTTCTTGCGCTCATCTACCCTGATGAATAACAACTAACATCTGGATTTTTCTCGATCCCTTTCCAATGAGATCTCGGACGATCTTGGTTTCTGATTTTGCCCCAGAGCCCCATCTGATATTCAGGGCCTGAGGCAGCATCGCAGATGGGGATGGGCAGCGGGGGGAAGGTGCCATGTGTCTGATCCATGAGTGTCTGATACCTAGGCATGCCTCCTCCTCTGTGCTGACACCCACTGTGGGTTCTCATGTCTCCAGGGGCCTCCGCACACCACCCACACCACCTCTCTGCCAGTGCCCTGTAGCTCTGCCCTGACATCCACGTACGTGAGACCTGTGGGCCTCTCCTGGGGCGACCTGTGACTCAGAGTGCTGTGCAGACCTGCTCCACCCACGCAGGCCATCAACCAACCATACTCACTGCCCCTGGATGTCATCGGGCTCCAGAAGATGGGCATGGGTCCTCCCCTCTCGAGCAATTCCAGCTCCCCAGGGAGTCCATCCTTCCCTTGGAGGATGTGATGCTTCTAGGAGCGGGCAGCAATGCCCTTCAGGACCTACCATCCTCCCCCGCCTACAAGTCCCTTGTCATCCTCAGTCGAAGAGTAATTTTGATCCCTTAGGAAGTTCAGGGGGGAAAGTAGCTTGTTCAATAAGTCGTTCCTCCACTGCACCATGGTATTTGCACTTTAAGGACAAAGAATTGGATGTGCACGTTCTCTGGTTCACCAACTCTTGGGAACAGCAGACCTGAGACCTAGTACCCGGCATGGGAAATTAATCAGTAGGCTAGGTTTGGTTTCCAACAACAAACAGAATCCAGTGGCTCAAAACACAAAAGTTTGTTTCTCACTCATGTAATGTCTGCTGTAAGACAGTAAGACAGCTGTCCTGGTTGTTCCTCATGGTCGCTCAGCCATCTCAGTGTCACGCTAGAGCCACTTGCACCAGCTTGCAATGGCCAACTGTTGGCATTTCCCCCCAAATCTGGGTTCAGAGGCAGCACATAGGCAGCATGAAATTGGCCTTGGTGGAAGTACTTACACCATGAAATTGGCAAATGCCACACTCACGTTGCCTTTGTTCCCCAGACGTAGCAAATGTTGTACAACATTGCGCACCACTGACCACCCACCTCAACCCATGGCCTCAATGTCACCAATGCAGAGATGGGCAGATCCCAAGCCCAGTTCATCAGGCCTTAAATAATTTTACCTGGAAAAGATATCCTGCCTTCGTTAACAGCCCAGGGGCCAGAACTAACCACGTGGCCACGCCTCACCACCAGCAGGTGGGGAAAGGTGGGGTGGCGTGTAGGTATACGCTGAGACGGAAGAGTCTCTGTCATGCTGTAGAAAAGTGGGGTGCGGAGAAAGAACAGGTCCGCTGGTGATAGGCCATCACATGCTACCCCATTGCATGGATTTCTGTGGAAGAACAGAGGGAGAGGCACATTATAAAGAGGCTTAGAAAGGACATCTATTTGGAATATAGAAAAAAAATTTAGAGGCTACTTGTGACAATGGTTTCCAGAATCTCAAAGAGATTTCATTTGCATGAAGAACACTACTTGTTCTGGTTGCTGGATGACACAGTGAGGAGGGGGCTCTTCCAGCCTAAATTAATAGTTTGGGTGGAGCTACAAGCCTGGTGGAACTAGAACAGAAACAGGGCATTGTCCTGGGGAGTGACTAGAGGAATTCTGATTTCGGTCAGCCAGAACGAGAAGACCTCACCGCAGTAGCGCTCGGATGGTAGGAAAGAACTAGTCAGGAGCAGAAATCTCATATGCATGGAGAATCCAGTGGGTAGATGTTCCAGAACAAATTGTGTCTCCATGAAATAAACAACACTGCAGTAATTGTCACGTTAGGGGCTTTCTACAGTGCAGTTGCGAAGGTGACTCATCGCCTTGTTCACGGCAGGGACCTGGAAGTCCTGAGAAGTCCCTGTTGACTCTTAAGATCCGATGACTCCGAAATGGTCCTTGTGAGGATATTGAGGGTGGGGGTACGGAGAGTTCTTGGAGATTGCAAAGTAGGAAGTTAAGAAAAGGAATAAGGCAGCCTGGGTGGCTCAGCCGGTTTAGCGCCTGCCTTCGGCCCACGACCTGATCCTGGAGACCCGGGATCGAGTCCCACGTCGGGCTCCCTGCATGGAGCCTGCTTCTCCCTCTGCCTGGGTCTCTGCCTCTCTCTCTCTCTCTCTCTGTGTGTGTCTCTCATGAATGAATAAATAAAAAATCTTAAAAAAAAAAAAGACAAAGAAAAGGAATAGCAGAGGGTGCAGGGTGTTCAGAGAAAAAGACAAAGGGAATGAAGCCTTGAAGCCACAGCCCTGTCCATGCACTGGGACAGAGTTAGCCCCGTGGGGCTGCAGGTGAGTGTCGCAGAGGACGCCCAGCTGAACCCACAGCTGCACCTGCTGGGCGGGGACCAGACGAAGCAGTGATCCCGCCTGCACGTAGGGACCTTCCCGATAAACAGCAAAGTAAGTCAACAAATACCCACCATTTGCTTCGACATGGATGGACCTGGAGGGTATTATGCTGAGTGAATTCAGTCAATCGGAGAAGGACAAACATTATATGGTCTCATTCATTTGGGGAATATAAAAAATAGTGAAAGGGAATAAAGGGAAAAGGAGATAAAATGAGTGGGAAATATCAGAAAAGGAGACAGAACATGAGAGACTCCTGACTCTGGGAAACGAACTAGGGGTAGTGGAAAGGGAGGAGGGCAGGGGGTCGGGGTGACTGGATGACAGTCACTGAGAGGGGCACTTGATAGGATGAGCACTTGGTGTTATTCTGTATGTTGGCATATTGAACACCAATAAAAAATAAATTTATTAAAAAAAAAGGAAGAATTACTTCTCCTGGAACACTCAGATTACTCAGACCTCTTCCTACTGCAACATGGTATACTCACGCGCACGGAGACATAAAATAGTCACGTTGTTAAATCCATTTAGTTGGATTTTGTATGATTCATTTAAGGCCGAATCCCGAAGATAGTGGAAGCTACTCGTCTTACTTATTCATGTGTGTGTCTGTTGCTTCTTTCTCGGTCCATCTCTTATGACCTGGGCTTCGTGGTCTGGGAACATGTGGCCCTGCCCCCTCCCTGGAGCCGCCACTTCTGTTTCCACCAAGGAGTCCCAGCACCTGCGATGACCACAAGGGTTTTCATACTGAAAATGCAGGTGGCTTTCTTCCCTGGGCCTGTGGCTGAAGACCATTAACCCAGGGGAAGGAGCCCGGGGAAGGCTTCCTATGCTGCGGGAGCTGTACCTGCAGGACCTGGTCCTGGTCCCCTGGGAGAGCTTTCCAGTCCCCAGGACTGTGGTTTACCAGAGTGACCACTGGATGGAAGCAGCCACTGGAGATTGTGTCTTGTGTGCTCTTAGCAAGCCCTTTACTTGCTTGGGGTCTCCAGGGGGGAGCTGCGGAGGGAGCGCTGCTAGCCTCACGCCAGAGGGCCCAGCCTATGCCAGCCACTTTCTTGCGGACCAAGGTCAAGGCCTGGCCACTCACCCACTCAGTGCCGGGCACGCCATTTCATCTGCTCTTCTTCACAAACTCCCCCTGAAGCCAGTGTATTATTGGCCCCCCTTGGAAGAGGGAGAACCTCTGCAAGCGCCCGGGTCCAGATTTTGGCTGCCTTGTGGGAAGCACATGGACTAGAGCCACCTCAGCAATGCAGATGACCCTCCCCCCAGGCTCACGGAGCCCTTGGTGCCTGGGGAGTGGGACCCTAGGCTTGCACCACCAGCGTCAGGCCGGCCCCCAAGGGTGGAGCCCGGATATCTGTGTCTCCGGCCTCTAACCCCCGCCCTGCACCTGGCTGTCCCATTGCCTGTTCCTGTTCAGACCTTCCAGCAACCCGTCTTCCTGGGCTGAGCCCGTCCTGTGTCCTGGGTGGCTCCCCACTCCCCTCACATCACAGCGCTGTTCCTGGAGGGAAGGAGGTCCCCTGTGCAGCGTGGCCTGCCATATACAATTGGGAAAGGCCGCATTGAGATTTCGCCCGATTCTCACCCCGTCACACACCAACCATGTCCTGGCCACACTTGAAACGCTGCTCTAGTGCATCCGGGGCAAATCCGCGGTGGGGAGCTGTGTGGCCCACCCCGTGCCCACCGCAGACATGAGTAGTCGCTCCCTGGGCTCCTCCCCACCCGCCAGGGAGGCCCCACAGTCATCACCACCAAGCCCAAGTGGCCACCATGATGCAGTCGGCTTGACAGGACACCACGCTGACCAGCACCCCTGGACTAGGGCCATTTGCCCTCAACCCCAAGAAAATATGGACATACCTCGGGGACATAATGGTTTTGGGTCCAGACCATTGCAATCAAGTGAATATTGCAACAAACCTAGTCAAACGAATATTTTGGCTTCCAGTGCATCTAAGACTTATGTTTAGACTGTGCTGTGATCGACTTAATGCACGACATCATTATGTCTAAACAATGTACGTCTTAGTGAATAAACACTTTATTGCTAAAAAATGCTAACGGTCCTCGGAGCTTCCTGTGAGCTGTAGTCCCTGATCGGGGTTCACCATAATAACCATAATAACCACGAGAAAGCTTCTTTATTGCGAGAATTACCAAAATGTGACGAAACAGAAAGTGAGCAGATGGTGTGGCAGAGAAATGCCGGGGCAGCCTTGCTCCACACAGGGTGAGGGTTGCCACAAAAATCTTACTTTATAATAAATACCGAATCGGTAAAAAAATTAAAAAAAAAAAAAATAAATAAATACCACGTCTGTAAGGCGCAACAAAGCAAACCGTGGTAAAACAGAGTACGCCTGCGCTGCTTTCCCCGTGATCTGAAATCAATTTGATTGCTTATTAGAAAATGCAGCTTTTAGGGGCACGTGGGTGGCTGGGTTGGTTAAGCATCTGACTCTTGATTTCAGCTCAGGTCATGATCCCAGGGTCCTGGGATCGAGCCCCGTGTTGGATTCCCTGCTCAGCATGAAGTCGGCTTGTCCGTCTTCTTCTGCCCCTCACCGCGCCCCCCTCCTCTCTCTCTAAAATAAATCTTAAAAAAAAAAAAAAAAAAGAAAATGCTGCTTTTGTACAATATATTCCTTTTTTTTTTTGTACAATATATTCCTAATGATGTCATCATCATATGACATAGGCAAGTGTCTGTCCCCCACGGAAGTTTGGGAAACTCTTTTGCTGTTAGCGACTCCCACTAGGAAATTAGTACATTTTAATTGACCAGATTAGCGAATTCATACCCTCAGTATAGAGACACAGGAAGCGGGTCAGGGCAATCCCTGGAAATGGCAAGCGGCCAGACCAGGAGGTGCAGACAGGCTACCGGAGGTCTGCCACCGTGGTCTTTAAGATTTAGAGCCCAGGACACAAGCAAGGGTTCCTCCTCCCTGGACCCCACCCTCCCCAGCCACCGGGCAGCCCAAACCCAGTGACTACTACTGTTTTCCTCTTTGGCTTCCACCTCTGCAATCCTAATTGTTTATATATTTTTTAAGATTTTATTTATTTGAGGGACAGAACGTGGGGGCGGGAGGAAGGGGCAGAGGCAGAGGGACGAGCGGGGAAGCCCACACCTGGCTCCATCCCAGGACCCCGAGATCATGACCTGAGGCCAAGTCAGACACTTAACCCGCTGAGCCCCCCACGTGCCCCGGAATCCCATTGTTTATAAATACAAAAGTTATACAAGCCCACTTGATGTGAATGAAATTGGACCACATGATTTTTAATCAAAAACATTTGATTTTTGTATTTGGAAGTGTTTTAAGCAAGAACATTCGGCTTATTTATTTGGATTTGTCTCTCATCCCTGAATCACAGTCCTGCTCCAATCCGGCTGTGGCTATCATCTTCATCTAACTGCTCTTCCTTTCTTTTTTTGCTTTCAATGTGGACATTTCTAAACAGATACCAAAATAGAGAGTATCATAAAGCGAACTCCCATGTCGGCGGCTCACAGCCAGCATGAACCTTCTCTCCCACTCATCCTCCACGCTCCGGATCGAACCCCAAATCCCCAACACCAGATCATTTCATCCGCACGTATTTTAGCGTGTCTAACAGATAAATTCTCCTTGAAAGAAAATAATCACAATCACTCCCCTGAAAATTAACACTGATTCTTTATGCCAGCCAGCCTGCATCCGGGCGGCATTCAAATGTCTCTGAATGTGTCTTCTGTTTCTCAGTTTCTTTTTTGAATCAGCTCCTAAAAATGTCAACACTTGCAATTGGTTGATACAGCTCCTAAAGATCTCTTTGTTTTTTCCCTTGACATGAATTCGTTGAAGGACCGGGGCCATCTCTCCGGTAGGGTTTCTGCGAGCCTGCATGTAGCTGACCGCACACATCCTATGGTGGTGTATGCAATGTGGCCCCTAATCGTGCATTTGCTGGGCCATCCTCTAATTCAGAGTTTTTGATAAAAACACACAGATGGTTTGTGTACTTCCCCCAAGTCTGACTGTCTCTCCTTATGTAAAGTTAATAACCATTAAAGATTAGGGCTCAGACCCATTCATTCTTTAGTAAGTAGAGCACAATTGCTTCTTAATCCTTAAATGTTAGAAACTAAAAAAATGTTTAAAATACTAAAAAAAAAAAACAAATGTATATGCATAATACTCTCCAAGTTCCAAAAAGATACCAGTGAAATAAAACATCAAGGTATTCCCAGGAGCTCCACCAGCCAGCTCGGGACGCTGGGATCACCATCTTATCCTTTTAAGCAAAAAGCAGTATCCGCCCAGATAACTATTTCTCGACCCTAACTAGTTATAGTCACTAACGTTTGCTCCAGGCACAAAGCATCTGTAGCTCTGACTGTGCTGGGGTCTAGGGAACAAGGGTCGAGGTGGAGGCAAGCATAGTGGCACACACCTGTGGGCAGGGGGCAGAGGACAAGCACAGTCAGCCCCTGGAGTGCAAGACCCCGAGGAAAAGAGGACGAGGCTGGAGCACTGAATCTCTGTGGACAGGCGGCCTGTGTGGGTGCGCAGAAGCTGGGGAAGTGCCCTGTGAGGTCACACGAAGGACGCTCTTCCTCCAGGAACCCTAGTGGGGATGTGTCTACTAAGGTATGTGCATAAGCCACACCTCCTGTGTTCCTCCCACAGTGGACCTACATTTCCAGGAGTCGGTGTGGGCGGCGGCGCTCCAGCTCACTCAGTGATAGTCTACAAGTAGGATGTGGATTTCCACAGCCACCCCCTGTTATTGGAGACTCTGTCTAACCAGTGGGTTGTCCTGGAATCGGCCAAGCACCTCTTTCCTATCACATTCCTACTTCCCATCCCAAATCCTACCCCTGCATAGTCAGAGTAGGCTACTGAAAGCTGACTGGGATGTAGAGTCTCCAAAGACCACATAAAGCATAGAATGCAAGACAAATGGATATGTATAAAGGGAAGCAACTTGAGATAAAAGACTATGGTATTGATGGCTTACACCTTTGAAAGACCGCGTGGAATGGTCTCTCTGCTTCTGCCTCCAACAAGTGGTAGTTAGATATGAAGAGGATAGCCTAATACCATCTCCCAATAGGGCTGTTCTATGGCCTAATACTAACTAGAAAAATGATGGTGGTGGTGCTGATGGAGTTGGCGATGATGAAGATGGTAGTGGTGATGATGGTGGTGATGATGATGGTAACGGTAGTGGTGATGTAGTGGTGATGATGGTGAGGGTGATGACGGCAGTGGTGATAATGATGAAAATGGTGATGATGGTGATGGTGCTGGTGGTGATGAGATCAACTGGACAATTACCATGTATCAGGCATGGTTTTAAGTGCTTTAAATGTTTAACTCACTTAACCTTCACAGTGACTCACTTTATGGCCTGATGAGTGTCCTAAGTACCCCCTGGGAGCTCATTAACAAGATCAGGATCCCGATCAGAATCAAAAGATGCAGAAATTGATAGGGATGTCAAAGCTGTCATTATTATTCAGGAAAGTGCTGTGAGTGGAAAGTGTCACAACCAATTACAACTAGTGTTACAACTAGTTAAACATGAATATGGTGGTTCTGAGTGAGGTTTCCCGTCGTATAATCACAATAAGCTACAGAGACATGAACTTTTCAAGGGCCTGATGGATATCCTCCATTTGATATCTTGCTTGTCCCAGCTGTGTAGTGGACAAGCAAGCAGGAACTTAGAAAGTCTCCAGCACCAATCTGATGACCAGAGCCTCATGGAAGGCCGTATGTATGGGTTAAGAAGAGTCTGCTCTGCTGGCAACTATAGTGTCCAGAAATTTCTCAGGAGAGTCTCCCTCCTGTGAGCATCTACACTAATGTGAACACATTTGTTCCCTCACTCATGCCAGGCTTTCTGAGTTCCTAGAGAGGAGAAAAGACCTGCCTAAGACATGGACACTCTCAACACCATTTTTATGTCATATCTTTTTTTTTATCTAATAAAACATGTTTCTTCTAAAAAAGCATACTAGAATAGCTGTTTATCATCATTTCAGATATCCATAGAGGTGAAAATACACCACACAGTTCAAAACGAAGACTCCATCACTCAGACCCTGAGCCTGGAAGAAACTTTATTGCCCCAACCCACCAACCCCAGCCCAACCCTTAGATAAGCATGACAGTGGTATTGAGATCATTCTAATGCCTCAGTGCCCCCCCGCACCCGGAGGGGTACCCATGTGTTGGGGATCTGTAGCCCATGCATGTAGAAGGCAGTAGTGACCAGGATGCACAAGGATGCAGTGACCAGGGTGTGCGGGGACACAATGGGTTGAACAATTGTGGCAGGTGCCTTCTTGTCATGGGGTCCATGAGAGAGGGAGAGCACAGGAGTGCTACCTGGGGGCTCTCCCAACCTCCTGCCCAACCTCATCCAGAATATAAATGTCACACATGGAGACTCATCCTCCCAACAGGGGGCCAGGAAAAGCCCACAGAGAAAACTCAGTATCAGATTTGGAGAGCCAGGTACATTTCCGGGGGATGGGCCCTGAGCAGATGCCCACCTGCTTGCTTATAGACCCCCTTGATCTCTTTCTTCCCAAAATCTCCTTCATGGATGCTGCTACAGCAGAGTATCCCTGGTGCCTGTTGCTTTGCTCAGCTACTAAGGGGTCTGAGCTAACATAGCCTTCTCTACCTCCTAGATCTCTTCCACCCTGGACACTGGCCACAAAGACTCCCGGATAATAGAGGTGTTCAGAGAGGAAACACAGTCTGCCAGATGCAGGTCTTGGAGGCCTGGGGGTGGGGGGCGGGGATCTTGCCTAGGGAGTGCAGGGGGAAGACAGGGCAGGCTTGTGTGCCCGGCCTTGTCCCCTTCCCCTGCCCACTCCCCTCATCCCCTTATGTCAGTCTCTCCCCCTCTCTTCTCCCTCCCCTGCCCACAACTCTTTGCAGGTCCCTTGGGACACCAGACAGTTGTAACAAGTGGCACGTGACTCCCATAAAAAAAAAAGAAACAGCTCCCCCTCGAAAGAAATTAAAATCAAGAAGGAGACATTAATCCACTGCAGCTCTCAAAGATGTGAAAGGAAAACAATCAGAAGGTATTTCACCAGCTGAAAAAAAGTTCCTCAACTGGCAGCAGCCAGCGCCGTGTAGGGTGTGGGGAAACAGGAGCCCTGGATCACCTAGAGGCTGGTCAGCGGCTTCCACCCTAGAGAGATCCATGGGCAGCAGCTTTTCAAGACTAAAAAAAATGTTTGTGATCCTTGACTGATACTCCCACCTAATAATATTTTACCTAGCTTTCTTTTTTTTAATTTTTATTTATTTATGATAGTCACACACACACAGAGAGAGAGAGAGAGAGAGAGAGAGGCAGAGACACAGGCAGAGGGAGAAGCAGGCTCCATGCACCGGGAGCCCGACGTGGGATTCGATCCCGGGTCTCCAGGATCACGCCCTGGGCCAAAGGCAGGCGCTAAACCGCTGCGCCACCCAGGGATCCCCCTAGTTTTCATTTCTCACTTTCTCTATTTTCTTTTTTTTACTTGTCTGTACTTTCCAAATCTTACACCGTAGTCAAATCCTACCTTTTTATTGAGGTGTCACTGGCATAGTGTTGTATTAGCTTCGGGCATGCAGCGTGATTCAGTCTCCGTGTATATTGGAAATTACCCACCATGGAGAGTCCGGCGAACGCCCTCACCACAGACAACTGCAAAGGCTTTTATCTTGTGATGAAGACTTCCAAGATCCACGCCTGTAGCTACGTTCACACACGTAGTACAGCATGATTAACTACGGTCGCCGTGCTGCTCGTGACATCTTCGTGGCTTGTTTCTGTTACAGCCCAGTCTCTGTACCTTTTGACCCCCTTCACCTGTTTTGGGCCCCCTCCACCTCATGCAACAACCAGCCTGTAATCTATGTCCCTGTGCTCATTTGGGAGAGTTTAACAGGTTTGGGGGAATTTGTTTGATTTTAGATTCTACGTACAAAGGGGGTCAAATAGTATTTGTCTCTGTCTGTCTCCGTTATTTCACTCAGCATAACACTCTCAAGGTCCATCCTCGTTGTTACAAATGGCCAGATTTTCTTCATTTTATGGTTGAGTAAGATTCCAGTGTGTGTGTGTGTGTGTGTGTGCGTGTATACACCGTATATATACACGTACATCATATATCACATCTCTATCCATTCATCCATCAGTGGACACTTAGCTGTTTCTATGTCTTGGCTGTCCTAAATAATGCTGCAGTAAAAATAGGGATGCAGATACCTTTTTGAGTGAGTGTTTTCATTTTTTTTTTTTTAGATTAATACCCAGAAGTGGAAATGCTGGATCATGTGGTACTTCTATTTTTACATTTTTGAGGACCTTCCATACTGTTTTCCACAGTGGCTGCACCAGTTTGCATTCCCAACGGTGCACAAGAGATCCTTTCTCTCCACATCCTGACCAACACTTGTTTCTTATCTTTTTTATTTTAGCCATGCTGACTGGCATGAGGTGATATCTCACTGTGGTTTTGTTTTGCATTTCCCTGATGATGAGTGATGCTGAGCAAATAGTATCTTTATTATCAAAGGGGGAAAAAAGCATTTTTTTTAATTAATTTCTTTTTTAATGGAGTTCAATTTGCCAACATATAGCATATCACCCAGTGCTCATCCCATCAAGTGCCCCCCTCAGTGCCCATCACCCAGTCACCCCAACCCCCTGCCCACCTCCCTTTAAAGCTTAATGGGTAGCTCACTCAGTTGAGCATCTGATTCTTGATTTTGGCTCAGGTCTTGATCCTATGGTTGTGGGATCCAGCCCTGAGTTGGTCTCCATGCTCAGTGAGGAAAAGCAGACCTTTCTCCTCCCCCCCACATGCACTTCTCTCTCTCTCTCTCTCAAATCAATAAATCTTTAAAAAAAATAAAAAAAAAGTTTAACCTCATTAGGATAAAATCTTTAACCCTATGATGTCAATATTTTCTGAGAAAATAATTAGAGATGCACAAGAGAGGGGTCATGCCTGTGTGGCTTTTTCCAGCTTCACATACATTACAAAAATTATGACTTATATGAGTTATGATAATAACATGAGAATTGATAATTATATATATAAGGTTAAAAGTATTTCTTATAATAGAGCAATTGACGGTTGGTGGGCTACAGGTGATTTTTAGTTTTTATACTATAGTTGAATCATTTATTCAGTGAATATTGATGGAGTCTTCCTTGCTATAGTAGGTTGTTCTAGGCATGAGGGATATAGAGCAGAACTAAACCAACTACATCTGGCCTCACAGAGCATCAGTTTCATGAGGGAGAGAAAATCAGTAGGTTCGTATGTGAGTTTGTTAGGGCCCCCATCACAAAGTACCACAGTCCGGGGGGTAGGGGTGGGTCTAAACCACAGAAATGTTTCATCTCACAGTTCTGGAAGTGAAAATTTCAAAAAACCAAGATGTTGCCAAGGTTGATTTCTTCTGAGGCCTCTCTCCTTCGCTTGTAGACGTCTCCCTGTTCCTTGTGTCCAAATTTTCCCTTCTTGGGAGGACACCCATCTATTGGATTAGCGCCCCACTCTTGTGACATTATTTTAACTTACTCACTTCTTTAAAGACCCTATACCAAATATGGTCACATCATGATCTCAAGATATAAATTTTGGGGGGAGAGGAAGGACACAATCAACCCAGAACAACAGGGGAATGGATTAAAAATATGTCAGATGGGGACACTTGGCTGGCTAAGTCAATGGAGCATATGACTTGATTTTAAGATCATGAGTTCAAGCCCCACACTGGGTGTAGAAATTATTTAAAAATAAAATCTTGAAAAACAAAATTAAAAAAAAAAAAAGAATATGTCATATGACAATGAATAATACCAAGCAAAAAGTAAGCAGGGGAAGAGAATTAGGAGGCGTAATTTTAATTATGCAAGCAAGAGAAGATCTCTCTGATTAAGGCAACTGGAAGAAAGAACAGGATTAAACCCCATCACTGTGAAAGGAAGAACATTCCAAGCAGAAAAACCAGCCAGGACAAAGGCAGGAGGGGAGAGCACACCAGTCGTGGTCAAGGATGAGCAAGGGGCCCATGTGGCCAAGCTGAGCCCCTGGAGTAGGTGTTAGCGATGCACTGAAGTTGCTGGTCCCGGCCAGCCAAGGCCCACCATTAAACATTTTAGAAATTTTGTGTGATGTTGACTTCACACTGGTAGCTTGAAATTGGCCCTAATGGGAGAGTTAACTCCATGGAAAATGACAAATGCTACAAATCAGGGCCTTTTCCCCTAGGAAGCCAGTTAAACATTTACCAGGGAGACAAGTAGAGATAAGATCAGAGAAATAGCCCGTGGTCAGACCCTGAGGTCTGACAAGCCATTGCAGGGACTTTGACTTTCGTTCTGAAAGAGATGAAGAGCCTTGGAAAGGCTTTGAGAGTAAAGAAGACACAAGGAGATTGTTCGGTTTTAAAAGGACAGCACTCGGCAGCCCTGTGGGAGACAGAATTTCAGTGGGCAAGACTGGAAGTGGGCCGACCAGCAAGAAGACTCTTTCTAAAACCCAGGGGAGAAATGACAGTGTCTTGGATCAGCAGTGTCGAAGTGGTGGTGTCAAGGACCGACCAGATCCCCGCACGCTTATTTTGGAAGTAGGGACGCCAGCACAGGATGAGGGATATGGGAGAAAGAGAGAGGTTGGGGAGGTCTTGAGGACTGTGGCTGCAGCTACTAGCAAGAGGAGGTGGGAGCACTGTGGCAAGAGCATTGGCTAACCACAAGTTTGAGCTGGTCATGGAGGTCCCCTCAGACCTGCCAAGTAGGCATTTGGACAAATACCCCTGAATTCCAGAAGACAGGTCCAGACATGCCGTATTTCTATCTTAAGTGTGTATTATCTTTATATGCAGAATGGAACGATGCGACTTTTAATACAACTTACTATTCGTAAATGCCTTGGAAGCTAAGTGTTTGCAACCATTCATCACTAGAGGGCAATAAAAATGACTATTGTCCTATTTAGCAAGCTGAAAAGAGAGGATTACAGCAAGCCTGATGAAATGATGGATATTCGGCTAGAGAGTTGGGGGTCTTAGGTCAGAATGGCTTCTCCGGTCAGAGAAGTGTGGGATGTTGTTGACCTGCTCCACTGTGGGATCATCTACGTCAGGCCAGCCAAGCAGGGAGATTTGCAAACCGACATATTCAAAATGAGTGCAAAGTCATTATTTACTTGCATTAGAGCCAGCACTTACTCACTATATTTGCCTAGATAGTAGGCAAAACGTCCCCTGTAGTTTCTTCATAGGTTAACATGCGTATCAGTAGATATTAAGGAGAATGTGGTCAAGCACACACCTTTCATCCTCAACAACAGACAGAGTGAGGTCATGGCATTCCTAAGGCCCTCACCTACTTGCCTTTGGCTCTGTATCTGCCTCCTTACAGTTTTCTAGAAGGACATGAGGAGCAGAGAAGGGATAACATGTTTCCCAAGAGTGCTATCAGCTCTGAGGCCACAATGAGGCAACGACTCACCAGGGTGGCACATTGAGGGAAGGTCAGACGTTAGTGAGGAAGCAAAGCCCTGGGGTGGCTCAGGGTGGGGTGACAGTATGGTCGCTTACACATGGGGGGAAAGAAAGGAGTGAGACTGGTCTGGGCAAGATCCAGGGCCAGGCTGCAGTTCCTGGGGGAGAGAATCCTCCAAGGGCGGGCTGCTCTGCGGCTGAGTCACTGCTCTCCAGTGGGTCCATTGTCATCAACACGCGCGTCACTAATGCTCAGAACCACCCCTGGGATGCAGGACGGGAGAGTCAGTCTCCCAGCCTTGTGATCCGGACACCAGCACGCTTCTCTGTGTAACCCGGGAGGAATGTTGTGTAACCTGGGAGGAATGTTATCTTCATGAGATGAAGGACACAGTGATTGACTCATTCTGTTCACTCCGTGGGCCTGCATACTCAGGACACAATGTTTGTACTTACCCAATAATAGTTATACTCCCCGTAAAAGATGCCAACATCAAAAGATCCATATAAAATACATGAAAACATGAACTATGTGAATATATATATATATATATATATATATATATATATATGTGATATATATCTTTATTTTTCTGAAATATCTGAAAGGTCCCAGAGATACCATTTTTGTTTGCTTTCTGCTGGAAGAATCAGAGGCAGACACTTCCTTTGCGCTCCAGGAGAAACCAAACTTTAGGCGGGTGCTTGAATCGTTCTCTTTCAGTGTAGAGAAAGGCAAGGTTGCTGCAAATAAAGTACCGTGAAAGCAGTGATGTGGTTTCTATGTTCAGGAACGTACAGAAGAACAAAATAAGCAGAAAAGCAGATTGGTCATTGTTCCACCATTTACAACGTAGACATGTAATCACAGACCAGTCCAATCTTTGGGGCAACTGGGGTGGCTCAGTCAGTTCAGCACCCAACTTTCAATTTTGGTTCAGGTCATCATCTCAGGGTTGTGAGATCGAGCCCCGAGCTGGGCTCCGCACTAGGTGTTGAGTCTGCTGGAGATTCTCTCTCTCTCTCTCTCTCTCTCTCTCTCTCTCTCCCTCTCTCCATCTGCTTCTCCACTCCCCACTCTCTCTTTAAAGAGAAAAAAATATATTTTTTAAAAACCTAACCTAATTGTTTAAAAGTGTTTTTCCAGTAGCAGAAAGTGAGCTTTCAAGTGAGATCTTGCCTGGAACCCCAGCGTATGAGTTCATAAAAGGTGGTCCTGCATGGACTGGGCTGGGGAGGAACCCCGAGCCCCTCAGGCTCAGAGTGACCACCCAGCGTCCCACACGGCTGTCGCTGAGGCTCCATCTTCAAACTTTATTCCCCTTAGACACAACGTGAATATTTTGGCTAAAAACCAAATTTGCTTAATGGTAAGGTAATTTTTTTAAATCAAGTTTAATCTTGAAAAGTACACATATATTAGAATCCAAACCATGAGGACCTGGAAGTAAGTGAGAAAATGTTTCTGTGTCGGTGATTAGATGGAAGCAATAAGGCTTCTACGTCATAGACATGACTCAGCCAACGTATTTACAGGTTAGCTCCTAAGGGCCAAGCTCAGGGTTCTGTGTAGATTCCTCATTTCTCTTCTATCTTCAGTCACTAAAGTTATAAATGGACAACTCATTCTTTTTTCCCAACATCTGACATCCATTCGCTTCCCACCAGCATCAAACCACAGTGTCATTCTGCAATCCCACCAGCGATGCTCAGCAGCCCCTCACTCTTATTATTCATTCTGTGCACTTTGGCCTCAGTGTTGGAACATGGCCCCTCTTGTGTCACTCCCTTCCTTCTGCCCTCCCCAGAATGAGGCACAAACTCAGGGATCCGAGGGCCTGCCTGTGGGTCACATTGCCCGGCCACTCCACCATCTCATTGAGTGCCCTCCTGTTTATCTCGCCACCAGCACTGGCGGGCAGTCAGAGATGGCACAGGCCAAGGCAAGGGCGTCTCAAAGTGAGGCTGAATGGGGATCCGGGTTACCTCAGTCATCCGAGGGCCCAGGAAGAGACATGGGTCTCTGAATCATTCCCAAGGGGCCAAAGTCACTGAAGGGAGAGAGAGCTCAAGGAGCCAACACCAAGGGGCAGGGATGGAAACAGGGGAAGGAACGAAGCCAGAGGCCAGGACCATCAGACAGCATGGGTCTCAGGAGGCTGAGGATCTGACTGAGTGGCCTCCGCCTCTTAGACAGTGTGCGAAGAAAAGAAATGAGGACCCTACATAGAATTCAGCCACTATGGGGGAGAGACAGGGTCCAGAAGGAAACATGACAGGAGAGCCAAGGGTGTCCACACATGGCAGTGAAGTGTTACAGGCTACACGGAGGGCTGTGCTCAAAGTGGTTGGACCCAGAGATGCCGTCTTCAGGCACACCTGATCATGCTCACCTCCTTGATTTTACTCACATGGCCTTTTGGTCTCAGACCTTCCTTCTTACCGGTTTCCCTAAGCTACCTCTATGTCGAGATCCAGTTAAAATCCTACAGCTTTGGGGCACCTGAGTGGCTCAGTCAGCTGAGCGTTCACCTTTGGCTCAGGTCATGGTCTCAGGGTCCTGGGATCAAGCCCCACATCGGGCCCTCTGCTCAGCAGGGAGTCTGCTTCTCCTCTTCCTCTGCCTCTGTGCTCTCCCTGTCAAATAAATAAGTAAAATCTAAAAAAAAAAAAAAAAAAAAAAAAAAAAAAAAAAAAAAGAGAGAGAGAAAAGAAAAGAAAAAAAAGAAAATCCTAGAGCTTTGACAAGACCACATTGGAAGCATCCCTTCTTCCAGGAAGAAACTTCTCCTGTGAAACACGAACCAGAGCTACACTATACGCACTGCATCGCATGACTGCCTTTGCAGAGAGGTTAAATGTTATACAATAGACGGGATGTTTCGGGACCATCCCTGGATCTAAGTTACAGTGTAGATTCACTGGTTGTCAGCCCGAACGTGAAACCCAGAGTCACAGGTGGGCTGTCCTGTGATTGGAGGTATATGGGGTGAAAAGGGCCAAAGACAGAAATCGGGGGCTCCCTGGTGAAAGAACGGGTAGTGAATCAAATGCTACCAAGGAAATGAGGGAAGGAGTGGTCAGAGGGTGAGGAGATCAGAAAACCTGGCTTCGTGGATAACTGAAGGGGGGGTGCATCATCAGTGTTCCACGATGAGTGAGGCTGAGAAATGGGAGCAAAAGGCGGCTGGGCCTCCCTGCATTCATTCTGTGTTCTGTATGTGAAATGTCAGTAGAGCAGAGGGGCCTCCGTGGGAAGGAGGCCTGGAGAAGGGAAGGCTGCACGGAGTCGGGATCCAGGGAGCACAAGCTAGAGAAGCTGGACGATACAAAGAAGGAGCTCAGAGGACAGACATTCAACCCACCGAGCATCGTTCCAGAAAATACAAAGAATCACGCCGCAACGGAGGTGCATGGCCATGTGCATGCTGCCTCTTGAGCTCACCTCGCCTCTGCAACCTTGTTCCCGTGCGGGTCTTAGCCTCAGCTTTTCAAGTAGAAACTCAACTTTTGCTGGGAGACCAGCACTGATTTGATCAAGTATGATGATTCACATTAACCAAATTCAAAGGGCCAGAGGTAGAGCCCAGAATATCCACTTATTCAATCGTGAGGAGCATGAGTCACCAGAGCAGTGCAATTAAAACTAGAGTGAGACTCCTCCATAAACATATCAGAATGGTTAAAATTTAAAAGAATAACAGGGCAGCCCCGGTGGCGCAGCGGTTTAGCGCCGCCTGCAGCCCAGGGCGTGATCCTGGAGACCCGGGATCGAGTCCCACATCAGGCTCTCTGTGTGGTGCCTGCTTCTCCCTCTGCCTGTGTCTCTGCCTCTCTCTCTCTCTCCGTCTCTATGAATAAATAAATAAAATCTTAAAAAAAAATATAACAATGCCACGTGCAGTGTGAGTGTGGATCACTTGGGTCTCTCCCACCCTGCTGGTGGGGACGTGAATCGGCACAGCCTTTTAGGAAAACTGTGGGCAGCTTCTGCAGGTGAACATATGCCAACTCCGTGGCCCAGGAAGTATATTCCTAGATGTGACACTAAGAAATGACTGCTCATGTCCACAAAAACACGTGTTAGAATGGGCCTAACAGCTTCACCCACAGCAGCCCAAACCTAAAATCCACCTAAATGTGAATCAAGCACAGATCAGATATTGGAGCAAGTCACTTAGGTATGCGACTCTCAATTTCAGCTCAGGTCATGAGATCAAGACCCAGGTTGGGCTCCACACTAAGAGCGGAGCCCGCTTGAGATTCTTTTTCTCCCTCCCTCATCCTCGCCGCCCCCCTCACCGCTCACATGTGCACGTGTCCTCCCTCTCAAAGCAAACAGAAAGAAAGTACAGACTATATTAGTACGTTATGATGTGATCACATAACAAACTACTGCAGAGCAACGCAAAGGACAAATGGCAACTACATGCAGCTCCACACATGACACATGTGTCCTCACAGATGAATCGCACAGTAGAGAAGCCACACACCGGGGCACCTGAGCGCCCCAGTCAGTTGGGCGTTGGACTCTTGGTTTCGGCTCAGGTCATAATTCCAGGGTTGTGGGAGCGAGACCCGCACCCCACTCTGCGCTCAGGGTGGAGTCTGCTTCTTCCTGTCTCTCTGGTCCTCCCCCTGCTCAGCCACTCCCTCCCTCTTTCTCTATCTGTAAAATAAATAAATAAAATCTAAGAAAAAAAAAATAAGCCACACAAAGATTACATAGGGTTTCCTCTGATGCTTTGATAGAGAATGTGTGGGAGCCTTCTAGAAGGCTGGATATGCGTCCATTTTCCATTTTGACCCAACGTATACACATTTATAAAAACTCATGACGAACTTGAAGAACTATGTACTTGACATCGTGTATGAGACATAACAAAATTTACATAAATAAGGAAAGAGCTTAATTAGGTGGTGAACAGAAGTTGTAGACTGAAACCAAGGTTTTGTTAGGTGAATGGGACCCTCTTTTATCTTTTTTTCTTTTTTTTAAACAGAATAACAGAATTCTAAAGAGATGAACTATGGAAAGTTCCCACTGGATCAGAAGGCCCTTTGCAGCAGAAACGATTTTTTTTAATAAATTTATTTTTTATTGGTGTTCAATTTGCCAACATATAGAATAATACCCAGTGCTCATCCCGTCAAGTGCCCACCTCAGTGCCCATCACCCAGTCACCCCACCCCCTGCCCCAGAAACGATTTCTGATCTAGCTCAGAGTTCCCAGTGCCTGGAAAAGATTCTAGAACATAGTAGGCACTCAATAAATACACTGGAAATGAATAAATGGTTAACAAACCAAAGCTGATCTCAAAGGATTAACTCAAAGAAGTAGCACCTTGAGATAAAAACATTAGTTTAAGCCAACAGTAGAAACAACAGCAAAATAGTATTCGAAATCTCACTCCGGCTCTCTCCTTCCCTCTAGATTTCTTTTTTTTTGGTGGGGGAGGGGTTTCTTTTCTTTTTTTTTTTTTTAATAGCTATATCCTTTGTGGTCAAATTGAGGCTCATATTTGTGACTCAAATACAATTTGTTTTAATTTTTATAAATGCGATACATTTGGGAAACCTCATAAACAGAGTTTTCATTCAATTAGGGAATCCTGGATTCTTGCCAAAGCGGTCATACCGAAATGAACAGTGGTTAAGTGGAACTGCTGTAGGTGACGGATGAAGGCTGTCTTTGTCAGACTCCCCCAGCCCAGGGAAACCTGTCTGGCAGGTCGAGTGCGGGAACTTGGACAGCAAAGCCTCCCGAGCTGCCAGTTTCAGGCTGGTGCAGAAAATGGTTACGGATCACGGTCCAAGCAGAACAAAATCCAAAGTAAATTTTCCCACATGCTGCTGTTTAGAGAAACGACATCCCATCCAATGACACAGCGTCACCCGATAGTCTGGGAAACGAACTGAACTACTACCTGTCACATACAGCAGCCCTTCTAAGGTTTGCCTGCACTTCTTACCCTCCCCGGGGGTTCAGCGTTCTGATTGTAGAGGCCCAGCAAGGACACCCGTATGGGGGTCGCGGGGTCTACAGGAGCGGTGGGGGCAGGGCGCCACCTCCATACTCCCGGTATCACAAGGAGGCCTAGCCGGGGCACAGGGGTAGGATCGGCAGGAAGGACGTGGATGGCCAGCTGTGCGGCCGGGTTCCTTGCCCGCTGTAGACTCCTCTTCATCTCAGTCTGGGGCCTTATCATCAACCCTCAAGTGGAAGTTTCTGCCTATATGTAAGCCCAACACTGATTGGTTTGGAGAAAATGATTCCCACCAGCCCAATCCACAGGGGGGCAAGGTAGAAACTGGATCTCCACTTCTTCGATGACGATGAGTTGTATGGATGCCCAGGAGACGTCACTCATCACCAACAGGGGTGTTTTCGCTCCTGCTGGAAAGCCTACATGGAAAACAAATTGTAACCAGAAAAAAATGGAATCAGAGGCTGTCGTCAGTCTGAAGGCAAAAGGCTAGAGAGCTGGCCTGGCCTGAGGCCACTGTTCTTCCTGGGGTCCTGGGCCTGCTGGTCAGGACGCTGCCTCCTCTCCACAACTGGGGAAATCTGGCCCAGTCTAACTGGGGCATCCTTCTTCCAAATTCTACAAAGTACATGACTGCTGCCTCTACTAACTCTTCTTGCACAGATGATAACAAGCCCCAGATTCTTACACACTCAGATGTGCCCATTCTTTAGGGCAATTTCTGTGGACACTTGGGCTAATCCATTATATGTTAATTTATTTTCTAAACTCCTGGGGTCTCACCTGAAGGCTCCCAGGAGTTCCTCATAGTGGCAGCAGCACCCTGGATACTGCTCAGGACTCTGGTTTAGCCTGATGCTAACTACCAGTGAGAACTTTGGCAAGTCAATTCCCCCTTTTTGGACCAAAGCTATTGAATCTCTAAAACTGAAGTGTGGGAGTGCCTGGGTGGCTCAGTCAGTTGGGTGGCCGACTCTTCGTTTCCGCTTAGGTCACGATCTTGGAGTCAAATCGAGCGCTGCATCAGGCTCCACACTGGGCGTGGAGTCAACTTGTTCCTCTCCCCACGCACCTTCACCTACCACCACCATCCCTATCCTTCTCCCCATTCTCTCCCTCTCAAATAAATAAATAAAATATTTTAATATATAAAAATAAAAAAATACATACAATTATGGTGACTGGCTCGATGTGTAGAGCATACAACTCTTGATGTTGGGAGTGTAAGTCTGAGCCCCTTGTTGGGTGTAGAGATTACCTAAAAATAAAAATAAAAAATCTTAAAAAAATAAAATTGCAGTATTATAGGGCAATATTTAGAGACCATGGCTTTTTGAGATCACTTCCAAACTGAGATCAAGGTTTTCAAGGAGCCTGAAATTCAAGCATCCATGCACAACAGAGCTAAGATTTGCAGAGACCACAGAGTCATGGCTGATGCCCTTCCTGGCACGATTCCCCGTGAGTTTTCTGCTCAGACTTCCCTCCACAGTCAGTTAAGCGGTACCTGAGGGTATACACCCCCTTGCCACATAGTTGCTGCTTAGATAAGTTCGGCGGTCTACATTCTACCAAATTTTGCTGCTTTGCAATAATTATACAACATTCATTATTCTTTGTCCCATCTTATAGACGGGGAAAAAGGAGCCTCAGAAGCCCTCAGTGATGTGCCCTAGTTTCTATCCCTGATAATTACGAGCTGCGTGTCTAACTCCAAATGCTGTGCTGTTGCCAGTAAACAGAGTGTCTGCCTTCCGGTTCTGTTCTCATTCTTACAGTTGACAGGGGATTGCAGAGCCATGCACTCATGTCACTATCTGCCTTAAATTGCTGCCACCGGTATGCACAGCAAGCAGATTTAAATCCAAGAAAATACAAAATACAACTTAGCGTACATTCCTGCACGTGTAAGTCGACGCGAGGCCACCCCACCCCGGAGAAAGATTTGCTCACTGAACAAGGAATTACCGCACAGGTCCCTGAGTGTCTGAAGTTTCCGGAAGGGAAGGGATGCCAAGGCAAACGTGACACCAGAGATCCCATACGTTCTTCCTCGTGGATTGAAACTCAACGCCTGCCTTCACAACGCGCACCCTGTATCGTCTTCCTTATTTGGAAGGTGCTATCGGAGCTCAGACCTGAAACGTGAACAGCCCTGCCACTGGACAGCCCGTATCGCGTGTCACGGGAACACCAGATCCAGAAAGGGACACTGGCAGTGCATATGCGCTTGCTGTTGTGCGCGGCTCGCACGAATCTCTGACGTGCAGGCGCTGGCCTGACGGTGTCGGTGGCCACACCTGTGACCGTGGGTGCACCGGAGAGGAAGCGTTGCCCGGCGGCTACCGCTAAACCAAGAGGCACGACAGGGGATGTTTCTCTCTTTTCCCCCTTCACAGCAGTATAAGCCCAGTGGTTAATGAGTAACCCCGTCCATCCAACCACATCCATTCCTCTTTTCTTTGGAAATGTGCCGAAATTGCACATGAGCCAGAGGAATGGAGTTTAATCACTACATCTTGGAGCAGGGAAGCCAGAGATCCTCTGTCCTGTTATCTTCTCCGATTCCTTTCCAGCAAAAAGGAGAGGGAGCGAAGTTTTAATATGTGTCACCCACCAGTGTACGTCTACAATAAAAACTGGTCTTAAAAATTCACAAAGGAGCCGCCTGGCCTGCTTAGTGGGTAGAGCATGTGACTCTTGATCTCAGGGTCATGAGATCGAGCCCCATGGTGGCCTAGAGCTTACGTTTTAAAAAGTCATAAAAATTTACAATGAGCAACACCCTTTTACAGTCGTATAACCACCAGAAACACATTTCCTTAACATCTTGTATTTGAAGAGAACATGTAATCATGATATCTCACTGGCAACAGTCCTCATGTATAATTCCTTACTATGTAACGAGAAGCAATCGCCCAAATCGGGAATTAGTGAGGTCTGTCATGGGAAAATGTTCCCACCAATTTGTAAGGACCCGAGGATGGGAGCTGGGGAAACCAGGTGAAGGTGGGCACCAGTCATCTGCGTGACTTTTTACCCTTTACTTTCAAAATAAAATATTGCCTATTTTTCCAGGGATTGATATTCACAGGAAAATATCTTCTTCACATAGAAATTTATGTAAAGGAGAAGAATAAATATGTTCTAACCATGTCTTCATTATAACTTTATTTTTTTTTGGACTACACTGGCCTGCCAGTCTTTGCATCGGACGGACACATAACATAAGCCAAAGTGTCTCTCTCTGATATGCTTTCACATAAAACAAGGTTTTCTTTTTGGTTTATTTTTATTGTTGATTTCTTCATTCAACAACATAATCATCCATATAAACAATTCTTGTAATTCCTAAAGTGGATTCATGACTGACATTTTTATTAGCTTATTTTGTAGATGGGACCTGCAGCTACATAAGTGCCTCACCCAAGGTATCCAACTGATGGAAACTTTGACCCACGCCCACCACCTCCACCAAGGTGCTTGCCCAGAGTACAGCCTCACCCGGGAAGTCATACTCAATTGTGTGATCTTGTAAGATTAACATTGTAGAAGAACATTATTCATTCGGGCCATCTGTATTATTGACTGGGTGTCCCCAACTACAATCCCATTTTCTGACATCTAAGGGACACACTATGTGACACATGAATGAACTTTTGTTATTTTTCAAGATTTATTGACTTATTTGAGAGAGAGAAGGAGAGAGAATGGAGGGAGGGGCAGAAGAAGAGACAGGGAATCTCAAGCAGACTTACTGCCCAGCGTGGGGCCTGACCCCAGGCTCCATCTCACAACCCTGAGATGGTGACCTGAGCTGAAATCAAGAGTCGGACACTTAATCAACTGAGCCACCCGGGCGCCCACACATGAATGAACTTTCAAATAATGGAAGATTGGATGAGTGAATGAATCGTACTTGTTTCCTCAATCTGATCATTTGAAAATGTCTCTTTCATATGCTCACGCCCTTAGTTTCATCACTAAGAAGCAAAGAAGGCGGAATCGCTGTTGATATTTTCAAGTAATTTTTAAGCAACTGTTTAATTTTTGTAAAAAATGATACAAATGCATGATGTGCATATCAAACAATATGATAACTTTTTAAAGTTTAAAATCACCATAAATCCTGTCGTCAGAAGTACTCACCACATTTTGCTGCATTGTTTTATTTTTTTGCATTGTTTTAATATCTATGTGTGTGTGTGTGTGTACATACACACAAATAGTCCATGCCCTTCCAAGTTATTAAAAAGGCATAATGGATATATCTGAAATAATTCAATGCAAGAAATCTGTATGTAAAAAACTTTGTTAAATGTCCAAGACACCTGGGCAGTGATCATATGTCTATGTTAACATATTATTTCAGCTTGGATTCTTTTTTTTTCAGCTTGGATTCTAATGGCATGCACAAATTCTCTAATGGAAATTTTTTTGCTAAGGTCAAAATAATGTAATACAACCATTCCAACCCGTAGCTGCTTGTTAAAGTTGGCTAGAATATATCAGATGTATCCAAGTACAGAAATTACACTAAGAAGACACACCTGATATTCTTTTTTAAAAGATTTTATTTAAAATAAAATGGGAGCGGGGGGGAACAGAGGGAGAGGGAGCACCCCAAGCTGACGACCCACTGAGTGCAGAGTCCCACACAGGGCTCCACCTGGTGACCCTGAGACCACCGCCTGAGGTGAAATCAAGAGTCAGACACCTCACAGACTGAGCCCCCATAATCTAATATTCTTTAGAAATTTCCAAATGGAAGCAATGCTTCCTAACTTCCTTTTTCAATTTTTCGTTCCTTTCATTGGGATTTGGGGATTAGGAGAACACCGTTTTTTTTTTTTTTTCGGTTTTATTTTTATTATTTTCTGCTGCTTTCAGTGGCCTCTGTACTGGAGAGGGAATTTGGCACGTTTTTACTGGGTGGATGCTCTCTCCCTTTCAACTTGGGGAGGGGGGGTGGTGATGAAGGAGGCAATAAGGTCCAGGGGGGTTGCAAATGCAGGGGGGAGTGGGAATTATGGAAGGCTCATCTGTCAGCCTATTGAGAGCTGATACCTTTTTGCATTTTCACCTGAGTTGATAGAAACTTTGGGAATCGCCTTTACACTGTGAAACAGACCAAAGGGAACTCTGGGTTCCAACCCTGGGAAGTGGACAGCTGCCCACGCCGAGCTGTCCGACCCCTGGTGGCCCCCCACCCCCTCCACTGAGCGCCCTTCTCCCTTGAGACAGTACGGATCCCAGCCACGAACTTCACCAGGGACGGTAACCAGCTTGCAGACTGTTGAGTCCACTGGGCCATCCACACCTGTCAGATGGCGGGGTACCTGAAAACAAAAGGC
This sequence comes from Canis aureus, assembly GCF_053574225.1. Classification (NCBI taxonomy): domain Eukaryota; kingdom Metazoa; phylum Chordata; class Mammalia; order Carnivora; family Canidae; genus Canis; species Canis aureus. Next base: position 53,857,090 of record NC_135631.1, read on the forward strand.
TTTTGTAGATCAGTTGGCACCATCTGGGAAATACCCCCACAGCTGCTGTCCACATCCTATTTGTTTCCCGCTTCATAGAAAGCGGGAGAAAAGGGGACACTCAGATGTTATCATACAACCAAGGCAAGGCTCTTTATTTTCAGGGCGGGAAGGCAGGTCCCCACACTCAGCAACAGCAGGACAAGCCCGTCACAGTGCCCGGGGCGGCCGTCGGGATGGTTCTATCCATCCAGGTCTGCTTGAGCTCGACCACAGCCCACTTCCCACCCTGTTGGCGGGAGAACCGATGTCTCACGTTGCATCCTTTTCTGCCATCTGGTTTCATGATGACAATTAGGAACTCCCACACTGAGCGCTGCTGTTGGGCGAGGGGCAGAAGAAACACTCAGCTGCTCATATGACTATTTTGTCAGAGTCTGAGAAAATATTTACATTTTACCCTGGCCCAAATGGCTAATAACTGTTTGCCTCCTTCTGGATGGTTCTGCTTGTGTACGCTTCGCAGCATACCATGGTCAGAGAACTGGCACACAAGGGGGCAGAACCCAGTAACACACGTACACAAAGGTCTGAAACCTTAGGGCCTAATTTTACAGTCATGTAGGCACACGTTTGCGTCTTGCCATAAAAATCAGAACTTACCTGAATTTCAGAAAGTCTTTACGGGAGTAACTCCCTGTCCTCCTTTAGCAACTTTTATGGTTGGGAAACCAGTTGCTTGCCTCTGGAAATTCTGACTCCAAGCTTTTCTGCTCGCCACGCTAACCCAATTTTCTGTTCATTGTTTTTGATGGTTTCCTGCTCCCTCACTCATAGGCCAACAAGGGCTATGTTCTTAACTGCAGGCTCAGGAGGACTTTAAAAAGGTGAGGTTTAGGGGGATCCCTGGGTGGCTCAGCGGTTTAGCGCCTGCCTTCAGCCCAGGGCGTGATCCTGGAGTCCCGGGATCAAGTCCCACGTCAGGCTCCCTGCATGGAGCCAGCTTCTCCCTCTGCCTGTGTCTCTGCCCCTCTCTCTCTCTCTCTCTCTCTCTCTCTCTCTCTGTGTGTGTGTCTCATGAAAAATAAAAATTAAAAAATCTTAAAAAAAAAAGGTGAAGTTTATGAAACCCTGAATGGTAGCTCAGTAGAGCACAGGAGATCCCACCTTCTACCCACACCTTATTTATGCAAACACATCTGTATTTACTTACCTCTTTGTTTCCCCTGTGTTTAGCTTGCAAAGGAAGTGTGATGAGCGTAGTAGGACTTTTGGCTTTCTTCCGTCTCCAAACGCAAGACCCTGGGTTCTCTTACAAGTCATAACTCTATAGCTTTTTCTACTTTACCTGCACTTGGTTCCGCATATTCAGTATTTATAATTAATTTCGTATCTCTACTGGCATTTACTTTACACGACCTTAAAGAGTTCATTTATGGATTTATGCTTGCTTTTGTTGTTTGTTTTATGTGGGATTGCAAGGTCATGCCTTCTTGCCCAGCATTGCTCTGTTGTATAATCGTTCTCAAGAGGGACCGCCCGCCTCCCAATCTAACCTCAAGATGTATCCTTTGTTGGGTCAAGTCATCCATGCCTTGACCCACCTCTCCCTCTCCAACCCTTTCCCAGTCTCTGAGCCTGGTTCAGCTAAGAAATTACCTTTGACTAATGCTCTCTTCCTTTTTCTAAGAAATCACCACGTCGGCTGCACACGGAAGACGTCCCCTGCTCTCCCGGGTGACCAGCTCTGCTGTGTTCCTGCCCCTGATCCCCCAGCAGCTGGCAAACCACTGAAGAATAAAAAGACACTCTCTACTCTCCTTAGAGCTCTCTCTCTCAACTCATGAATTTCATCCATGCACGTTGCTGAATTGTGGAAGTGACAATTGGCCGAGGTCAACTTGAATTATAACCCTCTATTCTGGGGCCCGATTTGTTCCCATCTAGCTCTGTATCAGCTGCACGTGTACAAAGCATACTTTCCATTCCGTCTCACCAAGGTAGGTCATTGATAAAGATGTTAAACAATCCTGGGCCCAGGCCCAACCACTGAAGAACACCTGTTCTGTTACTCCACGTATCACTGATCCATTGATAGCCACTCTCTGGCTATCACCACCCCCGTCAGGTGCACCGTAATGTTCGCTGAGCCTCCCCCTTCCCGCCCCCCAGCAGCCTCTTATATCTCTCTGGAAACTGTTGCTCGTTCAAGATGTTTCAAAAGTGAGAAACAAGCCCAAGTGTTGCATGGGTCACTATTTAATGGAATGTGAAGTCGTTTTCTATATAAGAAAAAGAACAGCGAAGCTTCATTAACGCGTCTTGTGTGTAAGAGAAAATACAGCAATTAATGATGATGTAAGGGAGTTGGGTTGAACAGCCCAGTGTCTACACTCCACTTATTAACAAGTCCCAACCCTTATTAACAAGTTGTGTGTAACATGCACACCATGATTAACTCTCGAGGACAGTACAGAACCGAGAGCTTTGACAACAGACTCTGTTTTTCTCTAGGCCATTGTGTCCTATTTGTTACTGTTCTCCATCTAGCTGCTCATAATTCAAAAATTTGACTCAAAAAAAATAAATAAATAAAAATAAAAATAAAAATAAAAATAAAAATTTCAGACTCACTGTCAACTTACTAGTTTATAGTTTCTACCTTAAAATAAATCCAGACACAAGCAGAACAGGGGGCCAAGTTGAGGAGAGTTAGGTGCTAAGAGTGAGCATTGCATCCTAACAGCACCATCCAGAATTTTATGTTTACTTCTGATGGACCCTATGAGTCTGTCAAGTGAGCATTTTGTCTTTTCCCAAAGACCTGTGCCCCAAAGGCGCCGCGGCCCCCCGGGCAGAAGAGCCCCAGCAGGTGCCTTCTGTACCCCTAGTGGCATCTGGGAGGAGCCCCCGGGGTGGCAGACGCCCCAAATCTGTCCTGGGGGAGCCACTGTGCGGGGCTGGGTGTCAGCTGGAGTCCCAGAGCGATGCTCGAGGCCCAGCTCTGTCCCCACTAGTGATTTAATGTCCTGTTTCCTCATCTGTGAAGGGCAGGGGGGTGGGGGTTAATCATTGCTTCAGGAGGGATTTTGTGGATTTTAAGTAAGTTAATATGTTTAAAACATAAAACTCGGTACATATTGTCTGTCACACGGTAACTGGGCAGCTTAAAAATTCTAGAAGCCCGTGGTACTCTTGCCCCAAATGGCTTCATCTCATTATGAGAGAACATCAGACAAGCCTGAATGGAGGGACGTGCAACCACAAAATAATAATCATTAATATGAATACAACTAATTAAGTAACTAATACTGGGGAACACCCTCGCGAATTGGAGGAGGCTATGGAGGAGGCTACTCAGGGAGGGGGTCTAGACTGGGTCCTGGGGCGGAGAAGGGACTGCAGGGAAGACCTGATGGACCTCAGCTCAAGTCCGGGGTTCAGTTGCTGCGTGGCGCAGCCCGGGCTCAGGTTTGGGTACCGGTGCTACTCTTAGGCAACAAGCTAAACTGCACAAGGACCCTCCGGGCTGTACGTGCAACTTAGCTGCTGGTCTAAAATAATTTGGAGACATTTCAGGCTCTGGCCTGGGTGGTTCAGTCGGTTAAGTCCAGCTATTGGTCGTGGCTCCGGCCGTGATCTCGGGACCATGGGATCCAGTCTCCAAGTCGGGCTCCACGCTCAGCGTGGGGTCAGATTTCCTTCCGTCCCTCCCCTGCTCGTGTGCTCTCTCTCTCTCTCTAACAATAAATAAAATCTAAAAATAATCATAATAATTTGAAACATTTCAAGGTATTGTTTAGATATAAAACCTATTAAAGTTCTACTCAGTGTTTTCAAACTGCTTGGGGGGCGTGGTTGCCGTGACTTACTCCTCCTTGCTGTTCGTGATGCCTTCTTTACATTTTTGGCATTTTAAATGTGCACATTTTAGGGAGGGCTGCATGGGAGGTGGAGGCCTGGGCTGACCTGGCTTTGCTGGTGTGCAGGTGGCTGCGGTCGGTCGGGGAAGGAGCGGGTGCGGTGGGCTCCAGAGCTGCCCAGGGAGGGGAGGCGGGGCTGGGTCTGCAGAACGGGCGCTCTCCCAAGCAGGTTGGCTGTGAGGGAGGCCAGGAAACAAGGGGTGAAGCCCAGGGGGTAAGGGGCCCCAAGACGGCCCTTAAATGGACCACATTCCGTACGTTGGCTTGGAGCTGGGAGCCATCAGGCACAGAGAGAAATCGGTGATGGGGACGGGAGCGCAGGGTGGCTGGAACAGGGCCCTGGGCGGCCCTGGGTGACCCTGGGTGGCCAGCGGGGGCCTCAGGAGCAGCCCCTCCCCTCCTCAACATGAAGGGGGGCTCCCCAGGGACCCAGACAGGCTAATGGAGAGGCTGGAGCACAGGGATGAGCAAGGTCTTAAGGGAAGAGAGCGTGGTGGGAAGGAAGTGGAGGTCCCGGGAGATGCCAAGGGGTATGACATGATCCCGTGGAGGCGGCCTGCGAATCCTCCAGGAAAACAGGGCCCAGGGCTCCCGGGAGGCGCGATGCCCACCTCCACGCTCACGCGCCCCCCCCCCCCGAGGTTGCTCCTCTGCGGTCCCTGCACACTCCTCCAGCAGGTGTGGGCTGCACCTGCCAGGGAGCCCCGGGGGGGCGGGTGGGAGCCCCAGTGACTGGGGGGGGGGGCGGGAGTGCCTCCAGGACCCCGGGGTGGGGGGCTGGCTGCAGTGACCATGGGTCAGAGGACGCCACTCGCAGACTCGGTTTTGTTTGGGTTTTACCAGTAGGCGACTGCTGATTCCCACACCCCCCACCCCACCCCGGAGTGGGAACCTAAGCGAGGGGCGCAACCCCACACCGGTCCCGGATGGGGGGGAGGGCAGCCCAGGCAGGTGGCAGGGCGCACGGGCTTGTGGTCACAGCAGAATCCGGGCACAGACCAGGGCACGGCGGGCCACTGTGGGGTGCGGGCTCCCCCCACCCTCCCGCCCCCAGGCCTTCACCTGGAGGCCTGCCCCTGCCGCCTGACTGTGGACCTGGGTTTCTAGCGGCCTCAGCTCCTGCGCTCTGACTCGGCCCCTCGGCTAAGCCCCTGGCTTCTAAACTCCATTTTCAGAAGGTTAGCACACCATGAGGCCTGCTGTCTCCAGAAACCAGCTTCCAGAAGCTGCTCCGGGCGCGGCAGGCGGCTGGGGGGGGGGGAGGGGGGGCGGGAGGGACTCTGGCACCGGGGCCTGTGCCTCCCGCGCAGCGCCAGGCCCTCCTCGCCCCGGCACCTCCCACCCCCAGGACGGCCCCCATCTCGGCTCCCTTCACGCTGGGACAATTTAAAAAGGGACTTTCAGATTCATCCTGCAGGGCCGTGTGTATGGGCAAGGCGACATCCAGCTCCGCGCCAAAGCCACATGGGAAGGTCCGGGCCTCGGCTCGGCCAACACGCGGGCTCTCTGTGGGTCTCTAACCCCGAGCCGCCGGGAGGCCTCCCGAAGACCCCCTTCCCGCTTCTCGGCGGCAGGGGCGGAGGCTCCCCGTTCCCCTCTGTCTCCCCCTCCTACCGCAAGCCCTGCACGTGGTAGGCAACCGTGGCACGTTTCTGTTGGATCAAGAGAGAAGATGCCGGAAGAGTCCATCCAGGTAGCACCTGAGTGTGTGGCCAGGCTACGGAGGTGTAGCCGCTCCGACAAAGCCGTGAACCCGGGGCACCTCTATCCAGGAGGAAAAGCTGGAGAGAAAATGTGAAGAGGGCCCCCGGGGGGCTCAGCGGTTGGGCATCTGCCTTCGGCTCAGGTCGTGACCTCAGGTCCTGGGATCGAGTCCCGCGTCGGGCTCCCTGCACAGAGCCTGCGTCTCCCTCTACCCATGTCTCTGCCTCTCTCTGTGTGTCTGTCTCATGAGTCAATAAATAAAATAATTTTTTTTAAGATTTTATTTTATTTTTTTTTAATTTTTATTTATTTATGATAGTCACAGAGAGAGAGAGAGAGAGGCAGAGACACAGGCAGAGGGAGAAGCAGGCTCCATGCACCGGGAGCCCAACGTGGGATTCGATCCCGGGTCTCCAGGATCGCGCCCTGGGCCAAAGGCAGGCGCCAAACCGCTGCGCCACCCAGGGATCCCAATAAATAAAATAATTTTTAAAAGAAAGAAAGGAAAACATGAAGGAGTCCCAGAGCAGGCACCGGGATGTGAGGAGTTCCAGAAGAGGCAGCCGGCATGACCAATCGAGTCCCATGAGTTAGAGTCGAAATATTTTCTCCCAAGTGTGCTCTTGCCTTACTGGGTCCCACAGTCCCAGGTAGGACAGTCGCAGGACAGAGGAGATGGCCTGCTGTCGCTGGGGGCTTCTCCTTTGCTCTTAGCAGAGCCAAGAGCAGGTTCTGGAAACTGGTTTCCGGAGAGAACAAGCTTCCGGGTCCCCGGGCACCTGTGATGCCATCAGGGCCCGCTCCCAGTGGCCGAGGACGACTACACTGTGTGAAAAAGCAAACCCCAGGTCCCAGATTGTGTCCCTTAGGTCAAGGCCCCAAGTCAGGAAAGCAATAGTTAATACCTAACCGAGCCACAGTTTCAAGCCCCAGGAAGGCAACGATTAACCAGCCCCATGGAGTTTCCAGGTCAATAGTGGGAAGTGTACCCAGACACCCGTTCTGCTCCTCTTTGCAAGGTAACCTTGCCTAAACGGTGCATTCTTTGCTAAATAAATAAATAGGGTTGTTTTGTTTTATTTTGTAAAAAAAAAAAAAAAAAAGAGGCATCTGTGGGATGCCCACTTGCTGCCTGTAACCACCTTTCTTTCATTGAGCTCATCAGAGCTCTCCCCTCCTTGCTCCCTGATTCACGAATCATTTAATAAAGCCAATTAGATCTTCAAACTTACTCGGTTGAACTTGGATCTGCAGCAGCTGTCGGCCTGCTGCTCCGCAAAGCTGGCTCCCTCCCCGACCCCAGTGCCTTAGCTCCCACTCTCGGGAGCCACACGGGTCGGACCCTCCGCAGGACAGAGCCAGAGGCCCCAGAGGCAACAGCGGGCATCCTGCGGAGAGGCGGGCAGCCCTTCACCCTGTGGCTGAAGCGTTTGGTATCTCTCCCCCATAAAATACCTTCCCCGGGTCCCCACGAGTACCCCAGAGGTGTCACTGGGGATCACTGTGTCCTTGTTCTCATTCAGAACTTTAACGTCGCCCTCTCCAGGCCTGACTGCGTCCAACAGTGCCCAGCTCCTGGGGTGTCTGCGGGCCCCTCATGCTTCTAGGCCAGGGGGTCCAGAGCCCTGGGACGCAGAGGCCTCCCCTCTCTCCAGGCCCTGTGCTCGCAGAGCCGCCCCAACCAGACTTGGAGGCGAGGAGGGAAGCCTGGACCCGTCACTGCTCTGCTTTTTATTATTTCATCTGCTTACTTTGGGTTTACTTTGCATTCCTTGCGCGAGTTTCTTAAACTGGAAACAAGCGACCACGTGGAGACCTTGCTTCTCTCCTGCCGGGGACGGCTCTTTAGGGCTTTCTGTCCTCAGGCTGACCTACTAGCTTCCCATACAATTGGTACCGTGTGTTTTCATTTTTATTCAATTCAAAACATTTTCTAATTTCCGTTTTGACTTCTTATTTTACTCCTGGCCTGTTTAGACGTGTGGCATGTGTTTCCCAAATATGTGGGGTTTTCCAGATCCTGACTTTGTCACTGGTTTCTGATTTACTCCTGTTGTGGTCACAGAACACACTTTGCATGATTTGAATCCTTTTATGTTTTTCGAGACTTCTCTTATGGCTCAGATTTTGTTTTGTTTTGTTTTGGGTTTTGTTTTTTTGCCTTGAGGACTGTCTCCTGTCCTCTTGGAAAGAACATACATCCCGCTGTTGTTGGGGTGGTGAGCTCTCCTGATCTGCGGTTAGAAGAACATAAACTCGGGACACCTGGGGGGCTCAGCAGTTTAGCACCTGCCTTTGGCCCAGGGCGTGATCCTGGAGTCCCGGGATCGAGTCCTGCTTCGGGCTCCCTGCAGGGAGCCTGCTTCTCCCCTGCCTGTGTCTCTGCCTCTCTCTCTGTTTCTCATGAATAAATAAATAAAATCTTAAAAAAAAAAAAAAGATCATAAACTCCAAGGTAAGTGGAGGAAAGGCAATGAGGAAGTTCTCAACTTTAGCACACTCCTCTCCTGAGTTCAAAACTGCCAGTCCGTCTGTGCAGTATTTGCCCTGTAGATCTGTTTGGCACAGTTTGCACAGTGTTTTCAATTGTCTAAATAATTTCAACGTCTAAACATTGGGTAGGAGGGGTGCCTGGATGGCTCAGTTGGTTGAGCACCCTACTTTTGGTTTCCACTTGGATCGTGATTGTGACCTCAGGGTTGTGAGATCCAGTCCTGTGTAGGGCTCTGCACTCAGCACACAGTCTGCATGAGAGTCTCCCTCCCCCTCTGCCCCTCCCCCGATTGCATGTGCATATTGTCTTTTTCTCTGTCTCTCTCAATCTCTTTTTTTTTTCTCTTTTTTTTTCTCTCTCAATCTCTTAAATCAATCAATCAATCTCAATCAATCAATCAATATTGGATTGGATTGGATTGGATTTCCTGCCAGGTTTCTAGTGGATCTAAATACTCCCAACTCCAAGTGACTGGCCTAGGCATATCCAATCCTGCTGAAAATCCTGAGGGTAAAGTAGAGGCCAGATTTATGAAGGGCCTTGAGTATTATGAACAGTGCTTAGATTTGACTTTTTTCAGGCAATGGGAGCCAGTGAAGAATCATCCAGGACAGTGATGTCGATTGGTAGCTTGGGGTGGGACTCCTGTCCAGTCAGATGGTTCTAAGGCAGTGTGAGCCTTACAGGAGCTAGATGAAGCCATCAGAGGCTGGCACTGTGGTCCAGGTGAGAAATTATGAGTCTTTGAAGCATCGGCTGGGGCGTCACTAAACTGGTGGCTCAGTTTCTGGCTGCACTGAAGGAAGAGGAAGGTGCATTGTACTGACGTCCTCGCAGGCATCAGGCACGTCTGTCAGGCTAAACTAGGAGGCTCAGATGGCCCGTGGCAGTTTTCCTTGGCCCTAAAAACATCATTCCTCAGTTTATTGTCATCAGCGAGAGCTGCCAAGTGACCAAAACAATGAAGAGGGAATAAAGATTGAAGTCCAAAATCGAGGGCTGACTACTCTACGCTTGCAACTCACAGGATCAAGAAACAATCTGAGGTCACCTCCTGAAGTGTCTGGAATCCACCCCTCATCACTTGGGAGTTTAGGCTTTTTCCATTTATCTGATCTCTTTTCCACATGGAATGACCACAACCAAGTATGCCAGTGCTCCCCACCACGTCATCTGAGACAACAAACGTTTGCTCATGCCAGTTTTATGTGCGTGCTGTGCTAGTGGTTCTGAGACCAGCAATCTTACGGTCGCCGTAGCCAGGGCCCCACGGACACTCTGCATTGTCTGTAGCCCCTTGCCACCCGACACAGAGAGCCCATCCCTCTACCTGGGAAATGTACCTTCATTCCTCCCAGTTCTAGAGCTCAGGATATTGCCTGGGGGCTTTTCCTTCATTCATTTAAAAACTTCTAGGGAGGTTATATTTTGGAAAGGGGGAATCATGCCTCACTGTTTTCTCAACTCAGCTGCATACCCTCTTGTGCAATACCCACACTCACACACACATACACACAGGCACACATGTGTACATGCACACACATACAAATGCATCCACACACATGCACACACACATCTGTACATGCACACAAATACATATCCACAGACACATGTATACACGTATGCACAAATGCACACACATATCATGTACACACACACACACACACACACAAATTCCCTGCAAGTAACCCAAGTAACCCTCAAGACTCAACACTCCATTGACAAGAAGAGAAGCCATGATTTCTTCTTCTTTTCAAGCATCTGCTGATTTACAGTCTCTGGGGTCTCATCAGCACTTCCAGGCGGCTCTTCAGCTGGAAGTCCCCCAGCCTGCCCAGCTCCATCACTAGATGACAATGGCTGAGGTTTGCATCCACCTCGTACTAGGGTTAGGGCGGTAGCTCATGCTGCTCCACTCTGCGGCCTACTGTGAGCAGGTTTGCTGTTTCTTCCTCTTCAGAGAGGAGGTGGCCACAACAAGGCCAGGCAGAGGCCACGCCACCCAGAATCACATCCTCCTCATTTTTCCCAGAATCACTTGGTTCTTTCACTAGTTGTGAAAATGCAGGACAAGCCAGGTCCCTTTGGCCCCAGTGGGATGGCCTTGTGAAAATGGCTGTTCTTTGTGTGACTTCAATCCATTGCCTTGCCCTGGATGGAGCAGAGCTAGAGATGGGACCCTTCTGCTCTAGACTCCAGGAATCCATCCTGTCCCTCAGGGCTCCAGGGTCTGGTGTGTGCTGGGCAGATGCCTGGAAGGTTACTAGAAAGTGCAAACACCTGGAGAGGTCCTTCAGGGAAAACTTGCAGCCCAGCTGGAATCATCCTGGCTCAGAGGGCCTGGTGCCCATGGGCCCTGGAGCACTCCCACTTCTACACAAGTTGGCAGCAGACTGTCATGCCATTGATGGATGGGCTCTAGCTCCACGGAGGGAGACCTGACCTGTTCACCCCATTCACTCCATGGGATTCTTGGATAAGCCACCAGGAATGGGAGCCTGAAGATGGAGACAGTTGACATACTGCCAAGGTTGCATGTGATAATCAGGTGATTAAGTGGAAAAACAAAAGTGATATGTACAGAGGAGTAAACATCCCAGAGATTACCTGCATTTGAGACATTTGTTAACACAGGCAAATTTTTAACCTGGGAGTGTGGGAAGGAGATAATTCTGCACAACTCTGGCCTGCCTGTCTGTGTTGACACCTGTTGTGCCTGAGTATTATCCCCTTGCCTGGTTTTTCATTCAGTCAGTGAAAGGAAAGAAAAAAAATGCGATTGCAAAATGGAACATAATAGTCCTGTAGCATTCAAGGCTCTGATATTCCATTCCACTTTTTCATTTTAAAAAAACTGCATGAGTTTGTGGCGAGGGAGAAAGTGATACTATGCTGCACATGGGAGAGAGGTGCACCAATTCTTGGCTGGTGAGGATGCCCTGTTCCTCTGGGCAGTGGCATCTCAATTCAGCATGGCCTTTCTGACTCAGCAGGCAATATGCAGCAGCTCTCGGGGTGAGGAAAGTTGCATGCATTTCTGTTGTTTGAATGTGAAAAGTTGTCAGTTAAGTAGTGAATCCCTATCATAAAGACATGCATGGAAGCAGAAGCTTCCCTTCTGAAATATCATTCTAGAGAAAGCCAGAAGCCTACACCAACATGTCTGTCATTATGACTCTTTTCTCAGAAAACACTCCTAAAGAATATATTTGTTATATACTTGAGGTTTCCTAGGCTGCAAGAGCCTGAAAACAAAAATAATGCACAACTAGGCACATGTGAGATATATATATATATGTGCACAAATTATCTGTATACATACATAAACATATAATGAAATATTACACAGCTATAAAAAGGACAAGATCTTGCCATTTGCAACAACATGGGTGGACCTATGGTTATTATGCTAAGTGAAATAAATCAGACTGAGGAAGAGAAATACAATATGATTTCACTCATATATGGAATCTAAAAAAAAAACACAGCAGAATCAGAGCTGTAAATACACAGAGCAAACTGATTACTGCTGGAGGAGGAAGATAGGAGATGGGCAAAATGGGTGAAGGGGAGTGGGAGATGCAGGCTTCCAGGTATGTCATGAATAAGCCACAGGAATAAAAGGCACAGCATAAGGAATGTATAGTCGATGATATTATCACAGCGATATATGGTGATGGATGGTAGCTACGCTTGTGGTAAACATAGCCTCATGTAAAAACTTGTTGAATCACTATGTCCTACACCTGAAACTAGTGTAACATTGTGTGTCTACCATAGTCCAATTAAAAAAAAAAAAGCAATGCTCAACTGACACCCAACATCAGAGCCCCTAAACATTTAGAGCAAATAGTGACAAAACTAAAAAGAGAAATAAACAGTGATACAATACATTTGGGAACTCTAACACCCCACTCTCAGCAATGGATATAGCTCATCCAGAAAGAGTCAATAAAGAAATAAACAAATGGACAGAAGAGGCATACACAAAACGTACTGTGCAAAGGCATCAGAACACACATTCTTCTCAAGTACACATGCAGCATTCTCCAAAACAGACCCATACATTAGGCACAAAACAAGTCTCAACAAATTCAAGGAGATAGAATTTATATCAAATATCTTCTCCAATCCCGATGGAATGGAAGTATAAATCTATAACAGGAAGAAAGCTAGAAAATTCACAAATACATGGAAATTAAACAGCACACTCCTGGAGCACGAATGGGGCAAAGACTAAAGCAAAAGTGAAAATACAAAAAGGATCTTGAGAAAAATATCAAAACTTATAGTACGAAGCAAAAGAATTGCTAAAATGCAGCTAATTGTGATAAACACACACATTGAGAAAAATGAGAGATTCCAGACAAATTGACTTTATACCACAAGGAACTAGAAGAAGAAAAAAAAAAAAAAGAGCAAACTAAGCCAAAGTTAGTGGAAGAAAGGGAAATAATACAGATTAGAGTAAAAGTAACAAAAAAAAAAAGGGAAAACAATAGAAAAGATCAATAAAACCAAGAATTGGTCTTTTGTAACAACAAACAAAACTGATAAAACTTTAGCTAGACTCACCAAAAAAAGAAAGAGGACTTAAGTAAAGTTACAAAGGGGGCACTTGACAGGATGCGCACTGGGTGTTATACTATATGTTGGCAAATAGAATTCCAATAAAAAAAAATATGTATGGGGGATCCCTGGGTGGCTCAGTGGTTTAGCGCCTGCCTTCAGCCCAGGGTCATGAAGCCAACACTACCTTGATACCAAAGCCAGGTAAGGTTACCACAGGAGAAGAAAACTGCAGGCCCATATCCCTGATGAATATACATGCAAAAATTCTCAACTGAATACTAGCAAACTAAATTCAATAGCACATTAAAAGGATCACACACCATGATCAGATGGGGATTTACTTCTGGGATGCAAGATAGTTCACCATCGGCAAAACAGTAAGTGTGATACCTCACGTGAAAGAATGGAGGACAAAAATCAATGACCTTCTCAATAGGTGCAGAAAAAACACTTGACAAAATCCAACTTCTGTTCTTGATTAAAAACTCTTAACAAAGTGAGTAGAGAAAATATTCCACAATGTAATAAAGACCGTATAGGACAAGTCCGCAGTTATCACCCTCGATAGTGAAAAATGAAAGCATTTCCTCTATGATCAGAAACAAGAGAAGGGTGCTCACCCTCACCACTCCTTTTCAACATAGTACTGGAATTTCTAGGTAGAGAAATTAGTCAAAAACCAAAAACAAAACACGATGGGGCACCCAGCTGGCTAACTTGGCAAAGTGTCAGATGTTGATCCTGAGATTGTGAGTTCAAGCTCCATCTTGGGTGTACAGATTACTTAAAAATAAAAATTAAATTAAAAAATTTTAAAAAGAAACAAAAGGTATCCAAATTGGAAAGGACAAAGTAAAATTGTCTTTGTTTGCAGTGGCTTGATCTTACATACAGAAAATTCTTAAGATTCCACCATAAAACTGTTAGAACTAATGAACAAATTCAGTAAGGTGGTAGGATACAAAGTCAATCTACAAAAAAAGTTGTGTTTCTATTACATGAACAACAAAACATCCTAACAAGAAACAAAGAAGACAATCTCATTTATAATAGCATCAAAAACAATAAAATACTGAGGAATAAATTTAAGAAGGAGGTGAAAGATCTCTATACTAAAAGCTATAAGATACTGATGCAAGAAACTGAAGAAACCACAAAAAGAAAAAAAAAGATATCCTGTGTGCATGGATGGAAGAAGGAATGTCATTAAAATGTCTATACTACCCAAAGTAATCTACAGATACTTATCAGTATTCCAATAGCATTTTTTACAGAAATAAAACAAAATCCTAAAATTTTTGTGAAACCACAAAAGCCCCTGGATGCCAAAGCCAGCCTGAGAAAGAACAAAGCTGGAGGTATCGTGCTTCTTGACTTCAAACTAGACCACAAAGTGATGGCAATCCAAACAGTATGGTATTGATACAATATCAGAAACATAACAGAATCAGGAGCTCAGAAGTAAACTCATGCATATACAGTGAACTGATTTTTGTCATGGGAGCCAAGAGTGACCAGTGGAAAATAGATAGTTTCTCTAATAAATGGTGCTGGGAAGGGGCACCTGGGTAGCTCAGCGGTTGAGCGTCTACCTTTGGCTCAGGTCGTGACCCCAGGGTCCCGGGATGGAGTCCCACATTGGGCTCCCCGCGAGGAGCCTGCTTCTCCCTTTGCCTGTGTCTCTGCCTCTCTCTGTGTATCTCTCATGAATAAATAAAAATAAATGAAAAATCCTTAAAAAATTAGGAAGGGAAAACTGGATATTTACATATGAAAGAACAAAACTGGACCACTATCTTACACTATTCACAAAAACTAACTTGAAAAGAATTAAAAACTTGAACGTGAGACCTGGACCATAGCACTCTTAGAATCAAACACGGGGAAAAGCTCCTTGACATCGGGCTTGACTATGACACCAAAAGCACAGCAACAAAAGCAAAAATAAACAAAGTGGGACTACTTCAAATGAAAAAGCTTCTGAAAAGCAAAAGAAACCATCAACAAAATGAAAAGGTGGCCTGCAGAGCAGGAGGAGATATTTGCCAACCACATATCTGATTGATAAGGGGCTAATACCCAAAACACATAAGAAACTCATATAACTCAACTGCAAACAAACACATTAAAAAAAAAAACAAATAATGTAATTTATAAATGGATAAAGAATCTTTACATGTTTTCTTTTTTTTTTTATTTTTTACTTTACATGTTTTCAAAGATTATATTTAAAAAGCCCACAGGTACCAAAAAAAAAAACATACACACATATTGCTCAGCATCACTTATCATCCAGACAATGCAAATCAAAACCACAATGAGATATGAGGCCACACCTGTCAGAATGGGTGGTATCAAGGAGATAAGAGATAAAGTGTGTTGGTGAGAATGTGAAGGAAAAGGACCCTCCTGCACTGCTGGACAGAAGGCAGACTGGTGCAGCCACTGTGGAAAACAGTATGGAGGGGTCCTCAAAAAGTTAAAAATAGAACCACCATATAATCCAGCAATTCCACTTCTGCATTATATCTAAAGGAAATTAAATTAGCCTCTTGGAAAGGCTACTGCCCTCTGTTCGTTGCGGCATTATTTATAAGAGCCAAGACGTGGAAACACCTAAGTGTCAATGGATGAATGGGTAAAGGAAATATGATATACAGAGAGACATATAGGTTTGCAATGCAGTATTATTCAGCCATAAAAAAGAAGGCAATCTTGCCATGTGTGACAGGATGGAGGGAGCTGCAGGGCATTACGCTGAGTGAAACAAGTCCAACGAACGTAAATGCGTGTGTGCTCTCAATTACACCTGGGATCTAAAAATAACCAAGCTCGTAGATACACAGAGTAGACTTGTGGTTGTCAGATGCTGGGTGGCATGGCGGGGGGGGGAGTGGTGGGGGCAAAATGGGCAAAGGTGGTCACAAGGGTACAAACGTCCAGCTGTAAGATGAGTGCGTCCTGGGAATGTCCTGCACAACGTGGCGCCTGTAGTTAACATGGTGCTTGCATGTTTGAAAATCCCTGCGGGGTGCCTGGATGGCTCAGTCGGTTGAACATCTGACTCTTTATGTGGGCTCAGCTCATGATCTCCAAAGTCCTGAGACCCAGTCCCAGCACTGGCTCCACACTGGGCATGGAGTCTGCTTGAGATTCCCTCTCTCCCTCTGCCCCTCCTCGCTCCAACTTGAACCCTCGTTCTCTCTGTCTCTCAAAAAGTAAAAAAAACCTCTGAGAGTAGATCTCAAAAGCTCTTAGCGCAAAGCAAAACAGTTCTAACTACGTGAGGTGACCGGTGTGTTAAGTAACATCATTGTGGTGATCATTTCGCTGCGTAAACATATACCGACCGGGTCATTACGCTGTGCGCCTTAAACATACGATGTTATTCCTCAATCCTACGTCAGTAAAGCGGGGAAAATAACAAAATAAATAATGCCCCAAAGACACTAACAAATGGACTGTTCTGGCCTCTATTCCTTTACCCTTCAGAAACTCCAGGCTGTTGAGAGCTCTGGGACTCTCCCCAGGGCATTCTTAGACTGCAGGGATTAGTGCTCCTACACACCCAGTGGCACCCCCAAGCCCCTCTTGTGTCTCTCTGCCCCCATCACTGCTGTTACCATAGCTAACTTCTAACTCTCATCTACCATCAATTGCCCCCTGATGCTAGTTCCTTCTTTTGCTGTCCACAAAGTGCTGTGGCCCAGGAGCTACTGCCTCTTGGACCTGCCAGAACCAGAAGAGTCCACAGAGGTGTAGACCCAGTCACAGTCTGGACACTACGTGAAGCTCAGCAGCCCCAGCCCTGGTGACAACAAAACCCTCGGTCCTCCACATTTATGATGAGCTCCTTCTAGGAGGCTTCTCGGCTCCCCCTGAGATGAGACCCCGGGCAGGTTACCCTTCGGTCCACCCCACATGCCAGGACTGGACTGATGCCAAAGGTAAACACAGAATAGGTATCTCTGATTCCCCTCTTAAATATTAAAAGTTTGGGAACACAGAACCCATTCCTTCCTTTTTCTTCTCCTTGGGAAATATGGCCCATAAACTCACTAAAAAGGCGAGACTATCGTATCAGGAGGGGGGGGCCATGGGTTGGCACAACTAGCCACCGATACTCAAAACTATAAATCAGAAATTTGGAAATGTCATTATATTCCACTGGCTGGATCTCCTCCCCACTCTCAAATGTTGGAGAACAGAGTTTTTGCACAAAGGGCAGTACGGAAGGTCATGTGCATTGCTGCTGATTCCAGTTTGGGTTTTTGGGATAACAGTAGCATTGAATGAAACCAAACAAACGTGAAAGATACAGTCCTATGTGCTGAACCTTCAGCTGACCCCCAAACCAGGCAAGTTCTCCAAGGCAGTTGTCCATTGATAAGGACAGAACACACAACAGCCCAGGTCAGAAAATCCTATCTAGTCAAGTTCTGTAGGGCTCATATTTCCAGAAAACACTGCGAGGAATCCTAAACCCAGTTGCATAATCCTTGTGTGGGTTGACGGTGTAGGTGCAACATTACATAAGTTCACAGGCTCAACATCCCAGCAGAAAGGCGAAGAGATGCTTCCTCTTGATAGCACGTGATGGGAAAGCACAGCTCTTAGTGTGATCTCAGCAGGAGAAAAATTGTGACAGCTGGTGGCTAAAATAAAAGCTTCACGACAGTGTGGCAGGATAGCCAGACCTACACATTCTCTCCATTCGCTGCTTGGCAGTGAGTTCAGCACACATTTGCTGACAAACCCTAAGTGCCGGAACTGCTTCTGTGTTGAATGGTTCATGGGAGAAACGGGTGCTGGGCACAGATGAAAGCAATTGTGTTTGCATAATGGCCACTAATATAAGGTCCAGGGTAATGTCTGGGCACAAATCCTTGCTCTGTGTAATCTTGGGCTATTTAGGTAATCTCCCCAACTCTTAGTTTTTCCATTGCTAAAATGGGGACAATAGCATCTCTCTTTCGGTTGCTTTAAACGTCAAATGATTAGGGTTGTTAGGCGT
Organism: Canis aureus; assembly: GCF_053574225.1. Lineage (NCBI taxonomy): Eukaryota > Metazoa > Chordata > Mammalia > Carnivora > Canidae > Canis > Canis aureus. Next base: position 53,874,776 of record NC_135631.1, read on the forward strand.
TCAATGCAGTGCCTGGCATCTAGTATTTGCCCTTAAATGTCAACTATTAATATGGTTACTGATTTAGCCAACACATATTGTCCATCAAATGAACAAAGTTGGTTATTATAATTATTATTAAAGAGACAGAAAGAAAAAGAGATGGATATTTTCTTAGTATGTTGGAGGATGATCCAAAGAAATGAGCCAGGGGTGGGGTGGAGGCTCATTTAGCCCTGCATTTGTGATTTTGAGACCTAGCATGTACAGACCTCTCCCAGAGGACCCAGCCAGGAACAGCCCAGAACCTACCACCTCATACCTGGGTCTGGCCTGGCGCTATTCTCTCTCTCTTGGTTCCTCTTCCTGTTCCTTCTCTGCCAGAGGACTCTAGGATTGGAGACAATAGGGTCCCAACACTCCCCTGCCTGACCCCTGACAATAGTTTCAGGATTCCCGGGAATCAGAGCCCCTCCCCTGCATGTCCTCCAAGATTGCCAACACCTGGCACCACTCTGTGGGGTGTGTCCTTTGGATTAATGTCTGATGGCTATTCAAATGGAATTAGCCCAGACAAACAGCAAGAGGTTAGGCTACAACCAATTATTTTTAAGAGATCCTAATCAAAGAGCAAGGTGCATGGCGAGAGACCTCAAGTCTGAGGACAAACTACCACGTGTTGCCAAATTTTTCTGTGCTTGACCTTACCCATGAATTGCTACTTTGGGAAAAAAATACTGTAATAATCATAAAAAAGGATTAATTCTCTGCAATATGTAATACACCTTTGATGAAACAATGGCTTCTTAGATATGACACGAAAGTACAAGCAACATAAAAAAAATAGAGTAATTGAACTTCATCAAAGGTAAGAAATTTTGAGCTTCACAACAGGCCATTAAGAGTGTGAAAGAGTGGCATTATGGGAGAAAATATTTGCAAATCACATATATGATCATGGACCCGGGCACAGAACACAGAAAGAACTCTCGACTCAAAAACATAAAGACCAGCTACCTAATTCCCCAAATGGGCAAAAGAGCTGAATCACATTTCTCCAAAGAAGCTACCCAACAAGTCATGAAGCACACGATAGGTTCTGTGGCCTCATCAGTCATCGGGAAATGCAAACCCAAACCACACTGGGACACGACTTCACACCAATCAAGGTGGCGGTGATCAAAGACAGAAGGATGCGGAGAGACATTGCTGGTGGTGGAAAATGATACAACCACTTTGGAGAGACAGTGTGGCCCTTTCTCCAGGGGTAAAACATGAAATCAGCCTCTGACCTAGCAATTCCACTTCTAGATGAACGCAAAAGAGAAATGAAAACATACACCCACGCAAAAGCTTAGGTATGAATGTTCATGGTGGTTTTATTCATAAGAGACAAAAAGTAGAAACACTGAAATGTTCATCAGTGGAGGACCGTGTAAACAAATTGTGGCCCATCCATGGGATATGGTTTGGCCATAAAAAGGGATGAACTATGGGACACGTGGGTGGCTCAGTCAGTTAAGCCTCTGCCTTCGGTGCAGGTCATGATCTCGGGGTGCTGGGATGGAGCCCCAAATCAGGCTCCCTGCTCCGTGGGGATCTGCTTCTCCTTCTTTCTCTCCCCCCTCCTCATGCTCATTTCTCTCTCTCTCCCTTTCAAATAAATAAATAAATAAATAAATTAATTAATTAATTAAATGTAATAAATTAAATGTAATCCTGGCTCAGGCTGTAACAGTGAAGCAGCTTGAAAACATTACCCTAAGTCCAAAAAAAGCCACGTTGTTATGAATGTTTCGCTGAGTTCCCATTGTCAGGCCATCTCACATAAAATCAGTTCTGTTCAAACCACTCACCACTCTAAAAAAAAAGATATTAAACTCTCACCCAAAGCCACCTCGAGAGTGTAATGGGGGGTCAGTGAGCTCTGGGTCTCTTCCCCGTTCTCTTAAGGATGCCAGTTCCATAGAACTGGCACAAGGGGCATGGAGCGCAGACAGGCTGTGTCCCAGGTGGGCCCGCAGAGAGGACAGGTGAGGTTTGGAAGGGGAGGGAGCAGCCAAGCGAGGGCAGGCGCTCACAGCAAGGGAACAATGTCCCCAAAGGGCCCTCACTCTGGTTCTCAGCAACCCGCTCCTTGGGTCAGGAGCTGTCAAAGGGGCAGCCCAGAGCCCTAGCCGGTGCCCTGGGATGGGGAAGACGCTCAGCCACACTCTGTGCACGAAAGGGGCAAGAGCCTGTGAGGAGGCAAAGGCAGGTCACAGGGCAGGGGGCTGGAGCCAGGCAGCCTGGCCCTAATGTGGTGCTCCTGATGGCGGCTGGAAACCTGCTGCTTTATATCACAAAAATTGGCCAATGCAACAAATCAGGGCTTTTTTTTTTTTTTTTTTTAAAGAGCCATTTAAAAACATTTGTCAACATATTCCTGGGTATTTCCAACACCTGACATAGTAGTCGGTATCTGAAAAGACGTGGGTTTTGATCAAGGAAACTTAAAAGTGTGCGAGGACGAAGCAGTAAGGAAAGTCATGGCCTTACAGGGCCTTAGGCGATTGTGCCATTTGCTCTAAAAGGTCGGGGGTAAGGCCACCCAGGAGAGAGTGTCATCCTCAAGGACTCTGCAACAGCCCCGGCAGTCTTGGGGACTGGCCCCACCACCCCAACTTCTCGGCCTCTGTCTGGGAGAGCCAAGCCCCAGGCTGTCTTGTTTCCTCTGGGCTCTGTCTGCAGGGTCTCCACAGCACACACAAAGGCTGGCCTATGGCAGGGGCTTGAAAGTATCTGTTGAACTGCACAATTTTGAAAATACCTCTCCCCTGGTGGATCTACCGGGATGCCCACCAGTAAGGGAGGTTTGTGGTGCAACGGAGAGATCCGTCCCCACCTTCCTCCTAGGCTCTGCTCGGGGGGGCCACAGCTGGCCCCTAGCATTGCCAGGCCCCGCCTGTTTGGACTCTGCTGAGGATCTTGGGAGCTCAGCCCCGCACCAGGGGCAAGTCTGACTCTGTCCTCTGCCTCACTGTACCCCCAGACCTGTTCTTCCACCTTATCCCTGACCAGTGGTGCCTGTGGGGTTGTGGGATCTGAGATGCATGGTGGTCTCCAGGAATCAGTGGTTGAGGCCTGAGGTCCTTCCAGGCCTTCCTCCCTGGAGAGTGCCTTGAATCTCAGCCCCGAGGCAGGATACTGCCTCCTCCTCCTCCTCCTCCTCCTCCTCATTTCCTTCAGGCATGAACTGTGTTGCTGAGGAACACTTCAATAGCTCCGATTCTGGGTTCAGAAGCCATCTCCCACCCGGTGTCCCCTGCTGCCCTTGCCAGGCCCTTGGACTATGAGCCATCTAGGAACTGGATTTCCTGCTGGGGTCCTTAGCCCTGTCTAGGCCCTCGCTCCCTGGTCCACCTCTGGGCTCTGGCCCTTCCGCAGGTTGCCCTTTGCCATGTGGTGGCCAGAGCAAGGGGTGGGGGGCTCCTGGTCCTGGGGAGGATCCTCTGACCTAGAAACTTAAGAGGTCAAAGGAGTAGTAGCAGATTCATTCATTCAGGGCACTCTATGTATGGAGCGCCAACTCCACTTGCCTGCCAGGCCCTGTTCCAGAGGCTGGAGGGGTGGGGTGGGGGGCAGGGGGGCAGGGGTTGCCGACCAAGAGAAGGGGCAAAGGGGTCAGCCTTCACTGACATCACATTTTGGGAAGCACACAGAGGACAAGCACAAGGGCAAGCTGTATACTGAATTTCATATGTCCTTACCTGCTTATGCTCCCACTGATACATGACGTATATACACCCATATTTATTTGTATATTTATATAAATGTAAACAAAATTCATATGGACACTCCTAAACGTTTTATTTTTAAATGCAAACATTTAAGTGCCTACAGAAAGCTCAGGGGAGGCTTCCCGAGGGAGGCTCCCGTTCTGTGCTGGGCGCAGGGTGCCTGGGGTGCGGGGCAGGAGGGGATGTCCTGTGGGGAGCAGCCCAGGCCGAGGCCTTGGGGAAAGGGTTCAGGCATTTGGGGAACCCCCGGAGGCCGAGGCTCCGGGGCCAAGCACGGAGAAAGGAGCAGGGCTGCGGTGGGCAGGGCCGCCAAGGCCTCGGTCTGGGCAAGGACTGCCTTTGGCCCTAGGCTGGACACCACCGGGGCCCAGCGGGGGAGGCCGCGCAGGGAGCCCCGCCGCATCGCCCACCCGGCTGGAGGCCGCTGGATCGCACGCGGGCGTCTCCTTTGGGGTCAGACTTTCCCGCTCATCCTCACCCCTGTTGCTGTTTGGGGTGGGTCAGGAGGAGTGTGGGGGTGCAGCTGGGGTCGATGGGGGCGGGGCCACTTGGCCTGGGCCCCGGGGTGCACTGCCCCTGCGGCTCCCGCACCGGGTCCGCCCCGCTGGGTGCCCCCACCCACAGCGCCCCGCAGGGTGCCCCCCACTTCCCAGGGGTAGGGAGCCCCGGAGGCACCGCCGGCCGCAGGTCCGCCCAGCTCACCCTCGAGGGCGCCCCAGGTCAGCGCCTCCCCCGGGCCCCGGGACCCCCGCGCCGAGCAGATGGGGCGCCCTGGGTCGCCGGCGCGCGGGCCGGGAGGGGCGGGGCGGGGCGGGGCGGGGGCGGGGGCGGGGGTCGCCCGGGCCGGAGCCGCTGACCCCGCTGACCCCGCCCTGCCCGGGGCTCCCGCGGCGCGGGGGCGGCGCTCCGGGGGGGGGGGTGGGTGCGGCGCACCTTGCTCCCCGCGCCCCCGCCCCCGCGCGCCCGCCCGCCCCTCCCCGCCCCTCCCCGCCGTCCCGGCCCCTTCCGTCCGCGCCCGCCGCTGTCCTCCGCCGGCCCGCGAGGGAGGACGATGGGTCAGCGCGGGAGCAGCCGATGAGGGCGGCGGCCAGCGCCTGAGTCGGCCGGGCCGGGCCCGCGCCCCCCGCGCCCCCCGCGCCCCCCGCGCCCCGCGCCCCGCGCCCCCCCCGCCCCGCTCCATGGACGCGCCGCGCGCCTCGGCGGCCAAGCCCCCGCTCGGGTAAGTGGCCGGGACCCGGGGCGCTGCGCGGGGGCGCGGGGGGGAGCCGGGGGGAGCCGGGGAGCGCGGGGGAGAGCAGGGGAGGGCCGGGGGGAGCAGGGGGGAGCCGGGGAGCGCTGGGGGAACCTGAGGGGCTCTGGGGGCCGCATGTGGGAGCTGGGGGGAGCCGAGGGGAGCCGGAGGGAGCAGGGGGGAGCAGGTGGGAGCCAGAGGGAGCAGAGGGGAGCAGGGGGGAGCAGGGGGAGCCGGAGGGAGCAGGGGGGCGCAGGGGGAGCAGGGGAGAGCCAGGGGGAGCAGGGGGGCGCAGGGGAAGCAGGGGGGCGCAGGGGAAGCAGGGGGGCGCAGGGGAGCACGGGGGAGCAGGGGGAGCACGGGAGAGCCGGGGTGGGGGCGCAGGCGGAGCAGGGGGGAGCAGGGGGAGCCGGGGCTCCCCTCGCCGGCCGCCCGAGGGGCTGTGCACCTGGCGCGCCGGCCGGTCGCCCGGGTAACTGTGGGGCACTTTGCGCGCGGGGCCTCGTGCGCGCGCCCTTTATGGGGTCCCCGCGGGCGGGGCCTCCTCGGCCACCTGCGGGGGTCGCCCCGGGGCCTCGCTCGGCCACCTGGGGGGGGGGGGGCTCGGCGGTCACCGCTCTCCGGGCCCCGCAGTGCCGGCCCCGCACTTCCCCGCGGGCGCGAGCAGATCCCGGGACCTCGCAGACGCCGGGGACCCGCGGTCTGGGGGGCTCCCTGTGCGGGGCGCCGTCCCCCCCTCCCCCGGGCATCCGCGCCCCCGTCCCGGCCTGCTTGCCCTGGACCCGACCCCGGGTGCAGACCCGGCTCCCCAGCCCAGGTCGGGCTTGCATTGGGCCACGGGTCCTGCGGGAGCGCGAGCAGCGCCGGGGTCTGCTTCCTGCACCTGGCGGCGGGGATCACCTGCCAGGTTCCCCTTTAACTCTCGGACCACCTTCCCCAGGAGAAGGGAAGCTCAGGCTCTTTCGACAGGACCCCAGGCAGCCGGGGAGTCCCGGGACAGTAGCGGGGCCCTGTGGCCGCGGACCAGCGCCCAGGCCTGCAGCAAGTGCTATGAGTCTTGCAAATGGAATGAGTAGTCGGGTGGGACCTGCACCTGCTTATCGAGTGGGGCCCACTTTCCGCTGTGGCAACTGGTCTCAAAGGAGGCAGCTTTGTGCACAACTAATCTCTTTGCACTTCTGTCCCACTGACTCACTCTGCCCTGGTGCCTGTAGGCCGCTCTGTTGCGGGGCCCGGGTCTGCATAAGATTTTCAAACTCACTCTTTAAAAAAAAAAACAAAATCCTCTCTTTAATGCCAGGAAAAAGTGAGCCAGGTTAGCAAATCAAATAATCCTGAAACTGAGGAATGTTAAAACTAATTTTTTTTTTCTATGCACTTAGTAGTGGTTATGTAATTCCCAAACACATTTCCCAAAAAAGAAAATAAATGCGGGAAATCCCTCTTCATGGTAGTGGGCATCCCAGAATGAGCAGGACTCAGAATTGTGTTTCAGTCTGTCGCCTTGGGAGCCTGTTGAATAAGCCTACTTAAGAAGAGAGGGACTCCTTAACTCGCTGTCCCCTCCTTTGAAGGAAACATGAAGGGGAGGGCACTGAAGAGGCCAGCGAAACTGGGTTCAGAGATTATTTGTAAAGTCCTTGAGACGGAGCCTGGTGGTGGAGCTGAAACGGTGACTCCTGGGCCTGGGCCGGTGACTCCTGGGCCGGCTCTCCAGGCCCTGGCGCTCTAGCAGCGAGGGGCGAACGCTCAGCCCCGTGCTCCCCACGGCTTCTCTGGGCTCGGGTTGGACTTCCCATCTGAGTCTTCCCCGGGAGAAACCAAGGGAAGGGCTGTGGGTGTTACAAGGACACACGCAGTTGTTGCCACCCATACATTCAGTCTCTTCCCTCCAGTCTGCTTGCTTGCACCCCTTTGTTCAGGGAATGTACACACGTTGCTTTCAGCTTCTATTATTCCCAGTCGTTTTGTCATCTGTCATTTGTTTTCATACCCCCAGCGAGGAGACGTCAAGAAAACGGCAATGTGCCTACGTTTTCTAGATAGGAATTGCACGATTATTAAAACTATTCTGTGTTACATTTGGAGGAAAACTCTTAAAACTATTCTGTGTGTTAAAATTGGAGGAAAGAAACGGTCTTGAGCTTTTTGAATATTTTCTGTAATTCAGGGCCGTTGCTTGCCTACCAGAGAGGACAGACACAGACGTGAGATTTGTGGCTTTGGTGCCTTACCGGTGTTGATCCTTCTCCGGTCTGCTCTTCTGTTGCTTCAGAACAAGGCAGTGCTTTCCATGTGTCCCGGGGAAATTTGTTTTCTGTTGGTGCAAGGGATGGCTATCGAATCAAATTGGGAGCAAGCTATCGTCCAGTGTTGCAGAGACACGGGCTGGCCAGGGAGCAGAGAAGTAAGATTTCATGGTATAAAGCAAAGTCTGCAGAAGCCCTTCTTGAGAATTGCTGAACTGACAACTGTTAGTGGGCGAAGATGGTATATCCCCCTAAATCATGCATAGGTAGTTATTAGTTCTCTGCATTGGGTACACAAGCATACATTTCTCCTGGGATTGGCGTCGTTATGTTTTTGATAGCAATTTCATTAAAACGAGGGCTTTTGACCAACCTGTCTGGGAAAAGTATTCTTTTAAGGAAAAGAGGCAGAGACTGACAGGTCAACTCAATGTGACTTCTAAGGAATCTTAGAGCTCAGCTACAGTGTAATAATTGACAGATTATTCTGGAATGCAAGGGAAGACACAGTTCCTTTGGGTGGAGTTTTTAACTGTGCTTAAGTCCATGTAAGATAAACTTCCAGTTGATCTGTTTACTTTTAGTTTCTCTGTTGGAGCGTTTTTGAGATCCATGCCCCTGGTGGGTGGGAATGGAACACAGGGTTAAATTTCCCCCTGGGGACCTTCTTATGAATGAGACAGAGTGTTTGGATTTGGCAGGAGACTGGTTAATTTTTTTTTTTTTTTTCTGCAGAGGAAACACATAGTTCCATAGAATAGAATGGTCTCCAGTGACACAAAATGTCAAAACCGCTGGGGCATTTGCTCAGTGGCTGCATTCAAGCACTGTCCTTATTTAAAATCAGCGAAATTAGCTCAAGTTCATGAGAATCTGAACTTCATGAAGGCATAGCCGATGGTCATTTCTCTGCATCTATTTGTATGGCTTTAATGGAGTTACTAGAACAAGAAATGATTTTTTTTTTTAATTAATAGAAGTGGATAACTTGAGCCTCTCCTGTCCTGTCACCACCCAACAAAATGTTACAGGAGCTGCTGTCTTGATAGTGATCATGGGCCGTCACAATGACATCTTCCATTTTAACTCCGACAAGCGTACAAATGTTAACGAAATATTAAGGCATGTACACCATAAAAAGAAAGGAGTTTAGGTTTCTAGCTTTTTTTTTTTTTTAAGGTTTCTAGGCTTTGGGCTGACATGTTTACATTCTTTAAAATGGTAGCATGTGTATTTGTTACATCGAACTTTTCCCATTTAAAAGTTGTTACCTAAAAAAAAAAAAAAAAAAAAAAAAAGTTGTTACCTCTGAGCTATCCTTTTGGGTGGCAAGAAGTTCAAGACTGTGTAAAAGTTAGGTGTGGTTTGAGCGTCGGCCTAGGAATCTTATTCTTTTGTGCTTAGTAATTTTTCTGAATAAGTTCGAGGAGTTGGACATGCCCCGGTGACAATATCAAATGACCCTAGGGCACTTTTAATGTTTCTGGCTGTCTAAGGACGAAGAAGCGAAGTTACGGTTTAAATTTGGCACACAGATATCTGTGCAATGTCGCCCCTCTCCTGCCTCCTGGACCTGCAGCCCGCTGCCCCTCCTCTGCTCCCCCTGTGGCCTTTCCCTGGCCAGCCAGAGCCGGTCAGCGCTGGAAAGGCACCGCCAGAGTGACAGCCCCGCACACGTGCAGGCCTGTGTTCCAGTGGCTGGGACCTGAAAAGTGAAGCCCTAACTTCACCCAACGGTGCTCCCGTAATTATCAAGGCAACGGTGATTGCAGGCTACGTGTACAGCCCCTAATAAGTTCGGCTTTCTAGGACTCTCGTGCTTTGTTATTAATCATTGAACTCAATTTTGTAATTGGTCGGAAGTTTTAAGCGGTGAGAAGCATTTGATCCCAAAGTCGCCTATGGATGGAGGTCGTGCAGATTTCAAATCTAGAAACACGTGGTTGTGATTCAGGCTTGAACTGAAGGGAAAACGTGTAGCTGAGAGTCAGTGTATTTATGATGTGACATTTCCTTACAGCCTTTTGATTTCTCTCCATCCACATTTAAATAGGGCTTCTTTAAAAAAAAAACACACACACACACATTTTATTTATTTATTCATGAGAGACACAGAGGGAGAGGCAGAGACACAGGCAGAGGGAGAAGCAGGCTCCCTGCGGGACTCGATCCCAAGACCCCGGGATCACAACCTGAGCCAAAGGCAGGCGCTCAACCCCTGAGCCACCCAGGCGTCCCTAATTACAGGTTCTGTGGCTTTTGTGTGTTGGTTTACTTTACCCAGTGTGTGTCGTTTTTGTTTTTGTTTTTTTTCCACATGCTTTGTACTTTCACAACAGATTTTCCCTATCTCTTCATCTTTGTACTTTTTTCTCTACTTGACATTTTTTAAATTATCAAATTACATCAATGACATACTGATGACGCCTTTTTACTGTTTTACGATGATGATGTCTTTTTACTGTTTTACGATTTTCATTTATTGAAGCAAATTCTTAAAGGTAGCCCCCCCCCCCCCCCACTCCCATTTCATACCTTCGCTTTTTCATCTTACAGCGTCAGGAGAGTGTTTCTTGTTCGGGGCCACTTGCTGGCTTCCAGCGCTCGAGTTGGTGGCCGTGTCGATTCCTGTCACCTGCCGTTAGTGTTTCCACACGGCTCTATTTTGCACCTGTCTCTTCCGGTGCTAGTATTACACTTTTCTCCCAAGTA